>NC_091933.1:22784598-23432573 GCF_041260155.1 Ptychodera flava | reverse complement strand
CAAGTTACTTTGACACCAGTAAGATGATGAATCAATTGTAGGTAAAAGTGGAGATAGCGGGGAGGGGCATGCAGAATGTAGACTTTGAGATGTACGTCATTACATTGCCAAAAGAATTAAACTCTTTTACAAACACTTGGCATGTATGAACAGCTGCTCAGCAATGTTATATAGCTTCGTTCTCCGCACTAACATGTTTAATACATGGAAAACCAGTCAGTAACACCGTCACAGTGTTAGTATTTCGTGTTTAGTTAAGGTAATTTCGTGTAATTAGGACGAATGAGTGTTGGTTGAAATACGATGTAATAAATGGGCTATACACAGTTGTGATAGCCCAGTATTTTTGTGAATTCAATTTGTGTTTCCTCATGTCTTTCATGTATGTTTACTTTCCTCGAAGGCCTCGATATCTTCTACGATCTGGTGCTTCTGTCGGAGTTTGCCTCATTTAACCCAGTACATGTCACCAACCTGGCCTCGTTTCACCTAGCACACGTGACCTGCGTCTGAGCATCGGGGATGTCAGCCGATACCTCTTCTCCTATGCTGTTATGCAATGGTGTATACGGGTTCATCAGGGTTACCCCTTCTGTCCCTCCTCGCTCCTCCTCTCTTCCCGGTGATGTGATAGGGGGCGCGGTCGTGTCTCTTGTAAAACAATCGATCCAAAATTAAGCAAAAAAAATCCCAAAAACAAACAAACAAACAAACAAACAAAGTAGAACCACAAAGCCCATAGAACAGATCAAATTCATCCAATGATTCTATTCAATTCCTGTGTTTTCTCTTCCTATAGCAACCTCCAGACGATCTCCTTGATACTGGCGACAACATGATTACATTTACCTTCCCGCCACAATTTTCAACTGGCATTCAAGACCAGGGGGACGGACCTTACCTACTCACATCACAGCAACCGGGCGATGACTTATTGATAAAGGAAGAATTAGAGGACACTTTCGGACAAGCGCAAGAAGGGTTGCCCCCACTTTTGTCGGGAGGTGAGGAGGAAGGAGACTTTGGGACATTAGAAAATGAGGAAACTCCAGACGATTATACACTATTGTTCCCGGGTTTTGAGGGGGAGACAGATAAGGGTGATGGGGAAACGGGCGAGGTAGGGGAGATGGGGGAATTAGAGAACGTAGACGAAGATTTATTGACAGAATGGTTAGGTGATGGTGACACAGATGAAAAGACTGAAGACTTGCTGACAGATTGGTTGGGTGAAGGTAACATGGATGAAAAAACCGAAGGAGTAGAAGAGCTTGACGAGTTTCAGGACACAGAACTGAAAGAAGAAGACGATGTTGATGGCGGTTGGTTAACATCCCCGTCTGTTGAAGGCATGTTCACAGCAGGTGAAATGAGGCTTACTTCGGCATTTATTCCGACGGGAGCACCAGATCAGGGCCTTCTCGGAGAAGATACAGATGATTTTGGGCTTGGGTTAGGACTGGAAGGGGCTCCAGTCCAAGATCAACAAAGCCCTGCTCAGAATGACATCCCCGGGGGACTAGACCTCGGATTTGGTCTTGGCCTTGAAGGGTCTCCAGCACAACAGCAACCCGGCCAGAATGACAGTACTTCAGGGCTGGATCTTGGGTTGGGGCTAGGTTTGGGTGGACCTTCAGTGCAGGAGGTACAAAGTCCAGCACAAAATGATGTATCTGCTGGAGTACCCAGTGAATTTAAAGATGTTATGATACCTTTACAGGGAGACAAGGTCCCTACAGAGCGGCCGTTGATGCCTTATGGTCACATTCCCGAAGGCCCGAAGCTGCCAGATCTTCCCGTTGGAATGCCAGATCTTCCCGTTGGAATGCCAGATCTGCCCGTTGGAATGCCAGATCTTCCGGTAGGAATGCCAGATCTTACTGGAGGAATGCCAGATCTTCCTGTAGGAATGCCAGATCTTACTGGAGGAATGCCAGGTCTTCCCGTGGGAATGCCACAACCGCAGGCGATTCCCTACGTCACACCGCCACACACCACTCCTCTACCAGAACGATTCATCATGGAAAATGGGAAACTTCTGAACGTAGAAGACACACATCCAAGGTATCTGTTCCCGATGTTTCGACTGGGAGTCGGAGGTCCTAATTACCAGTACAACAGTCTCAAAACAGCCATAGGTTTTGCCATGAAACACAACAGAGCAATAGTGCTGTCCCACTTCTTTCCACATCACATGAACAGTATCAGCGAGAGAATGCTTTTCAACGAAACTTTTGACATCGAGAAGCTTAGCGAAATCATACCTGTGGCCAGCGTTGAGCAGTTTAAGAAAGACTGCGACAATAATCTAGGAGTGACCGTCCATGGACCTCCTAAGCTTAAGGGAAAGAGCACGCCGGCAGATTACCAGAAAGTATATGAAACTGTGCGACTAAGGTTGGGACTGATCTATGGTGTGAAGTTTCCCGGGATGAGCTTTGTGCCAAAGACGGCCACTGAGAGTCTCACAAAAATCAGTGAGACCGACAAGAATAGATGCCTCGGAATCTACTGGCCTCACAACGTAGCGACACTTCCAGCTCCTGTCTTCGAGGAGAGCAAGCTCAAGACCATCGACTCTCATCTGACGAGGGCTAAACATATCCAGGCCATTGCCACAACATTCGTCAACGCACTCTTCAAAGATTGCCCATTCCTTGGAATTCATTGGAGTATGAATGATGACCTCAAGAAAATATGGTAAGTGTTTGAATTTGATTAGGTTTACAATCAGTTGCTGTTGGCTAAAACATATCTTTGGTTCGCATCAGGCAATTTCTAAACATGGTATTTAAATTTTAGTCGGCAGCATAATGATTTATGAACAGCATCTGGTAAGTGGTTACTACCACGTTATAAATTAAATCAAAATTTATAGGAGATAGGCTCAACAAATCCATATTACATCACCTTTGAACACTTTTAGGACCTAGAGTTTCATAGACATGATTTAATCACATCTTCACATTTTTTATCTCTTTTACATTTACATTTGAGTAAGATAACACGTCGGAATAAGAACTGCAACTAACTTATTAACCGTAACGGTTAAATATGTCATCGGTAAAATACATTACAGGCAAAGGAGAACAATTACTAACATTTATATGCGAGCATGGAATTTTAGAATTAAATTTCACGAGAGCGTACATTTTGAGGGTGAAAAATTGTACAAATGAAAAGCTGGAAACATTAAACTACAAGTGATTTCACATAAAAGAACGATTGCAGAGTGCGGGCACAGTAGTCCCCACATCCAGGCATTCTCTTGTAAATGCCGAATAAAAAAAATATTTCGGACCTTAAACTGTCGTATTTTGAACATAGTGCAACGATTTGGCTAAAGTTTGCTGTTTTTTGATGGGTTTGTAAGCATTAAAATTGAAATTAAGAAAAGTTTACGGAATCATACATGTCGTATGCTTCTCAGCCGTAGAGTTTTATGAGAGGTGCTTGTTCCACTTTGCGAAAACTCGATGATGTGTAAAAATTGTTCATTTATAAAATTGCATAAATACAATTATCGCCCTTATCTAACAAAACATAATAATTTTGCCATCAAAACTATAAAAATGATTTACGTTGCATCTGCTACCAATCACATATTGTGATATAATCCATATACGTTTCATTTAGTTACAGCTGCAAAAGATAAATAGTTAGTGTGGTATAGTTTGAGATGTACATGTTTCCACTCAGCCGTGCATGATTGTCAGCCAGACACCCGACCAGCAGACGACAGCCAGATAAACAAAACACCAAACGACAAATAAGCAAACAAAACAAGACAAACGAACAAATCAAAAACAATAACGACAACAGCAAATGTTGATCTCTTTCACATACAGTTCGTTACTCTATCAGTCTCCTGACTAGTCTGTATCTCTTTTTGAAATCATGACACCTCTCTTGTATAAATCTCTTTCATGTTCACTTTCGTTTTTGTTCCATTCATCACAGGTGTGAAACAGTGATGCCAAAGGAGCGACGACCCCTGTGTCTTGCCAGTCCACTTCCTTCACGAAATATAAGCAGTATCTTGATCAGTGTCATGGAGAAACACCAGCTTGATTGTGCCTACGCTGCGTTTTCACCAGACACTATATTGGTGGGTATCAGCAGAAATCTTTGTGCGTATATGCGACCACAATTGAAAACCGTCAACCATGAGAAGCGAGTCTTGATGATAGGGCATTTTACTTGCGTTTCTTTCAAGATTTCATTTGTTCTTTCAGGAAAGGGTTCGGGCCGGGCAGTGTTTCTCTCCCTCCCGTTCTACCCTTTAATACATGACAAGTATATTTCATAGGCTTATCCCCCTTATGACAGACAACATCTGCAATCGATTTTGTGGAGTTGTTCCGGCCTTTATGTCGATCTATCCTTGAATCACTTGAAGCAGTATACCAGACCTTAGGTAATACCTCTACATCACCAAATCCTTAGGCCCGCAGTGAACTTAACCATCGCGATCAAATTGGGATTAAAAATCAAAGATAGTCAATTTACTGGCAGGGTGGCACGATCAATGTATTTCAGAAATATTATTTATTGGATTAGTTTATCACTTGGAGGAAGGTGAAGAGATGGCTATCGGTATATCTCATGTAAGATTGTTTCGTCTCTTTGAAGGCTCACATGAGAGACCTATCCATCAACATGAAAGGCATCAAGACGTTTTCCAACCTTTACGAACTCGACACGCCTTATGCATCGCTTCTCAAAGCCGATGAGGATTTACTCTCTCTCGTAGAACAGGAGATATGCACACGTAAGTCTCCCTTCACTGCCAAACTTCACCTTGTCAACTCGTTTTCACAGCGGTTCAATTGTGCAACAGGGACACATTTATTATGAAAGCGGAGATCAAGTTTAGTGTTATCAAGTGTTAGTTTGTCTCTTCGTGTTCCAGAAGTACATGTTATAGTGTTTAGTGAGGGAACCACCACGATTGCGCACAGAAAGCTGATGGTATACTATGAAAACGCTGAAAATTCAAATTCATGACCTGATCGTCGAAACACGCTTGTGAGGGTTTAAACCGTTTGACTTTCTTGACATCACCCAAAGCCCACTGCAACTTATCCTTTTATTATCCAACTCTGGAATAGGAAATTTGGTATTGTAATATGTGAATTTCATGAACCCTCTTTTACTAGCTGTGGAGTGACTGTGATGTAACATAAGAATGTTCTTCTGTGTTCCAGGTGCGAAGTTGTTCATTGGAGTCTCGAACTCTTGGTGGACGTATCATATAGCCAGGGAACGTACAGCTTTGGGACTTGACACATTTTACATTCATGATATGGTGTCACCGTCGGGCGACGCTTCGGCGATAAACGCCAATGGGCAAATACCAAAGCCTCCTGGGGGTCCCCAGGTCCAGAAACCTGCCCCTGCGCAGCCACAGAATAAGGGTGGGTCTCCCCCAGGTGGTCAGAAACCGGGTGGAAGCCAGGGGAAGCCGCCTGCTGGAGGTCAAAAGCCACCTAGCGGTGGGGGACAACAAAACCAAGGCCAGTGGAAACCTGGTGGAGGTGGGCAATGGAAGCCTCCAGCAAACCAGGGAGGACAATGGAAACCACCAAGTGGTGGAGGCACTCAATGGAAACCACCAAGTGGTGGTCAGTGGAATCAAAATGGACAGAAAGGCCCACAACAATGGAAACCACCGGCAAACCAGGGTGGTTGGAAACCACCCAGTGGTGGAAAACCTCCTAGCCAGTGGAAACCTCCAAGCGGTGGACAAGCTCCCGGCCAATGGAAACCCCCTGGTGGTGGACAGGTTCCTGGTCAGTGGAAACCACCTAGTGGTGGTCAGGGTGGTCAATGGAGACCAGGTGGTCAGCAATGGCCTGCTCAAAATCAGTGGAAGCCACCAGCCCAAAACCAAGGGCGCCCAATGGGAGGTAATAATTGGCGTTGGTGATAGGGTCTGCAGAACAACTATTAGTGATGAGTGGGGATGATTACACATCGAGTTTGTGCACTTTTGTACTCATTTTTGGCTCAATGTTCAGACGTTACACCCATACGAACGAAGTATGCTTTTCCCTACCCTGTCAAGGTAAAATGCGCCTCGGGTATAGATATTTTGACTCTCAAACTTTTTCAATACTTCTTTGGTCTACCACTTGTGGGGCTCATTTTAAAGCTCTTGAATAAATAAAAATTGTTACCGCCTTAAAACTTTTGACGATCGAAAATTTTCTTTTCCCAAAAGAGTTAGGGATGGCGGCCATTTTGGATTTCAAATATCGGTAAATGTTTGGCAATTTGTTTGTTACGGTACCAAAGGGTGACCCCTGGTTTTTTCTTGATTAAGTACGAGAAAAGTTGAAAGATTCACCGAGGAACATTTAAACAAAAATTTAAGTCTTTCATTTTTGAGGCACCTACTACCTTAACTCACGTGATTAATCAAAAGTTTGGATATACTCAGCCAAAGACGGTACATCCCCACCCAAACGGGGAAACATTTCATGTGTCCATGAAAATCTAAACGCTCTCTCTCTCTCTCTCTCTCTCTCTCTCTCTCTCTCTCTCTCTCTCTCTCTCTCGTCTGTCTGTCTGTCTGTCTGTCTGTCTGTCTGTCTGTCTCTCTCTCTCTCTCTCTCTCTCTCTCTCTCTCTCTCTCTCTCTCTCTCTCTCTCTCTCTCAACAACAGCGTATTTTTAGATCAAGTAAATAAAATATGACCTGATGAACCCGACATAATAAAGAAATTGAAAAGTGTATGTTTTTTCAACAATGTAAATTCTTTAACTGGTGATGGGTATGATTTGTCAAATAAATCAGTCTGTGGTCAGATTGTAGCAATTGTAGATACAATGAAAACTGTATCAGTTTTACTTTAAAAAGTCAATAATGCTTACTTTTCGATAGCCTTTCCGTTCACATGTGTAAATAGTTCTATCAGCCAAATACGTTAGATATGATACATATGTATGAGCTACTTGTACTTCTATAGCCAGTTTTTTTCAAATAAAATTTGTAGAACATTCCAAAATCTCACAGCACAAATGTTCAAAGTTAGTGGTGTTCCCTTGTATTTGATATTTAAAATTGACCTAGTAATTTTTTGATCAATTGCGAGCGATTTGGAATCAAACAGAATGTGCAAACCACTATACTGGTAAACTTGTGGTTGTAGATTTATACTTTACGGCATGTAATAGGTTTTACATCATGCCAAGACGAGGAAAGACATACGAACACATTGAAATATCCTCTTGAAAAGCTTAGAGTTTTGTCATCTTTAACTGCAGTTATCTTTAGTTTGGTTTCAAGTTATCATTTTCTAACATCTCATCGTACCGCTGTGCAGAACGACTATGATGAATAATTGCATAGCGTCAGATTTCGACAAGAAATGTTGTGGAACTTTAAAAAAAATGAACGAATACCATATTTTGTGGGATATCCCAACTGTGGCTGTCGAGCCCCACACTATTAAAGAGCATTACCTTGAGCAAAAGTTTTATAAGATTGTTAAAAAAAACCACTAAATTTTCACTTGACTTTTATTTGCCAGTTTGGAAGTTTCTGCCCTTGCGATATGATCGGGCATTATGGCTGCGTAAAAACCCTAAAAACATATTTCGTTTACAGATTTTAAAGGGTATCAGAGACACAAACTATGTCACTGCTGAAATCAGGTATAGAGATTTACCTATTGTGTAGTTTGAAGTTGTGAGAGTCGTAGTAAATTTATGTTCCTACCTATCCCTTGCATGGTTAATAGGTGTGACCGTAGACAAACTCCCAAGAATGTGGATTTGTAAGTATCATACCAGTGTAAATGAAATCGAAGGAGTACACTTTAGTAGTCTGTCGCGTTGATGGTGAAGAGATTGCAAAATCGAAGAATATACTTTGGTCACATGTGGTGAGGTGATCGCAAAACCCTCCAAGGGAGCAAGCAACTACCCTCGTGCGCCGAGAAATGCCTAGCGAGGAGTGGAATATGTTTGGGGTGATCCCTGCCAGGGAGACTTTAAAATAACCTGTGAAGTCTGAATGTTGAAGATTCGGTAATTTTCAGTCTTTTGAATACAGATGATTATGGCGATTTCAAAATCTCCCGAGGGAAAAAAATCTTTATCACGTTTGAAGCACATGTCAATAAAACAGTTTTTCGAATATATAGAGTTTCCCAATCATGTAATTAAGCATTTTCTCTATGGGGTTTGGACTGGTAAGCTTCAGAGACGATGTATCGTCGAGCGGGACCTATTCAAAGTACGAGAGAAAAACGTGGTACCCTCCAGTCATTTTGTAGTATTATTTAAAATAGGACGAACTGATGAAGACTTCACAGATTCTGGCATTGCCATACAAATTGAACATCTTCACATAGCTGGGGCTGTATGAGGTTGCTATCCCTTTCGATTGGTGTTGAACATGTTGGGAATTGAAGCAATTTTGTGATATTGAGTTTACAAAAACACAAAAAAATAAGCAAACCAATAAATATATCATAAACATTTTGTAAAATGTATGGCGTGATCTTTACAACAGAGTGAGATAGGCCGCTGACATGGATGGGTGAGTGTCACCAAACCTGAACACACTGTGACCTGTCACGTGACCAGGTGCCATTTTAGTCGACATTTACAGCTGGGATTTTATACAAACACGTTTTCGTCAGCCTAAAACTTACACAATAATCCCAGTCTAGGGGTTGACATAAGACTATCTCTAGTTTGTAAGGGGGGGGGGGGGGGGTCACTGGCCAGACCACTGAATTCGTACAAAAGTGATGTGAAACATTTGAAAATTTCTGCTCCTGCACCATACACCAGTTGAATAAGTGAGTTCTATTCAGTCCCGGGTTCAAAATATACTTCCAAGGCAGCAAATTAAGCTCGACTGCTTCACTACTTTGGTGCAATGGATTAACTGAAAACTGTCATCAAATATCAGTTTAATTTTTTGGAAATACAACTGAATCAAATTCAGGTTGACCTTTGAAAACAATTATCATAGTGTGATCATTTTTCAAAGTTAATAAATGCCTTTAGGAACTTAGAACACACCTACCCTCATTAAACACAACTGAGGAATTGGCATTAAAAAAAATTGTAAACGACTGCAACTTATTCAGTGTGTCACAAATCTGCCTGGCGACGATTAATATTGCCTTGGCATTACAGGGCGCAGGCTGTCCGTAGAGCAGATGCCCAAGGTGTCTCTAAACCCTGAAAAATAAAAAGTGTGTTGCTCATCCTAGACATATTTCAAAAATGATGCAGTGACGCGGGTTTTTATTTCACTCTAAATTTTTTTTGTCTTCAATCAACAAGAGCGCCGATAAAACATGAAAACAACATAGGAATGCACATAGAGATAATTGCACAGCAGTGTTACTGTAGTATTTTTGTAGAGCAAGAGTTCTGCGGTTTGACTTTTAGTGCAGCGATGCAGTTTTGACTGTTGACTATAACACTAACATATGTGTACAGTTCTGAATGGAATTTTAATGTCAATTATTTTGTTTACCGTTCAGTTTTATACAGCACTTTGTTATGCACTACTGTTGCCCATATTTTTGCATTTTTTAAATTTTAAAAAAGGTTGGCGGCGGGTCTGAATTGACATGCGAAAGGATGAGAAACAAACTTTTTATTTTCTTGGCCTAAAGCAACCATTTGCATGTGGTGTTTTGATGACATTTCATTTACAGGGAAGGGTAAGGTTGGAACTGCACTTGTTGGCCTTTCTTGTTTGCAAACGGGGCATTTCACGCACAATTCCTAGATGCATCATGTCAACATAGCTGAACTTTTACAGTGAAAGCCAGCTGAGAATGAACGATGAAATCAATCTGAATGTTTTAAAGCATATATAATGACAAACATGTTGTAACTTTCATCGATTGCAAAAGTATGTTTGGCACAATGTTTAAATTTGTTGGTCATATGGTTCCGCATGCCTTTGAGCACATTTCAGATGACCCCTCCCTTTAAGGATTTGGGACAAGTATTGGGCCAAGCCAAACAATTCTCTGCAAAAGCTCCGCTCAAAACCCCATTAAAGTGTATGTTTTCTCAAAGTTTAGATACTGGCAAATGCTGCAATTTGAATTTTGTTATGATTGTTTACATTAGGATCATGTGAAAGTACACATATTTGAATAACCACACAAAGTCGCTTTTTACTGTCCCCTGTACAAACACTCGGTTGTTTGCAGAGAATTAATTTGTGGAAAGACCTAATACTTGGCCTGGTTCATTGTAGATGGAATGTACAATAATTATGAGTTTCAAGTAATCTTTAAGCATATTCAGTCCGAATGGCACACTGATGGGGGGAATTTGTACCCATAGAAAAAATCTAAACATGGTTCTTGGCATCTGGAAAATTAACTAGATCAACCTCTGTCAATGGAATTGCTGAATTACACTTCCCTGGAATTACAACACATTATCAATACAAAAGCATGAACAGATACATAATATCCCCCGAGGCTGCTGGGGACCAAAGCTGGTGTAATACTCCCTGAGGGTGGGGGTTATACATGTGGTGTAATAGTTTCAGAAATTCTTGATCCATGCCTGAACTATGATGGGTGGTTGGTTCTTTTCGTGAGAATTGGAATAGATGATCATTCACCTGAGGTCAACCTGTAAACTACTACATGACAATTGCAATGGCAATAAAATAAGGCATTTGAAACGTGAAACCACTTGCAAATTTACAACTATTTGCATTTTAGTGCATCAAAAAACTGATAAGAACAGTAAAATCAGTGTGGTCAACAATGTGGTCAATGTAATTTAAAAATCGTTGACCGCATTCATTTTACTGTTGTTCTTGAGACTGCATCTCGTTAACACTGTCAGCTGGATGGTAAGGTAGCGTTCAGTTATTATGGCCGGGGATTGGCCAGCAAAATCCGGGGGTGGGGTGAATCATAAAGGATTCAACTCCATCTGCAAAAGTTGAAACAATACCACCCGATCCACACACACCGGCATCGGCGTCTAACCTCCTCATAGACAATGTACCAACTTTTGCAGATGGAGCTGATTCCTCTATGATAGCCTCATACACAGTTCCTATATTGAGGGACCGTGCCTCGTATAACCGCTTAGTTGATAACTGAACCTGAACAGTGTAATGTGAAACAGTCTTTCCTCATAAAATGGGAATTAAAAATCGTTGACCTCATCAATTTTACTGTTGTACCACATCAATTTTACTGTTGTTTTTATCAGTTTTTCGATACACCAGAATGCCAATGGTTGTAGCTTTGTGTGAATGAATATGTGGAGTATGCCATCACACGGACAGTATGCCATCAGCCTTTTCAACACTCACGCATACACAAGTGCATTTATACGTATCCATGAAAATCCAATAACAGAGCTCCTTTAATAATCTTTCAGTTTATTTTTACAGCAAGGTTGGTATGCAAAATCAACATAATACACTCTTGTAAACTTTTCACAGTGAGTTAACATGTTAAGCCAGCCATTCTCACTGGCTTGACAAACCAATCTTCCACCTACGTTGTAACACAAGTCTGATTAAAACTTACAGTTACCTTGTGTCTAGTCAGTCAGAGACCAATAAATCCTTTTTTGCTGGTTTCATATCTTTTATTGAAGAAAAAAATTAAACAGTATAATTGAAAACTAACTTTATTTTAACTTTTATCTTTAAGTTTTAAGAATCGAGTAATTTGCAATTATTTGTACACAGCAAGACACATATCCCCTTGTTCACCGGTGCTAGCATTGGTGATGATGATGATGCAGATGGAAGAGATGCAAAGAATACATACAAAATCCTCTTTCTTTTCTCCCAACATGGAAGGCTTTGATACAAGTTTCAATCGTCCCCACTGCACTTCCAATGCAAAAAAAAATATGCTGTCATCAAAACTTTACTTTCACTAGTGTTTAGAATGCCACAGGCCTTGCACCTCCCACCTATGTTACACAGCTTTCATGTCATTACTCTACAATCAACATTGATGAATTTCATTTCAAGGGGAACGGGAGGAGACAATACACTGTAAATAGCATTTGAAACTTGTTCTCATACTAGACAGAATGCATCGTTACTGATCACTGGTAATGGCACATCATTATAAAATTTAATGTTTTTCAACACCTGTTAAGGCCTTTGACTGTTAGCATTACTGTACTTCAAAAGTCTCCAAAAATATTAAATTACAGTAGACAGAAATCCTTTATTTCTCTGGTGGACTCAACCCAATGTTGGGAAATAAACTGCACCAGTGAGAAAGGACTCATATACGTTTATAGCGGATAGATGGTACAGCTGTTCCACGTTGGTATAAAAGGCAGCTTTATCGGCATGGTTATTTAGGCTAATCCAAAACCCTCTGTGCATTCATAGAAGGCCAGCAGTAGCATATGCCTCAGTTTGTCGTACGTCTCGTATGCAGGCAAATCCAGTTGGTTGAAACTGTGTGACATTAAAAGAAGAATTCATTAAGTTTTTATTGCGAAGGATTATGGATATATTGGTAGTGATTGTGAACACATTTTGAATACATTGACCAGGCGGATTTAATTCTGCTTTGACATATCTAAATTTCAAATACTACATTTTGCCAACAAATTTTTGTTATTCTTACTTATACGAAAATCAGATAAAAGTTGAAAAATATAATAATGAAACCACTTATCCTTTATAATATTTATCTCATATCACGTTTAAATAATATTTAAATTCATACACAGTAACAGACTGACACTGGGTTTGTGATGATAAAACAAGAAATCATATCTGTGTGTTCCCCCTTTCACCACCATGGTTTAGCCAAAACCTATTGTTATCAATGGTGAGTGTGGACCTGTTTACTGAGAGATGGGGATGAACAGGTTAAATCTGCCCTCTGAATGAGATGGTTACTTACCATGTGTGTGCAACTGGCAATCTGTCGGTAGATCTGTCATCTCTGTGTATCTGGAATTTCTGAGGACCATTCATGCCCTCCAGGGTGGCAAAGCCCTGGAGAGGCACTTTTGAAGTACCTGTCACAAACTGCAGGAATTTTGCTCTTTCAGCCTGGTCAAAGGAGCGGAGAGCTCTCCAGAACCACTGAATCTGAAATACACAAAGAACATTGATGATGGTCTCATGACTGAATTTCATGTTCAGGAAACAAATGATTTAAAAGATATCAGGTGCAAGATATTCTGTAAATATACTTTGATTTGACCCTTATCTACACCTTATCTGATAAAACTCTATTCATTTTGAATTTGAACTACACAAATACTCTAAAATTCATTTTAAATCTTCAGCACTCACCTGTAGAGAGTTGATTTGATATTTATGATATTCGGTGTTATTTTTCAAGTCATCGATATCAATGGTTGGAAGTCCTGAGATGAGCAACTCTAACTCTTGTTCATTAAATATTGAAATCAGTCTCTTGGGGATGATGTCGTAGAAACCTTCCAGAAAGCTGTCAATCTGTTTGCGTATAGCTCCAGTCATCTTCATTTGACACACTAGGTTGACATACTCAAGTTTGTTTTCCCTTGTGACAACTATGTTCCTACCATTGGGTTTCAAGTCTCTAACTTCAGTAACACCAAATTCTTCAATCTAGAAGAAGGAAAATTCACCAAATATGCATTACAAACAACAGATAAATGTCTTTGGGACGTCAACTACTTGATTGACAATTGTGGATATTAAAAAGTAAAACTATCAAAGTGAAACAACAATGGATATAAAAGTGAGTTTACTGCTCTCACTGCACTTGCATGGTCATCGATGCATCATGATAAAATAACTGAACTGTACATGAAAAGCAAAATACTTGTCTCTTGCTAACTCTGAACAGGTGTAGACGGTTTGTACATGATAGAATGATACACACACAAATCACCATGTGACTGTCTGTGTACCAGGAATGGATCAAGACCACCCAGAGTAATTATTATCAGTAGGAATTGTGTTTTATCATTGAACAGAAAAGTCCATTTTATGACAGATAAGAATTTACATCTCTAACTGCCAACAGCTTCTTGCTTGTGCTAAGGGGGCAAACTAAAGGATATTAAAATGCATTGTGGGTAAAAAGCAAGAGTCTGAGATAGTGATCTCATAAATACTGCCAACACAAATGTAATCATTTTCATTGCAGAAAGTTCTGTTTGTTCATGAAACTAGCAAAACTCAGCATCTTTTCAATTATGTTGGTATTTTAGGGATCTTTGTTTTTTACCTGTGGCAA
This sequence comes from Ptychodera flava, assembly GCF_041260155.1. NCBI lineage: Eukaryota > Metazoa > Hemichordata > Enteropneusta > Ptychoderidae > Ptychodera > Ptychodera flava. Next base: position 23,418,349 of record NC_091933.1, on the reverse strand, counting down.
TCCGCCGTATTGAAAAGTCAGTCGACAGCCTGAGACATTTATGACTCACTTTGGGGGCAAATTTGTATTTAGGGTACCGAGAATTCACCTACAGATGTCAGTCAAAACATTACCATAAAACTATTGAAGTGTTGGACAAAGGAAAGTATTACTTACTTCAGTGCTGAAGGTCAGCTCATATCCTAACTCGGACACATCATGTTCTAAGAGAAATACCAATCCTTGGTAGAATGCATAATCTTCACTTTCCATGTCTGTGTACCTGAGTCAATCAAATGGAAAACAATCATCGTTGTGTCATGTGGTATCTGGTGACATGTTTGCATTGGTATTGTAAGTGCGAACATTTCTAATGGGTACATCTTGTATTGTCCTCCAATGGCTGCGGACAGTATTTCATGACTTCCAAGCTTTGTAGACTGTGAAACCTAATTTCAAGAAATGTTACGGTCACTATTACCAAGCCAGAAAGTTGTAAAACCTGACAAGTATAAACTTCTCAAATCAACAGCACTGGCAAGAGATGTCTGGTATATTATCAGAGAAGCAAATTCTGCACTATAATTTTCATGTAGATTTGTTATTTAACATCTTTTGAGGGTTTTTCATCTATTTTCAAATGGAAAATGATCCAGACTTCAAGCTCCTTAAATTACAATTTACATATATGTCCTCTGCAGCTACTTTGGTGAATAAGATGAACCTTGAAGGACACATCAAGGCCAAATTCTGAATTTTCACTGAGACATCCCAATTTATTACAGAACATACCATCACGGGTTAAAAAATTGACACGTGCACATGCTTTTCCACACCATATATACCCAAACCTCTTTCATTAAAACCACATTTTTAATACACAAGCAGCACACACTTACTTGACTAGTTTTCCCAGAATGTGTTTGTAGAAAGATCTTGAGAAGTAACACTCCAAGAGTTTGTTATCAAAGATGGCTTTGGCAATGACTCTGCCTACAAACTTGAAATAGCTCAGATGGTTGGGATTGCAGTGCGAGGCTGGGTTGGGAATGTAGGTAACTCTATCGCCTGGTGATAACTTGAATAAGGCATACATTGGATTGAAGATTTCCCTGAATTGGTCAAAGAACAAAGGAAAAAAAAGTCAGATGTACAACATTACTGTAAATTTAACCATTTCATCCAACTTTTCTTTGTAGGTCAAAGGCAGCTGTTATGGTTGTAATAGTATTACATGGCCGAAAGAATCATTAAAGTTACTTTCTGCAAAACTGTGAAGTATTAAGTACTTCCGAGAATTGACAATATTTTTCAACTAACAATATTATTACTCTTTTCACATTCTCAAAGGAACACAAATTGTATTTTTGTCTTACCTCTTTGTGCTTTTAATCTTTCCATATAAAACTATGAACATGAAAAGTTGAATTACACCAAATCTGACCAACTAACCTTGAAATAATGAGATACCACTCTCTGAGAAGTCCACCGGCATCTTGACCTTCCTCTCCTTCATACACAATGTAGAATCTGTTCTTCCACTCATCTGCTGAACGTCTGTGCAGCTCTCGGAACGAATCCTCAAAAACGTTTTCTCTCTTGATGTGCACTGCAAGGTCCTCTCTTCTCATACCCTCATCCATGCGTTCAAGTTCCTGTCTGAAGTACCTCCTCTTGACATCAAAGTCAAGGACACGGGTGTAATCAACTAGCACGGAGAAGGGACCCTCTCCAAGAGGTGTGGATGATTGTCTGAGGATCTGGTTCAGTACGATACGGTGAGTCTCTGAAAGAACCAAGACAAAAGCAGGGGCATGTCAACTTAAGACCAATTCAAACCGGGTCCTCATGTGCACGGGTTGGAGGGGGATACAATGGTAACATGTATTCTGAACTTTTAAAAGGAAAATGGGCCCCCATACAGGCATATTGGATTGCATCACAAAAAAATCAATGTGCATATGTATGACATATGGAGTAATCCTTGCGCCAAGTATAAAAGAAATCACTCCAGGCATCTCCGAGAAATTTGTATGAATGGCCGCATGGATGCAACAAAGTACGCACAGAAATGAACAAATCTTGAAGTCCTCATGGACGAATTTATTCAAGAATTGTTCATTGAAAATTACATACAATGTATTTTTACACAGTTTAGCTAAGCTACAATGTGCAGAAGATGAAACTTTCTACACTTTCTAAAGACAAACTCTACAGAGGAGGTACGTACCTGCAAATTGAAGGAACTTTTGAGTATCATGGGGCAGGTTAGGTGATATTGCACTGACAGAGCTGTCTCTGGAGAATGGACTTGGAGGGGCTCCTGATATCCCGGGTGTTGCAGGAGCCGGCGACAGTGGTGCACTTTCAAGGGAAGACACGCTGAGGGATGTATCTCGACTCATGTGTCTCTGCAGCTCAGCTGACTTGGCAGAGCTCTTGTCGGTAGAGTGGACCAGGAAGAAAGCCTCTACGGCAGTTTGGAGAACCAGTACTGCGTGATGGTCGGTTGATTCTTTGAGTTCTGATAGACACTCGCTGAGAGTGTCCCACAGGTCATCCAAACCCAACTCTGCACTTAACCGTGGCAAGATGTCCTGTAAGTACCATAAATGTCATCAACATGTCATGACTGTTGTGTAATTACAGAAGGCAAGATAGTTGGGGGGAAATGCACTCAAATACAATGACATGACAACAAAGCATACAACCTGTTTATTTTGTACTGGATGACATGCTTGTAGAGACAATGAGATCTAACTTGCAATAGACAGTCTGCAGCTCAATCAACCATCTAACAATCTTTTTTGATTAACGCTGCATTTTATCTCTAGCCTTTTATCTCTTGCAACACTTCATTCAACTTGCCATAGTTTCCATAACGAAATTGTTATCAGACTGATAAATTCTAATGGACATAACATATTGCATAGTAGAGACTAAAAACAGTTGGTATCAGGTAATTAATATTGGAAGGCAAAAGGTGTTACTTGTTAATGAAAGGAAAACTATATCTTTCAAGTTACACAGTAGTATATTGCAACAATATACGGAATATGCTTCCAGATGCCTGAGTTTAGCCATAATGACAAACAGCTGATTCAACACCCATGTATTTTGAAAGAACTCACCCTACTAATCACATTAGTCTAGTAACATATATAAACATTTCTGTTCACATGGGCATGGAATGAGCACAAAGCTGATCCAATCACATAAAGTGAAAGTAATTCATTGCACTATATGACTATTGATTTATCATTTCCCTTTCAAAAATTTCCTTTTCTAAAAAGTGTGCTTCAATGGTTCAAATCTGGACAAACAACCTAACCTGAAATCAAATCATCATATGCAACAGCTGACACTGGAGAGAATTTCTTTGCCATACCTCTTTTTTCTCATCTTCCTGCACATTTTCACTTGATGTGCCTTCCCCAGCATTACTTGTTGCTGCCAACTCTTCAACTTCCATGGGGGCTTCCACACTGGTACCTGAAACACCCTGACTGGGAGTGCCTTCTGAACCAGGACCCTGGCTTCCTATTGCTGCTGCGTCAAGTGTATTTTGCTCACCTCCTTGCGAACCTGCTCCGCTCTGTAACAGCAAAACAGTTATGCATTTAGTGACAACTCAATAGAAACGTTGTATACGAGAGTTGAAAGCTTTATGGTGATTCACCCTTCAGCGCACAGAATTTGGAATATTGCTAGCACATGCTGTGTGCAAACAACATCACAATATTTGATTTGTTCCTTCTGTCATGTTTGCTTTACTTTATGAGAAGAAAACGTCAAAGGGTTTTTTAAATGAACGTAAATCAAAGATCTGATGGTTACGGTAGTACTTACAGAGTCAGCACTTTGCTGTGCTTGTCCAACTTCATTCGGCTGTGGTGTGCTATTTTCAACTGTAAGACAATACCAAACGTTATTTACGGGATGACACTACAATCTATATATTTGTAATTTCTTTCATATTACTTTTACTTGATATTAATTTTGCTAAAGATACTGTATGAGTTGCCACTTTATTTTATGAAGTTCTATCTGACAAGAATAATGCTGATATGCATTTCAAAAATAATAATTGTCACCTGTTCCACAGTGTTTAGCCTACTTAACCCTTTGAGTGCCATAATTTTTTCCCACCAAAATTTGAGTACAACATTTTACCAGTTTTTGCGAATTTTTCTGTAATTTCCTCGATAATTTTGGACCAAATTGACATCATATTTTATTTGCTACAGTTTGTTATCAAAATTTTTGCAAAAATCTGAAAAAATTTACTACAGTCTATTTCATAAAGGTGACAAAAATTGACTTTGGCGCTCAAAGAGTTATAAAGAACTGAACTGAGGTATATGTTTAAAATATAACATCCACAAGCATGTATGCCTTGCTAACCTAAAATACATCACTAAATGAATATCATGCAAAAGTATTCCATATTGTTTGATCTGACCATTTGACACAGGGATAAAAGTGGAGGGTATAGGAGGGGCAGGAGGAGCTGTGAACGAGTTGAGTTATTGAATAACTCCTATCTTACATTGCTCTGTCTTTCACATATTACATTTTTTTGGTTTGACCTCCTGGCACAGGTACCTGAGTGGAGGGGATAGGAGGGACTGTGGATCAGTTACAAAGTTACTGCATAACTCATATCTTACATTGCTCTGTCTTACACATCTTATATTGTTTCGGTTTTGCCTTCTGGCGCATGGACCGAAACGGAGGGGGATAGGAGTGGCATGAAGGGCTGTAGACAAGTTATAGAGTTATTGCATAACTCATACCTGATTGACTGGCCATTGCTTCAGCTCTTGCATCCTGTTCCCTAGCTTCCCTCTCCCTGGCTTCTCTTTCCTTGGCCTGCTGTAGCCTTGTTTCCTCCAATCTCTTGGCATTCCGGAGTTCAATGATGACCTTCAGAATTCGGAGGAAGAAGTGCTGGCTGGATGTCTTGCTAGTGAATAGCGACATGGATGGAAGTCTCAGCTCACAGCCTCCTTTACGGTTTGCCGGTGCATTCAGTACTAACTGCTCTCCTCTGTTAAACCGGTCTGTGATATGCCCACGTGTAATGCCCGTTGAAGTAGAAGGTTCCTCGTTTCCCTCAGACTCATTCTTCTTTTCAGTTTCTCTAATGTTGTGCTCTTTCAGATCTTTCAGAAGGATTTTGATATCGCTGAAGAATAAACAGATGTCAAGCTTTCTTAACGGATTTTAAAAGTTAGGTTGAAAGTTTCTTGAATGAAAGAAAGTTTGAGGCTACCATAAGTATGACATTTAGGTTTGAGCTACACAAAGTTTGAAGAGGATCTATGCTGTTATAATGAGTCAGTTGAAACCTTCAAGTATAAAGGATTTCCATTGGTCACACTGATATACTGTGATAGATTCTACTGACAAGACTGATCACAACTCTCATGATTACCTATTTATGATGGCTTATGGTTCCAACTGAGGGTGAACTATTGCATACAAATGTACACATTAGTATCTTGTGATGAACAGTACCAAGTAAGATACTCTAATACATATTTAGAATACACATTGTGGTTGTGTTTTCTCATTTTTTAAAAAAAAAACTGTCTTTGTGTGATAATTTCACAGGTAATCAAAGCTCTCATACACTTCCAGCTTAGTAAATTTATTTTTTTTATCATTTGTCAAAAAATTGAGAGGAGACTTACTTGCATAGAGTAAAGCCTAATTTTCTTGCACCAATGAGTAACAGCCCTAATACTGTTTCCCTTGTGGAATCATGCTTTGACAATTGTAATAGTAAATTTGTGGCATCTTCAAGACCTTCCTCTGTACACGAATGAGATATCAAAACCTGCAATGAAAGAAATTCACATTTGAAACAAGTGGTATATGAATCTTTTAATCTTTTTTATTGAACAAATCTTGGTAAACTGTTTTTCTATGCTACAGTTGGATCTTCGGAGAAGGCAATGGGGTCAGAGACTTGACCCTATTCCTGCCATGTCTGTCTGTCTGTCACTTTCATGAGAGGTTGTTGAACTACCAAAACAAAACTATCCAATATGACATACTTTGAACCCCAGACTTGACAACTAAAAGACCACAGAAAACATTACATGAAAATTATTTTCACCAACCTGAATTGCTAGGACGTATACAAATACAGTCAGTTTTACTGACTTTGCCTTGTCCAAAGTTGTCTTTGTTACAGAAATAAGGTAGTGACATACCTTGTACACACTTTCAGATTTTAATTTTTTTCTCAGTTACAGAAGTCCAAACCCCTAATAAAGTATATATTTTCTGAAAGCCCTGATATTGGGAAATCCGACCGTGCACAGAACACAGTCATTATTTGCATAATAGTCACGTGACAAGCGTTTTGTTTTCCAAAAATTGGTCTTTCCTCCCTTTAGCGAACACGCTGCAAGATTTCTGGTTGTAATTTGTGCATTGACAAGCCTTGATAATGTCCTTCAAACCCGTGTCTGGGATTTCCTCTATATGCCTTTGTTTTTTTGTTATAAACTATTGAAGATGTTAGACTAAGGTGCTTTTCAAGGAATTGTAATTGTCGCGCCATATAATTTGAATGGAGACTCAGAGAAAAAATCGCAGACACAGATTTGACATTTTGACAAAGGGTTAAACTTCATGGTATAGAGTTTGACGATAATATAATTACAGTAATGCATGAGAGCTATTGCTTAACATTACAGCCACTGCATCCTGATGGCCCACCTGCAGCCATCAAAGCCTCATTTTTTTGAGCAAGCATTGACATAGACCATTGTATTATAGTTAGAATCTTCAATGAACTTACATCTACTGCAAGCTGTAAATATTTTTCTGCAACAAGGGGCTCTTTCTTTTCCTCATTTTCTTCCTTCTTCTCTTTTGAATCTTCTTTCTTTTCTTCCAATTTTGTTGAATCATTAGTTGCTGGAAGAACAAATGTGCAGATGCATCATAAAAAAGTGAACTCCATCTTTACAGTATGTCCATGCATATTTGATAACTGAGATGGTCGAATACAAAACATTATGGTACAATTTGGGCGTAATGCCTAATTTCTGACTTTCTCTCTGAACATAAAGCGATATAAAGTTACAACAGAGTAATTAGCCTGTGGCTGTTTAATCTGTTTAGTCCTCTTCACTTCATGCCTTTAGGTTTTAATCAATTTTTCTATCTCCAGTAGTAAAATTACCTTGTGCTTCCATGGATTCTACAGAACTTGTACCACTTGCCATGTCTGCATCTTGGGACTGGCCTGCATTGTTGCTTGCTGGTTCCGACTGTCCGCTCGGCGTGTCCTGCCTTGTTGTACCCTGTATACTTGCCTGTGTTTCCCTTGTAATTGTGGACTCCCTCCCTTGATCCAAAGTCTGTCTCTCAGCTGCTTTCTTTGAATCGGGCAATGCAATAGATATGAGAGATAGAAGACGTAGCAATCTATCTGTAAGTAATGTACTTCGTCTCACTACTGGGTGAGAAAGGTGAATCATGAGATTTCCAAGAGGTGCTTCGGCATTGGGATCTAGGTTTTCTCTGTCCATGGCACTGTTCAAATGTGACTTAAGAGTCCCTTTGCCTTTTTTGCCTATACTAGTATTGTCAAGCTTGACAAGGAGTTCCCAGAAATCCGACTCCTGTTTTGAAGTTAATTTAGAACTGCTAGCGGATGACTGTACACTGGTTTGGCTGGACGATTTCCCTCCTTTTGTGGTCTCCTCTGTCTTTTCCTCGCTGGAGCATGTCTGACTCTCTTTGGCTTTTGGCGGCACAAACTGACTAGGGAAGATTTTGGCTAATGAAATGAGCGTGTCCAACACGTGTCTGCAGACCACGGGGGCTGCCTGGGGGTGAATTTGAATGATAGTGTTGCTTTTGTCGCTGCCTTTCTTACTGCCTGAGCTTCTCTGCACCTGGAAGACACTTGTGCGGCAGCCAAGTGCTGCATCCATGCTGACTGACAACCAGGAAGGTTGGCTGGTTTTACATGAATCTGTCCTTTGCATAGGTGACGGCAGAACTTCTAGAACATCCCCAGATTGTGAAGACTGGCTGCTTTGGTGATAGCTATGAGGCTTGCAAGTGTTCGTCCTGTCCATGATACCGAGAAGTGACTGAACAACCCATGCTCTGGTTGGTGGGTGATAGCACAAATTGCGAAGGACACGGTGCAACCGAACCGTGTTCAGTTTAGGTTCATCAACAAAGAGCAACACTAGTAAACATGTAAGTGCTTCGGCATCGACCAGCTGTCTTCCTCTGAACTTGGCAACAGCATTGGCACCTACGGCTGTACCATGGGCATTCCGGTTGATGCCTCCCCATGACCATGTACTACCCCTGGTCTGAGGAATAGATACCCTTGCATAGGTAACACCTCTACCAACTCTGCCTGGGAAACCTGAAATATGACAAAGTCACTTCATTGAGTTTCATTCTAACAATTCATGGCCGGCAAGAACTTTCTACAAACTTCAATTTTTATACATATTAACTTTTATAAACAGGCACAACACTTCTTTATAGGTATTCACTCACATGCCCTTGCCCGTACTAACCTACGAGAACTTAGTTTGAGAAAAGAAACAACAAACAATTATGAACAAAATTTCAAGTGAGGCATCATTTCGGTGGGATTTCGACGGCACGTTTTTGTGTCATGTTGCCGGCCATTAATTTTGTAGAAAATTTTGAATGTAAATGGCGAACTTTTGCCAATCAATGTGGATGGGAGTATCAAAATAAAATCACGACATCAAACACATGTGATGTTTATTGGTGTATGTCAGATAATGTTTACATGACAGTCTGACAACCTATATCCACATATAAAAGAGATAACTGTAGCAGCATACATACCAGATCTGAAAAGAGCTGACAGAACACTGTTTTCATGCAAGAGGCGTTCTTGAGTGCGTCTCAGCTGCATTTCTCTTCTCAATGCCTGTGCTTCAGCAGCTATGTCAGGAGGCAGCAGAGCCACATTGCTGTCATCCATATCCTGCAACACGGTCTGTCTCAACGACGGCGGTAGGTTTTGAATGAACAAGGCAGGGTCCAAGGGTTCTTGTGAAGTAGATGAGCCTTGCTGCTGAGACATCAGGCGCTGCTGTTCTGCTCTCTCTTGTTGGAGTACCTGCCAGATGACAACAATGCAAATTGAGTTGTGAAAAAAAAAGAGATTTACACAAAAGAGTAGTTTATTTAAAATGAATGCACTTTGTGTATCAGGAAACAAAATGAATTCAATAGAAGAGAATTTTATTGAACATTCAGTCATCACATCTGTAGTCTCATTTTAAAGCAAGACAAAACACAAGAATTTGTCTCACTGCAAATTTGTATTTACTTGTACACTGTAGACTTACATGCTAAATCACACAGAGATTGCACAAAACATCAACATCTGTATGTGACAACACATCCATCTTCTAACGAGGCCAGTTATCAAAGAAAAAAATTCTCAGAAATATAACTGAAACATACAGACAACACATTACACATACCCATGTAGTAAAAAAATATCAAATCTTCAAATCCATTCACAATATATGTGAACTGATGACCTTTGTCTGGATTACCAGCAAAACTTACCTCTTCCTGTATGTGAGGTGGTAATGCCGCTAAGAATTCTGGATTAACCTGGCTGAGGGTTGGCGTGTCACTAGTCCCTGGTCCAGTGCTTCCAGATGCCCCGGTGTTGACAGCTGTGCTGCCAGCAGCCTGTCTTGGTTGCTGTATGCCCAAATGTTCCTGGAGGACCTCCTGGCGAATATTCTCTGGCAGAGCAGCTAAGAATGACGGATCTACACCTTCTGGGAGTTGAATTCCTGTAGCAGACAAGTATATCAGTTCTATTTGATGTCAGTTCATTAAAACTCTTCCTTGATATAGCTTTATGAACTGTTACTTCTGTGCAATAGTAGTTTGCATTTTTAAGACAAATTGAATGAATAAATTGAATAATAAAATTAGCAGATAGTCCAAAATCTTACCTTGCAAGATATCAACCTCACTTCTGCCGCTTGATTCACCACTGGTTTGATTACTAGAAAATCAACGACAGCAAGATTTGACAACGTCAATACATGTTTAGTTATGCTAGGGTAGATGGTAGTTGTTCAGAATTGTCAACGCTGTTTATTCATTACAACAGGGGTATCATAGTACAAAATAGTACAAACCCAACTGTCCATCCAAGGTAATTTGAATGGGTCTGGAAAGCACTATATTTGAAATTTGTGTCACTGCCACATACAATTTTTCCATTGTATGCGACAGATTTTCTACAAAAGCAGAAACATGGCCATCCAACTTTGCGACAGATTTTCTACAAAAGCAGAAACATGGCCATCCAACTTTGCAAGGACTGTATAGGTACACACGGGAACTTGTCACTGTACCAAGGTATCAAGATTACAAGGTTTGAAGCCGTACTCAAAGATCAGTACAGTATTTAGTACTCAGAAAACAACTTTGCATCCTGAAACACTGTTATTTGACACCTCTATAAACACTTCAGGTATCATATGTCCTAGAGGAAATTGACTTTGTGATGAACTGAATTGTTCCTTTGCTTTACTACATACTTGTCAAATGCTAAAACACTGGAGTCCGTCACAACAGAAATTTAGCTTGATGAGCTAAACATTTTCCTCTTTGTTAAAAAGAACAACTTTTCAGTTAAGCTACAGAAACCATTGATTGCTTACTTGGCAGTACTTTCACTTCCTGGAGGTCTACCCTGTGCACTGGATGTTATTGTATCAGTACTGGGTGCTGGTTCATTACTCCTTTCAGAATTCTCTTGATTTTGAGCATTTTCTGCGAAAAGTTGAATAAAAAAAATAAATCTTTAGTTTTGCATCTGGTGGAGAAGGAATCATAGCACTGTTTAAACATGACCTACTACGCCATGGAAAGGAAATTTTGGTAGATTGCATTATAATCTCTCCACCACTAGGTTTTGAAATAAAATGTTGTTGACTGAGATTTGGCTGCATCCTAAAACTTTGGTATTCTCATACGATGTATAGGTGTTTGTGTGTAAACGTTTAAGCAGCTTTTTGTCCTCAGACTCTTCTTTGCGTTGACACCAGGAGAACTGACTTGGTTTGCTCTACCTGTTGTTGACACTGTGTCTCCCGATGTAGGTGTGCTTGTGGATGGTACTTCACTTCCCTCAGAAGTTGGTGTTGTTAAATCCACAGACTCTCCTATCGGAAGCTGGATGCCACTTGACTCTTCTGCTTGTCTCTCTCCAATGTTACTTTCCCTAGGTGAGCTGTCCACATTCATCGGTATTGGCTCATTCTGACTTTCCGCGGCTGGGGTTGCAGATGCAGTGCTCGACTCCTCAAAACTTGATGACGCAACAGGTGGCATGGAAGCTGGTGATGCCATTCCTTCCGTACTGCCAGTTCTGGCAACCCTTTCTTGTACTGTTGGACTCGGTGTGGAGGCTGGCGGGAACAAGTCAGGTTGTTGGAGCTGTTCGTCTGATAATTGAGGCAGACGAGAGTAGCCAAGCTGCGGTGGAGCTGTTGGAGGAGACTCTTCATGCCTGTACCTAAAAGAATACACAGAAATTGAAACAGGACAATGATACACAGGAATTGAAACAGGACAATGATACACAGGAATTGAAACAGGACAATGATACACAGGAATTGAAACAGGACAATGATACACAGGAATTGAAACAGGACAATGATACACAGGAATTGAAACAGGACAATGATACACAGGAATTGAAACAGGACAATGATACACAGGAATTGAAACAGGACAATGATACACAGGAATTGAATAAGGACAATGATACACAGGAATTGAAACAGGACAATGATACACAGGAATTGAAACAGGACAATGATACACAGGAATTGAAACAAGACAATGACTACACTCATCTCCAGGATTGTACAGGTTTAATATAGGAGACACTCAGGTAACACACTAACTGAGGTAATATTCATGTACATCATGAACATAGTGGAAAAACAAAACCAACTTGTTATCTGTAAATAGGGAAAGAAGTAATTTGAATTTAATAGTTGGCCCATAATTTAAACCACTGAGAGTACTGTTTGTGTGTTCACGTTGATAAAGTTTCTCCTCAGTGGTTTTACGAGATGTGAATTGTTCCTACCCTTCTGCCCGCGGGGCACCTGGTGTGATGTTCGGTATCATCTGTACATTATCAGGTGTACTGAACACTTGGGCGGTTACTGTTCTGACGACTGGCGGTGCAGGCGGGGAGTCTGGGTCACTGATGGTTGCAGAGGCAGGCATGCTTGTATCTAGTGGAGTTGGTTCTGCTGAGACAGTTGTTGTACTGGGGCTTGTTGTACTTGTTGCTGTTCCTTCTACAATGGCTGAGGTGCCTAGGTGGACTGCGGCTGCTGCAATGCTTGCAGCCATGCTGCTAATTGCTTCAGATGCTGTTATAGCAAAAACAAACAGTACAGCTTAGTAAAGTCCTCGACTTCACTGAACTAATAACTTAATACAAAACTTGCTGTTAAAGAAGGGCTCAAAAACTGCTGGTTCTGACAGTATATTGGGACAAGCAAGTTTATCTTATAAATAATTTAAATCTACGAAGTCAGCATCGAGTCTTAGGTTTGTTAAATTTACCAATCACCTGTTACAACATAGATCTATTTTTTCAAATTCATGTATTTTAGTCATTTTAACAAGCAGTGTAACATTTATATTGTGTTTACCACTTTTATCAAAACTAATGTGATTTTATCTGTACTTGCCCATATTCTGAATCACTTATTGCCATACTGTATATTACAAAATATATTCAATGTAATTAAAGAAAAGAGAACAGTTTGGTGATTATGTAATTATCACCTACCCTGTGATGCAGCAGTCTTCTCAGAATCGCCAACTTCAACCTGACAATAAATGACATTATAGAACAATATAGTAAGATGACATTATAGTACCTTTAGCATGTACTGATCAGGGATATAAAAGTTCATCGCCATATTGACTTTATAATTTGTAAATAGGTTCTGTTGTAAACGATGTTACCTGAGGGACAGGCTATTTTTATTTCAAACAAGTTTTCCAAGTTACAAAAGATACTTTCAAAAGTAGTGAGAGATAAGCCTCCATTGTGACATAAATGGCTGGTGTGAGCACAACATAAATTCATCATACATAGAATGTTGATGAAGATTTTTGTTGCCAAAACTGTAGGTCCTAATTGCTTGAGTTTTGGTCACTCAAGATTCTCATTGTTATTTTCCTTCTGAAACTCCATGCAAAACTGACACAGTAATTTCTAACTGGGCCCCTTCTTTCAAGTTACTATCATCATTAGCTTTGGATTTGATGACGGCACATCAAAAGCTACTCAGCCCTTTTGAAGCCCTTCATACCTCCATTGATTCTTTGGCGTGTTCTGCCTTGGCTTTCTCTTTCTTAGCTTTCTCCTCTTCCTTCTTCTTGGCTTCCTCTTCCTGTTCCTTCTTCCTCTTTTCTCTCCTCTCTACTATTTCTTCATCACGGTGTTTCTCCAACACTTCAAGGATGGACTGTTTGAGGACTGGGTTTGAAAAGCAAACCATAAAAAACATGAAGTGTAGAAAACCACATCAAAGTAATATGTGCAGCAATTTTGAAGTTCTCTGTGGACACACACTCATACAGACATACAGACATATACATGACAGACAAAGTGTGACCCAATAAGCTCAAATTACCATATATACAAATGGGAACTAACAAGCGTGAAGCAGCTCACACAAAGTAAATCCTTTTCCACAGGAAAGTGATCAATTTATGATTTGAAATGATGACACTCTTGCTTTCTATGAAAACCTTTGTTTTATCGCCATACATTTTGTTTTAAATTCAATGATAAATAAATTTCTAATTTGAATAAATTCATATTTGAATCTATTGTTCAACTTTTCAATGGAAGTGACAAAGGATGTTGAACAGTAATAATATTACACATTTATCAATTTCTAGTTAACTCTGTCATGTAATGAATATATCACTTCAGGGAAGCACAAGGTTGTCTATTTGGATAATCTATGACATCGTGAAGAGGTACAGAATCAAAACTATCCTGTGTCACATTCTGTGTTAGCTTGATTGTCAAAAAACTACTGATAACTATTGAATCATACTGATGCATTGGTTGTTTACTTGGAAATATCCAACAACACAATTTCAACAGTCAACAATCCCTTTAGATTATTAGTGTACCTTGTGCAGGAAAGAATAATGTACCTTGCACAAGAAAGAAACGGTCTTTTCTTGCATGCAAAGTGGGATATCAACATTCAAGAGTTCCTTCCTGCACTCAAGATGTTCCTACCTACAACTGATGTTTTCTCATGAAAAGCAGAGTGACTGTATAAGACAAGAGTCTTCCTGTTTGAAATGTGACACACTGGGGCAGTGATAAAACTAAATTACCTGCGATAAGATCATGTACGCTTTCTCCATCAAGGACTCTAGATTCTTCCGCCCATCTGGTGAGGGGTGACGGAACACTAGAAATGTGTGTGTTATTGTAGCCTTCATTGTAATTATCATGGAAGAAATCATCAAACAGATCATCATCAGCTCTGGTCAATACACGGAAGTCGTTTTCACCTACAAGTAATCTGGCCTGCCCACCACCCATGTTGGTGGAGAGAGTGGATGTCAGCTGTAGCACATCAGCTGCAACTGTTGGGCCCAGCAACCTGAAAAGGGAATGTTATCCTGATGTCAGACATATGATATGATGTACTTAGGCGCATAAGGCAATGGTGCTAGGGTTAACCACTTTAAACACCACAGAGTATTTAAACTGGATTATTTTCAGTTGGAGTCAAGAGAAATTTGGTGTATCAATAATTTAGGTACAATATTAATATCCTGCTTTGAATGCATTTGTTTGATAAAAGCTGACTTAGTTCACTTGCTGGGTGACCAATGGAAATTGTATTCATTTTCTTCCTGGGGAATTACTGTAACTATACTGACTTTTGTCAAGACTGTACAATTTCTGATGCACTTACTATTTACAGATAAAATTATCTACCAGAAGTTCTATTTGGTTTGATTAGTCATCTCTCCAATGCAAAGCAAGTCTGAATAAGGTCATTACCTTGTACTTTTATTATTATTATTCAGGGATAGACACTGAACGTTTCTATGCATTTGCACTGTTGCATTCATGCTACATAGTTTAAGTTTTTGAGTACAAACGCATCTACATGAATTACTGGATTTGTTCATGGTCAATATCACTTGACATATGCCTACTTCTGGTGGATGTACTGTTATATACACAACAGTACAGATCGGAGGAGAACAATTTGTTGAGAAATCATACCTTTGTAAGATGGCTGGTGGATTTGGCTGTCGACTACCAGTATGGTAGACATGTATAGCCTGTGCGGCAGCTCTGTGTCTTTGCCTGCTGGCTGTCCTGTGTAGTCTGGATGAGTGGCTGTGCGTGTGGGTGACATGATGTGGCTGCTCCGTGTGTCTGATCAGCAGAGGATGGTTTACTGCTACGCCGCCAGGAGCTGGAGGAATGGAGGGGCCTTCATCAAATCATAACAAAAATGTGCAACAAAATGGGGAGAACACACATAAAGAGAAAAGATGCAAATAAGCTACAACTGCATCATTAGTGACAAAATAGTTAAGAGTTGTAATGTTCATGACCTTACTTACAGCTTTACATATAATTATAGGCAAAACACACATCTCCAAAAACTCTGTGATGTAATGGGGACAAAGCTGGGACATCCACTGGGATATTCTTTTTGTTAGTTTTATTTGAGATGTGAGGAATTTTATTTAGCTGACTGACAGTGATATATTTAGTCATTCACTGTTATAAAACTGTTCTAACTCTGTCTGTACATGGTTATCTATACAGCATAATTTCTGGCATCTACTAGAAGTTTCATTGTCAAAGTGTTCATGTCATGCCTCAGAACAGGACTGGAGTGGTTTTCTAGAATGAACACTCATCAAAACTGTACGACAAATGGATATTCTGTCCAATTTATATGCTGCTTTTGCTAGAATGAAATAGACACAAAAGATGAAGATACAATTACAGTATTCTAGAAAAACTGTAAGACTTTCTCAAACTGAAAGAGACATTTGAAGATTATGAGTACATACAAGACAAGTCATCGTTGATGACACAGTCCCCGCTTGTCCATTTTGTTGTAGCTGTGGTCTAGGTCGCTGTGGAATGACATTGATGCAAGGGGTGCATCAGGCCTGTGACTAGCATAATAAAGTAATCTAAGGAACGTTCAATAAATGACTCATCTCTGCCGGTAATGACCACTGAAGGAACTTTTGATTACATCACACATAACGATGCCCTCACTGCCTCTAGAGTCATGACGGCACATACTATACACATGGTTTGGTGGAATTTTCGAAATGCTATGGGATCGGGTATGTTGTTGTAATCAGCCATCAGCCATTTCGAATCATATAATGAAACAAATTAATGTGCACAAGAATGCAGCCATAGTATTTTATCTTCATATCACGTTTGAACAAAATTAGTCTATCGAGAGACAGTGACCTATGTTTATGTTTCAAAGACATAAAAAAAATCAAACCAAAATTGAAATCAAATGGAAATCTATTGACCATATGGATCATAGCACAAAATTAGTAGACATGCATATGTATGCCATAGTACTTTATCTTTGTACCATGTCTCAACAACATTGGTTAAGGAATATTTGCATATGATTAAGCCTCAAAGACATGAAAAAATCAAAAAGGACCATCGGGCAGCGATATTCGAAAAAAATGACAATCTGGCAGTCATATTGGAACATGTCACGAAGTAAATTGACATATTGTATGCCATAGTGCTTGATCTTTGTGCCAAGTTTGGACAAAATGGGTGTAATGACCTTTGAATTACGCTTCAAAGACATGCAAAATTCCAACAAAATGGCAGTTCTGCAGCCATATTGGATCCTATCACAAGGTTAATTGATACATGCATATGCATGCCATAGTACGTGCTTTGAATTTGTGCCAAGTTTGAACAAAATCGGTTCAAGGATGTTTTAGTTACGGTTAAAAGACATGAAATAATCGCAAAAAAATGGCCGCCTGTCAACCATATTGGATCATTTCACAAAATAAATCGGTGTTCATATGAAGGGCATACTGTTTTGCTTTGTGCCAAATTTGAACAGAATCGGTTCAAGGATGTCTGAGTTATGGTCCAAAGACATGAAAAATCGCAACAAAATGGCCGCCTCACGCCCATATGGGATCATATCGCAATATAATTTGACATGCATATGTAGGCCATAGTGTTTTGCCTTTGTGCCTAGTTTGAACAGAATCAGTTCGAGGATGTTTGAGTTATGATTCAAAGACACGAAAAATCGCAAACAAAATGGCCGCCTCGCGGCCATATTGGATCGTATTGTGAACTTATTTGACATGCACATGTAGGCAATAGTGTTATGCCTTTGTGCGAAGTTTGAACAGAATCTGTTCAGGGATGTCTGAGTTATGGTCCAAAGACATGAAAAATCGCAACAAAATGGCCGCCTCGCGGCCAAATTCAATCGTATCACAAAATAAATCGATGTGCATCTGTAGGTCATAGTGCTATGCCTATGTGCCAAGTTTGAACGAAATTGGTTCAGCAGTGTCTGAGAAACTGTTGATGACAGACGGACGGACGGACGGACGCACAGACGGGACCCAATCTATAAGTCCCCGCCGGACTTCGTCCGCGGGGACTAAAAAAACTTAACTAGAGTTGTCAAGAAAATGTAAAATATAATTTTCACACAATTACGATTTGTATGTAAAAGAGATATTCTCATTTGATAAAGTGGCAACCAAGAGACATCTTTACAAATAGGTCGTCTCTATGATCCATCACTAGCATCAGCACTTACCAGCTGGATCGTTTGCATTGGCTACATCATCATGTACAGACACTGGTAATTGCAATGTCCGGAATGACTGCGGAGCACCAGACAGGAAATTGCCTTCATCAAGGAAGCCTGAATCACCTGTCCAGAGGCAAGGATGGGGAAAATCAAATATGACTGTTCTGATTGGGAAAGGAGCTCAAATTTGTGTATTTGCAAAATCTCATGCACATAACGTGATAAGCTAAACAAAGTATGACGTTCATAAATGATAAAAGGTTTTTCCATCTATCAATTGGTGTTTACACCCATCTTTGTACAGCATCTACTATTACTGTAATGCAAGCAGCTCCTATTCTTCTGAATAATAACGCCAATTTCTTTGATGAATGAATTCCTTGGGAAGAATTTTTTAAAATTTCAAAGGACTGTAAAGCCACTTATCGGAAACTCACCTGGCATCATGTCCTCAAGATGTATGAAGAAATCATCCTCTCTATCATGTACTGGAACTCTGACATCATATGACTCATCAATATCTGGATAATCATCTTCCTCAGCTTCCATGTCAGATCCATCCTCATCCTCATCACCTTCATCATCGTCTTCATCATCGTCTTCATCCTGCAGTGATTGTGACAACATGATTACTTGAAATGTTGTCACTCTTCAAAACAATTCTTTGTGGCAGGACTTGTAGTAATTATGGCTTGAAGCAGCTAAAAAGGTTCCTAAAATTTTACCTCAGGTCTGTTGTACACTGTCTATTAGAAATGGAACCTTACCATGATTTCTCTTCATACTACAAGCAACATTTGCCCAAAAAATACAACTTGGGTAACTCTACCTCTGACCACTATTTCTTCATGTTCATGACTCATGATCACTCTCTCATGCTTGGAACGTACTGTTGTCTAAATCTGATGGTTTTTCTAGACAATCAAGATTTACATTTAGCCGTACAAACTCATGTGCTTGCCAAACCCATTTGCCGAAACAAGTTAATGTGCCTCATTGTTCTCCATGGTGTGCTAGGAAGTGTGTGTACACATGGAGATTGGTGAATTGGTGCAACAAAGGGCTGAGGCATGCTAGACACTGCTGCTACGAACCTGATGGTCCTCTTCACTTACTGTATCATCATCAGATCTGCTGCTGTCACTGTCTTGATCATGGATACTGTCAACTTCATGTTCATCTGTGGTTGATGAGAAAACAACGAATGTAAAAGGTGTGGTGTGTTACATGGGTACAGCCATCTGAGCAAAACAGCATCCTTCACTAGCTTGTAGGACTGCAGATCTGCTGAAATGGAAGGGCTGGGTGATTGAACTTGAACATTCTTAGCGCTTAAGCAAGTGAGTGGTGTCTGCTTTCTGTATCTTGCACATTAGGAGAAACTGGCTTTTAAACTTTTCTGAGGCTAAATTTAGAGTTGAAATGGTATGAATTCAATCACTCCAAATCTTCTATATTGATTTTTCTATACTGATACTGTAACAAACAAATTGTTTACGTGGTTTTTCGCCTTTATTATGATTTCCTGCATATCGAAGGGCAGTCATCTTTCATATACAAGTACAGAAAAACATCACTCTGCTGTCCATCAGCATCTTTCAATCACATCACACACGTGGCATCCACCACAGACCCTCCACCTTTGTTTGTGTGATTTTTTTTTCGTCAGAGGGGCAATTAATACCTGCATCATCATCATCTTCAGGGCTATCATGATGACTGGTCATTTCTGCATCAGTGATGCCATGGTCTTCATCTAGCATGCCTTCTCCACCATCCTCATCATGGTGAGCATCCTCGTCTTGAGAATCTGACAAGTGACAGGAAAAATCAACCCAGGATGTAAATATCAAGGAGGAATGGATGATGCTTGTGCTGGCAAAGCAGTGGTATTGACAGATGTGAACTGAAGGCAGTTGAAAGTGATTTCTAGAATCTATGTGCTGCAATTTCTTTTCATGTCAATTTCAAAGTTGCCAAATTTTTTCTCAACATTTCTTTGAAAATGTTGGCAATTGTAAATTAGATACAGAAAGCAGTGGTAGTGCTCAGTGACAGCTAGTAGGTGGGCTAGCAGTTTTTGTTTTATTTGCGCAATCATCACTTGTTTTCTCCTTTGCTTTATCCAATTGTAAGAATGTTTACAAAATGGGCTAATTTTTCCTGTACAGAAAGATTTTCTAGCATTCCTAAAAAGTTGACCACATGCAAAAGCAAGGGGAATATCAGCACCAATTCTGATCAAAAACCTTTGTTTCAGAGGGTGTTGAATTCGACCTTGAACATCATATATGTACAGACACAAGGATGACAAACATTATCTTCATTTGAGCGTAGGCAATGTTTCTTGATTATTATGTATCATGAAAATTGAAAGTCTGGATCTGGTTAATGCTAAAAATATTGTATTTGGCAGAAAGATCACATGCTGTTACCAGGTGATAAATTGATATTGTCCGGTAATTATGGGAACAGCTGGAAGCTGCAAATATTAATCTTCTATTTAGTATGTTTGGACAATTTGCCAGCAATGAGTAATACATGTAATATGAAATAAAACAAGATAAAATATATAGAATACTAAATTTACAATGGTTGCTTGTCTGAAACATAACAGCTTAGACAAAACGCAACTTTTAAATCATTTGAATAAATTGTCCAATCGAGTTGAAAGCATTACACAAGTTGTAATGTGTAACTATTGCAACAACATTACATCGGTATGATTATTTGTTTTATAAATGTCAATGTTTTCACTGGGGTTTAAGATCATGGCTGAACAGTGTTGAAATACCTCTTGAACATTTTTGAAGTTCAGTGATATGATTACAGTAGCCTACCAGGAGAAACCAAGAAAATATGATGGGAACCTCTGTAAACTTTACATGAGTGCTGACCTAAATAAAAATGTGTATAGCAGCAGCAGCAGCTGCTGCAGCTGCTGCTGCTGCTCCTACTACTACTACTACTACTACTACCACTACTACTACTACTACTACTACTACTACTACTACTACTACTACTTCTTCCGCTACTACTACTACTACTACTACTACTACTACTACTACTACTACTACTTCCGCTACTACTTCTACTACTACTACTATGACGTGGAATAAGGATGTGGGGGGTTGTGTTGCAGGGGATAAAGTATCTCAACAAGCATGTTGGCTTGGTTGTGAAGGTTAAAATCAAATAAACTCACTATTGTCAGAACTATGTTTCAATATTTTGTGTATTTTAAAGTGCATAATGGTTAATTCATGGATTTAGAAAAAGGATTCTTATTTATTTAGATTATTAAAATTGCAACTCAAGACAAGATTTCAAAATGACATTTCTGACGTTATTTTTTCCAAAATGAAACAACTTTCCTTCTCCCATGCACTGTGGACATTGGGATAGTGCAGGATGAAAATACAGTATTCCACAGAATGTACGAGTCACATTCTCTGAAACTGGTTTTCTTTGAGTACAATATTCTGAATGTGTGACTACGTATCTAGTAAAGTTAAACTCACATACAACATTTGATGCTGATCTTTTTTTACGATTTTTGTACATTTTATCTGTTTATACACATAGTGGATTTTAGGTCATTTAGATAACCTACATAAATAAATACAGAGATTTCAAACAAGACACATTCTTCAAATATTTCAAAATGGTAGTTGCAGTGATGTGTATACATACCCCCTTCATCCATAAACCTGGTTGGTGCTGGTGCAGTGAGCAGAGTATCTTCCAAAACCTGGGGTCGTGAAGAATTTCCCCTCTCCAGTAGCTCATCCATGATGTCATCAAGATCAGGATCACCCTGTACAACATGAACATACAAACATGTACAGCACAGGTTTAATCATCAAACTACTACCTTTTACAATTTTCAGGTGTCTGCAGTGTTACAACTTTGGAAGGGGCAGATGCAAAGGAGAAGTGAGAGCAAAGGCAACAGATTAACCTCTACGACTTCTCAACTGACCTTAAGCTAAATCAGATCATACTTTTTAACTCCCGGAGTTTTGGCTACACACACATTGGTGTAAATAGATAGCCTTAAAGAAAATAGCTTTGCAAATACCTGAAATTATTATCTGTGTAATGTTTCATTTATCAAAATACATTTCTATGAGTTTTTCAAAAGTCCTGTTTCTTGAGTAGTATTGTGAGCTACCTCTCAGTGACATGTCTTCTCTTCCACACAGCTAGAGAACAAAAACATATACATGTGTACACATACCTCCATTGTAATGGTATGTTCTGTTCCCATCTGACCATCATCCTCTTGTGACTGGTTTCCTTCAGTGTCAAGTTGTTCCACTTCAGTGATGTCTAGCATATCTGAAGTTAAGCATTCAAACAAAACAGATTTACGTTTATGGTAATAAAATAATCACTGTGCAAGCTGAATAAAGATTATGTCACACTGAATTTTTTGCTGGAGACAGCCAAATTCTAGTCACAACTATGCTGGCCTTCTTGAACCATCCAAATTCCAGTCACAACTATGTTGGCTTTCTTGAACAATATTTTTCGACAGATGTTTTAAATAATGTTGGAATCAGTAACAGGCACAATACCATATCAACATTCATCCCCTCTGACCCCTGATGAGGAAAACTTTGAATGAAAAGATGCCGCACACTTTTATATGCACTGTTTGTAATGAGAATCTCTGTGACAATAATGCTACTTTTCATATTTTATGGTATCATACCTGCATTGGCCTGACTGCTTTCCTCTGCATTTGCTGTAGTTTGATTATTTGAATTACCAGTTTCTTCTCCACTTCTGGTACTCTCACCTGCAATAATTATGTGACAAAAACAATTACGTCTCCTACCCTGACCCGATGAATGACATTAGGTTTGTTAATCATGAGGAAACCAGCTAATTCATGAAAATGACAAATAATTTTGTGTGACATGAGATGTCTGTGACAATACACAAATTTTAAATTAACCTCGGCTCTGATCAAATAGGAACACAGTGTTGATGTCATTGATGTCACTCTTTACTCATGATTCTCTGCACTGATAACTTACCCTGTGTTTGAGTTGTACT
Organism: Ptychodera flava; assembly: GCF_041260155.1. Classification (NCBI taxonomy): domain Eukaryota; kingdom Metazoa; phylum Hemichordata; class Enteropneusta; family Ptychoderidae; genus Ptychodera; species Ptychodera flava. The sequence continues at coordinate 23,395,379 of NC_091933.1, read as the reverse complement.
TCCTTCCTGTGTGCTGGTCTCTGTCCTGCCTATTTTTTTGATACTCTTACTGGCTGTGGCAGCTGTTGGCTGATTGACTATCCTTGTGAGAGTCTCCAATGGTTTCAAGGCAGCATTCACCGTGGCTGCCATGCTGGGACTTGACAGGTCCAGGTTGTGTGGGATCCTGGAGATGTCTGCCACCAGGTTTCGTTTCAGCAGCATGCGGATGATGTTATTCATGCCATTGGTTTGAGACTTGAAGGTGTGGGTCTGGTGGTAGGCACCAGTTGGTGGACAAGCGTCGATCATTATGCTAATCAAACCTGTTTTGAAGGGGTATAAGTACACAGGAATGTCACAATGCAATTTCTCAGGATGCACGTCATTTTTCACCCTTAGACAGAATGAACCCAAGGGACAGATATTTTTACTAAACCTTTTACAACTCTTTTCTGATCTACCGCTTGTGGGGGCTCAATTTAAAGTTCTTAAAGTAAGAACAATTTCGCTGTATTAGTTTCGAAAATTTTATTTCATCCCATAGAGTGAAAACGAAAATGGCGGCCACTTTGAATTTCTCCAGTATAAAACTTTGCAAGGTGGCCCCTGATTTTTATTCTTGATTTAGTGATAGAATTGTAGATAAGTTTCACTGAATAAAGTTGGAGCTAAAGTTTAAGTCTTTCTTTTTAGTCTTTTCACTTTCATGAAGACTAGAGTTGCAGATATGAAGTATATGATGTGTTATTTTGGCAAATGAATATTCAGTGATAACAAGTCATTATCATCTGATATATAAGCTAAGTGCTCATTAAAGTGGCTACAGCTAGAATATCAAACTTTTGATGATTTTAGGTGAAGATATCACTTTGCTACTTTCTTTCAGTATTTATTATCAGATTTCTTGGGTTTCAAAAAACGATAGAAGGGGACAACTATACTATGGATGTCTGCTTATACAGTACATCACATCCAATTGACTCTATTGCTGAAATCGTTTTACATACCCGTCAAGGCTTGCACTTTGGAGTGTTTGTCAACACTTTCAACCATAGCAAGGGCTCTTGCAAGAGCAGCTTTGACCTCATTGACCAGAGCATTCTGGGCCTCTGTGCTGTGAGTGCAAGCTGCCAAGCTAGCAAGGAAGACCCTAGCTAGTGGTGGGGTATCTTTATCACCAGCTGTCTGACACTGTGGCAGTAGATGATCCATGATGTAAGCCAACACATTACAATCCTGTACAGGAAAAAGCGTTAAAATATTAAAGTTTCTGTCAGTAAGAGGCTGTTTCATGTTGTTCCTGAGAAGTTGGAATTCACTGTTCAGTTGTAAATACGGCGGTAAATTTGATGTGTGTGTGCTATATTTTTAATTTCTCTGAGTAATATTTAGTAATCAATGTTGAAGTGATCTTTTAAATCTCTGTAATTCAACTATGATATATTAGAAAGAAACGAATAGTCATGCGGTTGAAAACCTGCATTAACCGTTAACTTCAGTAGGTTTGTGTTTTTTTTTTTGGGGGGGGGGGGCTATAGGATTTTTGTTGTTGGTAGTTTTTGTAGTCTTCTTTAGCCTCCATTTCTGAATGAGGGAGAATCTTATGCACTGTTGAAAACTCCTCAGTACAGCTATTTCTTTTTTACATCAATAAATATCTCACAAATTACCTCTTTAATCAGTGGTGTTTGTCCAGCCAAATACTGATACTGGGCTATCATGGCAGCACAACCAGCGTATGACCTGACCAGCTCAGCAAGCAGTCTCAGAATCCCCGACTTCGGCATGAGTGGTTTTAGTGCCGCTGCTGCTTTTGCCTGCTCTTCTTTGCTGTTTTTGCCGCTTTCATCCTTGGAGTCTGCCTTATCTTTTGCATCACCTTCTGATACGCTCTGGGAGGTGGAAGATTCACTTGACGTACTGGGACCGGTCTCACCACTCTGTTGAAAATTAAAAAAGAAACACAAAATCTAAAGTGTATTATCTGTGATCGGTAAAGACGATGGAAGAATCTAAATGCTTTTAAACATCTAACCTGTATTTCAAATGAAATGTAGTTGCAAACTAGCTTTGTCAAATGATTTTGAAAAGCAAAACAAGCTCAATAGCATTCACTTTGATTTTCCAAGAATAAAATTCAATTTCATACAACAAATGGAGAGGACCTCCATCTACACATATAGTAAAATCCAAAGTTCAAAGTTTGGGCTGCTTTTCAAAATTGGCAATTGAAGATGGTGTTTAAAGCAATAGCTCATGATAACTTCTATCTAATAATGAAATGAAAAGATTTACTCAGGTAGTGATTGAAAAAGTTTGGGTTTTTTTGGTTGCATAAAAAGGATTGCCAAAGTTTTCCTTCTCCTTTTGGCCTAACATTCATTTAGGACACCTGTTTCTTAGGTGTGTAACAAATCCCTATATTTTAGCAGAACATGACAGCGGCGTTAATGGAAAGACTAAAAGTACCTGCTGTTCATCTTCTAACGTTTCGACATCAACCACACTCTGTTGTCTAAGAGTTGCCCTGTTGGTACCACCAACACTACTACTAGCACTACTTGTGGAGTACTGCCGAATGAAATCATCACCCACCTCACGCAGTACCTGACCAATCTCCTCCTGTACCACTGAAGGATTCTCATCCTTCTCCAGTTTAGACTTTGAATCTGTTGGCAAAAGAAAGACCACAATACACCTCAGTAATGCTGAGACAGACCCAATGGAAAGATCTCTGACATAGCCCATCTGCAAAGAGGTGCCACCTCATCATGCTGTTTATATAGATGTTCAAGGGAAGATATTGGAGTGTGAAATTCCAATGTGATGTCATGGGTCACAAGGTTGGGGTTCAAAAGTTAAAAGAGCATCTTTGAATTTCAAAGCACACCAAGACAAAGTGCATAACGCAAGTGATATAATCAATGTATAGTATTAATATTATCTAATCCAGTCAAGTATAAAGTATCATCCTGCGACTCTGCCTGTAACTAAACTGTTCTACATCATGGTATACTTGCAACATTCATAACATTTCTAATCTCATTTGAACATGTTCAACCAATTCAAGTTACTGCAAAGCTCTGACATAAAGTGGGAAAATGTGAAAAGAATGAAATCACACTCAACAAGGATGGGTGTCGTTATTGATGGGATGACAGACAATGGTTTGGAAGACACCTGTCGGCCTTGATACCCTACCTTCTTCTTTGATGATTTCTTCAGAGGGTTCAGCCAGAGCATTGAGTAGATCACATAGTACTTGTTTAATGGGACCTTCAACAGGGGCTGGAGATGGGGCTTTGGCAGGTAATACCTTTAATATCTGGGGAACGTTTGGACCAACAAGCCGAGCTTCATCATCATCTGGAAACCATGCACCAAAACAAAACAGGACACAAAAGTTTAGTGTGAATAAGATTTAACTCACACGTGTGAATGTTGCAAAAATAATGCAGTCTTCATTCAGAGCACAGATAATATCAAATGAACATTTAACCCTCAACCCTAATAAGGTTTGGCCCAATCAAACAGTGTTCTAGGTTTAAGATGGACCTCTACACAGGGAGAGGCGTAGAAGGGTTTATCATATGCACAAGCCAAGTTACTCATCTTTGGACGAAAAAAAACAGGATTTATCCTCTGGTCTTTCTACATCTGAAATATTTCAACAACTTCTATGCCACAGAAAGAACACACAAGTTTGTGTACTGCATATTCATTGATTTCAAACCCCACTACATAAAGCAACAAGCGTATAGTCAAGTTCCCTGAGAAATAGCAAACAAAGTACAATGAGACTAGAAAATGTAACTTAAATGGTCATATTCCTACACATTTCCTCTGTAAAATCTCTGGCTACATTTTGGGGACATACCTCTCCTTGAAGGTGGTGGAAGAGCTATTCTTAAAACTGTCTTTGATACATCAACAAAGAGGTCTGAGTTATGAGCTGCTGCTGGTCCCAACACCCTCATGATGTAATTGAACTCTTTGGCACCCATTGTGCCTGCTGCTACACCACATATGCTACTGCCAATGTTCCCAGTGGCTGCTGCTCTCACCACCTGGAAGACAAGTTATGCACTAAGAGTTAGAATCATCCCTGCTGAAGTACATATTTCTTAAAATGATTTCATTTCAAGCCTTCTGACAAGATCAACTATGAATAGAATATTTCACGATCTTCTTAATTCAAATAAATGGCTTGTCAGTGAAATTTTCACAACTTAAAAGTGTAAGTACAAGATTACAACATTCACTTTGTATCAGTGCCATGATTTTCATGGATATATTTGGAAAAAAATAGCGTCAATGATGACACTGTGCTCCTCAGTGCATTTAGCGGTAGGGATGCAAGGAGAGAGGTTTGGGGAATGTTGCTGAGAAAGATGCAAAGAAAGGGTTGAAATGTGAAACTGTAATAAAACCTATTGTTTTTTTAGCAGTGAGCGTCCAGCTTGGTAAACACGCCATCTTGTACATGAAGGCAAAAAACATAATTTTCACATGTCCACAAAACTTGGAATTTGCATAGATGTACATAGATCATCCAAATTGATTTATCTGCAAGATTTTGTATGTTCCTTGCAACAAAATTCTGACCCAATTGAATTATAACAGGAAAACATGCACGCATGATCGGTCAGTGTGGACGTTGTATTGGATGCACTACATCTGCCGTGATGATGGATTGCCAGACGACCACACTGCATCAAAGAACTGTAGTTTAAAACGAAAATATAGTTCTAAACAAGTCATTGACAATGACATAGTAATAGGAGTATTAGTCTTGATGGGGCAGGGAAATGTGGTCATTAAGAAGTATCACTGGAGTGTATATGTTGAGATCTATGGGCACATAGGTCTATGTCGTTGTTCCCAATTTGAAACACATGAGGCATGTCTAAGTTATGGTTCTAAATTGGGAAAAAAGATCAGACCTGTAGCTGTATTGGCCAGCCAAGAAATACATATGCGCATAATAAATGAGGTACAAGATATGACATCTTAAGGTCTAATATCCTATCAAAATTGAAGGGTATAGAACTTGTGGTTACTGAGATATGCATATATATATGTATAATCAAGGTCAAAGGTCATTGAGGTCACGTGACATTTTGAAAAAAAAATGTATTGCTAATAAATCCCTATATGCCAAAAATCAGACCTCTACCTCTATTCGCTTGCCCAGAATTAGATATGTGCATAATAAATGAGGTAAAGCGTGTGTTGTCATAAGGTCTCCCATCCTACTAAATATAAAGGACATAGCACTTGTCGGACTTATTTATTGACATAAATGTATATTTTAGGTAAAAAATCAAGTTCACATGACATTTTGTCAAAAAATTTCTATCCTATAGTTATCCCTATGTACGAAAAATCAGACATCCAGCTCTATTGGCTTGCTCAGAATTAGATATGCACATAATTAATGAGGTACAGTATGTGGCGTCATAAGGTCTCCCATCATACCAGATATGAAGGGTGTGGCACTTGTGGTTACTGAGTTATGGACAAATATGTATATTTGAGGTCAAAGGTCATTGAGGTCACGTGACATTTTGTCAAAAAAATTGTATTGCTAAGTTATCCCTATATACCAAAAATCAGACCTCTAGCTCTATTGGCTCGCTCAAAATTAGATATGTGCATAATTAATGAGGTATAATATGTGGCGTCATCCCATCATACCATATATGAAGGGTGTAGCACTTGTGGTTACTGAGTTATGGACAAATACGTATATTTGAGGTCAAAGGTCACCAAGGTCACGTGACATTTTGTCAAAATGTCTGAGATATCTGTGTGAAAGGATGGACGAACGGATGGACGAACGGACACAATAACCCGGACACCATGACCCAATCTATAAGCCCCCTGGACTTCATCCATGGGGACTAAAAACTGTGTCAATGCATCCTTTTTGCACTAGAATACGATGAGAAACTAAATTTTTATTTTTCTTGGCCTTATACACGGGCGTCTACGGAGAACTGACTTATACATGGGAGTCTATGGAGAACTGCCTTTACATGGGAGTCTATGGAGGACTGCCTTATACATCGGAGTCTATGGAGAACTGCCTTATACATGGGAGTCTATGGAGGTGTAAACTAAAAAGTCCTCCAAGTCTAACACGGCCAAATTTGATCGCATTGTGAAACAAATCGACGTGCATCTGTATGGGGTAGGGTACTATCCTTGTGCAAAGTTTGAAAGAAATTGACCAGGGCATGTCTGAGTGAACGGACGGACGGACGGACGTACGCACGCACGCACGGACAGAAGGACATGACCCAATCTATAACTTATAAGTCCCCCCAGACTTCGTCCGTGGGGACTGACAAACTTTCTTCGTGTCACTGAATGGACACATTTATTAAAGACGTCACTTTAGCTTGTCATTGACAGTGAAATGATTTTTTGCAGAAACTTGATCGGTCCAGCCAAGTACACATGCTTACTCATAACAGCTGGACTGCGATGATCACAACATTGTTTTGTGATATTCCGATACAAAATTAAAATAATTTTATTAATATGTCGCATTGACTATAAAGTTGCAAATGTTTCCTTGGGTGTTGAAACATGTTAGCATAGTGTAAGTGTTACAAATCAACACACCAAACAGCAATGTTCATGTAAGAACAACCTGCTTGATTTCCATGGACTTTCTGGTCCGCCCATCACACTGTTATGTCTGTTTCCCCTCTAGTTTCCGAAATTCTTGGTAAATTTACAAATTCAGTCTCAAAAGTTTTGAGTAAATTTCAAAATTGATTGTATTAATTAAATTGTCAGTTATTAACAAATTCCTTTCGATGCCAATACAGCTCATCTCAGAACCGGACATACTTATATGCACACAAGATTTGGCAACACCCTGACACTTAAATAATCTTCAACAGCACTGATTTACATTTACAAATTATTCTATGTGAAGTAATTCTCCAATTGCAGATACTATGACAAGCATAACATTACACGATGGTTCAGAATGTTCATTTACAAAGTTAACTCAAAATGTACTTTTAAAACGATAGTATTTTGACAGCTGTTACCGCGGCTACTTACTATAAAAAGTCTGTTGAAAAAGAGTACTAAATATCGTTGTTTTTCAGGTCAACAAGTGATTGAATCAAAAACATGTGTCATGAAACAGTAAAACAACAACTGATAAATAAGTAACTTTTCTCAAGAGTAACTTGAAACGCCTCGCCTGAAAGAAAATTTCATCCCGTTTCACAGAAACTGACTGCGTAGTGCGTATTCGAGCGCCACAGCAATGAACGAACGGTCGGGGAATCCCCACGAAAATCGCTCACACTACGTACTCGTCCAAAACATTGATTGTTCACTTTTTAGCTGCATGATTCACTTGCCAAAAATATTTTTATTTTGTAGATAAATAATTGAATTTCTCAGTTTTTTATTTCGTTTGTTAATGAAAAGTCATTTTAATGTTTTTAGATGCTTTAAAAATTTCAAAACCCGCTAAAAAGCGACTATTTGGCCAAAATTCAAACGAAAAACACGAAAACCAAGCTCGAATCATGGGCTATTTCTGTATGAATACTCTCAGTCTCTACTCTCGCCGATGCACGATTTTTGCACCGAAATTTTTCACTCATTTTCGTTGGTATGACTTTGAAACTCCAGGAAGCGATTGAGAAGAAAGGGTTACCTTGAATTATTGAGTTTTTTGCTGATAATTTGCCAAATTAAATGAGAAAAAACACTACGAAAATTTCCACACGCTTAGCTACACACTGAGTGTTTCAGGGGCCTTTCGTGTGGTACAACATGTGATCATGGAGGTAGCAGGAGACTGAGGTTTCTTGCACGGTCGCGCCGATGAAATGGGAAGCTGAAATTTTCGCTCGTAATTTTGCAAACGAAATCGTAAATCCACTCAAAACTTCGTATTTCTTTACATAGTTGAAACCCATGAGGAACGTAATTCATTCTCCCCAGCACAGTAAAAAGGAGATTGAAACGACATGCATGTCAGACAAAGACCAAACGCACGCAAGATGTCCATCCACATCAACCACTCTCGTAATTTACACCGACTGAACAAAAACAATTTGATCGAGCATGGACGTTCTAACGTAAATGCATCATTGTCTATCGCATTTTCATGTAAGCCAATACACTCACACGTACGCTCTAAGTTCAATTATAATGTCAATCCAACACGATAATATTTTCGCTGATAATGAGTGTGCAGCGTGAATGGTATGCTGTAGTCGTTAGATAACACTGATCACGTGGTGTGACAAAATAGTTTTACGGAAGTTGTTGACGGAAATGACGTCAACTTTGCCTCTCCCAACCCTATAAGCTTCCTCAGTTACGTAACTTCGTCGCTAAAAATGCTGTGGGTGTTTACAGGTCTGAAATAGAAAGTGATAAACAATAGCAAACCCCTGACATTCTTTGGATTTAAAGAAATCCAGAGAACAAGACACGAGCATAGTTGTTCTACTTCAAGAACTACTGGTTCAATACCCATTCCGCAATACCTTCTATCCTGCACTGACACTGTTGAAACACAAGACTTTTACAACACTAAGTAACATAAAGATAAAATGGGCAAGGAGGCAGAAAGACACACACACAAGATAATAATACCTACTTTTTCCATGGTGTGTTTCAGTGTGTTAGGTTCTTCCAAGACATGTCTGATTATCAACGTGGCAAGGGAAGTGAACCCGGAGAAAGAAGAGGACATTTTCAGTGACAGTAGCTTCTTTGGACCATCCAACTCTGCAAACATGACAGCATATTGATGTTCTCTGGTAAATCTGAGTGTGACCCTCATCACGGCATGCAGTGTGTCTGGATCTACTGGTATGCTAATCAACCCAACACAGCACCTGTGGGAGGAATTAACACAAGGAGGATGATATAACTTAAGTCATCTTTAGTGTATATTAACCTTTTCTATCTCTGTAAACAGGTCAACACTCACAACTGAAAACATTAACGTTTGACCAAATCATTATGACAGTTGGGTAAAAGGTAGTGTGCCTTCATGACATAAATCTTCTGAAACCAAAATCTGGAAAGTAAAATTTAGATATTTCCATTTGTATTTTTTCTATATCATTGTTTGTTGTAGACTGTCTTACCTGACAATGACCAACACTTGTTCTGGTGATAGGCCTGGTATTACAGTTACTGGTGACTCCTTCTTCTCTTCTTTTTCATTGGCCTCTGTTTTCTCACGCTTCTTCTTGTCCTGAACTTCACCAGAGCTGGCAACACCTTCGGTGCCTGTTGGAATGCCATAATGCACTCACTTGTTATTTGATGTAATGCCACTATCTCAGTACTGAAACAGCAATCCTTCTCACTCAGTCATCACGTAGTAATGAAGGTGACAATAAAACATCATACAATGTTTTGATCAAGAACTTTACCATTCAAGAAAAGCTTTATTCAAAATACACAGGCTGCTTTTCTTGATGGATATACCAAACAGAGATTTAGGACTGGGCTCATGGAACTCTCACTGGGACCAAAAATACACAGGCTGCTTTTCTTGATTGATATACCAAAGAGATTTAGGACTGGGCTCATGGAACTCTCACTGGGACCAAACCCACACCTTACTTTTGGTGAGATGTAGGGTACAAGCATGATATATGAGATAAAAAAGTCTAGCAGTATGTGACTCACACTAGGAGAACAACTTACCTTTGGACGGCTGTTTGCTGGAAGGACCATCTGCATCTGTTTGTGTCTTTCTCTTCTTTCCGGGTTCCTCTGATTCCTGCTTATCTCGATTATCACTCTTCTTGTCATGGTCTTCTTCTTTTGGCAACATTGACAACATGACTGGCCTTCTATTGCCAGTTTCTTCATTGATCTGAGGTACAAATGAACATATAAAGTGAACACTATAATTAGCGCCCTCACTGTTCAGTCAGGTAAAAGCCGGCAAACCAAGCCAGAATTTGACCTATATAACAAAATCTTTACACTGCTGTTTCAAATTCAACGAGGTAAACTGAACTTAATCCTTTATCTCCCAAGGGGTTAGAGGTTCACAATGGCCAGGTTGAATTTCACTGAAAGCCTGACTACATTTTCAGCAATCTTGTGGTCAGAATTATATCCCACATCCATACGATTTGATAAGTCATCTGTTAAATGACTACCAATGTGTAGAGTCTGAATATGGCTGGATATCTTTGAAATATCAAAACAGATATTTAGGGCTTGAACATATGATATATATTAGATGTCACAGGTGGGAAGAACACGCCAAACAAAAATTAAATGAGTAATAGAAAGATGATTAAATTTGCAAATTGGAAATGGTGGTTTTGTTTACCTGCACCATATGGCTGAATTGCACTGTATACCTTCTTCTGCCTGCAGCAAACCTAATGCTGGACTCCCCTGCATAGTATGCATCATCTATAGTCTTGTTGTTGTTGGAGCTGTAGTGACACCACTTGCCATTGCGGTCATCAAACCATTTCCAAGTGTGGGAGGCCACCTGGTAGTAACATAGGAAATGAGCAAAAATTACATAATCTGAACCAAGTGTGATTCTGGTATTCACGTCAATTACTTTGTATTGTATGGTGTTTGAAGGTGACAAGGTCATTAGTATATGTTTAAAGTGTTTTTGTATCAGTAATCTGTTGGTCAAGTGGTAAGTGTGCCCTCTGAGCTAAAATGATATGAAACTAACTGAAAGAAGTTCTCTCTATCACAATACAATTTTACACATTACATAAACTGGTACACAGCTGACGAAAACAAGTCCTAAGAAATTCCTAATTTGACCCAAAAGTTTGTGAGTAACAATGCACATAGCTGGTCATAACAATCAGACATATTCACAACCAGGTTGTTTCTCACATTCTGAATTTCAAATGTACCAATAAAATAGTAAAATATATGATCAAATACAATTGTTCAGCAAAACACTCAATATTCATTTTTGATAACATTGATAATACCACCTTTTTTTTAACAGCATGTTTGTCTTTGGAAAATATTTTTGAAAAGCCAAAATGAAATGACCTGTATTGCATTACAAAATCTATATTGCTATATTATTGCTTAATGGAGATTGGATGCTTATGGTGCAAAACCAATCCTACCTTTCTCTGTTCCTTTCTCCTTTTGGTTGCCAGTGCCGTCTTTTCATAAAGGTCTATGAGTAACATCAAGGGAGCTAAGTACCTAAAGCAAAACAAATGTTGCATTCTTTTACTCACAGGCAGCAACAGTGTTATTTGCTGGTCCAATTCCATACAATGACGACCTGAGATACAATCCTTGATAAATTAAGTGGTGCAATGGATGTCCAATAGCTCTGAGCAACAAGTAATCTGGATAGAAATGCTTGCTGACCTAAGTCATTGACTGCCAGTTGGCATTTATAATGTCTTTTGCAATGTTGTCAGTGTTTGCTTCACAAACTCTACAACCAACCCATCTTTGCAAGGAATCTTTCAAACAACAAATACTGATTTTATTTGCATTTACTTGGAGTTGTTATGGACATGATTTTAGAGAAATGCAGAATTATTTGTAGAATGGACAAGCAAGATTCTGTTCCCTGATGTAGACCAGCTGGGCATTCCAACATTCACACTGATGTCTTTGTCCCCATCACTCATACTGCTGTCTTTATAATGGCTGTTGTTTTTAACACCACTTACTTTGGTGTTGACAAATCTTTGGCAGCAGCTAGGCACTGCTGTGTGCTATCAAGTAGTCTGACCAAGGTGTCCAATGCAGCTGAATGCTCCAATGCCTGAGCACATGGTATTTTCATTTGCTGTGAAGGAATGACAGGGGGTATGACAGTTAGGGTATGAGAAATGTTTGTCACAACTTTATTATCATGTGATTTTTTCTGCCAAGTTTAGGGTTAAATCAAGGACAAGTACACATGTTGTATTTTTTAAAGATACATTTGCATTCTGTCATAAGCGATGTAGTGAATATATTAAAGAATGTGCCATCACAGTTTTTTGTGCCATCACAGTGCGTGGTAAAAAAAGGGATGGGAAATGAAAGAGATCTTCTAAAGGTATCAAAATGATTTAAATTAGTGCATAAGTATCAAAAGACTAATAAGATAACTTTGTGGTAACATTATGTGAGAGTAGCCATTATATCATGTCATTTTTTCATTCGATGATATCAAGTCATACAGAGTACGATAAGAGAGAATGCAATTCACCAGGGGGGGATGGAACATAAGATGTGTACAGAGAATATGACTGTATACCTCAAAGAGAAGGCTGAAGATGTGTATCCTAGATGCTAATTTGGCAGCTTCTGGTAATGAAGTGAGTTGTTTGGCCCATTCAGTCACTGTTCTGTCGTCTGATGTGGTCATTGGAGCAGATGCTTCAAGTAGTACTGATGCACATTCTGATATCTGCAAGTTTGAAAGAAAATTAACTTCAAATTGTGGAATAGACTGTTTACAAAAAGGCCTGACTATGCACTCGGAAATATTTCTATTTTGCTTTATGAATATGTTCCTTCCAAGAAAAAAAATATTTTCAGCATCTTCATATGTCTGTTGCATTTTTTGCAGTAACTCCCCATTCTAGTTTGGATCAAACAAATAGCTGAGGATAATGACTGTATGCATTCATCTAGGTATACTTCCTTTTCAAGGTCAACATTAAGAGAAAGAGGTGAAAATCTGGAGGCAGGTATGAACAAAACGATGCCTGTGCAAACCTGTATGTCTACATATATCACAGTTGATACTTCCATAAACAGTACATATTCATCTGCTTCTACATTGCGTACAGTGTCACTTGAAAGCCACACAAAAAAAAAAAACATGACTCAAAAGTGAGATTTACCTGTTGGACAAGACATTGAAGTATGTCATTTCTCCATTCATTTCCATTACGCATCTTTGCGACAACCAACAGATCACATATCCTATACACAGTGTCTGGTAGCTCATCTAGCAGGCGAAGACACCCAGGCAACATCTTAGCAGTGAAATTGTCCAGAACATTTTTCTCCAGGGGATCTTCCCACTTGATCCGATCTTTCTCCTCCTGGGCTTTCCTTTCTTCTTCCTTCTTTTTCTCCTCTTCTTTCTTCTTCTTTTCTTCTTCCTAATTTGTCCACAGAAAATTGGAAGTGGAAATATCTTAGGTCCCATTTTGTCCAGCATGAAATCAGCTAAGGCCCCAAATTTATCAATTTCCATGTTTCTATTCTGTAACTTTCAGCATGCTGGGAAACTTCAACATTGTTCTGATGTGAACATAAACTATGCGTACTGTTTCTTGGTAAAGAGAAGATATTATACCAAGATATACAAAGAATTCACCCTCCTTGGCAGATATTCACAATACCTATCTACTATGAAATCAACTGTTTTTGAAGGACTTTAAGGTTTTCTTTGTCACTAGAACAAGCTTGTAAGTCTACTTGAGTCGTTGTAAAGCATACAGATAACAGCAACACCTGTCATGTTGACACAAACCCCCTGAAACAACTACAAATCTTTTACAACGATCCCTCTTTTGCACCTACAGAAGTATGTGTATCAGATAACATTATTTTGGTTTGTGTATCAGCTGTTATAGGTGAGTACCTACCTCCTCTGTCGACATCAGAACATTTTCTCCCAATGACATAGCTATTGCTCTCATCATCTGGTCTTCTTCTGACAATCCAAACTCAATAGCCAAGTCCTGCAGCAAATAACAAGATTCCGTGTCAAGACTTGAAATGAAACACAGTGTCTCTACCATCACTTTAACATTAGCAGTCTGCAAATTACCGTGCAATGACTTGCAAGAACGGTCATTTAGCCTATCTCTCTGTTTGGAAGTATGTCATGAGTGAGTCGCTCTGGTTGAGAGCTACTGCAAACTTGCAGTCAGAAAACGTACACTTGATCAGTGGTAGGCAAGTGCTTTGTGAACATCAGTGTTCCTGTAAGTGAATACAAACCACATGTAATGATATAACACTGCACTAGCTTCTGTACCAATCATGCAAGTTCCTATGAACTATATTCATAGAATGACTCAGTCTGGAATGTTACCTCTATCATAAACCCAGATAATGCAGTGCATTGGTGCAAATTTGTACACAATAAGATTATCTATAACAGTATCTTCTAACAGCAAAAACTTCTTTGATCTGGAAGCTAATTACTGAACTTTTCATTTACTGACCTGTGCACCTGATGGTAATGGTGGTGGGTGAGTCAGAATCCATTCTGTGGCTTGTTCTATTGATGTGGTGTGTATGAGGGCTTCCATTGCATGCTCTCTGGTGAACCCCATGTCCATCAGCTGAATTGAATGCACAGCGAGAAAAATCATTCAATTTCTATGGGATCATTGGAGATTTTGAGGTGTTAACAGTTTGTTTTGAAATGATACTCAAAGTTTCTTCTTGATCACTGACTACATAAGTATTAGTGTAGTGTAGGCTTCACACTGCTAGTTGAAATGTTGCTTTGTATGTAACTAGTACGTTTAATTGACAACACTTATGAAACACAGAAGGAATTATTTTGAAAATTATGATTTGGCTACATAATGTGATCCAACTTTGTTACAGCGATTTCTTGTCTTAGTGTTACCATTATTGAATCGTTAATGCTTCCAGCAGCATATGCCCCAGAAAATCTGATGACATTGTATCAGATTTAGAAGTACACCACACACTCACTTGTTGGAGATGTTGAGGGTTAGTCTCAGGTTCTCGTCTGCCTAAGATACCTCCCAGACCACCAAGACTGCCAAGACCAGCAATGCTGGCAGCAGTACCACTACTGCCAGTGTCTGTGCCAGTGCTGGTACTAGTCCCAGCACCACCAGCACCGCCACCACTGCGACTAGCACCAGAACCAGCTCCAGCAGCACTACCACTTGATGTTGAAGCACCACTCTCCGCTGTTGCTGCTGTATTCACACCTAGCAACAATTTCTCTTTTTCAAGTCTCTCTTTGATCGTTGCCTCTCCTCGGAGGATGTGGCTGAGGATGGCAAGCATGCTTTCAGACATCCTGCCACCGTAGACTTTGAGGGGCTTCCTGTTCCACAGATTCATTATTGCATTGAATGCTGCCTGTCAGGGTCAACGATTTAAAACAAAAAGACTCACGATTACAATTTTGTCCTGAAACATCAAAACCTCAGAACAGATTATGTTCTCAAGACAAATTAATAGCAGATTATGAAAGGACCATGATTTCATCCTGGGAATAATAATCAATACCAGACTAAAACTTTCTGTGATAATACGTAGTGTTCGCTGCAGCGAAAATCACAGGCAATCATGGGAAACAAGACAAAGAAAGGAAATACAGACAACAAACAAAATCAATCCAAAAGTATGAAAGAATTAACACTTATGAAGTAGTTTCTTTGCAATCACGTACTACATTAGTAGTTTACTGTAACAAGTAACCTTCACTTGTTTAATTAGGTCATAGTGTTGTTAGGAAATTTTCCATTTTGATATTATTCCTACCTTATGTGTGTGTATCAGGAACTGTACAGGACTGAATGGTACAAAACCTGCTTGAGTTGCCTTGGTGGGCAAAGTGTGTGGTGATTCCAGTACAGTCTTGGTGTTCACCATCTTTTCAACCAACATCAGCCATGCATCCAAAAACTCTCCGGTGCCATCTGCAAGAAATGGCAAAGAGTCAATCAGAAATTGCTCTACATTCTTTCACAGTTTGTCAGAAATGCTCTCCATCAGAAGCTACTACTGATACAGTAGAAATACAGTAAATATTGACATACAAAGCCATCAATGGTTTAGCTCTGCCATTCATCACACATCTGATTGAACAATAAAACCCAACACAAATATCTTTGCTCCAGTTCTAGATTGAAACTGAAAATCCCTGGGACAAAGCTAAAGTCACAGGGGAAAGGATCATTTGCACAATCTGCTCTATTCCTATGGAAACAACTGCTACCCCATAAAATATATGCTCTGCTCTAACTAAGGAAAGCTTCAAGTCTACACATAAAACATATTTCTTTCAGAGAGATTTTTGTAATAAACATTGTTCAGCACCAGCGATGATTCACGATGGATACTACTACTAGGTTAGTTATGTTATGTTTACCAGTTGAACACTTTTGAGGAACAGTAGGTATTACGCCTATGTTCCTCACCACAATGGAGTTCAACAACATGGATGTCTGTATGAAATCACTTCACGTATTGAATACCATGTCTTGCATGTATAGAAGAAATTGATTATCAAAGAACTAAACTTACCAGGAAGGTCAGGATGTTCTAGACCATCCTTTGCATCAACATTTCCTCCACTTGACAAGGCCCAATTGAAGGTTCTGCAATCAATTTCAAGACATTTATATACACTTAATGCAACATAAGACATTGGGTACACTTGGGAGGGGAGGGGACTGTGCAAGCTAGGACTGACAGCAACGCAGGTACACCACGACTGAGCAAAATTATGTAGATATGATTTTACAAATGATATGAATTCTTGTTTTGGTGGTCAGTCACCACACCTACATTTGCTTTTTAGGGCAATACTAGAGTTGATGGAAAGCTATGTTGTTTTTGTCCAAATTCTTGGTACATGGAACAGCCAGGCATACTTCTTCAACAGGTTGGTAGATACAGATTGCTGTATTTTACTGCTATGCTATTAACTTATCCATGGAAGCACTAAGCTACTTTGTGTTTTGCAATCAATACAAATTGATGGGAAATATTACACAATTATCCACATTTATGTCTATAACATAGTAGCAGAATACAACACTAAAATTTAACTGTCATCTTGTGATTTGTAGTTATCCACTTACTGAAACAGAGCAGCGTGTCCTCCAGATGACATGAACTTTTGCAGCATCAAATGGTAGGGATATTTCTTCTCATCAAATAGCATGGGTGATGTAAATCCAACTGAACATATGAAAAATGTCAATCTGAAATCAAAACAGATAAATTACACTTTCTGAGCAATTGTATTGACGAAAAATATTCAGAAGTTTCCCCAGGTAAAACAAAGCTAAAATGCCAATAGCTAGAGCAAAGAGAGGTTCAATGACATTAGAGAAATATATACAGACTTCAGCGTAAATACGCAGTAATTAACATAATTTGATCTACCTTATCCTCATATAGTAAACATACAGACAGGCATGCAAATGAGATGCAATTGAGACTGACTCTCCAGAATACCTCTCTTTGGTATATATACATATATCAAATGTGAGCTAAAGACAAAGGTTTTAAGAAGAAATTTGACAGGCTTGACCAAAGGGTACTCACACACAAAAACGCTGAAGAGCTTACCTGAACCTGGGAGTTGGTGAACAAGTTGGTGGCATCCAGGACAGTCCACTTGCTAGGAGTTTACACAGAGATGTTGCAGTCAGTCTGGCAGGCTCTGGAGGTAAACTGGGATTTGTGGGTAAATGGTGACTTCTCCGCTGCCTGACCGGGGAACCAACACATAGCTTGACAAGCAGTCCAAAGAGCTCAGCCAAGGCTCGCCCAAGCCTTGATGAAGCCGACAGCAACGGTTTTATTTGCTTCACCTGCTGTGTGAGCTGCGGAGACATTTTGATTTTATTTTTCCCATCTTGGGTCGTGACCACCTTATCATCATCTATATCCATGGGTGTAATGCCATTGGAAGAAGTATCCATTGGTACACTTCCTGTATCATTAGTCCTCACATTATTGCTTGTGGAAGCCTCAGGCTTATCATCTTTCCCTTTCCCAGTTTTCCCAAGTGAATCAGGTTGGAAGTCCTTTGGTAACAGCTTTTCCATGTCTCCTTTACCGAATTCAGAACTTTCTGGCAAGGAGTCAGGGGTGCAAAGAGCTAGCAGGATGGTGCTCTCCCACACCAATGAAGAATACAGTCTACTGAGTCCTTCAAGGACTTTCTGTCCAAGATCTGAACCCCAGTGATTGATTGAAATTGTCCTGATGTCACTCTGCAATGAAATTAAACAGCACTTAAAGAAAAGGCCAGAAACCGGATGTCTTTTATCACTTGTCAAATACACTAGTTTCCTCCTCATTTTTGTGAATATAAATACTCTGCGTGTAACAAAAGCAAGCAGATTGTGAAACATTTACTGAGCTTATAACTATATGATGTGTAGGATATGTGTGGAAATAACAACCGGATATCCTGACATGTACCTTTAAAAAGGTGCCTTCCAGAGCAAAATAATACTTGCCCTGATAATCATGTCTTGCATACAGTAACCCAGTGTACTTCACCATTGATCTGAGCAAACCTGAAAGTGGATATGGTTTCCACCTATTGATAGGGCAGGTTATAGTAATAGGAACTTTTACTCAAACTTCCCTTGGTGAAACTGTCACTCATTCGCCCATGTCAATATATTCTTCCAATCTGAGAAATTTGTTTTTTGAATAAATTTCCGTGATAGGGTGAAAAAGGCAAGGGATGCTCATCATCTATGCACACTTACCGACCCAACCCTGCAAACATGGACAAACATCATAATGTAGGCATGTGCAGAAGCCATAGCATGCAACAATGGGGTGGCTGCAGCTGACAGGGGTGCCTCTGAAATGTTGGGTGCATTGGCCAATTCTCGGAGAAGTACTGATCCACCGGGAGCCTCCACAGGTTGGTGTAAGGGTTCCAGTGATTGCAAAACTTCATTTAAATGTAGAAGACCTTGTTTAAGCACTTGAGGTTCATGGGCTAGCGTCTGCAAGAAAAAAAGGTATCAGTATTGAGGGGTGAAAGGAATAAAATGTTATTTCTTTACTGTTACTGTTCCAACTATGTAACCACAAACTTTTGTCATCTGAGTCATCATCAGCTCATAATTGAAGTCACAAGCCAGTGTTAATAGCTGATGCAAAGTTCAAAAGACTGTCCGAATCTATGCAGATAAATGCAACTGCTTTTGACAATCTGCATCAAAATGACACAATACCACTTATTGATTACATCAGAACTGTATCAACACAAGGCTTGGTCAGCATTTCAGGAACTAAGCAATACTGTTAATAACTTATTTTCTTCTAACTTGACACTTTCCACAAAAAATAGGTTCTCTCAGTAATAAGGTTTGAGGCAAACTTAACTAAACAAGCAGTATTGCTGAAGGCAATGAGTACTTGGGCCGTGATAGAGTAATTTTGAGGACAATATATACTACTATTCAAATATGGTCTTGAATTTCCTCCTGTCAATTAGGCATTTGATTAACTGGTTATTAAACGAAGCAATGGCATGACAACGGCAAAATATGTCTAGCAACTTTTGTGGAGCTGAGGCAGGGTTCTTTATTTATAGTGCAAATTGCTTAAACTCCTTAAATATTCAAATAACAGCAAATTTCTTTTGTTCTCGATGGTAGATGTCTAATATTTAGATGGGCATATTTAGATTTCTACCCTATAGTTATCCCTATATACCAAAAATCGGACATCCAGCTCTATTGGCTTGCTCAGAATTAGATATGCACATAATCAATGAGGTACAACATGTGGTGTCATAAGGTGTCCCATCATACCAATATGAAGGGTGTAGCACTTGTGGTTACTGAGTTGTGGACAAATATATATATTTGAGGTCAAAGGTCATTGAAGTCACGTCACATTTTGTCATAATAATTGTATTGCTAAGTTATTCCTATATACCAAAAATCAGACCTCTAGCTCTATTGGCTCGCTCAAAATAAGATATGTGCATAATTAATGAGGTACAATATATGGTGTCATAAGGTGTCCTATCATACCAAATATGAAGGGTGTAGCACTTGTGGTTACTGAGTTATGGACAATAATGTATATTTGAGGTCAAAGGTCACCAAGGTCACATGATATTTTGTCAAATGTCTGATATATGTGCGTGAACCGATGGACTCACTGATGGACTCACAGACGGATATGACCCAATCTATAAGCCCCCTGGACTTTATCCGTGGGGACAAAAAACTGCATCCTTTAGCCAATATGAATACGATGAGAAACTAAATTTTATTTTCTTGGCCTTATACATGGGAGTCTATGGAGGTGTAAACTAAAAAGTCCTCTAACACGGCCAAATTCGATCGCATTGTGAAACAAATCGACGTGCATCTGTATGGGTTGGGTTCTATTCTTGTGCCAAGTTTGAAAGAAATTGACCAGGGCATGTCTGAGATATCTGCGTGAACGGACGGACGGACGGACTGACATGACCAAACCTATAACTCCCCCAGGACTTCGTCAGTGGGCACTAAAAACAACGCAACAGTTATTACAGCTACACCGGCGGTAGGTTCATATCCAGAGCCCCGTACGGTCTGCCGCCGTCGCTTGAAAACAATCTCATAAACCTGGCCATATGGGCAACTGTGTATGGGCAGCTGGATGCTTGACTTCCCGGAGTCCCGGAGAAGGCTAGCTGTCACGTTCAAGCTCAGGATTATTTGTCGATCAAATTTCAGTAAATTTACCTTACCTGGATGAAATTTTGTCTATAGGCTGAAATTTCGCCGAAGTTTGACAAAATTGCATCAATTTTTCAGGTTCATATCCGAAATTTTTGAGTTTTGAGTGCAGACAGAAATAAGTTTTGAGGCAACATGGCTGCGACCCCATGTTGACCCCCAGCCCTGCGTACGATGAGCTATGTGCTACAGCTAACACACAGCATCGTACGCAGGGCTAGCGAGAGAGTTGCCGACATCGACGGTTATTTACGAGAAGTGAATAAAAGACTGTCATTTTTGGAAGCGATCAAGTAGCTGAGGTAGGCTGGGATACGACTTGGGCCCAAGAACGCTGAATTTCGGCAGTAATTTGGCTTTTTACGTCAAGTCCCAAAATGGATTTGAAGTCACCGACCTTACGTACGGGTCTTTGCAGGGCTGTGGTGAGCGGGGCGATTAGCTGTAGCGGAACACACAGCATCGTACGCAGGGCTAGTTGACCCCAAGTGAAAATGTGTTCACGATCGAATCTTCCTATATTTTTTTCAGAATTTTCGACAAAATCATTGCTTCTTAAATCTTTTGTAAAATATCAAATACTAAAATAAAAATGCGATGTGCCACGTCTCCAGATTTCTAAAATATCATTTGTTGACAGTTCGACGGAATACTCATTTCGCAAACTTGTGACGCAGTTGAAATTCAATACTGACCGCCAAATAATCTTAATGAGACGAGATCATTCTAGACATCCTCCAAATTATCCAACCATTCGCGTTAGAGTTCAGCTCGCTTAGAGTATCATAACATTCTTCGGCCTTCGTTTAGATCGACCCTAATCTCTCCCATTTAGGAAATAAATACACAAGCTACCTTGACAAACTTCGTGCACCATCCAGGACCAAACGCACTACAATTCTGTCTTGACGTCATCATCTCCTTACCTGGTAATCGGCATACCGTATTTTTCAGCAAAGGAGACACAGAATACGTCGGAGTATTCAGTTTCAAAACGTATTACATTGTGTGATGTTGTCAAAAAAAGGTAATGTTACTGCAGTGGTATAAATTACAAAACACAAAAGTTCAAATCAGTTTATTTTGGACTGGCTTTACCCAACATTTCATATTGTTTCTTATGCCAGATTTGACCACGTGCTTACTGGCGACCCCTTTACATGCAAATTTTGTGTCAAATGGTGTGTTCTCCTGAAAAAACAAACGTACGATTTCTATATGAAGGGGGCGAAATTTGCCCTCAAAACTCGAAACCACCCCTTTATGGGGTGTACCTAGCTATTTTGAACGAGCTTCTGGAATCTGCAGCTCTATTTTGAAATGATGGTCTGGTTTTCTCAGCTCAAGGATAAGTGTTCTCCATCGATGTGGGCATTACTATTCTCAACTGGGGGTACAGTTTCCAGTCGTAATGTTTTTCATTTTGTCCGGGATATAAAACCTTTCCTTTTCACACTTTTACTTTAATTAACACTAGTCCACATCTTGTCAGCGATTAAACATGTTTCAAGTTTAAATGTTAAATTCTGGTCTCGGGCCCTCTTGTTCGACCAAACTGAAATTACCCCTCCCACTTTGGCTCGTCCAGTGGGCGTAGCAAGGGTAGTGCCATCGCCTAGGAAACGGAGGGTGCATTAATTGTTGCATTTCGATGCATATTTTGATTATATTCAGAAGACTTTGTGGCAAAAACTCAGATAGAGAAGCATTAATATTCACATCTCACTTATTCAAGACTGGCTGAGAGCAGCACTTCCATTCAGTTAACATCATTACGCCATTTATTATGCCAAGAAAGATGAAGCCAAGACATTTTGCCCTCCCTGGTCTCAGCCAGAAATGGTTATACCTTACAGAGTTTTTCCCCACGGAATGAAAACAAATGTACTTGGGCTGAGGCCCAAGTACAATAATACTGCCACAAATTGTTTCAGTGGATAGAAATACAGCAGCAATATCACATATACATGTGGGTACACACAGATGAGGGAGAATGATCAACTAACTTACCAAGATGGATTTACAGACACTTGCGACAGCTTGGCAAGCAGGAGTGGTTGGGAAATCTACTGGTAAATTTGGCAGGCCAAGAATACCCATCAGAGGAATCAATCCCTTCTGTGTTACAAACTCCCGACAGTGATCATCAGTTGTGTTATTGCTCAAGATTGACTCCACAAACTTCATCTGAGAGAGAAAAAACACACATGGGCATTTGATCATCACGGTAAAAAAATTTTTTCCATAACTCCAGGAAACCTCTTGCCAATAAAGAAGCTGTACTTTTCGAGTCAAATTAATTCAAAAATCTTTGCTGTAAAAAAAAGCAGTGAGCTGTTCATTAATGAAAAAGAGCTATAAATGGCATATTAATGACAATAGTTCCACTCACCACATTAAGCACATAATCTAAGAGAGGAATTGGGGTCCTAGTTTCTGATTCTACAGCTCTGAAATGCAGAAAAAGCAAAATTCATGGTTATCATTTAATTTTGACCAACTATAATCCTCAACAGTCAAACATTTGTGTCAAAATATTTACTCATGCATGGGCTAATATGAAAGATGACAAATATTTTTCAAAGGGTGTTAAACTGGTGTTTTCCCATTTGTTTCAGTCTCTGTTTGTTTTGCCAAACCCTTTCAATTTATCCAGTTCAGTCACCTTTTGAAAACAATGGCATGTAACCCATAGTATAATGAAAGGAAATTTTCAGGTACCATCGTGCAACGTGTGTCAGTGACAAGATGGTGTATGTTAAAGTTCTGTGTAAAATAAAATGCTGGCAGACAAAATCGAACTCAGAATAGAGTGAAGATTTGATAATTTAAAAAGAAAAGAGCCATGTCTCACTGTGATTCTGTCTCTGTTTTAGGCGTGCTAGTTTGACTTGTTGTGCTTGATACATCATCTTCATCCTCTTCATCTTCACTAGACACCTCATTCTCACTGGTTGCTGATCTCACTGCCGCTGCTGAACCCTCTGGTTTGCCAGAACTCCTGCTACACACAAAATTTGGCATCTCTACCCATTGCACATACCTCCTCAAGCAACTGTGAAATGATATGAAATATATCAAAGGCTGTAAATTTGATTTTCTTCCTGAGCAAAACCATGGAAAGGCTACTCTACTCACCTATAGTATACAGGAGTGAAGGGATATCCCGTAATTAGAATATCTTTGCAATACTCCCTCTTCTTGGGAATTAGAATGGCCTGTGTGTTTCGCTCAATATTTTGCTCAACGCCATAAGACAGTGCTATTTGTCAACCTCCCTCCTGTTATAGACCAACATATCTTGAGAGTAATGCCTGCACAGGGCAAGTATATTGAAAATCTGAATACTTTTAATGTTAAAGATATTTGATACTACAATGGTTCTACTCCGGAATAAAAAGGACGCGATGCGTTCTACAGACTCAGTACGCCCAAATAATCACGTGATGCTGGTACAAACAAGCCCACATGTGTACTAACGCGTATGGAAATACACGTACGTCTGTGCGCGTTTGCGCACATGGTTTTGTTTGTACCGTGGTCGATTCGAATTCCGGGTTTGGCCTATTGAAGTGCCTACCTTGATGATGGCTTTGGTTGCATCTGTTCTCAATGATGGTTGATGTCTCATCAGTTCATCCATAGCTCCTCCTAAATTTGATGCTGTATCACCTGCAAAAGACAGCAAGATAATTAGAATAAACTCCAGTGGCACTTGTTGTCCAGGTATGAGACAGGATTACTTTTTTATGTGTGATCTTAAGCTAAAAGCAGCGACTCATGTATGTTAAGTCCAGTCTTTTCGATTGAAATATCCATCTTATAAGTTAGTGCTTGGGTGACACAGTGAATAGGATAAATTTCCTCATTCCTTTGACAATGCAGAGCCAACTTCTTAGGTACAACAAAATCCAGTGATCTAGTATTCAAATGAGCATGTCATTCGAATGACATCCGTTTTGGCACAACTCTGAACACTACAAGCTGATGCAATTTGGATTTTGGTTTATCTGTATGTTTATTTCCGCTCCTCCACACATGAAACAGTAATTTGTGGCTTGTAACGAGTAACATTCACAGTAAAACTATTTTGCATTGACAGGTATATCACTATTTCTACATTATAAGACACACCTCATCAATCCAATTCATCAATTCATTACTATATTTGCACAACACATCAATGATGGAAACCTTTCTTTACATAGCGTTCATCCTATTACTTGTTTCGATATACCTAGACAAACAATTTGAGTGTTAGCAATGATACGGTAGTACAGATTAGGAAAACTGTATTGTTTTTCATCTTTTTCAATCATTACCTGCAGGTTCTGAGCTTCTACGTCTTTTCATGGCAGGCAAGTAGTCAGGTGACAGCAAAACTTTGAAAAGCTTCTCAAAAGGTTTACATTTGACAAATGCCTGAAGACCTCGGGCATTCAAACACAGTGCGCTGAACACGTTGGGCAAGGAGCCAAAACCTCTTTTGTGGCTGGAACCTGTGGACAAAAAATGTAAAGCCATGAAAAAAGTAAAATGGCGCGATCACTTTATCTGATTATGAAAACATACTCTAAATAACACAGCTTCAGGTGTATCTGATTTTTCATTACTATGTTTGGTTGGTTATATTCTTTCAGCTCATGATATCAAATGCCTTTGTCAATGACAAACAAATATTTATTAGAGAGATGCTTTCAAACTGCCAAATTGAACATACAGGTGGGTTTTGTAACTATCAGCTTGATAAATGTAGTGTTCAATACTACCTTTTTATGGGTACAGTTCATTGGAATAACACGTATGAAGTGCATTGCTATTACAAATACCCTGGTATGGAGATGATGATGCAAATTACATGGTATCTTTTATTACACATTGTATGTGCAATCTTTACTCTAAGATTTGCTTGATATTCTATCAATACACACCAAGGCCATAACAGACACTGGGAATGAGCGGCTGAGGGCAGCATACTTACATCTTTGATGAGCAGCGCATGCAGCATAACATCAGTTACACCACTGTCTTGTAATGAAGATAACAGTGAGGGTTCTTGAAACACATACACTGTCACTAACTCACAAGCTGCAACAAAAGATGAACAAATAGTTTAGTTATGCATACAAAAACAGTGGCAATGCTCTCTTAATTTTCAGTTTTCTCTTTCATCACTTCATTCTTTGATTTGAAGAGAAACAAGAGTGAAATGTTACAAACTATGACAAGACCAGACTTCTTTGATTCTTCAACCCACTATAACACACACTGTGTCCCTTTTTGAACTTAACAACACCAACTATGTATGGCGTGCTTATGTCTTCAGTAAATTTCCAATATTATATTTGTGGAGTGAAATGACCTTCAAGTGTTAAGGTGATGTGACATCACATTGTTTACTTCAAAAATATTAGACCCAATGTCATACATATTTGATCCTTGTTCAGTTCGATCCAATGAAAATCTTAGGCTATAAATTTACATACAATGATCTCATGATCATTAATGATATATACACAGAGTCAGTAATATTACTCAGGGTAGCTTTACAAGCTCACATTTATCCACTACAACAACCCCGCTGAAAAAAGAGTAATCTCTAGCCCGGTATAATCAGGAATAGATAGTATAACTTACCGAGGAGGAAGAGAGATGGCCCATAGTATTCTGCGTTGCTGATGACATGTTTCAGTGAGCTTGGTAGTGTACCATCCATGACTGGAAAAAAATTGAACCAAACCAGGTATCATTATTTTATTTTATGGAATCTCAGTTTCCATGATAAAACTGACGTACAGGGGTCAACTAGTAATTTCAAAGAAGATAGATGTAGTAATATTTCTTTAATAACATACATAGCTTTTGACAGGGCTGTACAGTGACCATACAAACGGATTATTTATATTGTTCCTTAAGACCGATATGTTATCTGACACTGCTTGATAAAGGTCAGACCTTACACAGCACTGAAAAGGAAGCTAGCATGAGCCTACAATGCCAAATGGTCTTCTTAATACCTACCATGCCTGATGCTATCTGAAAATGCTGGATCTTGAATGGCTTTCTTCAAGAAGTTTAACATGGACTTCAGCAATGCAGCTCTCTGAGGAAAACACTGCTGGCCTGGTTTTGCCGGTTCATTACCACCTTGTGACATGTCATCGTTCTCATCAACATAATCATTTATCTCCATCCCACCATTTCCTCCATCTTGGCCAGATCCTGCATTGTTTGTGTCCATGGCAACCATTTCATCATCCAGGTGGCCAGGGGATGATGGGTCTCCCTCTCTCTCCTCTCCTCCTTCAGCTGGCTGGTTGTTGAAAGTTGGTCTAATGACATAGGGAACCTCTCTTCTACAGATGTCAACTTCGTGCTGAAAAAAACATACTGGCTGTTAGAACTGCCAATATCAAATATTTGTATATCTTACTTTGTTTCTATTTCAGAGCTTGAGCTTTGGATTTTTTTCAACATAAGAGACTTGATGGACCTGTGGTGTGAAGTTGACTCAACACTTTGTTATACAGTTTTCATCATATGCAAAATAACACTGACAATTCTTTCCACCAAAGCTGCTTATCAGTTTAAGTTCTGAGTAATTGGGAATAAATTCTCTTATAGAGGCCCCGCCAGTCCTTTTTTTTCTTACACTATATTTATCAATTCCTTGTGAAAAAATTTCTCAGCAAAAATCACATTTTTATTGTTTATCTGACATAAATAGTTCCTGTGAATTAAGAATGTACGCAGAAAAACGGCATAAGTGCTGATGACAAACACCAACACCTTAGATAACATCAACTGCCTTGATATTTACTTTTGCATTGCATTTTATCACAAACACTGATTGGTGCAGCATCTGAGGGACCAAGCAATGCTTACACTAAAAGTGCTGGAAAATTGGGGTTTTGTGGACCATGTAAGTCCATCATTGCAGGGACAACTCACCTGTAGCCTATCAACAAAGACTGTCAGACCATTGTGTACTTGAAATGCCCCCATGTCAAGATTTGTGATCAGATCAACTACCCTTACAGCTCTTGTCACAAACTGCAAAGAAAAAAATAATTATATACTTTTTGAAGTACCTCTTTTGTTTGGCTGTATATTTCTGTGGAAATCTTTGAGACAAATTTGATTGAATACAGATCAGTGACATACTCTTAGCTGGCTCTATGATTCTAACAAAACTTTCAATTACAAAACAGAGAGATGACTGACAAATGATCAGCAGACATAATTCAAATTCCAGCCCTACGCAGTGTTCTCCACAAATGAAAATTAAAGGCGGGCGGCTAATTAGCATATGTATTTGCATACAATTTACATATCACCAGGGCTATTCACAAGGCACTCCAGTGATGAGATATACTTCTGACATTCTCAATATTTTTCTCCATTCAGCAGTGATTAATGGCAAGCTATACAATTTATTTTTACATTTAAATCCTGTATATTTACTTTAAATAAATAATAAAACATCAAAAGTGAAAAAAAACCACATTGAACTAATACAAACAATACACAATTTAGTAAATATATTGCACAATACCAACATGAAAATTCAAAAGTAGGCCTACATGAGAAGTAATCAGTGTTCGAAATAATCGGTGGCAAATGGTGGCACGTTTTCATGTGACCCTCTGTTACTATATGTTTGTCTGTAGCCGGATTGGTAAAGCCTGAACGTCTTTTTTTTACGTCCATGACAAGTTGACACGGGACTGAATAATGCACTAAGTTACAATGCGGAGTCAGCGGAGCATGCCTGCAGAGAAACATACGTTGACTTTAAAACTCAATTCATAATAAAGGGAGGCCCGAAAAAAAATGATACCAAGTATTTCCAAGAGAAAGATTTGAAATTTCATCGACTCTTAGTTCGGCAAACGTACAAAACTTCGACAACTGCGCGACGTAGGCTGCCATGCATGTTTGTGTGGAGCACGCCGGCGCACTAGATCTCGCTCACACGCGACCTTTGAACTATACAGTAGGCCTACAGAACCGTATGTACGGTACATAGCTGTTGTATTCGGATGATCACACGAATGATGATTTTAGCTCGTGCAGTTTCTTTTTACTTCATTTCATTGTGCCTTTGATATTTTAAAACGGTCACGGATTTTGAAACTTGATCAAACGCAACTGCTTCTCAAAGTCAATCGAATGAATCCATGCAAGTTACGAATGCGTGACAGGAAATGACACACATGGCTTCAACGTCATGTGGACGTACACGGATCTCAAAATGGCTAACTTGGCTCGGATACGCAACGACCTGAGCACGCGAAGTACCATACTTTTTTGCATCTGATATTTGTCTCAACCAATCGTACGATTTTAGCCAGATCTGATCGAAATCACTTTTCCTGACCTTCTGATCCTTACAAGTACGAGACATTGGCGGCAATGGCAGTTGACAATAGCATAGATGCTTTGACTGAGTGTCCGCTGACAAAAATGCAACACCGAGCCTTCGAGTGTACCGTGTCCGTTGTATGAAATGGACGGTGTCTGTACTGTACGGTCGGCAGCTTAACACATTTCAAGCTTTTTGAATTGAAGTCTTAGCCAGTGTTCATCGGCACTACGGCCGTTTCACACTTGAAAAGCTTGCTGAAATAAGAGCGTGACAAAAGCGCCGCTGAGAAACATAGGTCTTCAACCACATTTACTAAAGAGTATCGGCGCCGGCGGATATGAAACAGGATCGGGCGAAAAAATAAAGGATCGGGGCCGTCGGGGCCTGGGGAGAACATTGAGGATTGCATGCAGTCGCAAAACAAACCGACAGATGTGTGAACGGTCCCTCTTTATTACACGCCGTTGTCAGTTGCTGTCATTTTTATTCAATAGGCTTTCAGATATTGTTCGGACAACTGACTGTGAAAACAGTTTAGGCGACAGAAAACAAAGGTGGGCGGGCAAGATTAAAGGCGGGCGGGCGAGATTAAAGGTGGGCGGCGACAAAAAGAAGCCGGGTGCACCGCCCGTCAAAAACCCCTTGTGGAGAACACTGCTACGGTATTAAAATGTTATATTCAAATGAGTGATAAAAGTGCTTCTAAATTTTCACATCAGCAATATCTGCTGAAAGCTCTTCAGGTCAGTGAGATCTTCATCTTCAGACAACTTACTGTGGTGTGAGTCTGTTCGTCTCCTGGATGGCTGATTACTTTCAGCAGTGATTCCATCATCCCACATGCAACCAAAGCTTCTCCACCTGAGGTAAGTGGAAACAGTATGCCATTACGTTTTTAAATTTCTCTCCCTCCAAATTGTACGACTCATGGCTAGTATTACCAGGTTACTCTAACTACGCTTTCAGGTAGAATGCACCTCGGGGACAGATATTCAGACTCTCAAACGTTTACAATTCTTTTCTGATCTACCACTTGTGGGGGTTCATTTTGAAGCACTTTGAGTAGCAAAAACTTTCAGTCTTAGTTTTTTGACATAAAATTTATTTTTTTCCACAGAGTTAACACAGAGATGGCATCCATTTTGAATTTCAAGTATCAGTAAATCTTTGGTACTCTATTTTTCTAGTACCAAAATTTGCACAGTGACCCCCGATTTTTGTTCTTGATTTTGAAAGTAAATGGTTGAAATATTCCTTTCGAAAAATCTGAGTGAAAGTTTAAGTCTTACTTTTGAGGTGCATACTACCTTTATAATATGTTTATCGCAAATTGCTTTCATTAATTTTGACATCTGACCCTTTGAGGTATATTTCAAATGAACAAGTAGTGAAACAAATTTTATATTTGGTAATTGCTGGAAATAGATGGCAAATTTTTCACTTTGCACAATAATACACAAACAGCAATATCACATATTATCTATATTGTTGTCATTTCCCTTCACCCGGTACATTCTGCTATCTGTGACTGCATTTGCAATGTAAGGCCTAATCATGCCTGGTATTGATTTCACAGAGCTTGTGGAAATACATAGATGTGAATAGAATGCCCTCGCTTGCTTCAAACTAGAGAGTTCATTGAATTAAAATTATACATTTACAGTACCTGATTCATAACTTGCAAGATGATAAAGAAACGAGAACAAGGCTGTAGCAAAAGGCTGAGGAAAAGGATCTACTTTAGGATCTGAAAAGTAATGAGAATATTTACAGTTCATACATGATCAAACAAATATATTACTTAATATATAATATAGAAAATTCAAAAATCTCAAATATACGATTCAGAGAAATATATTCAAACAAATAGAGCAGAAAAGATGCTATGGCATACCTATCATTCCTTGAATACATCTTCTGACTAAGACAGGCAGAAAACCGTGGTAGGAGGATGCACCAGTGGCATCTATGATAGTGTTCAACCTGCTATTCAGAAAGATAGGAACAGCTGTTAGATTTCATACATATAACATCAAATTACAGTTTGTTTACACACCGGAAATAAACAAGGTACAGTTTCTCTGAAAATTATGTGATATCGTAGCAATACCTACAGGATGGACTTTAAGATTTCTGGACGGGGAAGGGCAAGGTCACCATGCCAACAGGCAATTTTTTTCTCAGCCCAAAATTGGGTAAACCATTGGGGTGGGGGTTGCATAGCATGCATGCTCATTTTTCCCCGTATGTACACATTTTATTACAACTGAATGACCTTCATGTGTATATGGTTGCAAAATCTTTTAATGGCAATTTTCGCTCCACAGATCCCACCGCATTAACCATCCCTCTAAAGATGTAATGTTTGACCTCAAAACATCTGGTATTTCATTCGTCATATATGCCTAGGTGTGGAAGGAAAATGTTATAATGGAAATTATCATGAAGAAAAGGCCCATTCCCATGTAACTGAATGAAAATGTTTGAAAATTTCAAAAAGTTGGACACGATGTGGCTCATTCAGAATTTGAAGTGATATTTATGACCTTGTTTACTCATCTGTGGCAGGACCCTTTGTGATCTGTGGGTGGGGCTGCACAAACATAATAAGCATGAATACTCTGGCAGGTTGACTTCAAGTCTTCCATGAATAATTTATGATTAGAAGCAAACATAGGTCAAAGCAAGTAATACAAGTACTTTAAAATACTTCAGTTATCAAATAGTAGAAAATATTAAGTGACCATGAATACACTCAGGAAGATTAAAGTATTTTTTCCTTATATCTGTGTACAGAGATAGATTACATGTAATCAGATAGTTCTCGGTTTCCACTTTATGTGAAGACTGAAAAGGAAAGACTTACTTTGGATTTCTTTCCAGATGAATAATTGATGTTAAAGTTTTAAGAGATGCTGCTTTGATTTCCTGCAAAGAAAACATTCCATGGTTACTTCGTTAATTTTGTGGAAATCACGTTTCTTTAAACAGTGAAAGTAATGGTCTTCACTTATTTATAGTATGCCAAAGTATGTTGAAATGAAAAAAATCATACTTATAAGATATGAAACTACCTATTTGTGATCACTTTTAACACCAAATAATAGATATCATGGTGGATTAATCTTTCCTTTCTGGATGTAATTAACAAATTACAAGAGAACCCTGAAAAGTCAAGTATGCTTGAAAATAAATTTAAAGATGAAGTACCAAATGCTTACCATTAGTTTGTTGTTTTTCAATTCCAACACATCTACTAATTCTTCAATTAAACCATTATACAGCAATGTGTTTGATACATCTTGAATTGCACTAGAATATACTAACAGATAAAAGCAAATGTATTTATCAAATATGTAATATCTGCTTTTTACATTTTAGGAAATTGGCAATTCAAATATCACTTCAAGCATGAGATAATAGTATTCTTTTTTTGCAAAGCGCAGTTTTGATGAGTTTTGATGAGTTTTGATGATTGTTTCAGTATGCAAATGATACGATACATAATACATGATACAGTGAGGAACACGAAATAGTGAATATTGACAAATTGCTTGAAGGACATGAAGTTTTACATGTAATTATCCCCTCCCTCTGAGAAAACTGATATGTTTACTTTCATTCACTATTTTACATTGTTATTGTATATTTTACTAAAATGTTTGTCTAATAGTCATGTATTTTTTACTTAGCATCTCTTATCACACCTTTAATGAACATTTTACTCACTATACAAATAATTCACTTCTTACCGTATTAAATTATTAGTTTATTTGAATGGCATCAATAAAAGCTGCTGAAAATGGTGGCAGTAGCTTGTAGATAAAAGTACCATTGTGTTTACTTGGTCAGAGAACATTTACATCATCTTTCACGGCACATGATTTTCAAAGAATCCTCCTCCTACCTTGTACTTTCTTTGTAATATTCTCAAACAGCACTAATGCTGATTATTGCTTCAATATTCACAGATTTTAATTAGTAACAGTGATGTGTTCTTTCTTTGCATTTTATTTACTCAAGTGTGATGTTAACTGTATCAACGCCCATGCCATTACAGGTGTATGCTATTCTTTCTCACTGCAATAGATCTGTAGTGTATGTGAAACAAACAACATGGTGATGAGATACTTGAAGCTGCTACAGAGATGTGAAACTGAAAATGCATCTTCGAGTGCATGAATAATTGTCTCATGTTTGTGAGACACCTACCCAAAATTGACAGTGCCTGAAGTCTGGCTTGAACACTGAGAAGTCGCTTCTCCCGGTTTGAAAATCCATGAGCCAGTCTTATATGTGTAAATAATGCCACCTTCAAATGAAATACAGTAAAGTTTTTGTCAAATAATTGATATAATGTAAATATCGTTGTAAACACTACTCATACTTTTACTCACAATTTGATACTGTGTATGATTTACACAAGTTTCAGAATCCTACAAGTGAAACAACTTTACAGTCTGACATATACACAATCTGAGAGTGAAAATAATTCTTGTATTAATACCTGTTTGTCTTTGGGAACATTGTAGGTCTTAATCAGATCTTCCATGATTAGAGCTGGAGACTCAGCAACCTGTAGATAAAGAAACAAACAAACAAGAAAATAAAGACACAAACAAGAAAATAAACAAACAGATAAATGAATAAATAATAACAGCAGCCGGTATGCAAATCTTCAGATCTACTCATCACAGGTACCAGAGGTAAAGAACATAAGATGAGTAAACCCACCGTTGATATTTTATTAAGTCACATATCTCAATGATTGTACCCATCATTTGTCACACAAATTCTGGTGCATTATGGTGTTCAGTTCTGCAGACCTTAACCCTGAAACTGGTCCATCTATTACAATGTGAATAATCATCATAACAGGCTGTCTGATTACTTTTGAAAAGAGCATCAAATATTACTTTGCTTCAACTTGGGTTCTTACCTTATCTACATTTTCTACATGAATTACTGACACTGTATTGCCAGCAGTCTTCTTAGACGACTTGCTGTCTTTAACCTCACTGTAGAATTCAAAATGAAGTGTTGTGGCACTGACAGGAAACTCCTGAAATGAAGCAAGTACATGCAAACTTTCACTGAGTGAATGCATGAGCAACTTCTGTAACTACTGTAAAATGAAGAGATGGAAGCTAAGTTTGATAGGAACCTAAATGGATCCGCAAACTTTCATGATTTTATACCTGAACACTGCTAGCAGCACAAATAAAGGGTAGTGGAAATTCTGCAAACTGACTTATGAATGATACTGGAAGTGATGAAAATAAAGCTTATCCTACACAAACTGTCAATTCAGAAAATTCTCTCAAGACTTCTTGGAAGAATGACTATTTATACCATCCATTAACTACAACTAACATTCCACATGACATTTTCTAAAGTATTAGTAATCAGAATAGCTTACAAAGCCAAAAGAATGGTTTAGGACCCTTTCATTCTCAATAATATGCACATGGACTTCGATAATGCTGCATTTATACAAAGTGGATTTTGACAAAATTATGATAACAAATGGTCTTGGCTTTACTGAAGACATAGCAACTTTTGTTCAACACTGTAAAAGAAAAACCTACCTGGTGCGGAAGATCTTGGCAGCACTGTGCCAATCCAAAACCATTATCTTTTCCGCCCCAACTTTCTGCTAAATAAGTTAACCTACTAAGCAAGGCTGCTCTCTTGTCTGCTGCTAGCTTGATTATGAAATTTGACCTTTTACTGTGAATAGAAAAATATATTCCCATATTCAAGCCTTGTATACCATGCAACGTGTATGTTTTTGATTAATGATATTTCTGTGCTGGTGAAAGCTTTCTGGTGAGAGCTTTCATTTTCTGTATGGCCTGCAAAGATACATGAACAGTCATAGAAATACAGTAGTCAAGTATCTCACTTTTATCTCTCTTGAATACAACTATTTTGCAGAGAAGGGCATCAAAAATAGCCATGTGTTATAACATATAAAGAAGACCAAATATCGTTGGTAATAAAAAGTCACTGTACGAAAGTACCTATGAGGATTAAAGTTGCATTCAATACTGATTCCTTTGATGTCATGCCAGGCTCAAAGAAAGCAAATGACATCTATTTGAGGTGATGTTGGAAAACCTGAAGTGAATTAATTTCGCAGAAAGATAACTGTGTATTTTCTGATGGATTGGAAAACAATGAAATTGTAAACAGACAGTCTATGTTGACTCTGTCCTTACAAAACCTAGTAAACCCTACACTCCTTAGATTTGTTTTCATCAGTTATTTAATCAAGAGTTATGTATTGTTGCATGCTTCTTAACATACCCTCCATATAGTTTGTTTGTATACAGCAGACTTTCCATACATTATGATGTAGATGTGACATGTTCAGCTTACCTGAATACATACACCAAATTGAGCACCGCCAAAACTGTGAGCATATCAGATGAAGACAGGAGAGTTGTCAGGTGCTGTTTGAAAAACAAAAAGAAGTCTTTTAAGGATCAATTCATGTATAAAATGTAAAAGTTCAACCATTGTTAAACTTAACAAAAGTATAACTGTGGAAACAAGACATTTCTAATCACATCGACAATACAGACCACAGACATGTTACAAATTGACTCTTACCTCCATTGAATTGTACAGGTGCCTTGAAAAGCTGTGCTCGATAAGCAAGGCAGTGAAGTACAGCATACTATGAAGTAATTGTTTTAACTGAAAGAAAAACACAAAACAGGTTGATTTAGCATCAAAACTTAGTAGACTTTGTAGCACCATGACTTGTCAACAGCCTGTTACATAATACATTATCATCTCCTAAGATATTACAAAACTGTATCAATGTATTAAGGCCATCGTCTGGGCTAATGTCGGTCAAAATGCTCAAAAAATCTAATTTTATTTTTTTCCTTCATTGTCACCCTCGACATGTATACTTTCAAATAAGCTATATCATTCTTCAAAAAATATTAACTAAAATCGAGAAAAATCGCGTTTTTTTCCCACTGACCCCTGTTCAAATTTTATTTAGTCTAATTATATATTCAAAACAGGTAAATTGCTATTTTTGGTTGCCTAAAAACTTTGTTGAGTTATGGCATCATGTATGAAGTAGTGACCATTTGCTTGCTTATTGAAGCAGCTTTTTCAGAGGTAAAAATATGGCGTTGTGGAAATTGTGAGTTTGAGACTAATTGCAGTCTAAAAAAGCCAGATCAATGAGTAATCGGGAAGAAATTTGCAACAAATGATTCTGTTTTATATTTTGTGTGGATATTACTGTAAGGCATATGAAGATTTTCATTCAGGTATAGCAATTAAACCAGAAAACAAACCATATTAGACGTTATGGTGTCCATATACATAACAAGTAAAGAATCTCACATGAATTTCATTATCATGCTGATTATAAAATCAATGTTTTTTTGATAATTAACAGTTCATTTTTCACTTAGAAAGCAATTACAACCAGGCTTTTGTAAATAGAATTCTAACTGACAATTTAAACTTGTCCAATACCCTATTTTGAGGTCGTAAACTTTGCATGAAGTATGAGTATCACCTTTATGTTGTAAACATTTCAATCCAATACTCCTAACAATTGTGTTTTGTACTGCATTCGTTTCTTGTGGCAGTAATAACTCTTGAAAGAATGGTTGGAATGCAATGAAAATCAGCCAACATATGTGAAATTAAATACTTTACAAAATAAACTTCAAAAAACAAGGTCATCCAATCATGTCATAGTAGAAACTTGACGGAAAGTTGTGAAATTTATTAATTTTTCAATCTTACCGAGATGACTATGATTTAATTTATATTGACATCTTATACAGTCATAGATTTAGGTTTATATTGTAATACATATACATCTGAATGCTACAGAAAAAATTCGGTTGTTGTATGACTTTTCGTTCAATAGATATCTTTGCCACAAATTTCCTCATATTTTTAACCCTGAAATTGTCGCCATGGCAATTGAATGTCCGGTTTTCCCCCTGCACTGCATTTTACCATCTACTGCAACAAAAAGATGACAAACTCTGAAAACAAGGTACTACACGGTTAGTGTTTTAAAATAGCCCAGACAATAGCCTTAACATAAATGATAGTGTTCAATATCAATTGGCTGGTTTTCCAGGCTGTTCACATCAAGGAACAAAGGAAAGACATAAGTACATATGGGATGAAACAAGTTTTTTCCAGAAGGAACTGTTGCCCACCATGGATAGCTATGGGCTGTCATGTTGATTCAGCGGGTAGATGTCCAAACAGGAAGTGGATTTTTGAGAAATTCTTGTCTGGTGTTGAAGCAGCTGAAATTTGCTAGTCACACAATGACACCATGTAATGGAGGTTCAAACAAATCTTGGTGAAGCACCAACTCTAATAACTGGCACTTAAAGAACTGACCTACTTTCAACAATAATGTGAAAGCAAAACAGGATGGACCATATTTGTGTACAACATCTGTAATTTTCCTTTTGATTTTTGAAAGACATTTCTCTTTAAGGTTTGAAGCATTACTTATCAAGTATATTCTTCACCTTAAATTTGATATGATCCACCAAACCTTAAAATTTGAGACGACAGAATTTCAAACTTAAAAAATTTCAACATTGCTTGAAAGTAGATGATGGGTGTAATAAAACAATTAATTTTCTCCCTTTTTATTCAAGTCATCAAATTTGGATGTTTAGCAGCAATTTCCCTACTATAAAATGTTTCCTTTACTGAAAATCACAATTTTTGACTTACACTTAGACATAACGTACAGGCTTTTGCTTATGTTTTGAGCTTGGGTAAGCTACTTAATTATTCATTATGACATAACATTCCTTATCCTTACTTTTTGATTTTCAGGAACATCACAGGGTAGAACCCAGTTGACTTCAGAAGCAGTTTTACAGGATGCTTCCAGGATGGCATCAAACTTGTCCAGTATATCAATCCAATGATATAGTTCGCACTGCAATGATTGTAATCATCAGGCATTAGTATGGGTAACTTGATGAGGAACTGTATGCCTTGTTTGAACATGTTGCATTTTATCGTGACGGTGTTTAAATATTTTCAAGTGAGCATAATATGACTAAGATACAAAATATCTTGGAGAAAGAGCTGCTTTCTCACAGACAGCCTAAAAATTTGACTAGTGTCATAAGGTCATTTCTCAAATGCTGGATTGTGTAAATTTTTCATTTTAAACAGCGATATGCCTAGAAAAATTACCAACTTTGCAAAAAATGTTTTGTAAAATTGCCATGACCAGAAGTAGCTAAATTAAAACATAAATCATACTGCCCCATCAGGATACATACACACTGCTTTTCATTGAACTTTCACTATGTGTGTATGAAACTGGGAGTGACTGCACAAAAGAACAGGCAATTGAAAGTTCAAGCTTGCTTTCACAGGATATAATGGCAAATCTGTATTGTTTGGTAGCTGCAAATTTTGAAGAGAGAACTTGACACACTTGACCACCATTCAATGGTACTGTGCTTCAAGTTGAATAATGGTGTGAACATACCAGAAATATTTAGAAGAAATTACATAAAGATTCACTTTTTCTTACGCTCAGAGAGCTTTGAAATTAGAACATTCTGGCAGAGATAGTAGTACGGCCACAAATTCATTCAGAAGGTTTTACTGTGACCATCTGTTTTCCTCATTTGCACATTAGTCATTTCACTGCCTTCGCTCAAAGAAAGTTGTAGATTACGGGCAGTTTTAGCAAATACTGAAGTCAAAGTGTGAATACTGTCTGAGTATAGAATGTTGACTATTTTGATTCCATTTATGATTAATTTTTCTCACTTGTATATTACTCATTTGATCACTTAATTTTGGATTATCTCCAATTCGCATCAAAACAGGAATATTTCCACCAAGTTTAAAATTCCAAAGGCTAGCAGTCTGAGTTTGCAATTATTGACAATTTTTTTATGTTAAGTTTCATAAGTATCAGTCATTTTTTTAACTTTGATTTGTACAAACATGCATCTAAATGCCACTAACAACACTTAAACAAATTAATAAAGACACAGAAATGGAACTTTTGTTGGTGCAGAGTTTTAGACCATTTTTAGCATTTATTTTGTTAATTTGCAGAATACTCACCTTATTGACTTGGTTTGCACACACTTAACCCTTTTCCTGCCAAGTCCATATTTCACCACCAGGTCAAGATGGTTAAAATTAATGAAACACAATATATTCCATATGATGTATTTTAACATAATACTGTACATTTGAAGGCTGTTGAAAACATAATACTGTAAAGTTGATTTTTTTTGGACAAAAGATGCTATAACATACCAAGCCAAGTGGGTGAAAATACGTCATGTTTTGGCTCAATACCGCTTTTTACTGACTTGGCTGGTGGGGAAGTGATTACTGTCTGGCAGGAAAAGGGTTAAATTTGAATAAAAATAGGAATATTTCTACCAAATTTCAAAGCTCCAGCGCAAGCACTGTTTGTGTATGTAATTTTGATCATTTTTCATTTTCATATTTGCTTTAATATCAGTCATTCTACAAGCTATGTTTGAACAGAAATGTATTTAAGTGATGTTAGTAATATCATTAAGCAAATGTTAACGTCAGAGACAAAGTAAATTCTTAGTTTGGAATTGTTTACCATTTTTAGTATAATTTTTGTCAATTTGCAAATTTATCAGGTGATCAACTTTGTCTGAGCAAACCAAAACCTGCATCAAAATAGGAAGCTTATCACAAAAGTCTTGGAGGAAGTAGTGTCTGAATTTCAGATTTTTGACCAATATTTTATTTATTTTGCTACTTTGCATAATTATCATATGATCAACTTTTACTTCGTTCATACAGGCAAAAATTGAAACGTTTCAGCGACTTTATTTGTGATTTGTAAACACAGGGGATTAATAGTTTGGGTCCGCTCGTGTCCATACTCACAAAATTAAGCCATTGTTTGATAGTTAAGACGTCTTAATGCGCCCTCTCGAGTTCAAAAGGTGTGTATGGCCAAGCATACTGCATAACAAGATGGCTGAAACGAACGACGTCGTACTGGCTGTAAAGAATGTGAAAGAGGCTCTCCACCGAACTATCCAAAATGTTTTTGTGTCGAGTTTGTGTTTTATTCGTTTCTAAATTGTGTTCCTACATTCTTATCCGATTGTTTGTGTTAATAAAAATGTTTGTTTCGCCTCGCCATAAGCTTTCCTCACACAAACAAAACATTACCGTCCACACTAATCCAAACTTCCCTACAAATATCCGAGGCGAAACAAACATTTTTATTAACACAAACAATCGGATAAGAATGTAGGAACACATTTTAAAACGAATCAAACACAAACTTAATGACTCAATCGAATATTTTTGTTCCCAATTAATAAATCATATAGACAATCTCAATTCTCGGTTTATGGCAATTTTTGTCGACTGATAAAAGTCTTTTTTTTCATCTTCAACATTCCATTCTAATTTCACCTACGGTATATAATATCCTAACCTCCTGTGACTTTCCTTCTAAACGTTGATTTGCCTTGTGCACCAAAGAGATGCTGTATTTTATGCCAAACGATGAAAAAATATGTGAAGAAATAACCATGTATCAGTCAGTACGGCAGGCGAAACCCGGACGGCCATACCGATTGGAGACAGAGCAGAGTAGATCGAAACGCAAACGGGGTGTTATTATAGGAAAGGCGGTGACTTATTTTACAGCTGAATAAAATGCTGTCTCTGGTTGTGTAAGTCTGTTGATCGAAATATATATTTTGTTCCCAGTTGATTAATCCATGGGGGATGGCAGTCTCGATCTCCCCTTTATGGTTCGATATTTACTGACTCGTTCCCTCTCATTTTTGTCAATCAATGAAAGCATTTTCGTCTTCCATATTCAATATTACTTTGACCGATGTTGCATCCTGACCTATACTGTCATTAGTTTTGACCAACGTACAAAGATATTGCCCATGCGTCCAGCTGATGAGATGTTTTGCAAAACGGTGAAGAAATGGGGGCCCGGGAGACATCGATGTCAGTCTTTCCGGACTGTTTACATGTAGCTAATAGGGGATATCAAAGGAGATGAATCAGTTAGTTGAATAAAACATAACTTTTCGGACTTATTTTATGTCAATTTTGTCAATGTCGGACTTTTGATTCAAGAGAAACCAGAATCACCTACAGAGATGTCTGTATTAAACACGACGCACAATTGGGAATAGTTTGTTATGCTACTGTCGGTCTCAGTCGTGGTGTCTCTCCCATAAAATTTCGAAGCTATAGGTCTACACTTGTCGTTTCGATTCACAGGTAGCGGTACACCGATGACCAGATATTGTACTGTTCTTAAAACTAGTCTAAGCAATTTTACGACACTGCACTATTTGCCATCGTGTCTCCCCGTGAACGTCCTTGAATCTATGGACGTGACCATTGTTTTACTGCGCCCATTAGAGTGTAAACCCCTGTTCGTTACCAGCAGAATACTTTTTAAAGTTCTGTACATCAGTGTACACTGCGTGTATAAGCCCTAAACCTAGTTTAATTCAATTATGGAAAGGTATTAAAGAATAAAGGGTCGTTACAGTTGCTAAAATTGCGAGAAAAACGGCACTTTTTACTCAAATAGTCCTATTCACAAGCTCTATTGTTTTAAATCACGTCCATGGTGTGCTGCTGATTTTCATTCTTTCGTGCAATTTCGTTCGCTTGAAGCAATTATCCTTTCATTTGACTGCTCTGTGGGACTCTTCTGAATATGTGTTTTGGATAAAAAGAACTCTACAGTGAAAGACATAAACTTCGACGGTGATAGGTATACAATATCGGTTCTCGACGGTGATAGGTATACAATATCGGTTCGATGTGTGAAGATATACAGATTACAAGTTATTTTAGAAGTTCTCAAAACCAGTAAAAATAATTCTGCGCGCCACTTATTGATAATTTCTTCTTGTGAACGTCCTTGAATCCGTGACCGCGACCATTGTTTTCGAAGTGTTCGACGGTGGATGATCGGTAGATTAATGAAGATATATGTTACTGAACTATCGTGTGATTGTTTAATAGCATGGTTAGGTAATGACGGTGTAGTCTGTAGAGGCGATACGGCGAAATTCCACGGCCCAAGGGAGCGTACATCGCATGGTTTCTTACAACGAACCATAGACAGAGCCGTCGGTTTCCATAGCTACTACGTGAAATCCGGCCTCACCGATGTCCCGGGCCGATGTCCCTGTCCTGATTCGGAGAACAACTTTCAAGCTGCGTGTTGAGGTTCATATGTCCGATTTTTTCATATTCAAAAGGCTTATTGATTTACAGAGAACGCCCGTCTTGTTTTTAGCTTTAACTTAGCGCAAGATGGCAATTGAAAATTCAAAGCCAAATAGCCAGTGGGAAAAAAATAGACGACTCGCTCTCACCAGCGGTCGAGGTCGCAATGAAAAAAAAATCGAAGTCTCTGAAATCGGTATCATTGCTCCGCCATGTTTATTGTTGGTTGTACGGCCAGTTTAAAGTCACAGACTTTCTTCAAGGTAAAGTTCATATAATTGCCATACCGCGAAGTTCCCTGTGCATTTCAATATGTCTATTTGGAAGCAAAAGCGCCACGGACATTCGATCGATGGTGATGAACTTTCTCCAGGGCGTGACATGTCACCAGTTACGAACTTTACCGGTTTTCGATACGAAATATGCAATATATTATCAGCGTTGTTCACGTTGTGTTTTGAGTTTGATATGGAATATAACAGGAAAACACTAACAATTAGAGTGACGATAGAGACCATGCCCGGTACGGAAAAATTGACATCAACTACTTGCAATGAGCAGTGACCTGAAACTTCAGACTGATATATAAATGTCGACAATATAAAACATTGAAATGCCGGAGAGAGAGAGGGAGAGAGAGGTTTACGCGGTCGCGAACTGATTATACTCTAAATTTCGGATATGACTTCGGTGTAGACGATACACAGACATCGAAAATGTACACCTACTTTCCAGAAATTCGACTAATCTTATAATAAAGAGTGGAACAAATCCAAAAGTGTTGGTGGAAGTAAATCTTCAGATGTTGGTTTTCTAAAGTTAGATAATACTTACAGAAATATGGTCGTCATAGTCTTCTTTTAAAAAATATTATCTTCAACACCACGTTTCTTATGATCGGTGATGTCATTTTTTATTATTTTTACAAACTTTCAATGCATCAAACGCTATAAGGCTATCTCATCTGCCTGTCAAGGAGTTACAATATATTTCCAAGGGCTGGCACACCATGTCAACTTACGTGTCGTCCGTCGAGCGGCCGGTGGCAGTCTCACAGATTGTTCCGTTTGTAATCGCGGCCACTTTGATTTTGATGTGACACCAACGTGCGTTTGAGGTTTTTTTGTTACGAAAGTTGTCGACCTCACAAAATTTCACAGTCCATGCTTTGAAGCAGTCTCAACATGGCAAACAGGTCTCGCTTAAATTTCATCCTCATCGTTCCAAATTAAATTCGACCACTAAATTATTTCGGCAGTTTTAATTTCCTATTAATACGACGTTTTTCAAATCGTAATGAATTTTTTCTGGTCGAATTGAGAGGGTTTTTGGTAGCAAGCTTATCTCTTCGTCGGACCAGTATACCGCAAGATGTAGTACTGTGTTCGGCAGCCATGGCGAAAGTGAATATTGTATATTGGTTGTTGTTTGTTTTATGTTACAAATACCTGTCGCGTGAGGGCGTTTGAAACGCTTCTGAAGCGGCTCAGTCTGTCCACACAGCGATTTGCGGATAGAGTTAATCCCTACAACGGCTCTGGTCGGGCCGACTAAACCGTCTCAAATCTGAAACGCTTCAGAACCACTTCGGAGTGTCCACACATAACTTTCTGTGTCAGTATTGGCCCAGAACCGTTTCAGAGACGTTTCAATGGCCTGTGTATGAACGGCATATTTGCCTGAACAAAATTTAGATCCACAGTCTACTTAGACTACTTTTGCAAGTTTCAAAGAAACAGGTTTCAGAGTTTTACATTTGTAATTTTTTACTCATTTCTGCATTTACTGTTCTCATTGGCATATTTTAGGAGCAATGGCATTAAAATCTCATAAATTTAATCTTTGACCTTAGGTACACATACACACCTAATTTCAGATTGATTAGTGCTACTGTTTCTGAGAAAACTGAGTGGACAGGCAGTTTGACATAAATACATACTGTACATACACACATATAGACAGATGATGGACATAGGACAGCTATAACTCCTAACAATGACATGAAACTCTCTCACATGCATACTTTCTTGGTTTAAAAAACCTAAAATTGCAGCCAAAAAATTCAAATCTGCTGTTTTTCTGCTGTACTTCTTTCTGATCTAGTCAATCAAACCCAGCATAAAAATTAATATACCAAAAAGATCACTGAGTGACCTCTATCACTGTTACATACTTCATCATTTTCAAGTAAAAACGTATTCCAGCAAGGCAATGCCATCACAATGGTCTTAAATGTGGCACAAATTGCATCTCTTTATGGACGTGCAGAAAGAACGCTGAAACTCTTCATGTATCCCCTGATATCCTTGAATGGAGCTCTCTTTTGTAAAGGTACATCAGGAATAACACAAATTTGGCTTCATAGACACACCGATGAAATTATAATTACTCTTATGCATTATCTACATGGCTCACTGCACTATGTAGACAGTTTGTCTGTTAATGTCATCTACACATCTATTTAGAGGTTATAAACGTCAAGCGAGGGTATTTGGTTGGAGATATAAGACCTCTGGGGTGAAAATTGGCATATTTGGGTGAAATAATCACTTTGCTTGGCTCTGTGATTATTTCCCGGCAAATATGCTCATTTTAACCCCAGAGGGCTTATATCTGCAGCCAAATACCAGAGTGCGCCATTTATAACCTCATCATAATATAAAATGATACAGTTAAATACAAGTATAAAATGTCGTTATTTACGATGTGAAGTT
Source organism: Ptychodera flava (assembly GCF_041260155.1). Taxonomy (NCBI): domain Eukaryota; kingdom Metazoa; phylum Hemichordata; class Enteropneusta; family Ptychoderidae; genus Ptychodera; species Ptychodera flava. The sequence goes on along the minus strand of NC_091933.1, from coordinate 23,350,596 downwards.
GGGCCGAGGGTTCAAGAGCACAGTTGATTCCATACAATACGATAATGCAACGCATCAATTACACATCAAACTTGAATAATTTTACTTAAAAAACACTCAAAAAGAAACAAAAAAATATTTTGTTGTTTTATCACTGTGGCTGTTCATACAAAGTCTTCATTTTTTGTGAGTTCATCGAGCTGCACCAGACTCAAAATTGACAAAAGCTGTATACCTGTCCAACATAATAGTGCATCAAGCTCTCATAAAGCTTATGCATGAGCTTCTGAATGTTACACGGCGCGCAGGTCTTCTTGTTGAGAATATAAACCCTGGCTCCAGCCAATCAGATGGCTAGCTTCCAGCTGAGCATATTATAATGAGATTATGAAGTTACATGGCTATCTGATGAAAACGTTCTACAGAGTATGTTGGACCTTCTGAATTCCCTTATTGGCAATAGGTCATATCAAAACAAATGAACTACCTGGCTGGCAACAGGATAAACCAAAACAATGGACTCACCTTGCCATAGTTCCAAGACTTTATCTGCTTTAGTTCAACTAAAAGCTCGTCATCATTACATGCCTTGAGTTTCTCAATTAGTGCTTTGCAGTCTGCAGGCTGTGGAAATATTACAGAAGGGGGGATACACAAACATTTCAGTGTTTTTGCTTAGGTTCTCAAACTTTGGTAAATGATTTGGGAACCCCAGTAACATTTCTGTTGTCCCTAAATCTGATTGCATTGATATACCAAGGGGAACGCTAATAAAATGACTGGGAACCCCGATAAAATTTACCAGGGTACCGGCTTTAGCAAAAACAAGTTGCATGTTGTCGGCAAATTTACCATTTCACACCAACAGATAAAATTGCAGAATTACTGAGTATTTTCTGTGTACAAAACATGCATGATGACTGTACGAACACATTTCATCCTGAGTTTCTGCCATTTACATGTAAAATATACAATATATAAATGGACTTAAAACAGCAAATCCATGAATAACACATTACTTTATTTTACAAAGGTATTCTTGCTCATTGCCTAAATGCCAATGAGTTATTTTTTCAGGGGGCAAGTGCAAGAATCACCAAACTGTTCCAAAAATTACAGTAACAATTTTACAGTAACATTTAAATTTTTCTTCTGGATGTATGAACTACACACATAATCTCTGTGAAAATATTTATAAGACCTTATTTCAAAATTAATAGGGTATATGCTTACCACTTCTGAGACACTCTTTTTCAGTTTACTTCGATCAACCTTCATATTGTCAGAATACGATAGAAACTACATAATCTTGAGTCGAAAAGATGAACTATAGAACTCGATTACACTGTTCAAAGAAAAAAAGACATAATTTTATAAGGCAAAGAGACATACATTGTACATGTGCAATGCACCTTTATTGTCGACCAAGTAGCAAGTACTTACAGTAAAACCCTGTGTTCTTTTCACACCAAACAAAATTACAAAAACAGTGCCTAGAAGATCACTGTGGAATTGCACTGCAGTGGCATACACTATCACTATGGGTCAAGTTAGTGAAAAATCCTCATGTTTGTGCATGTCTTAGCAAGCCCAGGGCTCACTGAAAATACAAACTATCTGCTACGGGTACACTTTGATTTGTCTTCTACCTAATACCTATCATATCATTGGTCTGCAAATTGGTGCCTGTTTTACAACTATCAGAATCATGTCATTCGGTCATTTTCACCATGACTTTGTACAAATTGGTACAGACACTTAAACAACAATATTCAGCATGGCTAGAAAAGGAATGAGAACATACTACTCTAACCTGGGTATTACACACTAGAAATTTGAACTCCCGTTGGTCAATGGCACAGATTCCTCAGTATTATAAGCCATGAAAGTCAATGACACAGTTTCCAAACAAAGATTTACAAAATCACGACTAGTATTTGCATAACACTCTAAGCAACTGTAAGGTATGCCATGCTATGTCCCTTTTGGGAAATGCTACTCAAGTTTTATTTGAAAAAATCCTGAATAAACTAGCAATCTGACAACTAGCTTTGAGCATAAAAATGAAACAAAGAGGGGCCATGATATAATGCAAAAGAAGTGAAAATGTATCAGACTCAACGGGGATGACTTATGAATTGCGCAATTGTTACTACAGGAAAATATGTTGGTATAGGCTGCGATCCTGAACTATGTTTAACTTTTCATAAAGGGAATCTCCTCAGGGGATGACACTTCTGAACTCAAATAGTCAATTTCTAGAAACTTCTTTGGCACTTCTATTTTTGATGATGATCCTTATGAATTTAGCCTTGTGCACATGTTCTGTAGACATCATGTACATGAGTATTGTGGGGAAACTGCAAACATGAACAGTACAATTTTACATACTTAAGTATTGTGGGAAACTGCAAAAATAAATAGTATGATACATACTCCAATAGCGCTGATCGCAAATGACGTCACTGTTCTCTCTCATTAATATGCATAAATAAACATTTGTCCGCATTTTCCGCATAAACGACGAGAATAAAACCTGCGAGTGTTAGAATGGCTATTTAGCGTCACACTTATTCGTATGAATTGATGACTGAGACTAAAAGCTGCAACAACAGCCGCGCATACAACGACAAAATTTGTCCGAATTTCAGCATATTTGTCCGAAAGTCGCGCGCGTGCAGCTATATTTAGTAACAAACCCGGAATCGCGATCAACGCTATTTCAATAATTGACCCACATCTAACACCTACATGCACCCACAGTGGGCAAAAAGACCAAATAGCATAACAAAATGCAGATGTCTTGAATATGCTTGCTTTTGCCCTAAGTTTAGTAATCAGGAAAACTACAAAGTGGACAAGTACAAAATATCTGTATTTCAATGATTTACTCATGTATGACATTTTCATGTATGGTGCAAGAAGTAATTTTTGGTTACAGGCCAAAAATGCCTAGAATACTGTGTTGCACAAAAAAATCATTGCAATTGACACAAATCTTTTGAATGTTTACTTTTTAAACTGATTTTGCATCATCTATACGGTACTTCAGCATTTTCACTGGGCAAAGTCACTGGGGCAACTAAGAATGTAGAATTGAAAGTAATCATGGATTTGATCAAATACTGAAATAAACTATGAATGTACATCTGAATGAGATCATGGATGTGATCAAGTGCTGACATCAACTGAACAGCAATAATTCTGTAATTGGTAAAAATGGTTGAAGGTTTCTCATTTTGTTTAAAACTTTCATGAGTACTCAACTAGTCCGCACAAGTGTGAACAATAAAATTGCAAGGGTCTTTCACTGTGTCAAGTCATGGATGAGTTGCAACAAAACAGTTCTTCATATTAATGTATAAACCTATTGAGGATAGCTGCAAAATTGTAGCTCTACGGTGAGGCGGTCGGTGAGTTTTGGTTTTTGCGACATCGCTCACCAGTAGAGCTACAATGCCGAAGGCCCTGTAGCATACAAAATAAGCGCGCCGGACATGGCGCGGCATTTTCATGTAAAATCCCGCATATTTACTGCATTTGGTCGTACCGATTTATCACTACTGAAGACTAAACACTATACTACACTAATCGTGTCATTTATGGGGTTTGGTATTAGCACGAACACGTCAATCGCGTTCCATCAACATTGAGAGTGTTTCTGGGGGCCGCCATTACCGGAAGTTGGTAATGGCGGCTCCAAGAAATGTTTTTGGAACGCGATCGACGTATTTGAACAAATACCAAACCCCATAAACGACAAGGTTAGAGCAGTCTACTGTTTAGTCTTCAGTAGTGATAAATCGGTACGACCAAATGCAGTAAATATATGGGATTTTACATCAAAATGCCGTGCCATGTGCAGCGTGCTTATTTTGTATGCTACAGGGCCTTCGGCATTGTAGCTCTACTGGTGAGCGATGTCGCAAAACCAAAACTCACCAACCGCCTCACCGTAGAGCTACAATTTTGCAGCTATATTGAGGATTGCTCCTGTGTGGTAGACCTTGCTCAGCTGAATTACAAAATATTTAAATAAGATTATATACAGTTATATTATACACTCAAGAGTGTGATATATAAATGATACCGAAACAGCACTTTTACATGATAAAAATATCCATGGAATTGGAAACGTTCCTCGAAATGAGATGAAAAGAAGTATTCTACAGCTCACACTACACGGACTGGGTTTTACGTTTACCGAAGTCGACGGCATTTGTTCATTGGGGCTGACTGCAAAAATACGCAATGGAGTAGAAGTATTACAGTCGTAACTTGTTTTGCTCGCCATGACAAACTCCTCTCTACATTGTACGAACGAGCAATGCCGCCATTTTTAGGTAAATAGTTCATTGGCTCGTCTGCATATCAAATCGGGGGTGATACATCGTTGACGCGATGCAATTGGAAACTAATTAAACGCGCTGAACAGTCCACATCACTTCAAATCTGATAGAAAATGATGTGAGGACGCGATAAATTACTGTTTCATTGCGAATTTTTCGCATTTGTGTGCAGACGGTAACATAAGACCTCATGCACCACCAGAATTCCGAATCATCGCGTCACGATGAAGAAAATGCTTATCTTAATTGATTTGAAACAGGATGGCCACTTCAATTTTATTTTCATGTTAGTGCAATCAGGTGATAGAATTGGATTTTGTTAAATGTACGGACATTTTATATCACAATGAAATATTGACGCGCAATGCATAAGATGAACAGATTTAGATATACTCACATGTAATGGTCGCCATTGCTGTAATAACTGCGCGAAAGAAGCCCGGATGTGAGCTACCCTCGTTCACTGTACACACGCTGACCGGTTCAAGTTTCGCTTACTGATAGTAGCAACTGCCACGTTCTCCTCGACTTTTCAATATGTTTTTTGAAACTGTTCGCAATAATGAATTTTCCTGCAGTTAACTACAAAAAATTCCAATAATTCGTGAATAGTCTGCAACCATTACTTGCAGATGTTGTCCAGGCCAGGTTTTTTTCTGAACGAAAGACATGCAAAGTTTGTGTTCACCCGTTGAGGGCGCTCAAGTCATGGGTAAGAATAGATATCATGAATTGCATGCACATATACGACGAAGACCTTTCGACTGCCCCTCCTAGAACAGCGAAGTGGTTGTACAGACATATATTGAATGTGGCAGCTGCTGCAGTGATTTCGACGAAGCCAACGGTAGACCTTGCCACAGGGTGCTTTTCTACAAATGCAATAACTTGAGCTGAGGTAGCACACAGATGGAAGCTAGCACACACGTTTCTTTTCAGTCAGTTTTATCTTTATCAACTTGAAGCTTCGTGTGTTAATGTTATACCTACCTGTGTGCTACCTACATGCTCCATGAACCTAAATGCAAGGATTCAACCTTTTACACAGTATTTTATAATTATTGATACAGTATCTTTGCGGCATACACAAACTCTGAACAAGGTGGCTCGATCAGTCATATTATCAGTATTATATCATTGGCCTTGCATGGCTATTAAAGTTTGCAATAGCAATACATGTGGCCAACCTTTAACAATCAGGAGATTGTCCGGTAGAATGAACTCCTGGAAACATTTGTAAATCTTTTGTCGCACACTGGCAGATAATTACACTTGTGTAGAGGAATGGCCTACAGGTGCAAGAAAGGGAGTGCAGAGTTGCAAGGATAGGGTGATCGATGGACAGAATTATCAATACAAGATAGCCAGGTTGAAGACTAGCAATTTCACAACACAATAGGGTGAACAAAAGTATATTTCTCTTCAAAATAGGGCAAAGGACAATGTTATTAGTTGAGAATATGGTAAGGGACAAGAATTTCACCACAGAATAGGATTGACGACAGTCATTTTCACAGCAGAATGGTGTGGAGGACAGCATTTTCACTATATAAGTGGGCAAAAGACAACTCAGTGCAGAACATGGCAAAAGACTATTATCACTGACTGCAAAATTGGGTGAAGGACAATGTTATAAATGAAGAGCATATTGAAGGACAATATTTTCATAACAAAATAGGGTGAAAGTATAAGTGTCCTTTATCCTATTCAGCACAGAAATTGTTCTTCTTTGCCTAATTACGTAGAGAAATTACTACCTTTTGGCACTTAATTAGGTTTTCTGTTCATCCTCTGCCCTTCCTTTTAGTATTTTGTAGGGTTTGTGTGGTTCACGGGTGACACTGTGGATCGACCTACATTGAAACTTGCGAAACATACACTGTAGAGTTAGGATACGAATGTAAAATGAGATCTAATTGTCAAGGGAATCTGTCGGCACACAGGGTTTCGGGTTCATCGTTTCTTCACCTCTACTATTAATATACGATGTACTAACAATGCATTCAAAAAATTGTTGGTCTCTCCCTTACAGTATAAGGGAAGGACCACTAATATCAAGTAAGAGCATGCATAGCACATTAAGTTGCATAAAACAAGATCTACATCCTTTGATAATATAAGAGATTTTATTTGCTCTTATCAAAGATCATAAATCACACTTTCTGCATGAAGTTATTGTTTAAAAGTTATAAAAGACCAGACTAATGAATCCCAGCCATTGCAGTAAATGTGTCACCAATTCATTATATGGCCAGCACATTTTTGTCAATAAGTCTAAGCCTTGCTACGGCCAAAAAAATTGTTCAGTTCCGATAACCCGACCCATTTTTTACCTTCTTACCCAAGACTTTTTAAAGCCTCTTAATTAATTGCAAAATTAAAAGAGAGAAAGAAAAACCCGTAAAATCACATGTTTGTTACCTTGCATTTGATTTTTGCTTGAACGCAGATGTCTTTTATGTTTTTATTCCTGTTTTATGCTATGATATGTTTTTCTGGAAAAATTGTGGCCAGTGTTGATCACTCTGAATCCCTAAAAACTGCATATTTAAAAATAAAAATAGATTGAAAAAATATCCCTGCCTACCTATGTATCCTACATTTGTAATCTGTGATATCGGAACAGCACAATTTATTTTTTTGCCCTAAACATATCATTTTTCACAAATAGCAAAACAAAATCAGAAGATCATCCAAATACATGTTGAAAATGTAACGTCCTAAAAAGGTATCTTTTTTGATGAGATGCAACCCTTTTTGTCCTAAGCATGACCATATCACACAAGGTGCCATATTTTCCCACAGCATAAACCATTGTATCCTAGTGTTATTTACAGGATCACAGCTTTGCCATGATTCTGCATCTAGATATATGATTTTATGATAATCATAAACATGACTCCAATCCATAACAGTTATTTCAGGTCACAATAATTTGTAATCTGTCTACAAAGAAATATTAATAGGTGACTTATCTCTGGTGCCCATTTGATGACATTACCATTCAAGCAAAGACTTGTAACTATATATACTTTTCTGTTTTCACTCACAAAAGAATCGTACACACTTCAGTATTAGGTTGAAAGCTTCTTTAATTGCAAGTTTCTTCAAGTTGAGAAAATGATGCTTTTTTTTCGCATCGAAAATGCATTATTTATATTTCTGATTTTCATACAGATGAACCCTTTATATATTTACAGAAAATGAATGGGTGTATAAGGATATATACACACAGAAATGCTGAAATTAGTTGATATTGGGAGAAAACTGCTGGGGCTGCTCACACATGCAAGCATGTTGTTGGTTCAATTAAACTACTTCTTTGTCCGTCTATATATTGGACCCTGCTCTTTGATCTGTTCACCTGAATGCCCTATAAACAGGCCCAAGTCACCATTGATAACTATTGGTTCAGCCCAAAGCACAGTGGCAACAGGGTGAAGTTGTCTCTCTGTTCTTAAGTTACAGTACCTGTTGATTTGTTTACAACATGTTTACAATTAATGGACTGCAAAGCATTTGCAAATGATTTGAAAGATGTTTGAGGGCGAAATAAGTTTTAGTTCACTTAACACATTAACAGTAAGTATCTTTATTATTATTGCAGGTATCTCAGATATGCACTGTCTTCCATGTTGTTAAATGCAACATCTCTGGCAAAATACTCGTAAAGTTCCCTTGGTTGTGACTAGCATCCTGAGATCAAGTGTCATCGTTACAAGAATGTCTACCAGTTCGTCAGACAGTGGAGGTCAAAGTGACGCCTCAACAGCTGATCATGGTAAGTGCCAGTAACATCACAGCAGACAATTTTTATTGACCTACATTTTGCCAAGTCAGGTCATTGCATGTGCATAACACCATGACAAAGTAGCTTTTCTGTAGGCTCTGGTCGCAAAGTATTGGCTCTCTGCAGGGTTGTAGGATCCTTTTGATTCAAAGCCCTAGTATGAGGTGTGTAACGGGAAATGCAGAACTCGGTTCACAAACGTATAGTACTGCCGCACTGCAGGTCCTTGTAAATGAATCATTGATCTAGACCCGAGGATTTGGAAAGAATTGGACATAGAGTCCCAGTCTCTATGTAGCGGCGATACTATCAAAATTTGACTTAGCATTTTTTTTTAGTTTTGGCAAGATTAGAAATACTGAGATAAATTTAGCTGAGGAGGATATGACAATGCAAGGAGGTATTGTTTTTATATTAAGACACAGTGAAAGAAAGAGATAACTGCCTTGATGAGTGATCTGAGTATGTTTTGGTCAGTCTTCAATAGGTAGAAGGATTTGTCATAAAACACACCTGAATATTTCCTTACCATAGAGAAAAGCATCTAGCAGTCTGTCCAGACTAAGGTTCAGTGGTTTTGATCTGGTGTCCAGTAATCCGAGACATCAGCTCACCATGTACCTTGACCGTGTTGATTTAATATAATATTTCTTAATCCACATTTCAGATAAGATATACAAAGCCCCTGCTGTGCGTGTACCAAGCATCAACCAGCTGATGAAAATAGCAAGTAAATTTAACATGGAAGCCACCACAGAAGAGTTACAACAATATCGAGGTTGTCTGATTCAGAATTGGGCATGAATTTCATCTTTGTGCATTTCATCAGTGTAATGGCATTGAAGAAAATAAATCAAATTCTTCTATACACATTTATCTTTGCAAAAAAATGTTTTCCTGCCGTCTTGAAAAGCAAAATTTTAAGAATAAAACACATTCCAGATGACATTTCTGTTGTTTTAGGATCATGGCACACTTCACTTTATATGTTAGTGTAAGCAATTTCGTAGTATCTCGTATGTTTGAATAACTAGAGAGTATGAGAGTACACATACTGTTTTCATCAGATACAAATCAACTACTGTTAGTCCACACTTTATTTATGCCTAAACATTTTTCTTTCAGAATAAATTGTGGAATTTGTTACTTATGATCAGTAAAATGTAGTGTAATGTGTACTATCCAACAGAATTTATGGCATTTTCATGCAAGTCCTTTGATGTCGTGGACAGTCTACCCGAACCACTACTTCCAGTCAAGTATCCAAGAACACCTGGTTACAGACCAAGACCTGAAGAAAACAAACTCAATGCCTGGTAAATCTTGATATTTTATCATGCTCATTTCCTTCCTGTTGTGTAACTGTTATGTATGAAAGTTAGCATCAGATTTTCAAGTACTTTCAGATTTTGCAAGCTCAAGAACGATATATTACATTTCAGGTACTGGCGATGTGACATAAAGGGTGCAGATACGGGCAAATTAGCAGGCAAGACCTTAGCCATCAAGGACAATATCCCAGTAGCTGGTGTTCCTATGATGAATGGTAGTTATGTTTTAGAGGGATACGTACCAGAATTTGATGCAACCATCGTTACTAGGATACTGGATGCAGGTTAGTTCAGTTTGTGAGGAGAGGTGTTGCACAAGAATATCTAAAATTTTGTAATTTCACAACTTCATAAGCATAGACGGTTTCTACATCATTTACTGAGCCAAAGGTCAAGGAATTGAACTCGTTTCATTTCACATCACTTTAAAGTACATGTACCGTAGCGCAAAAATCAAAGAGACCATATGACACACACACCATTGCATCAGACACTATATTAACAACAGGCGTAGTCAGTAATAATCACCATGTTTATGAGTGTATTACAGCAAGATTCGTGTGTACATTGTATGTCTGGCTTTCAGACGTCCAGATCTGTTCAAATGTGGTACAAAGGACATGTTACGCTCTACTAGGCTTGACCAACTCCCCATGATAGCAACAGATGAACCTGGCAGGAAAACTGTTGATTTAGGGTTTTTTGTAGTGATGTCACAGGTCCACCATTAATGTGCAAATATCAATATTCTCTGAAATTCGTATGAGACTTGGAGATTATTCTTACCGGAAAAGCAAAATGATGTTTTGTTACTCCGGTGTTCAATGATTCCAATAATGCAAATAATACGGCAAAGGATGAGTTGCTGTGACGAACACAGATGTGTTAAAAGACAAAATTTGTCAGAATTTCCGTCTGCATCAGTCAATGTCACATGTGCATGTGATGTTGTATTGAAGGACAAACCTAGAATAGTTATCAATATTGTTGGATGATATGAGGAAATTCATTATGTGCATTTTTTTCATAAATTTTCCTTCATTCACAGTGTGCGTATGATTCATGAACATGTTCTCTATACTTGAAAACAATCCTTGTTTTGCAATTTAAAAAGTAAAAAAAAAAGCAAGACAATAAAAGTAGAAAAGGAGGTATTGTAAAAAAGTAATCTTTTTGAAGATTAATGGCTGAGAGGTTGACAGTGAAGTTGGTGAATTTCATGAATGCTAACATATTCAGAATGGTAGACCTTCAGTGATATCTTTCAACTGTTGACAGGTGGGCGTATCCTTGGCAAAGCCGCCGCAGAAGATATGTCCTCCTCTGGAAATAGCTTCACCTCTGTCAAAGGAGCCATTAGAAATCCACACAATAGAGAGCTAAGTGCCGGTGGATCAAGCAGTGGTAGTGGAGTCTTGGTAATTATTCTCTGTATATGCATCCTTATTTATGTCTTTATATCATGAAAGATATGTGGTAAGTCATAGACCCAAGATTTTGTGAAAGTCCACAGATGAATTGACTCATAATAGAAACAGCTCATCTAGGCAAGCCAAATAGCGTCTTATTAGTGATGCTCACATTGCTCCATAGCAGTTTGCTTCTCCCTACATTTACCCTTGTCTTGCTTATCTTATCACCAAGTATGGATGCACCGTAATTTTGTGAAGCCTAGGGAGATATCCTACGGTTTATTATCATATCAAAAGAACCGTACTCTTTAAATGTTATTAGCAATGTTATCATAAACCATTATGATTATTGTAATGGAAGTATGTGCAGACCAAACCAAAATAAGTCATGCTTATTTCATTTAACAACTTTTGTTGAGTGTTGCATTCTGTAGTGTGAGATGCAAATAATAAGTGTTTCCAAAGAATAATATGCATCAACAAATAGCAGTTTGTGTGCCACATATTGGGTACAATTAATGCATTTTGTGCTAGATTGTTCCTTATTGTGTTAAAATTCTATCAAAGTATTAAGGCAATACCAAAGGATTCAAAGCCCGCGTTGGTTGCTATCGCTGGTAATGTTCCAACGCGTACTTTTGCACGTGCAAAATCTTACCGTTCTGTTGTTTTCTACGGATTCTCGACTCCTGGTATTTTGAAAATGCTCAAAATCTTCCACTTCTCTCAAATGTAAACCAATTTAGCTGACTCTCTGGTTGGATTATTGAAGTCAAATATGAGAATATAGATAAGCATGCGTTTCTAAAAATTCTGGACCATTTATGAGATATCACCGTTAAACCCTTCAAGATTTCACAAAATGACACAGTAGATCTTTTCCTGTTCAAAAATTGTTTGTACTTGAACAGATAACCTAATCCATGCTCTGGGGCTCTAAACAGGGATCTCCTGTGTTAGAATCTGAAATTTTGGAAAATTTGGTGCAAATTTGTGCAAATTTGTAGGAGCTTAAATGTTTTAAAGTAGAGCTCTGAAAATTTGTATATGTGTGACATCACTGACCAATGGCGCAACAAACCTGCTTATTTTGGAATTGTATGGTTCTGTTAATCTTTACTATACAAAGAAAACCATGAAAAGTTTGTATTTTGATTGATTTTTGGAAATTACCCTTAGCAACCGTTGCTTAGCAATTTGAATCTTTCTGTATTGCCTTAATGTTACTGTAAATGCATTCCATATACATTGAAACCTGTCTAAACCGAACACCAAAGGGACTGAGAAAACTCTCTGGTTTATAGAGGTTCCTTGAACATGGGATTCTATGTGGAAGGGACTAGAAAAGGTGTTCAGTAAAGACAGGTTTCCAGATTAGACAGGGTTTGGTTTAGGCAGGTTTTACAGTATAGTAGTTTGATTGATTTGATCGTGGAAGCACAGTCATATGCTGTACTACAACCGCAGGTTGCCAGTGGTGAGGTCAATATGGCCATTGGCTGTGACCAAGGTGGTTCTATACGAATTCCTGCAGCGTGGTGTGGAGTGGTTGGTCTGAAGCCAACGTTTGGGTTGGTGCCATACACCGGAATTCTTCCCGTTGAGTTAACCAATGATCATACAGGACCTATAGCAAAAACTGTATTTGATACAGCATTATTATTAGAGGTAAGTGTTCTCACCATTCATGCCTTTGTATTGAACAGTGGCAGTGGTAACCATTTCTTGTTCAAAATTGCATTTCCCAGCCATAGAAAATGTTTGTGTGTAATATGAAGCACTGGAAAGAGACAAAAAACCAACATGTGCAACCAGTTATGTTACAAATTGTTTGAATATTTCACACTATGTGGTTTCATTTGGATTTTTTCAATTTACTGGAAGTTTAATCATGATAGCATATCCAGTGTTTACCTAGCCACGGTCCCTCCATTGCCATTAGTTATTCCCACACTGTACTGTACATGTAAGTTGTAAAATGTAAAAAGGGCTTCTTTTACTGTTAGACCACTTACTGTAATAACTCTATGTCGTCCACATTTTGTCACATCTTTCAGGTAATTGCTGGCTACGACAGTGGTTTAGATCCAAGACAACCAATCAACCTTGAAGTACCTGAATATACAAAAACAGTAAGCTCCATATTTAGCTTGAATGTCTGAAATCGTGTGTCAACCCAACCATGTTAGTTCTATTCCAATACAAGTGATCACGTCATACGAACTGTATGACTTTGGTTCACTGCAGCAGTCCAGAGAAAGTCTATATAGTGTAGCCTTCACTCAGTCACATCAATTGTAAATATGTCGGTGTCCTTTAGCTTTTTGTATCTTGAGAACTCGAGAAAGATTTAACACTTGTATCACAGATGCACAAAGTATCATAAAGTGTGTCTTGGTATGTGAAAGTTTGTATTATAGATGGTTTGTATCACGTTGTGCAAGACTCTTTCTGGCATGATTGAAGGTTGTGGTAGGGCCATGTTTACTTGTCTTCAAGGGAGTGAGCTTTGGAAAATAAAATAAAAAATTCTAAAACAATGCACATAATGTTTCCAGTTCTCACATCCAAGGTAGTATCAGAAGTGTATGACTACCAAGGTGGGACTACCAAGGTTGCGTGTAACATTCTGTGGAAATGTATATTAGTTTGCATGCTGGAGAATTACATTGTATGTTTTGAATGAACTCTGACCTTATCAAGTAATTGATACTTGCATTTAGGTATGCTTTTTAATTGTGGTGTTTTCAGTGAGGTGCAAAGTGGCTGTATTTTTTGATGAAAAGGGAAAAGAACCCTTAGTATATGGTACACTATTAGTTTGACCATGTTTGTTGGATGCTCTGCTTCATAAATGGACAATGTAGTGTAGTAGAAATTATACAGCAGAGAATAATCCCTAAAAAACAGTAACATACCAAGGAATTTGCATTATTTCATTGTCTACATCTTCAGGACACTATTATAGTCTACATTTTTTCTTTTTTTTCAGTTGGCAACCAAACTGCCAGGAATTAGAATAGGCATTGTGAAGGAAGGCTTTGGTTGGCCAAACTCTGAAGAAGATGTTGATAAAATGGTGAAGAAGGCAGCATTTCAGATGATAGTCCTCGAAGCCAAAGTTGAAGAGATTTCTGTGCCAGAACATAGACTTGGTAAATTCTTATAGTTAACTTTAGCAAGTCCATGAAGACTATGTGAATACTTGTTCAGCAGAGACTATCAACACACTCACTGTTATTTACATGTTTCTCAAATATTTGTTTGTGAAGTTTTACATTTTACATAAGTGTGCATGAGTATATATATATATATATATATAAACAATCTATTTTTGGTCTTCTCTTTTGTTTTTGAAGTAGGCAAAGTACAGGATCGGACTGTTAGTATTGGTTGACAGACAAATGTTACGAAATATACATACTCATGCGACTGATCAAATTTTGATTGGCAGCTTTTTTTACTCATTGGGGACGGCCTAGAAGAAAAGTACTGAAAATTATTACTCAATTGTGAAGACGGTAATTGTCCGAAACGCAAAAGAGATACAGTAGGCTGCAGGCGTTTCCCATGCGCAACCACAGGTTTCCATAGTTACCATGCAAATTTTGGCCTTGACAGGCAAACCATTTCTGTGAGGATGAAAAACGAGAGACATTCCGATGTCTGACTCACTCGACATCGAGCAGTGACTTAGAGAGAGAGAGAGAGAGATCACACTTCTCTTGGAAATGCTGTTCAACTACTCCCGTCGGCACACAAACCCTTTCGCAAATTTGTTCTCCTATGCATAGTAGAAGTTGCATTTTGCATGGCTGTGTACGTTCATCAATGCCACGGCAAGTTATTGTACGTACTGTTCGCTTCACCAGCTTGTTCGACTAACTAACCTTTACTTACAAGAAATATCGCCATGGTCTTCTATAAAAATCTGATCTTCAACACCACGTTTCTCAACGATCTGTGATGTCATTTTTTATTTTCACAAACCAGTTGATAAATGCACCAAACTTCTTTTCAATATGCCCCTTTTACTTAACCATAGGCAACTGAGGAAAATGAAAATTTGTCGATGGAAATACAATACACGGTCACAGTCTTTGCATGTGTACAGTATTTGTATCAAATCATGAGTAACATTAAGAATTTGGCCGAAGTATCATGAGCAAAACATGCATGACTGTTGCAAGTCTGCTGAATATGATAGAAGAATGCGTCAATGGGTTCATTGTCCTGTCCTTGAAATCTCCGTCAACGCGTCCTTTGTTTGCGTGCACTACAATGAAATGCAAGTTGGCTAGGCGCTAACGCGGCTCTAACGCAGGGTCAACGCATGCCTTAGAGTGCGCTAGCGCAGCGCTGGCCCGGCTAGCGCAGTCGGAAAGCTATTCCTGATCTGTACTGTAGGCATATATTGATACTGCAGTTGTCTCTTTGGATTCTATTGCAGGGAATAAGTTGCCATCTGATTACGCAGCTTTTTGGATATTTTTTCAAATGAATGTGTATAAGTAAATATTAATCGGAGAATGCTACGTATGTTCTATAGTTTACCTCCTGCAGTTTTAATATTTTATTCTTTCTAATGCAATGCAGCCAATCATGTGTACACTGCAATTGGATGGGAAGGATGCGCTGATATGATGATAAAAGGATGTGGTAAGTTGTAGAAATCTTGTTCATGTAAACATGAAGCCTGTGCGAGACAAAATAGCAACCAGAGATACCATAATAACCCTATTAATTCAACCACTATCAATTTGACCAAGCTATTTTTATCTCAAAAATTAATTTTATATTACCCTTAACAGTTCAACCACCAATGGAAATTTTGACTTTCTCAATCTCTAATAATTCGACCAACCAATCATGACAAGCTGTTTTGAACATTTTATTTTGATAAAATACACAGAACAATACAATGTACAGCACAGAATATTTTAGTCGAGACTTCAGAAAGTCATCTTATGTGTTTCAATCATCGAAGATGGTAAGCATATCACTGATAAACTGTCAATAAAGTTGAAATCCCTTATAATTCAACCACTAACATTATTTGGCTTAATTAATTTTCTAATAATTCAACAATTTAAAATTGTAATTATTTTTTTCTGGTCAAATTGATAGAGATTTTACGGTACCAAAGTTTTTTGACTACATTTAGATACATTACCTTATGTGTTTATAATGTACATGCAATATTGAAAATTGATGCTCTGATGGCCTTTGCGTTTATTTACCGTAGGTACCGGCTCCCAGTACAAAGGATTCTATCCATCCAGCGCAGTGAATGCTTTACACAGAGGATACAAGACAAGAATAAACGATGAGTCTCACATCGTAAAAGTAATTATTATTTGATTTTGTATCTTTTGAAATTTTCAGTGCAAAAGTTTCCTCAAAGCCCCGGTAATTGTAGACTTGTGCAGTGTTTCAATATTGTTGTCAGTATCAGGCAGTCACTTCCCAGTCATTAGACTGAAAGATTTGTCGCTCAATAGAGAGCGCCCTCTAGAGACAGATCTTTCAGTTGTAGTAATCCAGTCATAAGAAAAAGTGCTTGTAGAACAATGTTTCCAATCCAAGGAATAAGTATTCAGTTGCTCTTGCTGACAAACGATTTCATCTCTAGACAGAGATTGTTGATAATAACAGTGCATGCCACACATTCACACATATCCATGGCATGTCAAAAAAGAGCAAATAATGACTTTGGGAAGAAGACCAACATACCGTACTCAATACTTTTGACAAAAATACTGAAAGACACCTGTCAAAATTTATGAATCGTTGTACAGTTGTAACCCCAATAAGTTTGAAACAGTCTTTTTTCCAAGGTGAAAGTCAAGTGCACTTGTAATCTGTTAAATCTACTATGTATGCAAATTCATGCATAGTATGAAGCATAGGGTGAAGCCTGACCTACAGTCACCATTATATTCCTGGATGAGGGGAAGCTATGGACACACAGTGCCTCACTGAAGGACAGAACATTCCTCAACATTCCGGCCCTTCTAGGGTTTGAGTTAGCTATCCTTTGATCATAGATCAATCACAGTTGTACTAGACCCTCTTTCTTTGTTTCTACTGTATGCATTAGCGTTTTGTGTGTTAACATGTTGGCACTCAAAAGCTCTATATAATTTCATAGAGTTCTATATATAACATATAGAAATTCTGTATATTATAACTATTTATAGAAGATCTGTAGAAGTTTATAGAGTTTGGGCCATATTTTCTATAGAAATCCACAGGAAAACAAGATTCTGTGGAAGTCTGAAGAGCATTTTTGATGAGGTGATTCTGCTATTGTGACATGTCATGTTGCGAATGGTGAATAACCAAAGAGTCTTCTGAGGGCCACACTGTGCTAGTCATATTGATGACCAAGGTTTAATCAAACCTTCATGCGTCACATTGAATTAACAGCTCTGATTAAAGGTATACAGTCACCTGTAATCTAAATATGCCCATATATGGTCAAAGGGGCGTTCCTTGGTATTCAAAATGCCCATGTGAGGGCGCTGTTTTTAAAAAGCGGCCACCCACTTAAAGTCTGTTATTGGTTAGATTTTCTCTTTCCATGGTAATTGTGGCAAAATTGGAACAGGTGACACTATACCTTTAAGGCAGTATATGCCTTGAAATTGAATCTCAGTTTATGTTGACACTTTCCTCAACAAAACTTTCAACCATCCTCTTCACAAAACAAGAATCAAAATCAGAGGTCCTCATGCAAATTTTGGTACGAGAGCAACAACTTTCTTGACATCTACAGATATTTGAAATTTAAAATGGCTGCCATCCCTGGGTTAACTGTATGGAGGGTAAATTAAATTTTTGATTTTCTCAATGCTGAGATGATGAAAGCTATACTTATGCAATGAGCTTCAAAATGAAACCCCACAGGTGTTAGGCCATGAAAGCATTGTGAAAGTTTGAGAGTCCAAATATCTGTCCCTGAGGTATACATAACAGAGTAGTTGTCCATACATACAGAGACGTGTCAATATCATGTTCTTATATGTGAACTATCATCGCTTTTTGTACAGACATTCTTGCTCTTTGGAGATTATCTCAAGCAAGAGTATGGTGGGTATTTCTATGCAAAGGCACAGAACATCCGCATGGATATCACCAAGGCATTTGACAAGGTGTTTGAAGATTATGATGTGTTGGTGATGCCTACAATTCCATTCAAAGCTCTAAAATTACCAAATGAAGGGATTACAATTCCAGGTAAATAAAGTAAAACAATATTACTCTTATTGGGTTTAACTCAGTACGAGGAGAAGCATTTTATTTGGGGGGGTGGAAGAAATGGGTATGGCAGAAATTTCTTTTTTTCCTGCCACTGTGGCAGCAAATTTTCTTCTATTTTTCATCATTACTGGACGTTGAGACATTACTGGATCAATTTTTCCTCCTTTTTCAAATGCCGGCATTTTTTTTCCCAAAAATCCTCAAGTCCCTCCCCCAGAAATCAAATGGTTCTCCCCTAAATATCTGCGTATATTTAACATGTCTATACCTATCGCAACCAACATGGTTGTGATTGATTTATTACCATGTTTGCTTGAGAACTTTACAAAGGAAGGTGCCTTTTGACAACTTTATAAATCATTATTGACATGAGAAGTTGGTGTATGCGTCTATTCATTGAAAGTCAACATATCACAGGCCTTTGTAATCTCAAGTAAATAATATGTCAGCGCCCTGTTGATTTTTCAGGACAAAGTGTCACCATTGGTTGCATTCTCCTGTTCTGTTGTTCAGTTTATTTCTCACCAATTTTCAGACGCAAAGACAAGCTACAATACTGTATTTTTTTTCTCATTACAGAGACACTTCACCAAATGTTCAATATGTGTGCAAATACTGGTCCCTACAACTTAACAGGTCATCCTGCCCTTACCATCAATACTGGGTTTTCTAATGGACTACCTGTAGGTATGATGATGGTTGGAAGGAAATTTGACGAGTCTACATTGCTCAAAGTAGCCTATGCGTATGAGAAATTGCGAGATAAAATTGAGTGTTCCTGATAATACAGGAATACAGGAATGAAAAAGACAGTACTGAGCTCACAAAGCCTTGATTTTTTTTTTCTTGAAATGTGAAAAGCCCTCCCTAAAGCCCCATTAGCTGTATCTTTTTTGCATTTTACTTACAAAAAAAATCATTCAATCTTCAGAGAGACATTTTGGATATCTGTTATTACGCCATATCGGCTTTGAAAGTGTCACTATTCCAATCCTTGCTAGGGATGTGGTTGAATAAATCCAGGCACTTACACGTGTATTTGAATTGCAACTCTAAAATTATTCATTTGTCAAAATTGTAAGTTGTGAATTCATTACCAAAGTTTGAAAGATGTTCTGTGATCAAACTTCATTATGCATTTTCACGTACATTGCATTTGATTTCAAACCATCTTATCAAAAAATACAAAAAGAGTCAGCTAATGGTGCTCTGAATTTGCCACAAATGAAGAAATAGGATTTGGTGATTTGAACAATTGGTTTATAACAAGACAAGGTAAATGTGTTATTGTTTGCACGATAGGAAATACCTAGGACAGAGTGTAGCAAAATGATACAAAAGATCTACCGGTATTGGTCGATAAGAGATATATTTCTATATATATTCAAGTTTTCTCAGAAGTGAGACTAAAATTTAAGGTTTATGTGTATGTATTCCTTAAACTGTACACATGAAATGTGAGTTTATCTCTGTTGTACCGTGTTGTCTTCTGCCTTTTAAATAAAAGTCCATTTCAGACACTTTTGAACATCTTAAAAGTGTTTTTATTTCCCCGTATGAACTCAGAAAGTGCTGCTACGCTGCTATTATTATTAGTACTTCTATATCTCAAGAATTAAATAGATTTCAATAAAGTTTTAGCCAGGTGCTGGTTTGTAACAAGAACAGGTGTTCAGTGTTCGGAGGAATATTTTACCAGCTCATTACTGAAGCCTATAGTTTTCATCATCATTGATTTTGATAAATTTTGGGGTATCTCAAGAACCATAGATCAGATTAAACAGAATGTTGACATGATAGGGCAAGGTAATGCATACTATAACAGTTGTTATTAATTGGCATGGCAACAAAGTATGGAACATCAATTTTATGTGACCTACTACATACACACTGTAGCTAAAATGACTTCTCAAAGAATCTGCCGACAACATATGTGAACAACAACGATAAATATAAGTAACTGCTGATACTGCGATGATAATATTGACTATCAGCCAATAGTGACATCTTAAAAGACCTGAATACAAGAATCCGTCGCATGTTGAATATGTTGCATGAGCTGTTCAGTCAATCATTTCAATCTTTTTTCAATATGCTGTTGTCTCTAACACTCACACACACATACATTACATTATATATTATATATATATATATATATATAGATAGATATATAGATAGATAGATAGATAGATAGATAGATAGATAGATAGATAGGTGTGTGTATATATATTTGTTTGTTTTTTTATGTATTTGTATGCTTGTATGTATGTTTGTTTATTTTTTGTTTATTTATTTAGTTTGTTGGTATACTTGTTTATTTGTTATTTCCTGGCTACCCTGTGAAAAAAAAAAAAATTTCCCTGATAAATGCAAAGATACAGTAGATTGGTAGGTGTTATGCTTCAATAATGAAATGGGGCAGCCGCAAAATATGCTGCACATGCTGTTAAATTGAAAATGTTAGATTGATGAAGTTGCGTTTGCAAAAAAGACGCGCATGACGATTAAGAATGTCCCTTTTGTCAATCATCATACAGGATATCAATACATCAGTAAATATAGGGTTTGACCAAAATGCAAGTGCGTGAATATCAGATAGGAAATTAGGGTATTATGGAAATCTTCATGTCATGTAGATATATTGTTTGGCCACGAAATATGCCACGGATTATTCTCTGTTGTCAAAATGTGATCTTGTTCAAAATAAGTCGGAATAATCTACTTGGCAAAACCGTCTTACAATGACAATGTGTTACCTTAATCAGTAGCTTTAATCAAATGAGTTAAACAAAACAAAAGTATTTCTGTTGTAACAGGTCCGCTTATCGGACTCCACTGTGTGCAATACCCACATACAGGGTCGTGTTATATTTCTGATATCTTGATCTGATTTTTTTTTCATACAATACCTGAAGGTTTTGAAAAATGCAACTGAATGATGGAATTTAAGGCTGACACAATGCATTTTAGGCAATGATGAGGCTGTGTCGAAATTCAAAAACACACTGACCCCCCCCCCTATTGGGCATTTCAAAAACATGGTGAAACCCCCCCCCCCATCACCAAAGTCAAAAACAGGGTGGAACACCCCCCCCCCTTGAATCCACCGCCCCCCCCCGGCCGAAGAAATTGACCAGTCCCTTACTCGTCACAGGTTCTGTTGCGATGACCTCTGACCCGAGCGTGGTCGATACGCCCACATAAAAAAGACGCAATCTGTTCTAGAGTTCTGTCCTTTATTACCAGTATACTAAACTCACTAGCAGAGATCTCGAGAGTGCAGTATGGTACAGTCCAAAGTTGGACGAAGTACAAAACTGAACACTTCCAAAAGGACAACAAACCAACTGTAAATAGTGAGGTACGGGTACAACCAAGAGATCACGTGGCGCAGGTACAAACAAACCCACGTGTACAAACCACGGCATGGAAATCCAGGTACTTCTCTGCGCGTTCATGCACTTGATTTTGTTTTTCCCATAGTCCATTCAAATTCCGGGTTCAATCTACGCCGATGAGGTATACACATCTTTTTTAACTTACTCTACAATATAGTACACGGAATACCACACTGCCCCCGCACCGGGGATACGCAACAGCATGGATGTTTTACATCCATGGCAACAGCACCGCTGCGTATTCACTATCACACTATTCACCGATAAGGCGATATATATTCCGCACGGGCTGTGCTCCGCCCAAGTCTCGAAGACGCCCTGTGACGCTCTCCACATATGATATGTTATGTTATCAATAAGTTTTTAAATTTGAAGATCATTGATGAAATAATTTTTTGTGATTACGTGTAGTACTGCACTGCTGGAACCCTGAAAGATTGCAGTCTGTACAGTACAATAAATTTTTATTGGTTTACCGATAACGCCTTTTGTGAGTTTTTGCCCCGTCGATAGCCTTGTCTGTTGATTCGCCCTTAGATAAGCCAGCTGTGTCTCGATCGGTCGGTCGGCCACTTAGCTTCCGCAAAGTTGCTGTTTTGTGTATTTTATGCCGAGCTCTTGTTGCTTCGATTCACGAGATAAGGAGCGATCGTGAGGGTTTAGGGAGCGTTCAGTATAGGTAAGTTTTGCTCTGTGACAATTCTTCAGTAAGAGTCGCTGTTTGTAAATATGTTCTCGGTCGTGAGTCGAGCTTGAATTACGTTTAGGCCGCGTTCAAAAAGTGGTGGTGGGGGGGGGGGGCTGAAGGAATTCAGGGGGGATTCGAACATTTTTTGGGTAGTCGAGGGGGGGACTTGAAAGTTTTGCTCTGCCTATAGGGGGGACCTGAAAATATTTTGACTCCCAACATTTTGATGTCGTCCAATGGTTCTAATGTTAGTAATAATTAAACAAAATCTAGAGCTGTTTTGTCATATTTTATGTCTTTAATCTCGAAAAAGTCTAAAAATGTATGAATGCCATTAAATTTTCATAGAACAAGTTGGTCTTGTAATGGGGTAGGAGCTACAACTGTTGATAATTTGTTCAATATTTCTATGCAATGTATCAAACACAGTTTCTTGGTGTCTTTCTACAGCATGCTGCTGAAAAACACAATATTCAGTTGGTCAACAAAGCCCGTTTGTCTAAAAATTGGTGATAATTGAATGATGCAAATGCACGGTACACGTAGGCTGTGTTGGCAATATGAATACTGGATAGCTCAACATTCTGTAGGGAGTAGAACAAGAACACAATTGTATAAACTGAACAAAAATATTGTCAAAATGAAAAGTTAATACAACTACTGCCCTGCTACTACATACTGGCAGTGACAGTGATACATGTAGCTCTGACTCTGATGTAGTTTAAGAAGAGTTTCGGTCATAGGACACTCAATTGACAGTGAAACATACATCTTATACTTGTACACAAGATCCAGCCAGAGAGCATCACATAGAAGACTAGGGGACTAACAGTTACCATGAATTTTTGAATTCTGGCATATGAGAACAATCAAATATTAGAAAAAAAGATGGGGTCACCATACTTGATCTTATACAAATGTACGATGAAAAGCCAGTTTTTCTAAAATCACTTAAAATCAATATATAAAACCATTCATTTCAAGTTCATGCAGTGAATGAAATTTTCACATCTCATTGTACCAATAACACAAAAGTAAAACTCTGAACAGTAAAGACTGTAATTTAAATGGAAAAATGTGTGATTAAATGGAATGTTTTATTTGTTATCAAATTTGCCATTATTACACCCAAAATTTCTGAGATTAAAACATTAATTTCATGGAATATTTTAACCTTCCAGTATTGTCAATTTTGTAAAACATTTTATAAGTGGCATCTAAGTTGTATGTCTTGTACTTTTGAAAAAAAAAATTTGGTAGGTCACTGTGCTCATTTTTTCACAATTTGGTTAAACGTAGCTAGGAATACACAATTTTCATAATCTCTCATGATTGTCATTTTGTGTGCTTTTCAGCTGGTGCCGTTGAACTGGCCAGAGTTGGATAAACTCAAATCGGCTTAGACTGAGAAATCCAAAAAGTTCACTGATGCATTTAAAAATGAATCAATTTAAGAACTTGCCCTAGGTATATGGCTCTACAACCTGCTGATAAGAGGTAGTGTTGAACATTTGCGTGCAGAACGACACATTACATGTTTTTTTTTACTCTGCGTGCATTCCTAATAAATATGCGGCTATATGGTAATTTGGGGGGGGGACTTGAAAATTTTTGAGGGTATTGAGGGGGGGGACTTGAAAATTTTGAGGGTATTGAGGGGGGGGGGTCTGAAAAAAAATAAGATTTCAATCGCAATTCCTCCAGCCCGCCCTCACCATTTTTTTTGAACGCGGCCTTAGGGCCTGTACAGAATTATGTAAAAGGGAGGGCTGGTGTGATTGGAGGTAGGGTCACTATTTTTCCTGCAGCTGTTTAGGGAATGGTCATTAAATTTTGTGCAAGTATTTCGGGGAGGGTGATCACTTTTTTGTGCAAGGAAATTTTCATAAAATATGATATGATCAACTGTTTTGATCAATCATAACCAAAAGTCAATAAAATCGCATGTTTCTGGTACACATAATTCAAAGAGTTTCCTCATGATATGGGGAACAATCAATGTGCACATCTCCAACTGTCTGATGATTTTGACACTTTACATTTTCCAATGCCCTTAATTGATGAAGAGTTATATTCAACTTTACATATATGTATATCATATTTAAATATATATATATTTTCTATACGTTTTTTTTATGGTTTTCTTTTTTACGTATTTCTACTTACTCGTAATGTATCTATTTAGTTATATATTTATTTATGTAGTTGTTCTTTTATTCACTTAGTTACTTTGTTACAATTAGGTTAATTTGCAATCCCACTACTTTCATGTACACTACCCTCGATATACTTCAGTTTTCTTGTTTCTTCTTCTTTTTCTTGCTTTAACATCAAATGGCTTTGGGAACGGACTAGACTAGCATTTGCTGCTTTCCGTTTCCGTTTACCCTTTATCACAGCACAACTCAGATATACATTCATTACTGAATTGTAATATTAATATGATTAAGGGTAATAAAGATTATTGTTATTATTATTATTAATGAAATGACAATGTCACAGAACAAAAATTTTAGCCTGTATCTAGTGGAAGTTATAATTACTGTTAGCAACATCAATTTCAAATACATAAAAAAAACAATGTGGAAATTTTCTTGAGTTTTGGGCATTATTACCCACTAGGGCTTATGAGTAGTGCTGTTAGAATATGTACAGAGTGTTTTGATCAAGAGATAATTGTTGAAATAGCTCTGGAGTATATGTACAGAGTGTTTTGATCAAGGGATAATTGTTGAAACAGCTCTGGCGTATATCAAGAACAATAAATTTAAATCATTATAAGACCCACCAAATGTGCCAAATCACACGAAATTTGTGTGTTTTTTTAAATCTTCTACATAAGAAGGGGGACACCCCATCCTGATCTCCCTCAGTTACTCCTCATACAATGTATTGTAATCTATTTTCATCAATTTATAAAAAATAAATTTAAATCACAAATTTATGTGGTGCCACCAAATCACGCTATTTTGTAAGTATATTTTCCAAATTTAGTTCATCAGGAGGGGGACACCACTCCTGACCTTTCCCAGCTCCTCTTTACACATCACATATGTTATCTATTTTCATCAGTGTCAAAAAAATAAATTTCAATCTCACAGGTGCCACCAAATCACCCCATCAGAAGGGGGGCTCCCCCTCCTGACCTCCCCAGCTACTTTGTACATCACATGTAACCAATGCCATGAAAATCATGAAAATTAAATAATGAAATTTAAATTTAAATTAAATCACAAAAAGTACACAAATCCTGCTGTTTCATAACTGTCCTTTAAAAATCTACATCAAAAAGGGGATTTGACCTCTTCCAGCTACTTGCATTGTGAATGTAAATTTCAATTAAAACACCTCCAAAATAAATTGAAATCATAAAAGTGCAACCAAATCACATCATTCTTTACTTCATTTTCAAATCAACTACATCAGGAGGGGTACACACCTTCCTGACCTCCCCCTGGTACTACTTGCATGATATCATATACATCAATTTCATCAAAACGTGTTAAATTGTTAAATCATTGCAATATCTTAAACTTATGGTTAATACATGAAAATTAGCCAAATGAAGCAATTTATTTATCAAATATTCAAAAACCCTTGGCATCAAATCAAACAGTATTTCTCAAAGTTTCATAATACTTTGTTATTAGGGAGATGGACACCCTCTCATGACCTCCCCCAGCTTTTATATCAACTTAACTTTGCAAAGTAACTAGCAGAATTAGATTTTTGCATAGAATGTGGAAATACAGCGAAATGTTAAAAATTTAACCAACCTGAGTGAAGTACATTAATAAGGCAACTTATCTTCCAATTAGTAATAATTATAATAATAAAATAATAATAATGATAATGATAATAATAATGCTAATTGTTGCTTAAGTTAGTTATTGCAAGTATAAGTGATGGAGACTCAGGGTCACTATTTTTCATGCACTGTAATTCGGGAGGGTTAATATTTTTTGTGCGAGAACTTAGGAGAGGGCCACTATTTTTCATCAACCAAGATTTTGAAAAACACCAGCCCTTCCCTCCCTGTTGATTGTGTCCAGGCCCTTACAGCCTTGTATATGTATGTTATATAACCTTACCCATATACCAGGTTGAATTGTCCTTTTGGGGCAATTAATACATCTTTTCTAGCCTATTTACCATGCTGGTTGGCGAGGTCATTCTATGGCTTTTTTTTTTTGTATGTATGTATGGATGTATGCATGTATATGTATATATATATACCATGGTTTGTCTCGTCTGTCTGTTAGTCCTTTTCAAGAGCTTGCAAACCACAGATATTTATACCTTGGCATTTTGTGTATAGATGTGCCATGAGTTGTACATGTAGATGTGATTTTGTGTAAATAAATGTGCCACTTTAAATGTAAATAAGCTAAAACTGACCAGATATGAACTGTAAATGCTCACGTGTTTAATTATATATAGCAGTTATGTGTAAATTTGAACCTTTGCCACATGTTTGCAACTTCATTTAAAGTGTTATGATCAACATAATAAATATTCACCACAGATTAATTTAAAATCCAAGTATATATCCCCAATCAGGAAAGTTCATTAAAATATGCAAATTAGGAATTGACTGAAATGTTCTCATTAAATACACAAATTATGAATAGGCTGAATTAAAAATGTTAAATGACTTTCTATAATGTCGTATCATAGTATCTTTAATGTACAAAGCAGTTCGTCAACTTTGGTCTAGTCAAGACAGATAAATACCCTTAATTAGGAAAAATCATTAAATTTGCGGAATCGGCTAAAGTAAAAATGCTTAATGACTTTCAATGCTGTATCATAGTATCTTTAATGTACATAGCAAGTTTTGTCAAATTTGGTCTGGTCAATACAGATAAATATCCCTAATTAGGAAAGTTCATTATATATGCAAATTAGGAATTGGCTGAAGTAAACGATGACTTTTAATAATGTTGTTTTATAGTATGTTGCAAGATTCATCAACTTCGGTCGAATCAATTAAGATATATTTCCCTAATTAGTGAAGTTCATTAAAAATGTAAATAAAGAATTGGCTGAAGTAAAACTGCTTAATGATTTTCAATAATGTTATATCATAGTATCTCCAATGTACATAGCAAGTTTCATCAACTTTGGTAAAGTCCATTCAGATTTATATATCTAATTAGGAAAGTTTATTAAATATGCAAATAAGTATTTGGCTGAAGTAAAACTGCTTAATGACTTTCAACAATGTTATATCATAGTATCTTGAATGTATATTGCAAGTTTCATCAATTTGTGTCAAGTCCATTCAGATTTATGTATCTAATTAGAAAAGTTTATTGAATATGCAAATAAGTATTTGGCTGAAGTAAAACTGCTTAATGACTTTCAGCAATGTTATATCATAGTATCTTCAATGTACACAGCAAGTTTCATCAATTTTGGCAAAGTCCATTCAGATTTATGTATCTAATTAGGAAAGTTTATTAAATATGCAAATAAGTATTTGGCTGAAGTAAAAATGCTTAATGAATTTCAACAATGTTATATCATAGTATCTTTAATGTACATAGCAACTTTCATCAATTTTGGTCAAGTCAATTCAAATAAATATCCCTAATTCCAAAAGTTCATTAAATATGCAAATTAAGAGTTTGATGAAGTAAGAATGCTTAATGACTTTCAATAATGTTAAATCATAGTGTCTTCAATATACATACCAAGTTTTGTCAATTTTGATCAAGTCAAATCAGATATATATCCCTAATTATGAAAGATCATTAAATATGCAAATTATCCATTATCTTTTATGTCACCCCTTAATATATTTCACAGATGATATATCTTTGTGTGATCAACATTTGTAGCAAATATCATCAAATTGTGTGCAATCGTTGTCAATATATATCTGCTTTTTCTAAAATCATTAATTATGCAAATGAGCAAAAAGTAAGCAAGCCACACCCACCAAAAACTAATCAGCTCTTGCCATTTGCAAACTGAATCTATATACCAGATTTAATTCTGATCTGATGAGCCATTTTTGAGATATTGAGCACACAGACAGACAGACACACAGACAGACACACAGACACACAGACAGACAGACATCGCTGCGACATATGCTCACGTGTGTCAACATGTGAGCAAAAAATGATTGCCAAAGGACAACCTCTCAAAAATTCTGGTCTAATTACTGTGATATTTGCTAGTTGTATTATCACTGACTCAGGTTTGTTCAAATTAGCATAAAAATTGCATACGCATATTTTTCAGATTTTTTTTTCTAATTTGAAGTTTGAAGTTCTTATCTGAAGTCATGTTACATAACTTATAAAATTATTTTGCAGATTCCTAGGGATAAATTTATCCATTTTTTGCTCATGTGTTCATTCACGTGGGCATATGTCACAGCGATGTCTGTCTGTGTCTGTTTGTCTGTCTGTCTGTGTGTCTCTCTGTCTGTTGGTCATATATCTCAAAAACGGCTGATCAGATCAGAATCAAACCCGGTACATAGATTCAGTTAGCAAGTGGCAAGAAGTGATTAGTTTTTGGTGGGTGTGGCTTGCATACTTTTTGCTCATTTGCATAATATTAATGATTTTTAGAAAAAAATTGAGATACGTACATTAAAAACAACACCACACAATTTGATGAGATTTGGTACAAATGTTGGTAACACCAAGATGTATCAGCAATGGGAACCATTAAGGGGTGACATGAAAGATAGTTGCTAATTTGCATATTTAACGAACTTTCGTAATTAGGGATATATATCTGATTTGACTTGATCAAAATTGACCAAACTTGGTATGTATATTGAAGATACTATGATTTAACATTATTGAAAGTCATTAAGCATTTTAACTTCAGCCAATTCCTAATTTGCATATTTAATGAACTTTGATAATTAGGGATATATATTTGAATTGGCTGGACCAAAGTAGATGAAACTTGCTGTATGCATTAAAGATACTATGATACAACATTATTGAAAGTCATTAAGCAGTTTTACCACAGCCAATTCAAAATTTGCATATTTAATGAACTTTCCTAATTAGGGATATACATCTAAATATCTAAATATATAAATATCTATATATCTAGATTGTAGTTGTTGAAACTTGCTGTATACATCAAAGATACTGTGATATAATATTATTGAAAGTCAAAAGACATTTTTACTTCAGCCAATTCCCAATTTGCATATTAAATGAATTTTCATAATTAGGGATATATCTGAATTAACTTGATCAAAATTGATGAAACTTGCTATGTACATTAAAGACACTGTAATACAATATTATTGAAAGTCATTAAGCATTTTCTCTACAGCCAATTCCTAATTTGCATATTTAATGAACTTTCCTAAATAGGGATATATATCTGAACTGACTTGACCAAAGTTGACAAAACTTGCTACAGTACATGTATTGGAGATACTATGATACAACATTATTGAAAATCAATAAGCATTTTGAATTCAGCCAATTCCTAATTTACATATTTAATGAACTTTGCTAATTAGGGATCTAATTAGGGATATATATCTGATTTGACTGGACCAAAGTTGATGAAACTTGCTATATACATTAAAGATACTATGATACAACATTATTGAAAGTCATTAAGCATTTTTTCTTCAGTCAATTCCTAATTTGCATTTTCAATGATATTTTCTAATTAGGGATATATACTGGGATTTACTTGATCAAAGTTGGCAAAACATGCTATGTACATTGATGATTATACCAGGTCAAAACAATATCAAAAGTCATTTCACATTTTCATGTCAGCTAATTTATAATTTGCATATCTAATGAGCTTTCACAGTTTGGCATATATGGCTTGAAGGACTTGGCTAAAGGTAATTACACTTGCTATATAAAGTGGTGGTACAATGACAGCAGTCAAAAACTTTAATATTTTTTATTTCAGCTAATACTTGTATACTTCATGATCTTTTAGAGTTGATCGGTGGTGAATATTGTTTATTATGTTGATCATAATACTTTCGATGAAGTTGCAAACATGTGGCAGAGGTTCATGCAAATTACATATAACTGCAATAATAATGAAACACGTGAGCATTTTCAGTTCATATCTGGTTTTCAAAGGATTATCAAACTTCACATGTGTAATGTTGGTGCCAATATTCCCATTTGTGGTTTATAGAGGTATCACTTGTTGTATATTTGTGAAAATTTATCTAGAGTGTAGGTTTCTAGGGATAAGTTAATGCATACTTTTCAAAATGATTTTAAAATTGTTTATATGTGTATTTACATCTTTTGGGCCAATATTCCCATTTGTTGTTAACTCTTTTCTGAAATCACATGACTGAAAAGTTTCAAATTTCTCATATAGACTCACAAGAATGACTTAATTCTGGTCAAATGAAGAAGAAATTAATTTTTATATGCAAGACTTTGTAGCCAATGTTAGCATTATTGATTACAAAATATTGTTTCTCTTAACCCCGGCACCAGGCTGTTAGCTTTCAAATATGATTTGTAGAAGATGAAGGATGACTTCATTCAGACTTAATGAACTGATGGTGAAATGTGCTCATTTACATGTATGTTATTTTGGGGGATCAAACTTATAATCGTTGACAAAAACATTATCAACGAAAATGCTTGTGTCAATTTGCTTTCAAGTTCGGTAAATAATCACAGGGAACTCTGACTGAATAACAGTAAACAAGTAAATAAAAAATATAGCAAAATATTAAAATATTAAAAAGGTCAAAAAAAGAAATGAACATAATAAACAAAAACAAAAAAGTACACAAAAACAAACAAGTGCACAAGCAAACGACTAACAGATCTATTGCGAGATAGGAAAATAAAAAAATATAAAAAATGGTCAAACAAGAAAAAAATAGAATAAACGATGACAAATTATTTTTTAATTACTTGCTTACCTTAGTTTATTCAGCCAGAGTTCAAGTCCCTGTGATATCATTGGATTGTTAGTGCTGATTAAATGGAAGCATGGAGTTATTGATGCTATTTTCTCTTCAAACGCATATCAAGGTGCTTTCAAATTTGTCACGTAGGATTATAAGTTGTTGCGTGAAGCTCCCTCTACTTTCGTGTGAGACAATGAAGCAGGCGCTACGCATTTCACCAACAGCATCGCGACATATCGTGCTTGCCAATCACATCCACCGTTACAAATTTCCTTGGTATGTAAACACATGCATCTGAACATGGTGCCAGCATTCTGTTGGCTGTGCGACGCTCAGTTAGATTCAAAGAATAGATGAACTATCTTTTCTGAAACTTTCCCACAAGAAATCTTGAAAGTTGGAAGCTATCAGTCTACAGGTAGAAGTTAGTCTTGCTTCTACTGTCTATGATATTAACAACATTGAGGTCCATTGACATGCATCTAATGTAAATGTTATTCTCAGATAATTGCATTATTTTATTTGTAGAATTTTACAACTTTTGTGTGGCTGATATTCCTTAGAGGTTCAGGTGACAGTGACAAAGATGGCGTCTAGTTCTTCACGCAATGAAAGTCAGGATGCCTCTTCACGTGATACTGGTGAGTACATGGCTTCCTTGAAAGTTGGAAGCTGTTATCAGTCTAAGGGAATGGCCAGTTACTCGGGGGGGGGGGGAGGGAGATCACCCTACTTTAGAATATACTCAAAAGGGACAGGAAAATTATTGTGTTTTTAATTGTAAGAGAGTACAGATTTCACATCATATCAGCCCCCAATCACATCTAATGCATCGTACAGTCTCAGTTTTCAGCATATGCCCTTCCGGGTGCGTAATTTAAAGTATATATTATAGATTAATAGCAAATTAGAATGTATGTACAATTTGTTACTTCCATTTGCCAGTTAAACCATGAGACTCTCATGAGTGTTATAGTGTGTGCTAGCTATCAGAATTCAGGGAGTTGAAGAGCATAGGCCTCATTTTGACAGCCAGGAGCAATAATGTTAATGCAGTCTTTTGAAAATTGTAATATGTGAGTGAGTATTCTTTAATTTAGGAATTTGTAATGGTAAAATATATCACAAGCTCCTATGGGTCAAGCCCCCTCCAAACACCTCCTGTCCAATATCAGTACTTATAAAAAATTGTCACTGCATTTATTGACAAAGACTGTCATATCTCGGTGAATTGTTCTTGCAATCGTATAACCCAGCACTGGATTTATAAGGTTCAAATGTTCCAATCTCTAGCGGGGTACTAGCCCATTCTAACCAACCCTGTAAATACCAAATAATTACATACTTTGTACCTCCCTGTTGATGAGAACGGTTCGCCAGTGATGTATAAAGTATCCATGGATGAAGATATTGAAAAGGAAAGGTTGACACTTTTATTTTGGCTTTTTTCTATTTTGGTTCACCGTACCTGAACACCATTCATCCTATAGCAAGCAGTCCTTTGGTACAACAGAAAATAGACTCCTTCACTTTTTGACATTAAACCAAATAATGATAAAAAATACTAACAATTCTGTCATTTCATGATGAATTATTTTCACACAGAATGCTAGACTCCTTTGGCTCAGAGTAGGTTGAAACCAACTGTAAGCTTGCTCCAATAAACCTAATGCATTACAACCCATGATTGTAAATTCTGTTCAAATACAGGTGTATGCTCAGTGTTGTTCATTCTGTTTTATCAATAAAAGTTCATTCTGATAAGGGTTTTTTTAATGTGATGATTTCATCCACCATTACTCACTTCCCTACTCACATCTGTAATCATAAGTCACATGATCACTGCCTCAAGTTCATATGCTTTTTTATCAGTTGCTCATCTGTAAAATACGCTTTTTCTTTTGTTGTAAGTAAATCCCCAAACTCGAATGTTTTATACAAGGTGATATTATAATGGGCAATTTGGTTTTGAATTGTGATGGGGACTTTTGGATTTACATGTAGGTAAATTTTTTTTAGAGAATTTTTCACATGCGCTGTAGATAAGAAAATTTAGATAGTTTTAATAAACATCACACTACAGTTGCTAGTACTGTATGGTCTATTTAAACCTGAAAATACTGTTGTTTTGATTTTGAAAAGCATTTAAAAGTGCATAATCCCCTCTCATGAAAGTTCATTCTTATTTCTTTGCTTACCATTCAGACTCGTTGTACAAAGCTCCTGCTGTGCGGGTACCAACCATCAACCAGTTGATGAAAATAGCAAGTAAATATAACATGGAACCCACCACAGAAGACTTACAACATTATCAAGGTAGTTTGGTCTGCCCCAACGCATTATGCTCGTTGAGATGATTATAACCTTGGTTAACAATTATGTGATAATTCATATACAAAAGTCTCAAATTCATTGTAACAAAAACGTTTTACAAGAAATGTTATTTATGATAAGTATTTAAATACATAAACTAGACGTGCACTCTCTGAAAATTTGAATGTAACATCTTTATTTTTCCCTTTGAAACATAGTACTGTACGAGTTTATAAAGGAATGTGGACTCAAAATATTCTTGTCAGGGACCTCAAAGTACAGAGCTTGAATAGCATAGAGACATTAAAATGTTGTGAAAATATGTATTACACAGATCATTGGATTGGTAAGAAATATCTTCAGCCCAGAGAACGGAGAACAAAGAAGTATCAATTTCTTGTATACATTGTAGATGTATGATTACACAAAGTGTAATCACTTGAACAAACTGCATACTTCACAAAACATTGTAAGTTCATGATGGATTGAAAGAAAGTATTTGTAGCATCCTAAATTGTTTTAAATTTCAACAGACTTCATGGCATGGTCATGCAAGGCTTTTGATGTCATAGACAGTTTGCCGGAACCTCTACTTCCGGTCAAGTATCCAAGAACACCTGGCTACAGACCGAGACCTGAAGAAAACAAACTGAATGCCTGGTAAATGTTGACATTTCTACAGTACAGTTAGGCTGTGTATACCAATACTGAAGCCCTGAAATTGATCAGACTTCTATTGTACCGGGTACATAGATCACTCTTCATTTTCATTATGCAGAAAGTTTGGCTTGTATAACATGCCTATTACCTAAGCTTAGTTGCACCTTCAATGACTTTCTGTAATCTTGATAAAAATAAAAAATACCGTCAAGGACAGTGTGCTCACATTCGGTTTGAATTGGTAAATTCAAGAAATATTTAAACCAGAAAAACAAGAATGACAAAAGCAAATAAGGTCTGCAACTTAGGTACTTGAGGTCATCTGCATGCATATCAACTTCTATAGCAATGGGACAAGCAGATCCTACGTACATAAAGCAAATGTCAACAAGAAATCCTACATACATAAAGCAAATGTCAACAAAAAAAAATTAGCAAGAGAAGCTTGACAAAAAGAAAAGGTGGGTAAAGTGGGGAAAAAATAAAGAGTGGGAAAAAATGTACAAGGGATCTGGTAAAAAGTAATGCTACCAGCTCATCAATCTTCTAGCCCCTCCTGAATATCAAATGTTCAACCCCTTACATAAGACTAGCTGGCAGGAAATGTATTTACAACCTTGGGGATGTTTTAATTAATGCTATGAGTGATATCATTCAAATGTAAACAGCACTTAAATCAGTTACAGATAGTGAAATGCCTTCCACCTGGGGGGGGGGGGGAATTACGACATCTGGAATTATCCTGGATCCAAATTTCTCATCAGTTCTTGTGTGTGTTACATGCAAAAGTTGCAAAAATTGGTTGGCAATGAAAAAATTTACCTCAACTTTGTTTTCTGGATCAAATTTTACTACAAATTGATATACTAAATATGACAAAATTATGTTCATAGCCTTCGAAACTCTCACACAACATATACTGGGTTGGTGTAGGTCATTTAGGTCACAAACTGAGAAAATTACCTAAAATATAAAAATTTGGGGGTTTCCCAACATTGAGCAGAAAATTTATCTAATAACATCCCTTGGGACTTTGTACCAAATTACAAAGCTATCAGACAAGTAATTTTGAGAACAAGTTTTCTTGACCAAAAATGACAAAACTGTCTTAACAATACAAATTTGTATATTTCAGGACAATTTCCACATATCTAACTATTGTCATCCCTGGACATCTGTACACCAAATATAAGAGCTGTCTGTCCAGGGGCTTAAAAAGAAAATATTTTTTAAGATTTTTTGACCCAAAATGACAAAATTGCCCCAAAACAGTAACATTTCCAATTTTGTCGTAATTTCAACAATTAGAAGGGTAACACCCTTGCAAACATCCAATCCAAAGTTGAGAGCAATTGGGCTAGCGGTTTCAGAAAAGAATAAATTTTACTTAAAGTGAGAAAAATAACCAAAAAATTCAGCAAAAATACAAGATTCAAGATATCTTCACAATATTCATAAAACTGATTTTGATCAACCTGAGAAACCTGTATACCAAATATCAAAGCTATCAGATCGGTAGTTTTTGAATAAAAAAATTTTTTAACCAAAAATTCAGAAAATTGCCCCAAAATTAAAAATATGAAAATTTCAATTCAATTTGTATAAACTTGACTGAGGTCATCCTGAGGAACATGCATACCAACTTTCAAAGCAATCAGATGAGTGGTTTCAGAGAAGAACATTTTTTGACTAAAAACTGAAAAAATTACCCCAAAAATAGAAACATGCAAATTTCATCCCAAATTTTATAGACCTAATTTTGAATACCTAAAGGAACCTGCACACCAAGTTTCAACCCAATCTAACCAACGGTTACAGAGTTTTAGCAATTTGCAGTGTTTTTTCTTTTTCCCCCTCATTTGCATAGTCTTGACACTGACAAGTTCATTTGAAAAGTTCACTTCTCCATCCCTAGGTGCACCTGTACACCAAATACTAAGAAAGTAGGTGCTGCAGTTTAGGTGTTTTAGATGTAGACGGACGTACATACATACATACATACAGACATGCAAATCGGATGCAAATGAACTGATTCAGCTTATACGATAACCTAACATTGGTATACCAAATGTGAGCTAAAAATTGATGAACTGATTTTGATTGGGCTTCTACTGTACATTGGTTATACAAAGATTTAGTCATGCTTCAAGTTTTAGGAGTATGATTCATCATAATTAAGTAATTTGCTTATTAATTAATCCATGTACAAAAATTGATTGCACTAAATTTGATTCACTATATTTGATCAAACCTCGAAGGTACATTTTTTGCATTTGCAATTAGTCATGCTTGAAGTTTGATTAAAATGACATATCGTAATGAGCTCATTTGCATATTTATGAATGATATTTTGGTAATCAGGCTCAATGTCATAGGTGAAAGCGCTGAATTTAAACAGGTACAATATTCCTGAATCACCTGTGTCTTCCTCAAACATTATGAGCGAAATAAAAAGCATCAAGCTTGTGTATAAGAAAAACAAAGTTTTATGAACAACTGTATTTGTTATTTTGCTTCAACATGATGTTTATTATACATTTCTTTTGGCACATGGTGTCCATAACTTTGATTTCATCTTCTATTGATGTCATTAAAAATTAAATTTTTCGAATGATCAAACATTTTATGCCCTGCAAAGTAATGACATTTTTAACATTACTTTTCAGGTACTGGCGATGTGACATAAAGGGTGCAGATACGGGCAAATTAGCAGGCAAGACTTTAGCCATCAAGGACAATGTCCCAGTGGCTGGTGTTCCTATGATGAATGGTAGTTATGTTTTAGAGGGATACGTACCAGAATTTGATGCAACTATCGTTACTAGGATACTGGATGCAGGTAAGTCTATAATTGTTAAACAATTACACCCCTGTGCGGAAAGCAAACTAGTGGGTTAATGTTCTCACTCATTGTCAATCTGTCACCATGACTGTCTGCCATTTGTGCTGTCCACCTTTACATCGTAGACCAGAATTCTGGAGTTCACATGAAGTGAGAAACCAGAGTTGTGGAGTTCATTAATGAGAAACTTCTGAAGCCAATTGTGATAAGTTAAAGTATGTGCGATACTTTTATTGTTATCTAAAACTCAGTTGAGTCTTTTAGACATGGCTTGCATATTCAAGATTCTTTTAAATGTTTTAAAAAGTTTCTGTAATCATATTGGAATTATGACTTCAATAATTGGTGTAATTATTTCTGAGAAAGTCTGTATGCACAATTGTCTTATTAGTAGTTGTTTTTAATACAAATTTATATTTTTTCTAAGTGTCATCTAAGTTTATTTCTGAAATCTTTTATAACATCTTTTGCAAATAAGTTTTCAGCTACTATAGACTATAGTCTATAGGAGCTATTGGGATGGGCATCCGTCCAGCGTCCGTCGTCATTCTGTATGTATGTATGTCTATTTGTGAGGATGTCCGTCCACTCAAATATCTTGAGAACTGCAGTACTTACAGATTTGATATGAGTTGGGTTGCTGCATAATATGATTATGAGAAACCATCTTTTTTTATTTTATGATATTGTTGAAAATATGCAAATTAGTGCAAAAAAAGGCGTTTTTGGTAAGAAATCTACTTCTTCATAACCGCTGGTCAGACAGCTTTGATATTTGGTATATAGGTCCCTAGGGATGACCCAACTTAGATTTGTTCAAATTGTGATGAAATATGCAAATTCGTATTTTTAAGGAATTTTTTTGTCATTTTTGGTAAAAAATTTATTTCATAAAAACCGCTTGTCTGTCAGCTTTGATATTTGGTATACAGGTTCATAGGAATGATCAAAATATGATATATTCATATTATGATGATATCTACAATTTTGTATTTTTGGCATAATTTTTGCCATTTTTGGTAAAAAAAATTGTTTCTCAAAATCAAATGATCTGACACCTTTGATATTTGGTATACAGGTTCATAGGGTTTATCTTAATGTAAAATATTGACATTATGATGAAATCTTCAATTTTGTATTTTTGCAACTAATGGTGTCATTTTTGGTCAGGCTTTCCTGAAATGAGCTATCAAAGATATCCACCTTCGTCATCAACACGTGTCACAAAAGTTATTGTCTACATAATACAGTGGAGCTCTGTCGACTGTTATGTCGCTTGGTTTCAAAACCGCTGGTCAGGCAGCTTTAATATTTCTATACAGGTGCCTTGGATGACGTTAGTGAGATAATTTCATACAATCAGGAAATACTTAATTTTGTATCCATGTCTATAGAAGCTTCAGGGACATTGGCCCTATGTTTTAGGTTTCCTGGTTGAAAGATCGTAGATTTGTCTGAATTACGAAATCTATGAAATCTGAATTATGAAATTTGAACATTTGATTCATATAGTCACAACACCATTATCTATGAAACTACTCGTCTGACAGCTTTAAAATTTGGTTTTTCGGTTTTAATGGAGGATGTTAGCTGTACTTGTTTGTTCTAGGGAGTTGAATGGTACCAAATCAGGTCCAGTGACCAGGGGTAATAATTGTAAAGTGCCTTGAGCACAAGTACTTGTGGATGATAATGTGCACTATATAAGAACCCATTATTATTATTATTATTATTATTATTATGTTATCATTACTGTAAAATCTTTCTGAAAAAGGTATTACAAAAGTACTTGGGCTAGTGTAACACATCATCCTTAAAACTGTATGTCGGACAGCTTCAAAGTTAGCTTGTGTTCTTGGGAAGATTTGTACTGGATTGTCGATATGATGTTGAAATAGTGTACAAAAATATTTGGTTGCTGTTTCATAACTTTTGTTGAAACCTTTTACTCCACATTGATTAGTGGAAGAATGCCGGCATATAATCATAAAATGGGGATGAGGCAATATAATTTAAGGTGGTTGGAAAGGCTATTTTTGCACCAATTCTTTTCTCAGAGTTAATGTCAAGTTTCAAGTGTTAGAATCAAGATATTTAGTTCAAATTTTCAGGATAACTCCCTTAGTTAATATTTTCTCCAAAGAATATAAAAATTGTATATTTGCAGCCATGATTTTGAAATATGACACCAGTAAATATTAAAATTTAATTTTTCATATATTTTTTACATATTTGAATTTAATAATAATTGGATAGTATTAATATTACCAAATTAGTTATAAATATGTTGACACTATTTATTGTAAGATTTGTACGGCAGGATTTGTAAATAAAATTTGTCTTTATGATTTTAAATGGGTTTATATATCAAAAAATTATTAAAAATTCTTTCAAATTTCAAAATGTGATTTTTCAAAAAGTCCTTCAAATACAGGAAAATTGTGCCGTACATATCTTATCTGTAACCTTGTTAATAGGCTGTAAAAATTCCATGTCCATATCTCATTTCAAAGTTGGATTAATTTGGTATACAATTATGTAGGAAAACTGTTATTCTGTCAAAAATGTTGAAAACAAGCCATATTTGCACCCCTCTTTTGAAGTCATAGAGCAGTTTTTTTGGTTAATCTCACTTTTGACAGCTCTTTGACACTCGAAGAATCTAAAAATGCATTTACAATAGCAGTCACTCACTCTGAATGCCAGCACCGCCTTGTCAAACTTTCCTGAAAAACAGCAAATAATGACTTTCCCTTTCCAAACATTTTATTAAAAGCTAGGGGACCTCTACCATAGTTAATACACTAAAGACTCTCCAACTTCTTCTTATTTTGGTCAGTTTTTCAGAAGTTTTAACAGGCTATAACTCTGCATGCCTTTGTGCCCAAATGTCTAGTTTTTTTATTCCACAGAGAATGTTGACTACTTTTATATTTTAATAGTTTTGTTGAAATTTATAACTGACGCTCTAGCCTTCCAACCACCTTAAGGATGGAGGGAGGGACAAAATGATGTGGAAAAGTGACATTTAAAAATCTCAGACACTCAAAGATTTTCCCTTTCTATGATAGGTGGTTGCATCCTTGGTAAGTCCTGTGCAGAAGATATGTGTCTGTCTGGTAATAGCTTTACCTCTGTCAAAGGAGCGATTAGAAATCCACATAGGATTGACCACAACGCTGGTGGATCAAGCAGTGGCAGCAGTGCCTTGGTAGGTGACATCATTGATTGAGCACTTCATGTAAATACCATATGTATATGAGAGAGAGAGAGAGAGAGAGAGAGAGAGAGAGTGTGATTGTTCAGTGATCTTGAAAATGACTATCTCCTGAATCAATCAATTCTTGCTATCATGGTTCTTTGATAATGGTAACTATGACACACAAGATATGTATTGAAAAGAGCAAGTCTAGTTTTACACCTATATGGCTATCTGTATAGCAATTTCAGTCAGTGCGAAAGGAAGTGAAATTGTGAATGAATGTTGGAAAATTTTAGAGATATTAGACATTAAGACAATTAAGTCTTTGAGCACCAAAGTCAATTTTTGTTGCCTTTATGAAATATTCACCAGTCAAGTATTTTCAGACATTTGCAAAAGTTTTGTGTAGCCAAACAAATGTGATTTCCATTTAGTTAAAAATTATCAAAAAAATTACAGAAATAGACATTAGTAAAATATTGCACGAAAATTTTGATGGGAAAAGCTTCAGCACTCAAAAAGTTAATTGTAAGGTGCACTCTATTAATGTGGAGGGCTAGTGTACACTTTGATCTCATTTAAGGTAACAAGGGCGACGAATTCGGACGCGCACACGCTTTAGAACGTTTCTGCGCAGATTTAACTCCAGCCTGTCGCAAATGGGTTACTTTGTAGCATGTATTTAACATCACCTGTCATTGTTGAAATTGCGCTTTTACCTAATTTTTTGACCCAGTCTCTTAGAAATACATGTGACCTATAACCTTGTCATATTTTGACCCCCTAGGAAGCTGGTTTTTATTCAATATGAGCGAAAAATTAACATTTCTCTCCCATTTACATGGCGCATATTACCCATTCACCTGGAGATATTGTAAAAAGTAGCGTGGTGACACCCTTTTATTAAAGTGTAAACTAAATGGTATTATGTCAGGATTTTATTTGCCAAGTTTGGTCAAAATGACACCATTCAAAGCGACAGGAAGAAAGTTCGAAAATTATGTAGTGATATAATTTCGATATCGTCATTTTGTAATTGATACTTATGTAAAAATTTCTTTACAAACATCATGAAAACTATACATTCGATAGATATGGATCTTGAGTCTTGGTAATTATTAACATTAACTCATTTGCTAAGCGTTTTATAATTGCTTTCTTTAGTTTAAGTGAATTATATCATTTTTATTTATTTCTAACGACGCCATTTTAACGTCCGTTTCCATGGAAACGAGCGCGGTGACCCCCATTTTTTATTTTATTTTTGCACTTGCGCAACTTCCAAGAATATTTGTGCAAAGTTTCAAGAAAATGACACCACAACTTAATTTTGACGTAATTCGTAGTACTTGATCTCATTTAAGGGTAAAAATGTTGCCTTTTTGTCACTTTAGGTCGCCAGTGGTGATGTTGACATGGCCATTGGAGGTGATCAAGGTGGTTCAATACGAATGCCTTCAGCATGGTGCGGTGTGGTAGGTTTGAAGCCAACCTTTGGGTTAGTGCCCTATACTGGAATTCTTCCTGTAGACAACACCATTGATCACACAGGACCTATCACAAAAACTGTCTATGATGCAGCATTGTTACTAGAGGTGGGTTTTATCAGTGGCTCCTGTTAATCACAATTTTACACTCTACGTTTGTTCATGCACTGGAATATACCCCGCATAGATGGGAACAAAACATGCCCTATTGTTTAAGGAGGGTAATTACTGTTTGGTCACTCATACAGAGAACTATTTTCCAATTTTGAAAATTGTACACTGTATTGCAAATTAGTACTTATATTGAATTTTATTTTAAACAATTTTTCAGACGTGTGTATGTCATAGTATAGTACAGTACTGACTGAACACAAACTTTTGAGAAATAGATTGACACATGTTTTGACTCCAAAGATTAGAATAGAAACAAAGTGGCTAAGTTGGTGTTGTGGATCATATTGCTAAACAAGCTATAGATGTGCAAACAAGAATGCTTGCTGTTCATTGCCTTGTACTGTTAGGTTTAAACATTTTGAATTCAAAGTCTCTTTTATGAATATGGTATATGCCAAAAATAATTGCATCAAACATGACAAGTGTGCAACAATATAGCTGACTGGTGCCATATTTATATCACAAAATATATGCAGAAACTGAATGCTTGACAGGTTTATTTGCACATCAGATCCCTTTCAAAGCAATACCTTGTAAACTGTGTACAAGATTTTATTTCAATTGAATCAGTCAATCTTCAGATATCGAAGCAAAAGATTTAGGGACAGACAGATAAGTATATTACACCCTCACACATCAGCATGAAATTAGCCCTTGAGTCTTATAATACTGAAGCTAAAATGAATAATATATATCATTGAAATAGCAGTTAGAAACTATAAATTGAACTTGTACCATGTCACTTACGTTTCCAGCATCTTATTATACCTTGCATTGTTTATGAAAGTTCAAACAGACCCTACTTTCACCAAAAGTTCAATTGTAGGTATGTGCTTTAGTCCACGGTGATCATATCTGGTATTGTATCACTGTAACTTGTGTTTCAGGTAATTGCTGGTTATGACAATACAATGGTTTAGATCCAGAC
Source organism: Ptychodera flava (assembly GCF_041260155.1). Classification (NCBI taxonomy): domain Eukaryota; kingdom Metazoa; phylum Hemichordata; class Enteropneusta; family Ptychoderidae; genus Ptychodera; species Ptychodera flava. Next base: position 23,307,887 of record NC_091933.1, on the reverse strand, counting down.
AACCAATCACCTTGAAGTACCTGAGTACACAAAAGTGGTAAGATCTTCATTTGTGAATAATTAGTGTTTTCTGTCTTCAGGTCCAATAATCGTTATTCAAGGTAACTAAGAAATTTACCAGGTCCAAGGAACATATTGAAAATGACAAAGGCAATGGGGTCATCTTGAACCACAAAATAGTGGTGGTACTAGGTGTCTGGAATGGGTAAGCGTACCCTGCCAGCTAGCCGCACCTGTCGAGATTCAATGACCCAAAGCGACAAATCCATTGCTAAAAGGACAAATCCATCGCTAAAAGGACAAATCCATCGTTATTTGGTGAATTAATATTTAATGGAAGAATGAGGTATCATATTGTTGTGAATAGTCTGTCTTAATTACCTTCTTTGTGAAAGGTTTGTATATCTCTGATTCAGCTGCCAATTGTTGATAATATGATGATAATGTAATTATTAAATCAGCACAAGTGAGTTTGTGCAGTCAATACTTAAGCAGTATCATTAATGTATTGTAGCAATGCTATGTAGAAATTGATAGTATCATTATTGTAGGACATCAAAATGGAGCAAGGTACCAGTCACTATGTTAATTAATTATAATATAATATGCAAACATTAACATCTATTGCCATTTCTTCTTGTTGCTCATCACCATGTAAAGATGCAAATTGTTTATCAACTTCACTTCAAGATAAGTTCATTGACTTGATAAACTTTCACTGTGAGGCGTGTTGCACTGAACACGAAGTAACTAGTTTGTGTCAATAAGAACTAATGCTAGAACAAGGGATTTAGGACTTAAGTTTATGAAAACTGCAGGGCAACTGTCTAAAAAATTAACGCCCATAAGCATATTGTCATTTTCTGTTTTATTTTTAGCTGACAACCAAATTACCAGGCATTAGAATAGGCATTCTGAAGGAAGGCTTTGGTTTTCCACACTCTGAACAGGATGTAGATACTATGGTTAGGGAGGCAGCATTTCAGATGACTAGCCTGGGTGCAACTGTTGAGGAGGTTTCTGTCCCTGAACATAAACTTGGTAAATATGTCACAAACACTTGGTAAATATAAAAGGTCATGTTTAATCCTGTCAAATCTCAGAATCTCTATAAAACATGTAACCCTTCAGCAGCTTATCAAGAGCACCACAATTTGTCCAATCTGATTAAAATCAGATTTTCGGAATCTTGCTGTCTTCTACTTGTATGGCTTTTGGATTTGCTGTCCTAGTATATCGACATGTTTAATAGAACCAACAGAAGACAGTTATTATAAGTACATGGAAAGCAGTAAGATGAAAGCATAGCCTATTCCTTTATCTGATTGTAATTAGAATGCACTGTGACAAACTTTGGAGAGATTTGATGAATACAATTATCAACTTGACACTTCAAGTTGATCAATCAGTAACATCCCTGGATGTGATGTATTTTTTCATATTGTGAAACAAGCATACACATCTTAGCACCAAAAGTCCAACAGATCCCCATTGAAGAATTACTCTAAGACATGCAGGGAGCAGCGAGCTGATTGTAACTCTACACTTTGAAGGCAATACAGAGTCTTCATTTTATTGTGAAAAAATATATTATACATTTTAAAAGCATGGCCAATCACCCAATGCCTTGTTTGACAAGGCAGCAAAACCATTTATTAGGCAAGTCTGAAGAGTGCAGTACTATCTGTAAGAAGAAAAGACGTGGTAATGCCAGGCACGTGAAATGAACCTTTAAGAAAGTGGTATATGTATGTTTGGAATCAAGAAATTCAAGATAGGAGTGGAGAGAGATCTTATTTATACGTCAATCCCTATCACGCAACTTTGTTAATCTGTCCAATGCTAAATAATACTTTCTTTTTGAAATCTTACAGCGCCTAGTTTATACAGGGTCATCGGAGTTCAAGGCTTTGCTAATATGATAATAAAAGGATGTGGTAAGTTCCATAACCTCTGTCAGCTCTATACTTATGTGGATCAAAATTCACTGTGTGTATCTAGAGTAAACTCTTTTGTTTGTACAAGAGTAATGAGATGAGATGTTAGGGATGTCACAAAATGATTTCAAGGCAATAATTTAGAAACTCGTGACTATTGTATATGTCCTCTTCAATCTCTTCTGCATTCATCCATTCCAGGTATAGGCTCCCAGTACAAAGGATTCTATCCATCCAGTGCTGTGAATGCTTTACACAGAGGATACAAAACTAGAATAAATGATGAGTCACATAACAGCAAGGTTAGTATGAATATATTTGCAAGCAGAGTTGAATGAGAAATTTGTCAGCTCTTTATAAGAGTAAAGTCAATCAGTCTACCTATGCAGACCACGGGACAATAAGGCATTATTAGTCACATTGTGTTAATATTTATAAATTTATAAGTATGAAAGTTGTTGATGAAAAGTAAATGTCTAAATGTACTTCTGTCATCATTGTATGCTTAAATTAGTACAAAACTGCTCTGGAATCCTGAGTGATATTCAGAATTCATGCTAATTTTGTGCTGTTGTAGCAAAAGACCCCCCAAAATAGGGGTCCTTATATTGTTGCATCTGTAGTCTCTCTAAATAATAGGAAGGGGGTCAACTGTTTCATAGCATCAGTGCACAGGTGTTCAAGTAACTCTCATTTTCTTCCCTGCTTTTAAAATGTCCAAAATGTTCTACACGCATCAACATTGAGTATCAGGGATCACTATGCATATTTTTGGATTTAACCCTTTCACCGCCATGGTTTGTCCCAAATCCATGTTTTCTATGGTAAAGTTGGACCTGTACACAGGGAACTGGGGGTGAAATGGTTAAGAAAAAAAGTTTACTGATATTTAAATGCTGAACTGACTCATGTTTTCTGGTGTTTTTAACTCAATTCAAAAAATCAAATTCTTAGTTCCCAAATTTTCAAAAGTAATTACTTAGTTTTCTCAGTATGTGTCAAATGATCTTACATAAACTGTAGAAGAGCAAAGTATTGTCAGAATTTGCTAGAGCTCATACATTATTTTGGGAGGGTTACATACATGCATATTTTCATTAGCTGAGTACAGGTCAAAGAAATTTCAGACAAATTTTTCAAAATTATGTTTCTAAAAACTTTAAAATGTGTATCTACGTGGAAAGGGGGATATGTTCATTCTAACCTCTATCACCTGATAGTCAGAAGTATGATCAGTTTTCTGTTCCATGATGTTATACAGGCGACCTTGCTCTTTGGAGATTACTTGAACCAAGAATATGGAGGTTACTTCTATGCAAAAGCACAGAACATTCGTATGGACTTGACCCGGGTATTTGACAAGATATTGGAGGATTATGAAGTGTTGGTGATGCCTACAATCCCATTCAAGGCACCAAAATTACCCAAAGGAGAAATGACTGCATCAGGTTAGTACACAACTTAATTGTGTAAGGTTGACTGTATCATTGTGATTTTACTTTTTAAACAGCCATGTATGATCGAATAAACAAAATGTAGGGATTTAGAGCCTGTGAAAGAACAATATTATTCCTAAATGTGAGTCAATATGTCTAGGACTGTAATTCACATTTCATTCGTCATCTCTTTTAAAGTTGTTTGTTACAAATTGAGTTCACCATAACACTGAGATATACACCCGTTCTTTGTTTAGTAACAAAATAACAATAACATTCTTCGTGTTTGTCACTGCAGATGTTTTCAGCAGGATGGCCAACATCAGTACCAACACTTGTCCATACAATGTAACTGGTCATCCTGCCCTAACCATTAATACTGGGTTTTCTGATGGACTACCTGTTGGCATGATGATGGTTGGAAGGAAGTTTGATGAGTCTACATTGCTCAAAGTAGCCTATGCTTATGAGAAAATACGAGATAACAATTAGGGTTCCAAAAATTAGCGATGGAAAAATAAGTTTTCATTGACATGCTCTATTCCTTGATATAAAATTCATTTGAATTTAATATAGGGTCTCTGATACAGTGATTGTGCTTTCTTGATGTTAATGTAAGTAATAATTTGTACTTTACCAACAAAACGACACAATCATGTTGTATTTCAGTAAATGTTTTAAATAAACTTGAGAAACTTCAGGAATACTTAGGAGTCATGCATTGAAATAAGAGGAAGATTTTCACTGATCTCAGAAAATATACAATCATTTTTATTGAAAGCAAGTATCGACTGTATCCATTGTAGACAATCCAAATTGTGATCTTTTTTGAAAGATTTAGATGAGGTCACAGAAGCAATTAAATTGGTTTCCAAAAGTATGGCATTTTTCTTTCAAGCAGACCCGATCTGATTAAATCTGATGTAGAGATGGGTCAATCTTTTAGTTAATCGTGCAATAATTTTCTGTTGTTAAAAAGAGAGGAGGACTGTAGAAGTAAAGACATAAACATGATTGCAGAAAAGACAAACTAATCTCTTGATCTGATTTTGATCAGATCAAGAGATTACTTTGAGTGGATTCTTTATTAAGATACATTTTTTTACCAAATAGATCCACCTTCTTTTACAGGAGAATGGCAAAGATTGTAAATTCATAATAAATGAGAACTCATATCAGATGTTTCTCTGTAAATCGAAAATATGATCATATTAAACAAATTTTGCTGATGAAATTTTTTTGTGTATTCTTTGTTGATAGTGCAGGGTTCTATTGCCAGGCTGAGGCTGATGGACTCTGAGATAATGCAAATGTCTACACCAAAGTGTGTGATGAATACAGATTATGTAACTTTCTAGAGTACAATGCCAAATGAGAACGATGGCAGAGTCTTTGTTATACTTCTGATTGGCAATTGTTTGTTTGGGCACCCTCTGGAGGGTCTATAGTTTGTCAATCAATCAATCTTTATTTTACTCAGCTCACACAAGCAGAGAGTGTGGCACGGTTCATTCCAAAATCGGACAAAGTACAAAACTGAACACTTTCAAGAGGACAACAAAGTATCCAAGTTGTACAATAAACAAGCTGCTTAACATTGGGAAGGCTAATGGATGGTCGGGACTGATTGTGATTGGACTGATATATGGCGGGTGCCACATGTGGGGCAGGATGCGCTTACTATTTTCGAAACACCTGACATCACTTCTTGGTCTTCTGGCCAGAGGTCCATATATCTTTCTTTCATGAATGTGACTTTGTTTGTGTACCGTCTATTTACTGTGCTGTTTTGTGTCTATGTTAACAACTATTGTCTTCCGAATTCTGACCTACTGTCATTGGATTATGGATTGGTATGATTGCGATTATTTTCCAAACCATCTACATACATTAGGACGATTGTTTTGTTGGCGTGGTTTTTTTTTGGGGGGGGGGGGGGGGAAACAGAGCCCGTCTTCATGTAGTCATCTCTGCTGTTTAACCGTACACTTCAGCAAAAATCCAAGTTAACCTCGTGTGCCCTGTGAGTCTACTCTGTTATAGATCTCGGAGTACCCCTCAATAGGGAGAAAACCTCGGATTGTGACGATCGCCTGATACCAGATTCATTGTCTCTTGTATTTACGTATGCTTACATGTCAGTAGTGCATCATAGCTGTTTTGTAGATATAGAAGAATCATTTCCTAGGCTGATGAAGAAAAATTTACAAAAATTTCCATATACTTAATTTTGCATCATTTTCAAAGATGACAAATGCTGTACACAACCAGGTCATTGAAAAATTCATAGACACGATTGACTTGAAAATATACATAAGTTATGTTGGTAATCACGAGGCTTCAGAGTCAATGTCGGGTGCCAACAATAGTTCTCTTTAACAAATTCCAAGTTCATTCGAATGTCACTTTACAGACAAGCCAGAGTCAAAAGTGGTCCATTTCGGTGCAGTTTCCTGGAGTGAATGGCTTGGTGAGGAAGTATCAGCAATCGTATAATGGCATCACTCGAGAAGCCCCACAGATCGAACAAAGGGGTTCACATATTTTAATTTATTTTTACCTTTTTATACGGAAATCCTTCTGGATCAAGCTCAATTTACAGGTTCGTCAAAAAACTCAAAAAGAAACTTTAAAGAATCACTGCGAAAAGTTGACAATCAAACAAAGAGCGAGCAACAAGAAAGAAAAATATTTTCAAAATTAAAACCGAGTGTATAAAATTCGCTCAAAGCAAAATGTAACATGTCTAACGTCAGTCTTAAACAGTCTGTCACTAAAAATATATCAATAATATGAATGTTACGAACCTATTCTAGTAAAATTGTTCATACATCTGAAGATTGGAGGAAAATTATAAACATCGATGGGGCTACTGGCTGGTCTGACAGTAGGACAGGTGCGCAAAACTTTCACAGGTGCATTAAAGCGATGCTTTGATAAAACATCTGATAAGTGTGACAACTCAGTTGCGCACGAGTTAAAACATAGTGGCAAGATAGGAGCGCCGTTGCTGCAAGGTAGGTAATTTAAACATAGCGCAGCGAGCTGCGTAATGGTCCTACAGCATTATGTGAAATGTGAGTTTTGAAACGCAGACATTTCATGAATTTATGTTGAACATTGTCCAGTGATTCAAAATCTGATTTTTGCCAGCGGTTCCAGACAAAAGAACCATACTGGAAACAGCTCCTCACAAGATCGAGCGATGTGGGGTAGAAATTGAAGTCTAGCTGGACCAGTATTTTGGCAGTATGAGATAGGCGTGATAGAAAATAATTATAGTTCTTGCAACTTGTTTCGGTATATTTTAGGGACTGGTCAGTTTCTTCAGCCTGGGGGGGGGGGCGGTGGATTCATGGGGGGGGGGGTTCACCTGTTTTTGACTTGGTGATAGGGGGGGTCACCATGTTTTGAAATGCCCAATAGGGGGGGTCAGTGTGTTTTTGAATTTTGACACAGGCTCATCATTGCCTAAAATGCTAGTGTCAGCCACAAAATTCATCATTCAGTTGTATTTTTCGGCGCGCCCTTCGGGCGCGTAACTTTAATAATCAGTCATATTTTCAGCAAGCCCAACTTTAACATATCAAGCATACATACATCAGAGATATCTGTATGTTCAATATTTTCAGCGTGCTCTTCAAGCTCATTACTTTAATATATCATACATCTTTCAGCATGCCCTTCAGGTGCATGACTTTAATATACAAGGCATATATATCAGAGATATCAGGATGTTTCATATTTTTTGGCGCGCCCTTCGGGCGCCATACTTTCAGAGATATCTTGATGTTTGCTAAGTGAAAGTGTACCATTATGAAATCTGCATTTCATATGAAAAGGATGACAAATTCCTGATACTTTTCTGTTCTCTCTGTGAGAATTCAGTATGAGAAAGCAACATGCACAAATATTTCACAATATATATTTGATACAGTGACTTATTTTAGAGATAGAAAAATGACAAGATATCTTTCCTTCTCATTGATGCAATTATTTTCCTTTGTTTCATAGGTTTTCTGTAGAAAGATGCTTTTTTATGAACAAAATAACAGTTAAAAAAGGCAGTTTTTGTCATTATTAGCTGTGCTTTTATGGTTTCAATGTTACACAAGAAAAGGTCCTCTCAGACACTGTACACATCAGATTTGGCTAAAAAAGCTCTCTATGGCTCCTCAGTAGATTTAATTGGATGGTTGGCAAGTCTTAACACCCATCAAAGTTTTTGATTCACTGCTTTTTCCTCTTTGATATTAATGATTGACATCCATTTCTGTACAACAGTTCAGGACATCTGGTTAAGCAGAGAAAGTGTGAAATACATTCACAGCTCATTCAAAATACAGCTCATTCAAAATGTACTGTATTTAAACTTTAAGATTGACACTTTGAAATTCCTATCTTACAACTGACATGTCAACAATTCACTAAAACATAGAATGACTATTTAAAATATAAATATATGTAAAATGTAAAATATAATATATATATATATATATATATATATATATATATATATATATATATATATATATATATATATAATTTATGTCCATCTTTTGTTTTACCTTTGTCGCGCCCGGGGGGGGGGGGTCACCCTGTTTTAGAAATTTGGAATAGGGGGGTCACCCTGTTTTCAAAATTTGGAATAGGGGGGGTCAGCCACTTTTTGACGTCGGCAAAAAAATAATCCACCGCGCCCCCCCCCCCCCAGGCTGAAGAAACTGACCAGTCCTTAGTTCGCATTAGGAACTCACGAAATAAATGCACATCGACTATTGGATGAAGTATCTAAAGTTCGCGCCGTCACAGGGAAATCATAACATTCTAGCACAACTGCTTGGCATTGTATAGGCTTTCGCATTTTATAATGATGTTCATGAGAATTCTAGCATCATGACATAAATCTCCATTATTGTTTACTGGCACACTTTCTAACAGCGTTGATTTCTAACAATAGTGGTATGGTTTTCTGAGCAATGCATTAAGAAATAAAGGACTCTGTCCAATAATACGTATTGTTGGTATGTAAGACAACGGTTTCTGCAAAGGTTTCTACACGGTGTGGGTAGCTTTTTCATGGCTTTTACTTGGCACAACTGTCGAACGTTGAATTTTCTCGTCAATGACAACGAATCATCACCATAATCAAGTTCTGGTTCAATGGTTACCATGCCTTTGTATCCTATTTCCTGTTTTCAAATTATTCATAACGTTGGGTCGTATATGACGTGGTGAAGAATCCGGCTACAATATCATTGTTGAATATCTGTACGGCTCGACTCAAAGCAAGTTATCTACTGAATAACTAAGTCGCGTTCAAAAAAAGTGGTGAGGGGGGGGGGGGGGCTGGAGGAATTCAGGGGGGGATTCGAAAATTTTTGGGGTAGTGGAGGGGGGGACTTGAAAGTTTTGCTCTGCCTATAGGGGGGGGACCTGAAAATATTTTGACTCCCAACATTTTGATGTCGTCCAATGGTTCTAATGTTAGTAATAATTAAACAAAACCCAGAACCGCTTTGTCTCATTTTATGTCTTTAATCTCGAAAAAAGTCTAAAATGTATGAATGTCATTAAATTTTCGTAGAACAAGTTGGCCTTGTAATGGGGCAGGAGCTACAACTGTTGATAATTTTCAATATTTCTATGCAATTTATCACACAGTTTCTTGGTGTCTCTCTACAGCATGCTGCTGAAAAACACAATATTCAGTTTTTCAACAAAGCCCGTTTGTCTAAATATTGGTGATAATTGAATGATGCAAATGCACGGTACATGTAGGCTGTGTTGGCAAGCTGAATACTGGATAGCTCAACATTCTGTAGGGAGTAGAACAAGAACACAATTGTATAAACTGAACAAAAATATTGTCAAAATAAAAAGTTAATACAACTACTGCCCTGCTACTACATACTGGCAGTGACAGTGATACATGTAGCTCTGACTCTGATGTAGTTTAAGAAGAGTTTCGGTCATAGGACACTCAATTGACAGTGAAACATACATCTACTTGTACACAAGATCCAGCCAGAGAGCAACACATAGGGGACTAACAGTAACCATGGATTTTTGAATTCTGGCATATGAGAACAATCAAATATTAGAGAAAAAAGATGGGGTCACCATACTTGATCTTATACAAATGTATGATGAAAAGTCAGTTTTTCTAAAATCACTTAAAATCAATATATAAAACGTTCATGCAGTGAATGAAATTTTCACATCTCATTGTACCAATAACACAAAAGTAAAACTTTAAACAGTAAAGACTCTAATTTAAAGGGAAAAATGTGTGACTAAATGGAATCTTTTATTTTATCAAATTTGCCATTATTACACCCAAAATTTCTGAGATAAAACATTATTTCATGGAATATTTTAACCTTCCAGTATTGTCAATTTCGTAAAACATTTTATAAGTGGCATCTAAGTTGTATGTCTTGTACTTTTGAAAAAAAATTTTCAGTAGGTCACTGTGCTCATTTTTTCACAATTTGGTTAAACGTAGCTAGAATACACAATTTCATACTCCCTCATGATTGTCATTTTGTGTGCTTTTCAGCTGGTGCCATTGAACTGGCCACAGTTGGATAAACTTAAGTCGGCTTAGACTGAGAAATCCAAAAAGTTCACTGATGCATTTAAAAATGAATCAATTTAAGAACTTGCCCTAGGTATATGGCTCTACAACCTGCTGATAAGAGGTAGTGTTGAACATTTGCGTGCAGAACGACACATTACATGTTTTTTTCACTCTGCGTGCATTCCTAATATATATGCTGCTATATGGTAATTTGGGGGGGGACTTGAAAATTTTTGAGGGTATTGAGGGGGGGGACTTGAAAATTTTTGAGGGTATCGAGGGGGGGGATCTGAAAAAAATTAAGATTTCAATCACGATTCCTCCAGCCCCCCCCCCCCTAACCATTTTTTTGAACGCGGCCTAAGTCGGCAAATCCCTTGGAGAATAATTCTCATTTTCAGCCAATGCCGATCATAAAACGAGTAAGACCAGCGACTTTACAGCGATAGCTAGTTCCCGATTACAAGGCAAGTATTTCCCGAAGAAAGAAGTAAATTCTTTCCATGGTATTGCATTCGACTATCGAGATTCAGGAACGCCCGTTTCCCCTTCAGTAACTTTACTTCGCGGTCTTAATATGTAACGGATGACATAGTAACATGTTTTTCGTCCAGTTCTAAAATTGTTATCGTTCAACAAGAAACATGATATGTTCTCTACGTTTTGACATATAGAAAATGTCAAGTGTCAATTTAATACATTAAGCTTAGGTATTATTGATATGGATTGTGACACGAAGGGGGAGGGTTACTGTATTTTGTGCATGAAAATTGGGTAAGGTCACTTGCTTTCTCGCAACACTTTTGAAGGGTCACTATTTTCCGCGCTGCATTAATTTGAAAGCACCGGCCTAACCGGCGTAATTTTTGTCAGTTTGTCCAGTCTTTTATTTCCCGTGACCTTGGTGCTTATTGTGGGTCGGGCCAGGTCAGGTCATACTGAGCACAAACTAAGCGCGCAAGGGCATAATAGTTTCAACATGGATGGTTTCAAAGACACAGTGCACAATCATTTTCACATTTGAGTTACGGACGCAAAACAGGTATCAACAATTTATTTTCTCTTTTAGGCCTATATGTCCGACAGCGCAGCATGCCATTGGTCGATTGATGTATTTTGGGTTTGTATTTGCTGCAGTTCGATCGGTAGCCCACAACCGTCTCTCAAGGCGTGTCAGTGTCCCGGAAAACACAGGCAGAGCACATACATTTTCATCACAGCTCTAGCCGCGATCAGCTTGAGCCGCGCGCTTGCTGCGGTTCCGTAGCCCTGCCACTCCCTGGCTATGGTTGTGTGGGACTCCCCCCAGTCCCCACACAACCAGCCAGGGAGTCGAGTGGCAGGGCTACGGAACCGCAGCAAGAGCCGCGCGGGGCAGCATTCTACAAGTGGTATAGCCACAAACTGATGACGTCAAAATCGCCGTACACAAAACACAGACGCCCCGTAATTGCGGCACCGGCAAACTAATAAGGTTAAAATAATATAAATTTGCACTTTCTTCAAATCACCGAACAATCTCCGACTGCTTAGTTTTTGTAAAAGTAAAAGTAAAAGTAAAAGTAAGCCTTTATTGAAATCGTATCCCAGTTGGGATCTTGATCATAAAGTACAATAAAGGTTTTGCAAAAACAACAATGAAAGAGTATATATAATATATATATAAATATAAATATCTATACATGAGGTCAACATATTAAAGGTTCATAAATAGTTTACTTTGTCTTTTTCATTTTGTCTTGTCTGAGTTTAAAACATGTATGTATGTATTTTCCCAATTCACATAGTGATGCTTTATCTGTCCTTGAAAAGATGCTTACAAGGTCTTGTGTGCCTCTGAATGCGTTTTTACAAATGTTTAGTTTACTGAAAAAATCATGTCTAATGTCTGTGTATCCTTTGCAATGAAAAAGAAAATGTATCTCATCTTCTACTTGTTTGTTTTGGCAAATTGGGCATGCTCTGTCTATGACATCAAGGTTTCTATATCTACCTGTTTCTATGTGTAGTATGTGTGCACTAATGCGTAACTTGCACAGGGCTGATCTGTGATCTGGGTTTTTTATAACATGAAGGTAGCTTTCGAGAGAGAAATCTTTTTTCAACTCTCTGTATGTGCGAAGTTTATTTTTATGGTGCCCTTGTCTGGTATCATCATGAATCAATTCAAATGCACATTTTTCAAATAGCTGTTTAACTTTTACATTGAAATTAGTTTTAAAGTGTTTGTCATTTTCTATCTTTACATTCATGGCATCTCCAATATTTACGAGCAGCAACGATTGTTTAATTCCTGACACCCAATTATCTGTATGTGCATTGTCCAGTTGACAACCCAGATCATAAGCCTCACGAGTCAGTGTTGTATCAGATTTCTTACTTATTTTTAACCAATATTTGACCATTTGTGTTATGCTTGAAACAATTAGAGGATATCTACCCAGTTCCATTAGACATGCTATGTTGGATGCTTTGTTATTCACTTTAAGTATGTGCTTGCAAAATTTAATGTGCAACTTTTCAATTGTGTTTGTTAAGTTTGTGAGTATGGTTTTGCATTTGTGCATATGTCTGCAGTCCATACTTCTGTACAGTATAGCAGAATAGGTTTATCATGGCATCAAACATTTGTATTGGGTGAAGTACATTTGGGGCCAGAAATTGGGGTTAGCTGACCAAATTGTCGGAACGGAGCGAGCGAAGACCATCACAGACTTTTTAGGGTTAGGGTTAGTTAGTTCATGTGATCGCGGCAATACGCCTAATGCAGTCTCATTCCCGGTACAATATGTCCGCTCTCACGTTTTATTCATCAAATTTGTTGTCATATACAAACTGACCCCGAGGGCAATAGCCATATTGACCCCTTTTCAATGTAGCCGTTGCCAAAGACGGCACATAGTTACATAACAGAATTCAGAGTTCATTTAAATGCAAATAATAATCAATATGACGGCCAAAAAATCTTTGTATGTTTTCAATGCATTAATTCTTCTACAGACCGAAAATCACACCTGTACTTTATTTCAAACTCTGTTATTGATTGGTTTAATTTTTTGTCCACAAATTTGTTTCCTTTATCTTTGCGATAAGCTTATGCCTCCGAATAGATTTTTAGCCAGGCTGTATTATGGAAATTTATGAATACACGAATGTAAACAAAAAAAAACCATCTATAATGAATTCAAGTTACGGAAGTCCAAATACAGCTTGAGTCGACTCAGTGATAGACATTTGGTGATTGGAGTCATTGGTCGCGATATTAGTGCTTGCTTTTTAATTTCTGTTGACCTGCGCACGTAATGCCAATGCTTTATCGATTTGTTCCTACAGGTTCAAATATTATTCCGATGAATGGTAGGGGCTTATTCTTCGATGTCCAAGTCTCCTCAGTTCTCTCATTTCACCGCTAATCATTGTCTTCATTTTGTGGATCCTCAAACCTTTGCCCACACCAACACCTTTGAAGGCATGTGGATGCATGCCATGCGAACTTGGATTGTCTTCACACCTTCAGACTTATTTCAAACTTGTCTTTATAGACTATTATGAGTTATGTAGCGGAGGCGTTTCGGCGATAAAGCTAAGCCGTGGATTTTACTCATGCAACATATTTCAATTCTCTGTCCTTAAAGTTTACAGACCCCTTCATCGATCCATTGCAACTCTGCACATAACATCATATTATGCCAAATGTTTGAGACGGTCTAAAAACTAATATCACGCCTAAGTTTACAACTCAGGAGGCCACTGCCGCTGATGTGTGACACTGGGAATGCACAAACCAGACGAAGTTCGTGCTAGTGACAATATATGCACCCTAAACCATTATATTGGCAGCGAATTTCGTTTGCTTCTGTACTTAATTCACTTCGTCGATGGGTGCAATTTTTATGTTATTTCCGTGGCATATCCAACGAATTGTTGTTCACGTTTTCATCTACAATAGCAATGAAATATTGCATTTCATACATGTTGAGTGATGAACCACTTTTATATAAAAGTTTATCCTGCCAAAAACGGAACACACACCTTTCGTATTGTAAAAAAGGCAGCAAACGACAAATTCAATAATAAATGTCAAACACAAAGTTTTCAACATATAAAACATCCTAGACAAGTGACAATTTTATACTTTAACTGTGCAAATAAAATAAATAGGTCTAATATGAAAAATATTCAAACAATAACAAATCTGCACAACAAACACAATGCAGAGAAAAAAATAAAGACAGGCTATAAAGCAATCAATGCAGAGGCATAAATTAAATGAAAGAAGGAAAATTTTAAAAGACTTTCAAATCATTACATGTGAACATTATAAATCAATCAGTTCCTGCTTAGCATTATCATCCTAACTAAATATGAAACATTGCATCCCTTTCTCGCAACTTGTTCTCGCGGAGTTCAGGTTGTAGGTAGTGCTTCACATGCTGGAGGTTCTGGGTTCGACCCCCAGCAGCGGTAATTGTTATTGTGTAAAATAAACGTAACGTTACTCTCTCCCTTGTCAACCGTTGCTTCCACGTAGGTATCAGGCTGGCTGAAGAAGACATGGATAGAGTAATAGGATGCTACAAAATGAGGGAAAAAAGTGAAGATAGTAAAAAATTGGGACCCTTCTTTTCAATCATTACCCCGTACGTTTCCAAGCCCCCATTTCTAACTCTTACCCCCAAAATAATTTATCGCCCCTTTTAGAACGTAACCTTTGACCTAATTTCATAAGTAAGCACATCTTTGACGTCATCAGTTTGTGGCTATACCACTTGTAAAATGCTGCCACCGCGCGCGATGGCCGGACTATAAGCTTAGTGCACAGGCAGGCAACACGTCGCTTCGCGATCGGTACAGTAAACAGATCGTACGCGCGGTAAGTACTCTGGTTCCGAGAGGGAGCTGTGGCCTATCGATCGTGCTTGGGTCAAGTGTCAGCTATGACCCTTGACCCGAGCGCCATCGATAATGCCACAGAAGCCATAGCACTGCGATCATTATCTTACCCGTGGTGCAAGGTGCACCAGTCCGCACGATCGGAGTCTTGTGTTGCGCAAGTCAGTAAACAGTAGCGCGGCGGCGCCTCAAGCTCTACTACTAACTCCGTGGCTCTCGGTGACTGATTGCTGAATGACATCAGGGAAATTTGACGACTGGTGGACGGATTGTGTTCCGTCTAATAGTGCCAATAGGGAAAAATAAAGAAATGATGAGAGAGAACATCAAACTGATAAAAGTCTTTATTATAAAACCTTCGATAAAGGTTATGATCACATGTATGATTTTGTCTGTTTTGTAAAGCTTAAACATGGATCAGTACGGATAGAAGAGCTATAGCCTAGCTTGGCTGAACCTTTGTGATTTGTTTTTCATTGTTCCTCTCCTAAGGTACTTTACGCCTTAATATGAAATAGGGCCTACTTATCAAATTTTGTCCCGAAACTTTCCGCAAGGAAGCTTGAAACCATTCCCATTCAAAATCAAGGATCACCATGCAAAACTTTGGTACACCAGAAACAAATCACCAATCGGCAAATATTTATTGATACTTGGTTTTAAAAAAACTAACCCAGTAAAAACTTTATTTTGTCCATGAGCTTCTAAATAAGACCCAACAAGTGGCAGACCGAATATGCATTGTAAAAATTTGAGAGTCTGAATATCTGTTTTCAATAAATAGTATGTTGCTGAACATACCATGCACTCGTTTTCAAATCTATGAAAACTAAGCTTAATTACTGTATGGTACATGGAGTGGTAAATCCCATTGTCATTTAATAGTATTTTATTTTGTCAAAAGTTTCTCTTTGTTTATCATTTCAAGCATTGAGTTACATTTTCTGGCAACTACCATTGATGTAATTTGGAAATATTTCTCTGGAGGTCAATGTAAAGTTGTGTAGTCACAAAGATGTCAACAAATCCTACCGACTGTGAACGTAAACAAGATGTTTCTTCAGCTGATAAAAGTGAGTACAGTTGATATTATTTTAAACCTGTCAACTTGAAATGTATGTCTGTCCTTTTGAAATCGTTTTAATTTCTTTTGCGCACGTATCTGCCTCTTTGCTCGTTTTAATGGTGCCAGCTACTGTATAGAACCCCAATTTGACTGTCTACCGTACGTATACCAGCGCCATTGAAAAATTCCCCACAAATTATCTACCCGTCTAATTAAACTGGAAGATGGCGTTAGATACATAGCAATGAATCTTCAGAATATCTAGTTAGTTTTACTAAAGATATTATTCACATACTAAGCGTCGATATGCATAATCGCTTATTTTGGCATTATGGAATTATTGTAATTAGCCTATATGTACCAGGGCGTCATGCAGGTACGGTCAAGATAAACATACCATTGTAGAGTTTACAGGAAATACTTTTCTCAATTTCCCATATTTCAGGCACATACAAAGCTCCTGCTGTTCGTACACCGTCTGTTGATCGGTGATGAAAATAGCCCATAAATTTAATTTGGATGTCACCACAGAAGAGTTACAACAATATCAAGGTAATGGAAATGAAAATGAATAAAAAACAAAATTAACATTTTGATAGCTTTCCGTGGGCGTAAATCGGATTTGTAAAAGTTGATTAAACACATGGACTTCTGATGTACCAACTTTAAAATCACAGTAATAATCATTCAGGATTTCTCTAAGAGGAAGTCATCAATATTGCAGGGTTTATTCATGTAATATGTTTGAATTCTCTTGCATAGCTACATATCCCTGGCATACTGCACATCTTGATTTCATCAGAAACTCTCAGGAAGATGACCCATCAATATAATACCCTCGCATCACAATTGCATCCTCTGATGGAAGTATTACAATCATCTGCAGCATCTTAAATGCAACTCTGAGAAATTAGGTATTTTAGAAGAATTTTCCTTGCCTTATGTAAAATAACTGCTTGACAGTATTACTTGCTCTTGCACAATATTCTGTCACAGATGATGTCTTGAACTGACATAAGTATAATGCCACATGTAAAATCCATAGGTACATAAATAACCCTTCCTCTGCTACGAAAGTTGTAGTTTCCAATTTTTAAATATTTATAGTGATCAGCTGCTAAAGTAATCACCAGCTACAGGGCTGTAATCTTAGAATCTGTATTGCTTGCTTTTGTCTGATGTCAAGCAGATTGGATAATTGTTCCACTGAATATGTAACTTTCGACAGCATCACCAAATTCGGGGAAAGTAGAGTAGTTTGTTGCAAGATAACTCGGCTGGAATGTAAAAGAGTTATTTCTCTATGGGGTGATATTTTCAGTTTAAAGTTATCTAAATTTTTATGATTGATTAATATTTTGTTCAGTACATTTTATCAGGATTAATTGTGCACATTCAGATTTGTTCATTTTGTGATGCAAATTATTGCAGCCATTTCATCTTATTCTTTTCATTTGAGGCACCAAAATGTTATGCCACTCATCTTTTGCTGTAAAGTTTGGTTTAATGTTGAAATTGGGGATGTTTTGATGCCGTGTAATTCAAAATATAAAAATACACATGAAAGCCACACTGTAGTTTTAATATTTTCATTTTTGAACAAAAACCTCCTCTATAGAAAGTGGAACAACAGCAATGTTTCATGATCAGTGCAATGTCCAATCAACCTTATGAAATTGACACAGCGTTTTATTGCATAATCTTTTAAAAACTTGATAATTGTGACCAAATCTCTGTTTTGCTGAAAACGTATTACATTATAATTACATTTGAAAATAAATCATCGTTTTATACTTGGGAATTTTTCATCTTTATATATAATAGATCGTATTGCATTATCATGCAAGGCTTTTGATATGGTGGACAGTTTGCCTGAACCATTACTTCCAGTCAAGTATCCAAGAACACCTGGTTACAGACCTAGACCTGAAGAAAACAAACTCAATGCCTGGTAAATCTTGATATTTTATCATGCTCATTTCCTTACTACTGTATAACTGTTATGTATGAAAGTAAGCATCAGACTTTCAAGTACTTTCAGATTTTGCAAGCTTAAGATCGATATAAGATATTACATTTCAGGTATTGGCGATGTGACATAAAGGGTGCAGATACGGGCAAATTAGCAGGCAAGACCTTAGCCATCAAGGACAATATACCAGTAGCTGGTGTTCCTATGATGAATGGTAGTTATGTTTTAGAGGGATACGTACCTGAATTTGATGCAACCATCGTTACTAGCATACTTGATGCAGGTATGTCAGCTTACAAACTTATATTCATGGTTATTTTGCAGGGATGTTACACTTTTTGGAAATATTATTTTTAGATAATTTTTCACTACATGTTATTTTTTAGTTCAGCCTTCATACTTCAGTATGGATACGCATATATACAGGAAGCTGTGATCAGCATTTGTATGTGGTTTGGAAATGTTTCTAGTTGCTCATCCATGCACACAGTGAAATGCATGTACCACTACATATGTCAGCTGAACCATGTCATGTTCATGGTTAGCATGCAGATGATTGAAAATAAGTCTTTGCTGAAATAACCATGGTAGTATAAAAGTCTTCAGTGGGTTGAAAAGAGAAATAACAACTTTATTAATTTACCCAATAAATAAAAATTACACCTTTAGATGTGCAATGCAGACATTCTGATGTATTCAAAATCACCACAGACCAAAGGAAACTGCATGGTATCTTTCAAGTCACCGAGGCTTTTGATAATTGTTAATCAAATTGAAATTGTTGTGACAGACTGGACAGCTAACAAAAGTTAAGTGTAATGACTGCGGCATAAAATTACTTTTCAAAATACTTAATTGTAATGTTATTAAAGAGTGAGTCTGCCATTTTAGTGAATACAAAGACACGTCAGGAAATTTCCATAAACTGCATGTGTATTTTTAAAACCCTTTAACCATGGTAGGTGGGCATATCCTTGGCAAGTCATGCGCTGAAGACATGTCTTTCACTGGCACTAGCTTTACCTCGGCCAAAGGAGCCATCAGAAATCCGTGTAAGAGAGATCACAGTGCTGGTGGCTCTAGTAGTGGCAGTAGTGCCTTGGTAAGTACAACTGTAAGGTCACAAATATTCAGTATGGTTTGAGAATACTTCACAGCATATTCACCTATGAATGTTCTCTGTAAAATCTAGACATATACCCTTGCATTCTGGTGCAACTTAGAATATCAAGAGAGGTTAAATCATTTGGGATGAACTGCTTTAGAGCAGAGAAGAACCAGAGGAGACATGATAAAGATCTTCAAATTTTTCAACAAATTTGACAATATCAGCTTATCACTTCAGCTAGCCACGCCATCTATAACTCGAGGTCACAATGTAAAGCTCCTTTTGCCTAAGCTTACAGTTAAATTAGACATCAGAAAATATTTCTTCATATCTAGGATTGTTGATGAACAGCCTGCCTGCCAGCCTGCCACTGTAGTAAATGCAAAGTCATTAAATGCCTACAAAGAACAATACGAGCGCCAAAATTGTACTTAAGGGATGTAATTATCCTAACCGTATATCTTATCCCTCTTTCGAACTGAATTTATTTATTTATTTATTTACACTTTATAGGGTGGTCTGATTTACAAACTGATTTTAATTTACATTTGAACCCTCAGAAATATACATCATCACTAGAAAATCTGTCCCGAGTTAAATACGTATGACACATAGGGACAGAGGGAGAAAAAAAATTAATCTAAGGAAGAACCTTCATACTTTCATTTATTAAACTGAACTGAATTGGTGTGGCTGTTGACAAATGGTGGCTACAGTCTTTCCAACAAGCTTGAATCGAAACCTGGCATTGTATGGGATCTTTCAACATTAAACTTTGTGGGTTTATTTTCCTGAGCAGTTGAAAGGCAGTATTATTCTCAAATGACTTTAAAAAGGCCAAGCAAGTACCTGTAACTTTTGATGATGTTTTCACTATTTAAAAAATGTTTGATGTCAATTGCAAGTGCTTGATCGATAGCTCACAAAGGCATGTTGAAACACTCACTATTTTGTCAAAACGTACAGTGCTTACATGTGTTAATGTAAAATGCAGAACATTTATGTAACATTTTGTTTCCATCACAGGTATGCTATAGTTGAAGCCAAGAACCCCACATACTGTGAACAGTGAACTTTTACTTTAATTGAAATTACATTTCCTCTCTTTCTCTGCACCAACTTATGCATGGCTCAGCCCTATGTGATGTTATTGACCGAGGAGAATTGAATGTACTTAGGAGTGCATGGTCAGAAATGGGGAAAAATCGCCTCATTTAATATTGTAAAAAAGTTTCTGAATGCGTACTGCTTGTGCAAAACAATGTTATTTGATTTGAACTAGAAAAAGGTGTCATGATAGTTTGCACACTCTTCCAATTCAGAATAAAATGCCAAATCAAGGATGGAAAAGTAAAAAATAAATGTGTGAGTCTTAAAAGGACTTTGGTCCATCTCTAATTTTCTCATCAAAACAAATCTAATGGAAGGGTGTTTTCCATAAGTGATTCTGCCAACTTAAACGTCTGTGGTATGGTATTATAGCAAATCTTAATCACTCTACCAACCTACTGTAGTATGATGTCAGAATGAAATTGATTCACCAAGCCTGTATATTGTTTTCTCTCAGTAATCTTCTACTATACATCACTAGGTTGCCAGTGGTGATGTAGACATGGCTATTGGGGGCGATCAAGGTGGTTCAATACGAGTACCTGCAGCATGGTGCGGTGTGGTCGGTTTGAAGCCAACCTTTGGGTTAGTGCCATACACTGGAATTCTTTCGATGGAATACACTAATGATCATGTTGGCCCTATCACCAAGAACGTCTATGATGCAGCATTGTTACTTGAGGTATCTATACTGCTGCTTGATGTAATCGTAACTATAATTGTGACAATGTAATTGCAGTCATTGTCCATAAGTAAAAACTACTGAATTAATTAGTATATAATGCAGTTGGCAATATTTCTTCTTAAAGGTTAAAGGTACACTCATAAACAGTTTTTCGATGTTGGTGACATTATTTTTACATTTGCGGTACATGATTGCATTGGATATGCCAAGGGGATAAGGGGATTGACCCTTGGTAAAATTCAAATGCTGGCATTTGCTCGCCTGTCGTTGACCACTTTAAGTATACAGAAACGTAAATGAATTAACTCCCCCGTTTCTTCCACTGTCATCATGTCACAAATGTATGATAACATTGGTGAGCTCATTTAAGACCCAATGGAGTACGAGTGAATGTTCTAAAATACGATCAACAAATTGGAAGTTTCCGCTCTACTCGTGGAATAATTTCTTTGAATCTTGAAAAAGTAATATACATAAAAGATATATTCTTAAATTTTTCAATTAAAACGTTCTGATTTATTAATCAGATTTAATATTGAAACAGTGATGATTTGTAATGTCAGAATTTCTAGGCAATTTTCTTTTCCTTATCCACATGTTAGGTGTCATATGTATTACAACATTCTCTTACCGAAAATTAAAAGAAAATGGCTCAAAAATGTCTGAAGTATTAGCATTGAGAAATCTCTGAGGTTCTCAACTTTGATTTACATATCAATATTTTTACATATCGTTTTAGGTAATCGCTGGCTATGACAATGGTTTAGATCCAAGACAACCTGTCAACCTTGAAGTACCTGAATATACAAAACTGGTAAGCTCCACTTGTGTTCACAGTTAACTGTAAATCCACACAAAAAGCTTCACTCACAGAGCCATAATACAATACTCTAAAACTGAAAAAATTAGTCCTTATTATTCATGTAAAAGTTGTCTTGTTCAAAGGAAAACAGCCGTCTTGATTACAGCCCAGGAAGAATCAATTACCCTATATTTTGCTATGTATGGTTTAGGTACATGCTTATGTCTTATGGCAGTCTGTTTTCAACTCGACATTTGCATAACAATCAGTATGTCCTCTTGAGGCTATACTTAATATATACTTTGACGCAAGTTATTTGTATATATTACAGGCACTGGTAATGTAAGGCTGACATGGAGAAATGTCCAGAAATTTATAAACTGATCCAAATATTTAAGAAATGTTATTAGTTATAGGGGACATGTGCACTGGGTCAGAACAATGGCAGTCGTTTAATTTATCCTTGCTAGCCTGTGACCATTTTGTTTAAATAACCAAAATGGCGAACAATAATTGCAGAGGAACCTACTGCTTTCGAGTCTTATGCCACTCATGACAGAAACTATACCAAACGTACACAAGAGCCGACAATTATCAGAGTGTTCTGAACAAACATGCAAAATGACTGTAGAATATGTTTTGCTGTTATTATATGTGCTTTTTTATATGCTTTTAGTTGGCAACCTCTTTGCCAGGAATAAGAATTGGAGTTGTGAAGGAAGGCTTCGGTCTGCCAACCTCTGAAGAAGATGTAGACACCCTGGTAAAGAAGGCGGCATTTCAGATGACTGACCTAGGTGCCACAGTTGAGGAGATTTCTGTGCCAGAGCATACAATTGGTAAATGGTTACCTCATTTAATCCATGCTCTTCAAAACAATTCGTCACAAGCAGCAGACCATTAAAAAGAATTTAATGTAGAATGCGCCTTTCGGACAGATATTAGAACTCTCAAATTCTTACAATTCTTTAGTAAGCTACCACTTTTTGAGGCTCATTTTTAAAGCTCTTTGAGTAACAAAACATTTCGCTATCGTAGTTTTTCGAAAATTGTATTGTAATTTTGTCAAATTTCCACTTTCTGGGCAACTTTTTGCAGGAGCGATGGTATTCAATACGTATGCCACAACAGCATCAATTGATACGATGATTAAAGAATGTGGTAAGTCATACAGCCAGAATCTAGTGACAGATTTGAAGAGGCACATAAACAAATTGAGAAGACAGCGTGTTCACCGGCAATTCCATGTTAACAGATCCACTGTTCTCACCGTTCATTAAAATCGATAGGTTTTTAGCGAGACCATGGTGAAGAATGTTATTCCAACTGAAACTAAAAAGGCATTCAATGTGTGAATTACTCTAGTAAAATGTAGAACATTACATGTAGGTGTACTAGCCTTGTCAAAGAATGTGTCCTTTAAATGTGCTCATTATGTTTCCAGTGTTTAATGTTTTCAATCCTAGTTAACGTTGTCACTGTGTCGAGTCTAATGTATGTTACTGGTATATATCTTTCATCTTCACTTATATTAATTTCATGCAAAATAAAATCCAGTGAAACCTGTTGTTAAATAAACTGCATAAAAAATCAACGAACGAATGAATGAATGAATGAATGAATGAAGCACAGCAGCTAAATTTCATCGAAGCTATATTTTTTTTACTTTAAGTATGAGTTTGGTTGATTCAGGCTACAACACAGGACTGCCTTTTATCATCTGTAGACATATCTCACCACAGAATATGATCATTTGTAGATGCATCATTAAAACCATATGACATTACCACATTAAGTCAGTCGACTTGCTCCAGTCTACAATAGTCAATTGACATTTTCCAGTCTTCTAGAATCGTTGGACTTTCTCCAGTCTCAGACAATTTTTTGATTTATTCTAGGCGCTGGTTCTCAGTACAAAGGGTTTTACCCATCCAGTGCTGTGAATGCTTTACACAAAGGATACAAAACAAGGATAAACGACTTGTCTGCTGTACTAAAGGTAAGATATTTAACAAATGCATGAAAGGGTTAATACCTCCATGTTCATAGTGTAATGGAAGAATGATTGTTTGGCGTCTGAAATTACACGTATGAAATGCGGCACGGTAAGTATGGAATTGATTGGCCAGAACCAAAGGGCCTATGGTGCATGCTATCAGTCATAGCAAGAGTGTAAAAAATAATAAATTTGCGATTATGAATACTGTTGACAAAAATGTAATACATCTGTCACTATTGCACACTTACAAAAGTACCCTACTACACATGAATCTTGAATGATGATCAGTTTCCATGCCAAATTTGCATACTTGTAGTACAGACCCTGTTATTAATAATAGTAACACCTTTTAACTTTTGGTTGAATTTTACACATCATCAGAATAAATTAACTTTTTAAAGTCATTCTCTACTCCCATGTGAAATGTGGCAGTGTTTCCTAATACATTGACATATGCCAACCAAGTTGCTTGTTTTGTTAGTAAATAAACAAAAGCAGTATGCCCATCCAAAGTATACCTCCAGTGTACACGAAACATAAATCGGACAAATGTAACATTATAATCACTGGTCCCTTCTATTGTAATTTTTTTAAAACCACGGCTGTACCAGAATGTAGCTCAGATAATGCATCTTTAAATGTGGCACTGTTTGTCGATTAATTATTACTGTATCTTTCAGTGTGGCCTATTGTTTAGTGATTATGTTAAAGAAGAATACGGCAGCTACTTCTATGCCAAAGCGCAGAACATTCGTATAGATATCACCAAGACTTTTGACAAGATACTGGGAGATTATGATGTGTTGGTGATGCCTACAGTCCCGTTCAAAGCACCACAATTACCAAATGAAGGAATCGCAGTCTCAGGTATACTGTGAAAACTGTTGGCAATTTTAAAACATGAATTGTAATATTTTCAGAGCTTTTAGTGCACTTTGCTCTCTGGATCGTGCAAAGTTCATCCAGGGAAATTATTTATACAAATTCTAGCATTAGATATGAAAATCCTTGACTAGCTTACAAGTACTGGGAATAGAATGTGGTTCCACACGGATTTTTAGACAGAAAATTTACGATGCTTTTTTGCACTGCTGTATGGGTGAACTCATTATGAAGTGAACCCTGTGGCGAAAACGAAATTTCCACCATCATAGTTTTAAGACTTGAAAATATTAATTTACGTATTAATATAATAATTAAAATGTTAACTTAATTAAAAGCAAATGTTAAGCAATTTCTTTCTCTATTGCCAAAGTTTGTATGATAACCCGAAATTTTTTTTTGATTTGGTAAGATAATGGTTAAAGTTTCATTGAGGAAAGTTTGAGCATAAGTTTAACCCTTTGAGTGTTAAAGCTAATTTTTGTCCCCCCACATAAAATAAAACCCAGACAATTTTTATCAGATCCACACAGATATTTTTCACGATTTCCCCCGAACTTTTGATCCAAAACTGTAGTCAATGAAAGGTGATTTTCATTTGGTCAAAAATTATCAAAAATTACAGAAAAATTCAAAAACAATATTGTAGAATGTTGCACTAACTGTTTTTACGAGAAAAATTACAGCACTCAAAGGGTTAGTTAATTCTTTCACTTTCGAGGCGTGAACTACCTTCAGCTAAGTTTTCTTAGAACAGTCTCCTTTGCTAGATCGTGTGTGGATCTATTGATATGGGCTGTTAAAAAGTTAAGTTTCTATCTTTAAAAAATATATCACAAATTTTACTTACAAATCAGTCCATGGCAGACAACATCAGCAGGTTTGATGTTCCTCCTTCACCGGACACCCCACAAAATAGAAATAATAAATAGGCGTTTGATTGTAAATATTTTGTAATGAATATGAATCATGGAATTTTACAGAATGCTAACATAAAGATTCATTCAAAAGCTGTAAAATCTAAATCTAGTATCTTTTATGACTGTATGATATGTAATATCAAAGTAGTAAGGTGTGAATCCTTTACTACTCATGGTAAGCGTGTATGAAGATACAGCTCGATGCAACCAACCATAGGGGCTCCAAAAGGGCCAATGCGGTTACTTCAAGGTGAAATACAGCAATGATAATGACGTGTTAATTTGTTAGAGGGGTTGTTTACGGTCGCCAACTGAAGGCGCACTCGATCTTGCAGATAGCTGTAGGGGTGGTTTGATAAATATCCGCCAGCCAAGCAACATTGTAAATAATTTGAGAAATTTAAGGAAGTGTGTAAGACAGAAAGAAATTTGGAGAGAAAACAAAAGGGTTCGGCAAATTATAAGACAGTCTTTTCAATAACTAATTGATGATAGTAAAAACAAACGGATGAAGGAGGAAACGAACTCCTTAAAACCAGCCATATTGACACTACGCCCTTTCTAAGGCCCTATGCACAAACAAATTATTCACCATTTAAATTGTTTGTGACTATAATGCAATATCTGGTGCAGTAAAAAAACTGCCAGAGAATAGAACTTCATCAGAAAGAAAGTAGAGACTGATCGATGTACTGAATTTCTCTTCTTTCTGCAAGTGTCCTAAAGTACAAATGTCGACTGTATGCATTCTAATTGATGAAGTACATGTACGATTACCGTAAGATTTTGTTTATCGTTACAGATGTTCTTGCACAGACGAATGAATGCTTGCCAACTGCAAAGTGTACAACCTGACTGGCCACCCTGCACTTACAATAAACGCTGGTTTTTCTGATGGACTACCTGTTGGCATGATGTTAATTGGAAGAAAGTTTGATGAGTCAACGTTGCTCAAAGTGGCGTACTCATATGAGTCATTGCGAGATAAAATTAAATAAACAACTGAAATTTGCGCATACGAACTTTTGAACACAGTTTTACTATGAGACTAATTGATCAAAATTATCGCTGAAATGGCACAACATAAATGAGCTTGTCCAATGGACTTTTTGGGAGACTTCGTCCGATAGGAGTCCCTCGGGTCCTCTTGTAAGGACTACATAGGATTCCTAGGCTATTCGATTTTTTGTATGGACATTGCTTCTGGGTGCATGGCAGTGGCTACGTGGATTTTCGCTCTGACAATATTCAAAGACATTTCAGTGTTCTTTAAAATGTCAATAAAGTAACCAAGTAACTGCTTGAATGAGCAATTAATGCTTATAGTACTGTCAGCTGCACTAATGTTTTGAACTTAACTTTTGGTAAGCGCTAAGATGACGACAGTCAGATAGGCCGTCCAGGTTGCTGTTTCTTCTTGTCTTTGAGAATCTGCTAGAAGCAGGTAACAATATGTTTTTAAAAACAAAAGACGACCTAGCTCAGTGATTAGTCGAGTATGTCTTACACGGCTTCTCATGATATACATATGTGAAGTCATGCGGAACCAATGCACATTTTGAAAAAATTAAAAATTACAATCAATATGCATACGGTTACTTTAAATTCAATCATCATGTCCTTGATTTGGCTTAATTTCCGCTACTTGTTATGCCCGCAAATCTGCAAAATTGAAAACGAATGATAGGAAACATACTTTGCTATTTGTTCGTTGCAGCCAAATATGTAGAACAAGAGGGAACTTGCTGTTGAAAATGACAATGAAAGAGACACACTATTTTTGTGAATGGAATTACATTCAACTACAACGTCAAACTCACTGATTATTGAGATGATACACCTTAAAATGTGACTAATAACATTTTCTTCAGTATGGAAAAATTGCTGAGTTTTATTTCAAAATAAAAGAAGTATGTACAAAAATATCTATTTGTGTCTGAGGAAGTTTATTAAAGGCCTGTATAAAAGAGAGAATCAGTCTTGACTGCATCATGCCACTTTTGAAGGAAATAATTCAGGATTACTTCTGCAAAAAATTGTCAGATAAAATTTCCAATGTCAATTGTCAATTAAATCAGGCACTGGAGAACATGTAAGACTATACATCGTACAACAATGATTACTATGCTGATTATTCCCATGTTTGCTCGTCCCTTCCAAAGATGATAGGAGGGAAGACTTGGATCAATAAATATTGGTATATCTTCGAACAGCCGCCTGTAAAAAAGGAAGGACAGTACCTTTGAAATAAGATAAAAACATGCATTTTTAATTCCATGTTTTTTATTTTAGCATATATGTGTCAAACCCATTCCATGAAACAGGGTGATGTAAGATTGAAAACTGTGACAAACATTTAAACCAAAGATTAAAAATTGAACATTTTGTTCATATTAGGCCTTCTTCAGGCTGTCATGTGGATGAATTCATCAGCATGCTGCTTCTGGAACTTCGTACTCGTACGTAGACAATCTAACGCTCAATTTCCTGAATAATTGTATTCATTTATGCAAAGTGTATTCACTAGCATTGTTTGAATATGCAAATCAATTTAGAATATGTCGTCATCAATGGAGAATATTTATTTGCCAAAAATTAAGCACTGTGTAATGTCAGCAATGTGGAAACGAAATGAATTATGGATTTTATACGTCACAAGGTATTTCCTATTTTCAGTACTACTCTAACAGTACTGGTCATGGTCATGAAGGGTTAGACTATCGCCAGTCGCTTGTACCGCTTTGTCTCGCGTATATTTCTGGACAATTTCCACATATCCAACTATTGTCATCTCTGGGCAACTTTACTGCAAATATAAAAGCTGTCTTTGCTTTGTACTTGAAGCAATTTGTGTTATTTTATATATGCTTTGTACTTGAAGTAATTTGTGTTATTATATATATATATATATATATATATATATATATATATCGAAGAATACAGATGTCCTCGTGGGAAATTACAGTGCTCAATGCAAAAGCAGAGCGTTATAGATAAATAAATAAATACACAGATTACTTCAAGTACAAAGTAATGAAATCTATTACCTAAGTTTCATGCATCTTGCAATCCTCAGATAGAGTGAAAGGATTACTAGCTCGACACTCTTACATATATGATTGGGACGAACCATTCTATTTGTAGGTAGTGTTAAAATTCGATAAATAATATTTGTTTTGTGGCGACATTTTGAAATCAACTCAGAGCGTTTGTTTAACAGTGTAGATTTGTCAGCATTGATAATGTGCAGCTTTTCTGATATACAAAGATTACATCGCTTGTTCATGTGAGAGTAACTCAATGCTTTATCAATGATAACTCCTTCACTGATAACACCTTCAAGACGCGCTACACTAATCACATGAAATCGTTCCGCAACGAGAGATACAAAAACGACACCGAGTTATCAAAATATGTATGGAACTTAAGAAATAAGGGACAAGACTTTGACATTTCATGGTCAATCATTGATAAAGCATTGAGCTACTCTAACATGAACAAGCGATGTAATCTTTGTATATCAGAAAAACTGCACATTATCAATGCTGACAAATCTACACTGTTAAACAAACGCTCTGAGTTGATTTCAAAATGTCGCCACAAAACAAATATTATTTATCGAATTTTAACACTACCTACAAATAGAATGGTTCGTCCCAATCATATAGGGCCTATGTAAGAGTGTCGAGCTAGTAATCCTTTCACTCTATCTGAGGATTGCAAGATGCATGAAACTTAAGTAATAGATTTCATTACTTTGTACTTGAAGTATTCTGTGTAATTATATATATATATATATATATATATATATATATATATATATATTATATATATATATATATATATATATATATTATATATATATATATATATATATATATAAGAAACTGTAGGAATTCAGGTGATCCCCAGTGGAGCCACTGGGGACTCGTGCTTGTAGTTCATTTGTGTCTGTTTGTTTGTGTGTATGTGTTTGTGTTTGTTTATTTGTTATTTTTAATAAAACAACAGCGAAAAGCTGTTTTGTGAATATTTGTCAATAAAGAGCAGTTTATTTATTTATTTGTTTGTTTGTTTATTTATTTGTTTGTTTGTTTGTTAATACGTATTTCCGATGGTTAGTGTTAGGGTGTTTGTTTGTTGATACGTATTTCCGATGGTTAGGGTTAGGCTTAGGCTTAAGTTAGGGTTAGGGTTAGGGTTGGGTTAGACTTATTCACTCCCTCTTTGAGTATATAGAGGGAGTGAATAAGTCTAACCCAACTCTAACCCTAACCCTAGCTTAAGCCTAACCCTAACCCTAACCATCGGAAATACGTATCAACAAACAAACACCCTAACCCTAACCATCGGAAATACGTATTAACAAACAAACAAATAAATAAATAAACAAACAAATAAATAAATAAACTGCTCTTTATTGACAAATATTCACAAAACAGCTTTTCGCTGTTGTTTTATTAAAAATAACAAATAAACAAACACAAACACATACACACAAACAAACAGACACAAATAAACAACAAGCACGAGTCCCCTGTGGTGGAGCGTGGAGTGGGTGAAGATAGAAGAAACTTGGGTTGACACACACTCCACACCTGTTTGTTAGGTTCCAAACGTATTTATTATACCTCAAACACAACGTTTCGCTCTAAATTTAGAGCTTCTTCAGGTGTTTTCTACAATAAAAAGTACGAACATGAAAATTACATGGTTGAATTGTGTAGGAAAACGAGCAATGTAGAGTTATAAGTCTGTGAAAATCTGAAAATGTACATGAATGACAGGAGAGAGACTAAAAAATTACAATGGTTGAATTGTAAAGGAAAACGAGCAATGTTGAGTTACAAGTATCTGAAAATCTCAAAATGTACATAAATGACAGGAGAGAGACTAACCTCGAGGTTGTGAGTACGGTCAAAACTGTCTGGACCTACGCCGAGAGCTGGAAATTGGCGCGCTGAAGTCCAGGGGGTCCCTTTAAATACTCAAAAGCTGGTATGTGGGGGCGCTGTTAGAGGCTATGTAAATTTTGGGCGAATATTTAGGCCAGCTGGAGACAGTGTGTCAATTTTTTTGATCCATTGTGATTCTAAATGTTTGCGTAGTTTGTCATCCTGTTTATTGACTTGTATGATGCCAATTACTGAAATATCAGTACTGTGCACGTGTTGATCAGAATTAAAATGTATGGCGACCGGGGTATCTTGTTTCTGACGCACTGAGGAGAGGTGGTTATTGAAACGAAGTTTGAGAGATGTTTTAGTTTCCCCGACATATTGTTTATGGCAGCGTTGGCATGTGAGGAGGTATGCGACGTTTTTGCTGTTGCAGCTGATGGCATTTCTGATTGTGTATGTTTTCTTGTTGACCGTGCTTTGGAACTGTGATGTATTGAGGATATATATATATATATATATATATATATATATATATATATATATGCATATCATATGTGATCATATGTGATCATATGTGATCATATGGGCATGTATGCTGCAGATGAGCGGGGACGGCACGACTAAAGAATTCGTATCCTGGACCAAGTGACGTTGGACTTAGTGACTGCATGATATTCACATGCATATCAGCAAAGACGAGGACCCTGAACGAGCACGGTCAGGTAAACACTGCTAAGCTCACTTTGGCGGTGCGGTCGGTAAGGACCAGACTTCTCGAAGCTACAAGTATGTACATATAAAATGTTTATGGTATTGTGGCACCCGTTCTGTTTCCTTCTAACACTGCATGTACCCGTCTGGCTTGGTTTTACAATCGAATAATGCTGTATTTCAGACGACTGAGAACGGCATACATAAGTTATAAAATATGACCTATAACCTACACATGTCCCTGGAACTCATTTCCGGTCTTGTTTGTGTATATATTTTGAGTATTATACCAGGTATTCAACGACGTTAGAGAGAGTATCCTAATTTCTGATAAAACAATAATCATTCTTGACATCAATCGCATTAGTATACGTACAAGGGCAGGATATAAGCTGAAGCTTTACGTTCAAACGGACACCACGTGATCGGCGTATAACATGTACAGTATTGTATACAAGCAATCCTTTACGTGAGGTAGGACGTGTGTCACTCGATGTTCAGCATCTCTTTTGATACAAAATAACATTTTGTGAATTTCATATCTCTCGCAGAAATGATACGACTTTTACAACAAGGCCGTACAAGCCTGCAGATGTCAATAACACCAATATATGCCAGGTGCTGCAGTACGCCCTCGAATGTGGGTCAACAAGGTGAGACATCGGCTACAGACGGTATGTACCATATTAATATTATTATTTAAGCCTATGTTAGTAGTAACACGTAATTGGTACTGATTACGTCGTACATACCACATTCAATCTATAGAGGATAGAGGAACCGTGCATACGTATCCATCAGAGTACATGTAGGCCTACAGATGTCGGCTCATGACCCTTTGATATTCGGGGGATGTACAAGTAGGATTACCATATTTTCTCGTTCGCCCGTCAAAGGTTAAAATAACCTTGTGCCAATTTTGAGGGGCTTTTCATTGGTCGTTACAGACTCGTGCCACTCTATTAATCTTTTTTGCACACCAAGTAATAGGCAGGGGATAAAACCCTGAAAAGATATACCTTCGCTCAAGGTCACATTACAGATATAGCTATCAGGGAACCATATCCCTAGCCTATAAGTCTGTATTTCTCTCATTAAAAACTTAAATTATCGTTGCCTTTCACCTCAACCCAAAGGTTATGAATCGACTGCTCGTGGGTGGAATCGTCTGCCCAAACTGAATAGGCCTAAAAGTCATTTTACTCAACTTTCAGATATTTACAAAGCTCCAGCCGTACGTGTTCCAACTGTCAGTAAGCTGATGAAAATCGCGGATAAGTTCAATATGGATGCCACCGCAGACGAATTACTTCAATACCGGGGTAAAAGTTTTGATATAGATACTACTTCGAAAAAAATATATCCAGTCAGTCCCAAGATGATTGAAAAAGACGCACAACTGAAATGTTGATTGAATGATGTTGTAAATCAAGTTTCGATTGCAATCCACAGACTGGGAGACAGTGCTCAATGCAAGTATACCATCAGGACTTGTAATGAATAAAAAATACTGGCATATCCTTTGATGGCCACAATTGTCGCAAAGCGTTAATTTGGAAATTGAGTTCCTCTCACTAATTCTTTATGGATTGCTAGATCTTAAAATAAATTTATTTACTGAATATACTCACTAGAATATTTCCCGTTGTGACAGACTTCATGGCATCTTCATGCAAGGCTTTTGACGTCGTAGATAGCCTGCCTGAACCGCTACCTCCCGTCAAGTATCCACGAACACCTGGTTACAGACCAAGACCTGAAGAAAACAAACTCAATGCCTGGTAAAGATATCTGTTTGTGTGTGAAATATGTAATGCAGTCATTTCCATAACAACGAGTAGATATACCAGGACAGATTTCAGGTCAGGAGTTGACATTAACGCATTAATTATGGATTTTATCCGTCACAAGGTATTCCTTATTTTCAGTTCTAGTTGTCGCAAAACCTTTGTTAGTATGTCATAGGTCATCGGATTTCAGGTATTGGAGATGTGACATAAAGGGTGCAGATACAGGCAAATTAGCAGGCAAGACCATAGCCATCAAGGACAATATCCCAGTGGCTGGTGTTCCTATGATGAATGGAAGTTATATCTTAGAGGGTTATGTACCAGAATTTGACGCTACTATCGTTACAAGAATTCTGGATGCAGGTAGGTGGATCTTCAGTTTCCAAGGAATGCACAAACATGCCGAGGAAATGCCTTCCCAAGTTAAAATGACCGAGTCAAAGTCACATAATTTTTGTTTTGCAATTTTCACATGCTCCTGGAGGATAAACTATGTAATCACCCATTGTAACGACAGTCGCTTGTGGTAATGAATTCGGTAAAGACTCCTATTAGCCCTGTTTCTGGTTGCAGGGGCCTTCGCCATATACCTAAAATCAAGCGATTGTGATTGTAACCTGGCGGTAATAAGTGTAGCCCTGGGGCCATGCACTTGCATCTTCTAACACGAATTAAGAAACCAATTACCAAACCAATTTTAAATATCACTTGTTTTCTATAGGTGGCCATATAATTGGTAAAACAAGTGCCGAAGACCTGTTTTCTCAGGAAATAGCTTCACATGTGTGAAGGGCGCCATCAGAAATCCATATAAGACAGATCACAGTGCTGGTGGATCTAGCAGTGGCAGTAGTGCCTTGGTAGGTGTAGAAATCCTGAAACGAAGAAAAAAACGGGAATACAAAGAAAATGTTGTTTTTTCCGAGAAAGCTATAAAAGTTTACATTCTCCAGATCAAGTGTTTCGCTGTCTAGTGCTTTTAGAATATGACAATTGCCATCAAAGTCGTTGAAAAAAAAGACTCGAAATGTTTATGCGTCCGCATTTGTTTGTTTGTTTTGGCGTGAAAACGAAATTCCTATGGGAGGAATGTTACCAACAGATCGTATTCCGACCAGTCATTATTGTTTTATTTAAGATGGGCAATATTTCATACCCTAAACAGGCAGAGAAATGAAAGCCAGCTCAGAGGAAGACGCTTTAATTGAGACGTGCGCATGAATTGCGGGCTCCTTTGATTGCAGCCATAAAAAATACTCATATGTCTGTTGTTTCGAGTGGGAGACGTCCTCTGAGAACATGATCCATGGAAAGAAAATTTGTTGCACACATTATGTTCCTAGGAATTTATTGGAGTATTTTGCTATGAAAATAACAATCCTCAAATTAGTATTTCATTTGAAGTAAATTTTGACCTGTGAACAATTCGTGTAATGGTCCTTTTCTGTTTCACGCTGTGTGCCACAGCAAAAGCGGCCAGTGAAATGCAAAGTTTGGGTGACTGAATTATTTTTGCAAACAATGTAACATTGTCCTTGTACAGATCGCCAGTGGTGATGTTGACATGGCCATCGGAGGTGATCAAGGTGGTTCTGTGCGAGAACCATCTACATGGTGTGGTGTGGTCGCTTTGAAACCAACCTTTGGGTTGGTACCGTACACTGGAATCCTCCCCATTGAACTCACCCTTGATCACACAGGACCTATTACGAAGAACGTCTACGACGCAGCTTTAATGCTAGAGGTTGGTTTGTGTGATGTTACTGTCAAGAAGAAAAAAATACAAAGGTCAAGCGCTTTTGTTGGTTAACGTCGCTTTCTGAAGCATATTTCAAGGGTCATGGAATGTTTGCGCTTGTTTTCTGGTGTGGGTCACTAATTTTATGAGCGATACGATGAACTTGCCGGAAAATTTGCCAAATTGAAATTCATAAAACACCAAAAGTGATCAGGGAGACGGTATTTTGGTAAAGACTTCAGCGGGAAACACTTTGACAATAAATTACTTCAAGTTGTTGTGTGCTGTGCCTCTCTGAATGTTGCCCCCGGAGACTGTAATGTTACCTCGTATCCCATGCAAATCAAACACCCTTCGTGATGGAAAGTGTTTAATAAACATTGATTTACCCAGTTGTAAAATATAACCCTGATTGCTGAAATCGGTAAACTATTTTCCCACACAGGTGATTGCTGGATACGACAATGGTCTTGATCCAAGGCAGCCGGAAAAGTTTGAAGTGCATGAATACACAGCGGCGGTAAGCTGTAATATTTTTTCTTTCTTACATTACTTTAAAATAGATGTTTTGCTAAAACGCGTGTCAGTATAATGATTTGATCATAGTAGTGTTGATGTCATGAATGACGCAATTTTATGCGATGGATTTCTTGAAACATTCGGATTTTTTTAATCATGCAATCGGGACAAAAACAAAACTTACAGTAAAATGATCGAAAGCTAGTGGTTAGCTATTCGACATAATAACGACCTGTCTTTTTTCAGATATGAAAGCTGGAGACTCAGTGAGTTTGATGTCATGCACAGTAGATCACGGTGTTTTGATTATAACAAACATTTCCCTAAATGTACCATCTCGCTTCCGACATAAAACTCTAGCTGCAATCTAATGTAGATTAAATAACACGTGGTAGCTACTCAAGAGAGATATATTCGCTTCTATATTTTTAAATCTTTTATGTGTACCATTCTTCGTCTATGTGTAGCTAGAGACTAAATTACCAGGCATTAGGGTAGGCATAGTAAAAGAAGGTTTCGGTCAGCAATACTCGGAAGAAGATGTCGACCGCATGGTGAAGAATGCGGCATTACAGATGACTACCGTCGGCGCTGAAGTTGATGAAATTTCTATTCCGGAACACACTCTTGGTAAATATGCTCTATCGAATCTCAATCAACTTTTTATGAAGCAACAATTATTGTAAATTTTAGTAATTATACATTACCTTATAACATTTATTCTGATTTTACGGTTCAAAGATTTCACTTAACATTTTATTTAAATAAATGATATGTTTCTAGTCGTTTGTGTGCCATAAGGTTTATATATAGGGCCGCACTTCTTGTGCCATGTCAAACCTATAATAAAAGCAAGCATGCAACCGTTTCCATTCTATTCAACTTTCTTATCGACAGTCACACAAAGAAGCTAGTGAGAAAACTAGATTTACCTGAGTAAATTTCATTGTATCAACCATTGTATATATAAATAATTCTTTGAAATATATACTTTAAAACGGTAAAAATATAAGATATAAAGCGGCTTTGAACCGACCCTCCGGCGGACCGAAGCCCGTGTACGTATTCTCGCATCGGACTTTGCCCATTGGTCACCAGGAAAATTGTACTACTCTACTATATACGTGAGAGGAAACGTCGGTTAGGTATTTGCTACCTTCAGATTTCGACCAGGGGTCAAACGGGTGCGCCGTCGGAAAAATGTATATCAGTTTGTGCTTGTAGTTTTCACCGGACTCACGTAAACCATTCACAGAAGTTTTCAACAGTTCCTTGACCTGTGTCTATATTCCAGGAAATGCCCTGTTTGCAGCGATTGCGTTCGAAGGCGGTGCTGATATGATGATGAAAGGTTGTGGTGAGTTGTAAAAGTCCCTTGGCAGGCCGTCATGATATTTATATTAAGACAACACTTATCAGTTCCGGACGATCTATCTTTCACACATTACAGACTTATTTTTAAAAATTCTATAAAGGCTGATGTAATTGGATGTCAGACTTTTCAGACTCTAAAATGTGGCACCTTACTTTAAAAAATTGCAAAGAATTTTCGTTTAGGTCACAAAAGGTAATATGAACGAAATTATTTTAACAGCATTAGACTAAAGTCACATATTACCTTATTAGTAGAATGTATAGTGAGTTTTGAACCCTGTCATTGTTTTTCTTCCATCTGTATCATTTTCTGTTAGGTGCTGGTTCCCAGTATCGAGGTTTTTATCCATCTAGCACGGTCAATGCACTGCACAGAGGATATCGAACAAGAATCAATGACATGTCGCATATTTTGAAGGTATGAGTGCTTGCTAGCTTACCGAGTCATGCAATTAATCCATCACAGACAACGGCTTTGTGAACGATAAAAACCAGTTGTAGCTTTACTGGCAAAATTAAGTCGCACCAACATTAATCAAGTTGTTATATCAAGAAAAACAGCAAATCTTGAAATTTTTAACCTAGCAAATGTCTTGAAACTGCAGTGGCTACATTGATTTATGGGCAACAGAGTCTTACCCTTCCGTTTGTGAAATACCTTTCACGACATAATTAAAGTGGCCATTTGAAGCGCAATGTTTTTTAGTGTGATTATCGATGTCCAACCTGTTCGGTTTAAAGATTACATACGTGATCAAAGAACAATAAGTGACTTTTCTCGCTACAAATAAGCGTTAAAGTTCTAATGTGAATCGTGTGGTTCACGAAATCTGAGCACGAAACCGCATTATTGAATGATATAATTTATCCTATGCATACGTAATGGTTAACGATCTTACAACATTCACTCTGTTTTCTTCGCTGAATAGGCGATCTTGCTGTTTGGAGATTATTTGAAACAGGAATACGGTGGCTATTTCTACGCCAAAGCCCAGAACATTTCTCTGGATTTGACAAAAGCTTTTGACAAGACCTTTGAAGATTATGATGTGTTGGTAATGCCAACAATTCCATTCAAAGCTCCAAAGTTGCCAACTCAGGATATAACAATTCCAGGTAGTTGAAGTATTAGATAAATTATAACTGAAGTAAAATTTAGCTAGAACATTGCACTTACTTTTCCCATATGAGGATGGATTCGGAGTAAAATTAATGTTATAGTTTTTATGATGCCTTGTCTGATTTTTCTTTCATTGCTCAGCATGACGAATCTCAGTAGTTCTCCGTACTTGTTAGTTTTACGTCTGACCTTCAGGGGGTTCTAAATTATACGAAATGATGTACAGTCAGTCAAATAGAAACTTTTCAGTTTGATTTAATTGTTTTCCTTTCATTCGACACACCGAGTAATTTCACATAGCAGGCACATACGTATGTGCAAAAAACCCAAATATCAACGCTAACAATTTCCCTTTCAGTGCCCCACGACCCTCAAAGGCAATGTTTTTAGTCGTTCGGATCCTTTATAGTAAGGAATTAAAACGTCTTTGAC
This sequence comes from Ptychodera flava, assembly GCF_041260155.1. Lineage (NCBI taxonomy): Eukaryota > Metazoa > Hemichordata > Enteropneusta > Ptychoderidae > Ptychodera > Ptychodera flava. Next base: position 23,269,909 of record NC_091933.1, on the reverse strand, counting down.
TGATAGAAAAGCATATATAGTATGTATAGTGCTTTGCTGTGGTAACAGAAAGCAAATTCAGAATTGCTCTTTTATAGCAATTATTAAAAGTTTCAAAAGACTGTCAGAGATCTAACGCTAACAATTTCCCTTTCAGTGCCCCACGACCCTCAAAGGCAATGTTTTTAGTCGTTCGGATCCTTTATAGTAAGGAATTAAAACGTCTTTGACTGATAGAAAAGCATATATAGTATGTATAGTGCTTTGCTGTGGTAACAGAAAGCAAATTCAGAATTGCTCTTTTATAGCAATTATTAAAAGTTTCAAAAGACTGTCAGAGATCTAAGAGTATTTGCGTACATCCTTTGTTTTATTTGAAAGATAACCATGTACAGCTTTTATCAAGAGACCTTTCACTGGTTCCTTCTCTAAGTCAACTATAAATCGAAGAACACGAAATCCATTTTCTTTTACAGATATCTTTGAAACTGGGCTAAACACGATTACGAACACCGCTCCATACAACGTGACTGGCCACCCAGCCTAACCATTAATACTGGTTTTTCTGATGGACTACCTGTAGCATGATGATGGTTGGAAGGAAGTTTGACGAGTCAACGTTGCTCAAAGTAGCCTATGCGTACGAAAAATTGCGAGATCAATTGAATGAACCGATTAAACAGATTCGTACTAGATGATAGGACGTAGAAGGCCTGTTCGAAGTTTTTAATGTGAAAAAAACGCCTAGGTTCGGTGGGGTTTTGTAGGGTAGGTCGGATTACCGAAATCATACATTTTTTTTATTTGGCCTTATGGACTTTATTCCAAATCCCTCTCCAACAATCAAGCAAGCATCGGAGAGGACTCTCATTTGAGTCCTGTATCTATCTGATTTGGACTCACAAAGGAACATTATATAAAGCCATACGCACAGTACCGAGTCTGTAAAGACAACAACAAGGAAGTATGCACAATTACACGCAAATGATTATTTTGCTTAAAACATCTTGATGTAGTGCAAGTTATTCTTGGTAATAAGGATCTGCCAATTGGTGTCAATATTTAGTGGAAGCTCAATGAATTCAGTGAAAGCAAAGTATAAGTCTTTGTTCCTTACTGTCAAGTTAATGTTGAGTGCTTCCACAGTAAGTGTGCTGCTGGCTGCAGATTTCAGACCAAACGAATGGATACTCAACGAATTAAATCAAAATACCAATAAACCAAAAGTGTACCTTTTGTCATTGAATATATCTACATAATCGTCTTATGAGTTACACTGATTTATTGAGATCTTCTCAAAATACTGGTAACCCAAGTGACCTTGCAACAAGTCAAAATTTACAATAAGTATGAAGTGGCTAAGGGAAAGGGTAAGATGGTGAGGTAAGGCGACGACACACTGTGGTAAAAGGATGAAGAGTCTTCTGAGAACAAAATTGTAATCTTACATCTTTGAGACAAGCTTTGTAAACTTTCAATAATATTACAAGTAAAATATCTGTATCTCAAAAAAGTAAAATGCTTGTGTCGAGATGCTTAGTTATAAATGCTTCTTAAAAACTGATTACTGAAACAATCATATGCTAGTTTCAAACCATACAACTAGCAAACGTTTTTGTGTTGCGAATGTTCATTTCGGTTTTAGGAAGCTTACAAAAGAAACTTAAAGGAAGCCCAGGATGATTTTTCACTGAAATGAAAGTGTTTTAAAAATGCAAAAATAATCATTGATGTCAATTTCAGAGATCGTTAAACTTCTTTACCTCAATGTGCGATTGTTTGAAAGTTATGTTAAGATAGAAAAATTATTTTATAAAAAACATATTTGCAGTAGATCTTTTTAGGATGTGGTAAGAATGAAAAAGTCAAATTTATATTTCATTTTCCAAGATTTGACATTTTCTTTGAGATTGAAATACATCTGGAGAATTCTACAAAATGTTATTTGCAATACATGTACGGACAAATTAAAAATTACGAGTAACTTGAAATTATCGTAGTTTTTCAAATTCTTTGTTAGAACCTAAAAATGTCAACATTTTTTTAAAATGATCTTTGTCGCCATAGTCCGTAAAGGAGCCGTTTCAGTACCCTTTGCATTTGATAGTCAAGGGTTAGCTAGTGATTTCGTTCATTGATGTTTCTGGGATGTAATGGACGCAAAATCATTGGTTTGGGATCATCATCTTAAATCTTGTTTTATTGCTTTCAGTCATCATGGTTTTGGAAGACATTTTTCATAAATTTCTAGATTCAGATTATATCTTTATATCTGTACGATGTTTTTAGCTGCTTCCGTCGTAAGGTCACGTGTACTGTTCGTTGGTTTCTGTTTCAGTGCCTAGCGGCTGTTTCAAGGACAGAACAAATTTTGCCTCTTTTCTTGAAAATATTGTGTTTCAAACTAGAGAGGGTGTCATCCATGGAGATAGGCCTACTTTTACTGTTGGCTATATAATAAACTTGCGATAGTGAGCGCGGACGGAAGTTTACGTAAAACAAACTCTCTTGATTACTTGGTTTACTGTTGTATTGTATTACTGTCTCCCTGTGTGTTTCATTTTCAGTCGGCTTTGCCTGAAATAGATATTCAACAAATGAAAGGATAATGAGAACAGCATCATTTTGGCTGTCAGTATGGTACTGGAAAATTTAAATAAGTAATCGATAATTGAAAGTCTGACGACATTGTTAAAATCGGATAAGAAATCACTTCACAATATAATAATTAATATAAGTATTATATAGAAATAATAACATGAATAATAATAGTTTAAATTTCCCTGAAAATTTCACCATAAGAGTATTTTGGGTCGAAAAGACCAAATATATATCGATTTCACTGCCCCATGTTTCCATGGTAACCATTTTAGGGGTTGAAAATTTCGGATTTTCTAATATCCAATGAAAAGTTACTGTGATTGATATGAAAATTATCTAGTGGGGGAGTTCGGGTCAGAGAACACAAAAACCAGACTTATTTTAATGTTTCAAGTTGCCATGGTAACTATTTTGGGATTGAAATGTTACTTTTTCGCTAATTCCTATTAAAGAACTATTAATTGATGTAAAAATTGATCATAAGTGTTTTTTCTGGTTAGCACACCAAAAAAAATCACACTCATTTTAATGTGAGATGTTTCCATGGCAACCATCCAGGAGTAAAAATTACCAGTTTTTCAAAGATTTCGCCTAAAATCCAGTGATCAACAGAATGTGTTATATCAAAGTGATATTTTGGGTAAGAAAGACCAAATATCCAGTCTAAAAAACCAGCAATCCACAGAATATTATACCAAAGGGTTATTTTGGCTTAGAAAGACAAAATATGATATCCATTTTGCTGCCCTGTGTTTCCATATTAACCTATTTGCATTTAAAATTTCATTTTAATGTAAATCGGGGCCATTCTGGTCAAAATTATGTTTTCCATTAATTTTAGTATGTTAGAATTAATTTTATATAGACCAGAAATAATTTATCAAGCATTTTCAATTTTGTTTCATGCGGTCATCCCAAATAAGTGTTATATAGTATAGTACTAACTTATTATGCATTCATTTAATTAAGTTTATGCCTTCAAATTAATTTTATGTGCTAAAATTAATTCTACTAGTAATTTCTACTAGTATCTCAAATTAATTTTATATACCATTATTTATCACAAGCAGTAACAGTAGCGCACAGTTTTTTTTTATTTAAAATAAACAACACCTCTTTTTCAGAATTCCCACAGCTTCAATGAACTGTTATTAGATTTCTATATAATACTTATAGCCCCTAAACTTGTAATAATAATAATAATAATAATAATAATAATAATAATAATAATAATAATACATTCATCAACAAGGTTACCGAAGCACAGTAGTTTATACGAAAGCCAAACCAACATGAATCGATGGCTTGCTTCGACTGATAATGCAAAATACGTAATGATATCAATAGCAACGGCTTTCAACATGATGTGATAGCGGGCGCAGTTCGGCTGAACGCCAGCTCCCTTTACCTCGCTTGCACTCTAATCAGACTTCCATTAATCCGAAGAGTGAACCCAGCGACCTTTGGCCTTTGCAGTAAAGAATAAACCTGGTTCCCGAACGCTGCTGATGTTTTTAGATTTCTGTCACTCATACGTTGTGTACAGCAGTGGAGTGATCCACAGAATTCACAGGTATGTGTTACAAATTACTGTTTGTCGTTAGAGTTCAGATGCCACTCTTGCCAAAGAAAATGTTTGTGAATCGTATCAAGCTTGAGGGGCTTTATGAGGCACGACTGACCTACATACACTGTAAAACTTTCCACAAACACCTGAAGAAGTGAGGTGATTATAGTAGTCACATAGACAATAACCCAATCTACTGCCTACGATCTCGGCTTACTATGATACTGTATTACAGCAGGCTAAATCACTCCCACAAGCCACAAGATATCTGTTAAAAGACTGAAGGGCGTCACCTTGATCCTTGAAGTCATTCCTTTCAGTACAAAGGCACTCAAACTTCAAGGTTAATCTCGCCTGACAAAGGGGTATACACAACAATAAAATGACTGCCAATGCGCTGACAGTCTCGAGGCAGGTAAAGCAAATATCCGATAAGACAACGATCTTCCATAGACAACAAAACGACTTCTAAGTGAACAGATTTTGATTCGAAAAACATCTTTGAGGCAAGGGACAAAAATGAATTTATTCGGTAAAAGCCTGAAGCATTCGATGTTGTTAAAGAGTACAATGAGAATAAAAGTTACCAGTCATTCTTATGATAATTGGTTTACAAATGTGTCTGGTAAAATAACATTGGCACAAGTCAATGTATTCTGGTAAATTTCTTGCACCATACATCACGTCGCTAACATCCAAAAACCATACCAGCATGAATTAACAAACAGCAATACCAAAAACGATTCCAAAATGCACAACTGAAATAAAACAAAAAGAATTTAAGAAGTTCCTTTTAATATAAAACAAGTAAATAACAGTACTGTCACAGACTTTTTTAATCACAAAGATTGTCGTTTTTTCTCGAGTAATGAAATAATTACTCAAGTTTTTATCATCTGTTGAAAAGATCTTCTAAAAGACTCAGGGCTACTTCAGACTTTTGGAATCACTGAAAGGTGTAGATTCAGAGACCATAGAAATGTCAAAGGAAAGTACATTTAATATAGCTACACTGCGTTTTCACTATATTGCTTTGAAGAGTGGTTGGCCTGTGTAACTTACACTTAACTTGCAATGGCTGTGTTATAGATTAAACAATAAACTTTATTTGGTTGGTTTTATATATATATATATATATATTATATATATATATATAATATATATATATATATATATATATATATATATATATATATATATCTCACGGTGGCACCCAAAATATTTGTTTACCGGTAAACACTCAGCGAGGAAAACTCTTAATAGATTTTGTCAAATCCGCGACTGAAGTAAAACGTGTAATGACTGTTATGAGGACTTTCCCTGGAAGGTAAAACAGATATTTGGAAAAAAACTTGTCGAAGTATTTACGGATAATTTACAGATGTGAAATATATTGGCGTACTGGTGAACTCTTCACAACGCTGATTTCCGTGTATCCAGAACGTAATCACGTAGTCCCTCTTCATTATCCCCCCTCGTTTTTTTTACCAGGAAATGCTGCGACTTGTACAACAATGCCGGGCGAATGTGTGGAGGACAGCATCACCAGTAGTGCCACGGTATTGCAGTTCGTCGCCAGACGAACGTCAGCAAAGTAGTGACTCGTCAACTCAAGACGGTAGGTTTAACCACAATGTCCTGCCAACAGTCAATTTGATACGAAATGTTGGGACCATGGAGCTTTAAAAAGGCTATATGGCGCCCATACCTTTATAGAATTAAAATGGCCACAGGTTTAGCCATGAATTGTACGCTGGCTTTATAAGATGTGAACTACCGGGGGAGGGCTCGAGGACGAAGAAAATCTAGACTTAAATATAATCTCAGACAAGTACAATACTGTAGATGTCTGAAATATGGTGAAGTTTAACATTTAAACAAGACATGGAAAACATGAGCTAACAAATGTAATTCTTACAACCAAACATGCAGTAAGTGAATTTTTACTGACAGAAGTAATATGCTGATGAACATTGAACTAGCGACAAGAAAGGGAGTTTTAGTCTCTGCACCGTGGGCGCCTGTGTCTTGTTTGAAACAGTGAAAGGACTATCGATAAATCATTTTCAGACGTAAATTACTACGTTGACGACTAAACAACTATTTTGGCACATTTTCCTATTTTTGTAGTTTGTTTTGTAAGCTTTTCGTCAGCCTTTTAAAGGGCATTCAATTTTACTATGCTTGTTGAAGTCCACAAAATATGTCCATTGTGGGCATTCGATTTTACTATGCTTGTTGAAGTCCACAAAATATGTCCACGCGTCCTTGTCTCAGTGGCCTTGAAATGGTCCTTTGTGCTCATTCACGGCGCATGACCCAACATAACCTCTTGCGAGATTCTTGACCCGAGCTGTCTCTACTGCAATAACAACAACTGTGGGCGTCTGTTAAGACCTCAAAAGTGTCGCTGACGTCAAAATGTCTTCGTGCTAAATGTGCAGTAAGATAAGGGGTTAAATTCAAGTCACATTGACGTTTTTGAAACAATATTAGCAGCTATTCTACAATTCAAGTTGGATAAAAAATATAAAAAATTAGAGCTGAGGACAATATTAACAATTGGGAGAGCAAGTGTCGGATTAGTACTGATGACGTTATAAAGTTTTACAACTTCATACAAAGATATGAATAAAAATTCTTTAGACAGCGAGGAAATCAAGTTCAACTGAAAACATGGGAACATCTTTGAGGTCAGGGACACCTACGAGGTCTTATATAACGGACGTCCTTCGATGAAATCAGTCAATGAAACTTGTTCATTACACAGTTACTAGAATAGCGAATTTCTTGGTACTGCATCTGCATGTTGACAAACACTCACCAATCTTGATGAATACTGAATAGTTTATGATTTTGTAAGATTATGAAGTGTGAAGAGCTGCAGTATTTAGTTCATCTTCAGATAAATCTTCTGTGTCATACTCTATCGCTGTTCGTGTTCTGAGCAACACATTGCAGCAATATGCGACAGTCTGTTTTTATAGACGTTTAACAAATTTCTTCATTCTTTTCAGAGATCTACAAAGCTCCCGCCGTTCGAGTGCCAACTGTCGACAAGCTCGCGAAATTAGCAAGGAAATTTAATTTAGATACCACCGCCGACGAATTACAGCAATACAGAGGTAAAGTTGAGCATAACCAACAACCAACGAAGTATTTTCAAATTGTAATTGTAGACAACTGATTGACATTAATGAAATGCGCTCGTGATGAATAATTTCACCTTTCACTCGGTTTTGGAAAACCTACAATCATGCTTTGTGACGTCACATGGGACATCGTACTTGATAAACATTGTGTCAACGATATACCACGCTGAAAAACGTTCCTTCCTCTGACAGACTTTATGGCATCTGCATGCAAGTCCTTTGATGTCGTAGACAGTCTGCCTGAACCACTACTTCCAGTCAAGTATCCAAGAACACCTGGCTACAGACCAAGACCTGAAGAAAACAAACACAATGCTTGGTAAACGTATCCTTTGTGCCTTGCAGTATTTCCATAAAACCGCGGTATATGTATCGGAACAAAGTTAGCTAGTGATTGTCAGGTGTATTTAATGTAAGGAAGGAAAAACATTAGTGATAGACCATTATATTGTGAGAGAGGTGTTAGCATGAAGGCATGCCCCTGGTATTGGGCCTAGAGTCATACCAGAACAGCCTGTGTCTCTTCCACTAAGCTCGAAAACATGTTCATAAATTGGATAACTTTGTCTTTTTTCTGTACTAAAATAGTGCATTTATCCAAGGAAGTAAGCTATTTATTGCCATGTAAGTTGAATAAGATTTATTTCACCTGTGTAAAAAGGTCATACATACTGTTATAAGTATATTTTAATAACAACATTTTTTGCAAAAATGAGCCGATATTTTGTCAATTGTCAGTGACAATACAGTTCTCTATTATCCTATTAGTCCTCTATTATCACTCCTCTCCCATGAGCTCATAGTTCATCCCCCTCGTTGTACATTATTGATGATTTTCATTGTGCAAAATCATGGTTGATTCCGTACTCATCATATTTTTCAGGTACTGGCGATGTGACATAAAGGGTGCAGACACGGGCAAATTAGCAGGCAAGACCTTAGCCATCAAGGACAATATCCCAGTAGCTGGTGTTCCTATGATGAATGGTAGTTATGTTTTAGAGGGATACGTACCAGAATTTGATGCAACTATCGTTACTAGGATACTGGATGCAGGTACGAGTAATTAATCTATAAGCATTAATCTTAGTCCTACGGACGTCTGTAACGTGTATGCCTCTAAGCTCGTACTACAAAGTATTGTTGAAAACAGTGAGCAGTGCATTAAATGCACTGCTCACTGTTTTCAACAGTCACCTGTAATCTAAATGTGCCCATATATGGGGAAAGGGGCCTTCCTTGGTATTCAAAATGCCCATGTGAGGGCGCTGTTTTTAAAAAGCGGCCACCCACTTAAAATCTGTGATTGGTTAGATTTTCTCTTTCCATGGTAACTGTGACAAAATTGGAACAGGTGACAGTATACCTTTAAGGAAGGGCAGGAGTTATGGGTTGGGTCATGCATCGGTTTTGTTGGTTGATATTAACCACACAGCAATCGAAAACCATACGTAGTCCACTGAAGGTCTTGTGTGGACACTAAAGGTAGAAGGTGGTCAAAAGTAATGAAAGTAAAACGTGGTAGGTTGATGTCCACAGACTCACATAACGACAAAGACTAATGCTTTCTTGACTGTCTGATTCCAATTCCAAATTCACTTGTCGTCACTGTTAGAGCTTTGATCGGTTCAGAGGGAGGCATCTTTAATAAGTAACATTGTTTGAAATCCATGCTGCATACAGACGCAATGAAGCAGAAGTATGAAAGGTAGCTGTCCAGAGACGATATTGCAAAACTTACCAAGTGACTTCTCCAATCGTAATTGAGATTGGCCATGTTCATCGTTTGTTACGTCCGCCTGCAACCTTTGCCTTGGTAATGGAATTTCGTAGGTTAATTCTTTTTTCTAAATAGCATACAATGTTCCTACAACTTGATGACTCACTGTAATTTATATTGTTCTGTCTCAGGCGGCCATATCCTTGGCAAAGCATCTGTTGAAGACATGTGTTTCTCTGGAAGTAGCTTCACATCCGTCAAAGGACCCATTCGAAATCCGCACAAGACAGATCACAGTTCTGGTGGATCGAGCGCTGGCAGTGGTGTCTTGGTAGGTAGAGTAACAAGACTGCGCATGTGCACGTAGGGGCCGTGGTGAATTAAACCACGCCCATGAGAAATTTAACTCACTGCATTTAAGGAGAGCAGGTTAACTTTTTCTATTTAGGTCGTCATGCGTAATTTGCACTACACGGATGCAATCACTGATTTTGATTTGAAATATTTGTCGTTAAAACAGCGTTTCCAACTTTAAAAAAAACCATTTCAGATCGTATTTTGGAGGAATATTCACCATAATTTCGCCCTCGGATTTCGCGCTTCCAAAGTGTTGTTTGGCGGAAGGCATTAGGAGTCAAATGGAATGAACATCGTTTGCAACGCACGTTTTCATTTTCAATTGACCCTTCACTTCCAATACAAAGACTAGCCCCCCCCATTCCCTATTGCTAACCCAAACAATGCCGATGACTATGGACTTAAGATAGTATGCGCCTCGAAAGTGAAATACTTAAACGTTTGCTCAACCTTTCCTGAACGAAACTTTCAAGCATTCTCTTACCAAAATCAAGAATAAAATCTGTGTTATCTTGTAAAGTTTGAAACTAGCGAAACAAATTACCTAGCATTTACCGAAATTTGAAATTAACAATGGTTACCACCCCCTTGTTTTAACTCTTTGGGTAATATCAAAATTTCGATTGTGACGGTGAAACGGTTCTTGCCCAAGAGCTTTAGAATTAGCCCCCGTAAGCGGAAGACCAGAAAAGTATTGGAAAAATTGAGAGTACGGATATCTATCCTAGGGGTGCATTCTACCTTGATAACAGGCGTGATCAATTATGGACCTAACCAGGTGTTCCGAGATATCGTCTACCTTGTGCAGTGCTTCACCTCGTCTGAGGTTAGGTCTCTTTTGGTTTCAGGGTTGCATACGCGACGTTACTCTATCAATAACACAACATAAAGTTTTGAGCGAATCACTGTCGACGTATGTCTCCATATTTGAGTAATTTGCATTCCGTTTCTTGAAAATGGATTGCAGTGATAGAAGAGTGCAGTGGCCCTGCGATTCGCGTTCTTCCCTGTTGGAACACGCGCGCGCCCTTCAGAGACGCGACGCGAATCGCAGGGTCTGGACGTTCTTGCAAGCGACCGGTCGGATTTCTGCTGATCCGGGTACTTTATAGAACTTTACGCATCCGTCAATCAAAAACAAATGACAAGTACCATAGCCAAATAAAATGTAAAATGAAAAATAAAAACATACCGCGTATATAGGTCTACCAGTTTCCACCCCGTTAGATAGGTTTTTCTTTTGACGTCACTACCCTTATGAATATTCATATCTTTGCAAGAACCGACAGTCGCTGTATCTGGCAGCGCGTGCTAACAGCTGCACAGCGTAGCCTTCGAATGCAGGCTTACTTTGGGCGCGCACAAAACAAGGCACAGCGACTGTGGAGAGTCTATTTTCCGACTATCCATAGTTTACCCTTTTCAGTGTTCAGTTTCACAGGTTCAAAAGGAATGCCCATCGAGTCAGAATAAGCGTTTTGTTTTCCGAAAGCACCGGACAACAATTCCTTGAAAGAGAAACTGTTAGGATAGTAAGGTAGTTAATCTACGTTTTATTTTCCATCTGCTCAGGTAGCCTGCGGTGAGGTAGACATGGCTATCGGTGGCGATCAAGGAGGTTCCATACGGATGCCCTCGACTTGGTGTGGAGTGGTTGGTTTAAAGCCAACTTTTGGGTTAGTGCCATACACTGGCACCATTTCCATGGATGTTACCATTGACTCCGCAGGACCTATCACGAAAAATGTTTACGATGCAGCACTGTTACTGGAGGTGTGTCTGTTTGGACATTTTTTGCGAAAACTTCCATTTTACACATATAACAGCGTTGAGGAGTGAATTTTTTTGAAAAATTATCAAACGTTGTACCGGAATACGCTGTTTATTGAAATGCGCAGAGCATGATCTCAGCAGAGATACTATTTGTGTAAAATAATGACAATACTTAAGCCAAAACGTAAGTCCTATATTCTGCTCGTCATGCTTGAACCTGCAGTCATATAGTCATAGTTTTTTTTGCAGTGAACTATCTTCAGTGGATTATCATTAAAATGCGCCCTGATCTGAGTGAGTTCAATTCAAATCAGCGAGAGAAAAGTATTTGATGTTAAGGTAAAAAAATGAAAGAAGTGATTTCACGTTCTTTGAAAAGACCTTGACCTGCGTTTGGCACCAAATAGTACTTAAAAATCTATAATTTCATGTTGCTTGAATTGGCAAAGTGAACAGTTTTGCAAGTTCACACCTTTGGCATCTTTGGATTGTGCAATAACTCCTTCAGTACGTTAATTATCGATTGCGGGTCTTCTAAGGGGAGGCATTGTAATGTAATCCGTTTTGAAACGTCTGAAAAGTCAGCAATCACTCAACAAAAGTAATCATGTCAAAGGCATATGAAGTCAGGGCATATGAAGTCAGGGAATGATTTTTTTGTGTATCGTGTCTTGCGATCATTTCTTACAGGCGATTGCTGGCTACGACGACGGGCTTGACCCAAGACAACCAGCTGATCTTGAAGTGAAAGAATACACAGAGGCGGTAAGCTGTAAATTATCAAAAGTGATGTGAATTTGTCATGACCATTCGCAGATAATAACACTCTTCTATTGTTTTACCATTGTCGTGACTGCAATCAATATATTTTTGCATATTTGTTAAGAAATCATATATTTCAGATATGACAGTGTCATATCTTATAAATCCTTTTTAAAAACTATGACAAATTCCGAGGTCATGCTGTGGTTATGACGATGGTAGTGCTCATTTACATACGTAATACTCTTTCCCAATTAGAGATATATCTAGATTAACTTGACCAAAGTTGACAAAACTTGCTTTGTAACTTGAAAATACTATGATATGACAGTGATGAAAGTCCGGAGTAGGAATGTATGTCTGGACTGACTCGACCAAAGCTATTTTTTGAAATAATCCTTTTTTGAAAAAGGCTTACAAGATAGGTTATTACAGGACTCATGGATTGGAACATGCATGATAGTAAAAGTATATATACAAAGCATATTCAGTTGCCATCACTGACTTTTATTCAGCTGGTCACTTCTAGTTGTATTACCACATTTTTCTGCATAGTCAGTAACTTCCACGGTATATGGCCTCGCACAGTTTTCGCATGGAATTAATGCACAGAAACACCGCTAAGATGTCATTGGCAAAGTTTATTGGAAACGTAGCTGCATTTAGCAGTGGTCCCTGCCAGCTAAAAGTCAAGGCCAGCAAAGCTAAGGTCGTATATTGTAGAAGTTACCGACATCAAAGAAAACGGCGACACGTGTAGAAGTAACCTGCTCAAATGGTGTGTGATAACACGTGGTGGAGAATTCGCGTTTACATACTTGAGTTTAATTTGCAACACAATGAAAGTAGAAATTTTAAGTTTGTCGATCAAATGTCTTTTCAACGTAGTCTATAAAGCTTTGACACAAAAATTATGATAGTAATTCAGCAGCAATGTTTTTACACACCAAACAAATAGTTTGAGATCAATGCACACATAGTTCTGCAAATTTTCGATCAGATTCGAAGTTACAATTTACGGCACCTATTTACCTAGCAAAGACATCAGCAGTCAAGACCGTTCAGCTAAACCTCAAAGGCCCGAGATCGGGATTAAGTAAGGTGTTCAGAAGATTATTAGGTGTTTGTGTCTTTTGTTTTCCCTTGAAATTGCCATCGTTATATAAATATGTTGCTAGATGTTTTGATTAAGTCCGAACGGGGGTTTAATTCAAGGATTAGAATCTGTACTGAGTTCTGTTACTTTTTGCAGTTAGTTACCGAGATACCAGGAACTAGAATTGGCATTGTGAAGGAAGGATTTGGTTTGCCAATGTCTGAAGAAGATGTTGATACCATGGTTAAGAAGGCAGCTTTTCAGATGACAAGCGTAGGTGCTGCAGTCGAAGAGGTTTCTGTCCCAGAACACACACTTGGTAATTGCAAACTTTAACATACCTTATGCCAATAACTTCTGCTCTTAAGCTTGGTGTTTCTTTCATTGCAGTTAGTTGGGGTTGCATGCATTGCTTGTGCTATCCTCCAGGGGAAAATCCTTATACTTTGTATCCAAATGTTTGTGACTTAACTGTCATTTGTGTCACCTTGATTCCTTCTTTGCATAGAAATCAATCCAATGCTACATGAGACGCCAAGTAAGCTCAACAATGCAAAGAAAGAAGTCCACCCAAGCTGGGCTGAGAAGCTTATCTTAATCAGTTGTACATAGTTTAAGATTCAGAAATGTACAGCAAAGGTTTTCTTCAGTTGTAATTGTTTAATGTTACGAACGTTTGTCGGAGATTATCTGATCGCAGTTGCTAGCGCAACTGTTCTCCTTCAATTCTTCCAGGAGGTCACTTGTTTACGGCTTTTGGATTTGAAGGCATCGCCGGTATGATGATCAAAGGATGTGGTAAGTCAGCATCCAAATGTTGACTCTGGTCTTTGATTTAATGTGAATTATCCAGCGCATAAATGAAATAGTAATAACATGTCATTCACCGTGACGTTACACCAAAAAATTAAGAATCGATGACATAGAAACTCTTAAGACATTTCCACTGTGGACGGCCAAAAAACCATATAACTACAGTCAACAATTATATGAACAGTTAATTACAAGGAAATTTTTCAAATGTAAATACAACTACACAAAATAAAATAATGCCAACTCATACGATAGACAGCATTAGCAGTGTCTTCATACATGAACATAGCAAAAGTGGTCAAATAAAGTGTCCGTACCACGTGAGACATGGCACAATTCTTGTGAGATACGCCCGAGGAACTAGTGCGTCTTTCTCGCACTCGTTCCTCAGCTTTTATGAGCTAAATCATAAAGGAACTTGTCTTGTCCTCCTTATCTCTACACCTTCTATCATTTTGTTTAAGGTGCTGGTAGCCAGTATAAAGGTTATTACCCATCTAGTGCAGTCAACGCATTACACAGAGGATACAGAACCAGAATTAACGATATGTCCCACATTTTGAAGGTATGTATACAGCAAGTTTAATAGTCCTGAGGGTTTCAGGACTTAGGATACAATATGTGTTTCAGAGCTTTAATTTAAATCAGAATTTCAGGACAAGGAATGCAGTGTATGAACAATTTTAATTAGTGATCATAATTTCTGAGTCAAACACGTATCAATCCAATGACATGGTCGTCGTTGTCGTCGTCATCATTATTGTTGTTGCTGATGTTGTTTTTGTTGTTATTTTCGTCGTCATGTCGGTGTTTTGATTGTTTTAAAACTCAGCAAAACCTTTGCGCACAGGCAGTTTTATCTTGCCATTGCAATTTTTTAGTCACCAAAAATCCTTTGGTGAACACTCTTTTCGAGACAATCGAAGACAGAGATGCAGCCCAATATTTATGACATAGAGAACTGTTATTCAGCGAAAGCAAGTCCATACTTGGGAAAGGCACAGGACAGTGTTGTCATAAATGCTCTATTACTATATCCCTCAGGGAGTCTTGCTTTTCGGTGAGTATCTGAAACAAGATTATGGTGGTTATTTTTATGCAAAAGCTCAGAACATTCGGATTGATGTTACTAAGGCATTCGACAGGGTATTTGAAGATTATGATGTGCTGGTAATGCCTACAATCCCCTTTAAAGCTCCCAAATTACCAAATCAAGATATCGCTGTTTCTGGTAAGTAATTTACTCCTAATACAATATACTACGTACTTACTTTAGCATGATAGCTCTGGCGGATAAGCCATGGCACATTATTGCTCCGTTTCCAGGGCTCGAAATTAGCGGTAGTCCCGCGTCCACAGACTACCAACTTTTCCCTGGGGCTACCAAAGCCCATGAAATGGTAGCCCACACGGACTACCAAAGCCTGGGACATGAAATACTTGACATGCGATGTCCGTCACTTTCGGACGAGCTAAATGCAGTCAACATGCAGTTTCGTTTGTTTGAAGCATTTATCCTTTCATCTGTGAAGAGTTTTTTTCTGGTGACTATTACAATTTTCTCTTCTATGTTGTTTTTTTCACAAGATGCAGAGCGTTTGATACTAGAATGTTGACTTGCTTTTCCATGTGCAGTCTTTGCTTGCCAGTTCACACTATGCTGTTGATCGGCAGCATACAAGACGTACTTGTGTCAAGTTTTGGGGTTTTGATGCTGAAATTTCACAAAACTGTCACTTCTATATCAAGAGATTGTGTAATCAGTTTGATTTGAAATAGTAATATAAAACACTGTGTCAGTTAAGCTTGGCTGAGTTTCGCTGTCTTTTATCTATGGTTGTCGATCAGTATCAATGTATTACGTTCGGTATAGAGAGACTCGGGTGTAACAAGGCATGCCAGTTCATAAAGACCATGAAAATAGTTTTTTTTTGTTTTTCTTTACTCAAGTAACAATTTCTTTGGATGTGTAAGCCGATTTTGAAAGTGATAGAAAGTGTTAAAATGTACATAAATTAGCATAAATTAAGCGTCCGTGACACATAACATGGGGTTTCTCGAGTTGAAGCCCCTAGTTTTACTGCTATTTTGTGTTGCTGAACCGGGGCTTATACTCGGACGAGTACAGTATCCCTAAACTAAAATAGGCATGGACTACCAGCCATTGTCACTGGGCTACCAACTTCAGAAAATGGTAGCCCAAGTGGACTACCAAGGTAAAAAGTTAATTTCGAGCCCTGGTTTCATTTCATGAAAAAATTCGATTGAATAGCTCCTCTGAACATATTGCAAAGTTTATGGTGCAACAATATACATTGCCCGTTGCCCATGTGACAGGCCCTGTACAGACGTTCACACAACCCTATTATGCAGGTCTGTGTCAGCAAAGACTCCCATTCTGTGACGGGGTTGATGTACAGGTCTGTGGTCAGTGCTGTGCTGACATGGCTATACATACAGTGCTGTAGACACACTGATGTGACAAGGCCTGAAATTTCTGCCGGTCCCATAATAGCAATGTGAATACAGACCTGTAATAGGGTCAATAATTTTAATGTACACACGATTATGCCTGTATTCATTTCCGTCATCAAAATTGGCACATTCTTCTGAAAATATACACCCCTGAAATCTGACAAATTTTCCGACCCTGTAACAGGCCCTGTAAATTTAACACTGACACACCACTGTTTGTACACAAGTATTTCAGTCATGTGGTCACAACACTGGATACACTCAGAAATTACATCACTGTATACATTCTTTTAATATCAGGCCTTAGGGACTGTTACAGGTACTGATCAGACTCTGTTACAGGCGTGTACTAAAATACGCCTGTGGTTTTCTTGCTGTGCATGTCGGATAAGGGTAGCGAAAGAGTTAAGTGTTGTAGCAATCGAAAATAGGCAACGCACAGAACATTCCGAATAAACAATCATTTTGTGTATATGGACGTAGAGAAGCTTTAAACTACTTTCATTTTTCCAATCACAGACGAACTTTCGTTAAAGTTCAGTGTGCGATTTTTTCCCACAGAAATATTTACAGCTGGATTGAATATGATCGCAAACACCACTCCATACAACGTGACTGGCCACCCAGCTCTTACAATCAACACCGGGTTTTCTGATGGGCTACCAGTAGGCATGATGATGGTTGGAAGGAAGTTTGACGAGTCAACGTTGCTCAAAGTAGCATACTCCTACGAGAAAATGCGAGACAAAAACAAGTAACAAAGCAGAAAGTTGAACAATACGAGTCTGTTACTACTCATAAGACATTCTACCGGTCTTGTTTTTACCGGGCAGTGATAAATTCTCGCCCTGAAAATGGATTTTAATCAAATTGGGTCAGAAAATTTGCATTTGTTGAATTTTATATCACCTTCAACAAAACCTATCATCCCAAAACCTCTACTTGTTACAGCATATATTTATCTTGAAAATTAAATCTAGCCAGGTTAAATTTTCTCACTCAGCAGAGCCGAAGGGCAAGTAAATTTTTAATTAGAATTCCTGTAACTTTCAGCTAGTCTTTCATTATTTTAAAAAAAAGTTGAATTGATGTTTAAAACAAATACTCTTCAAGTATACTTTACAAATACATTGCTTTTGTAACGCCCTGTCTTGTAAACATTTTATCTCGAAGCGTCCCTTACGTGTCAAAGGCGCGTGTGAAGGTTGTTTGAAGATCGTACGAGAAGGAGATAGGAGATAAGGTATACGTTTTAATTAATTATTGGTAAGAACTTGAATGAGAACAATCGAGAACGGGATATTCCATGGTATGATTTTGTTTAATCTTAAGAATCAATCGACGACTGGCGGAAATTGTCATGTGATGGCCATTTGTATAATGATGATAAGTTTTTAGTTATGTAAGTTTAGAAAAATAGATGACTTCGTACAGGATGTACAATGGATCGAAAGAGAGATAGAATTCGTGACCAGGAACGTCGCTTAATTAAAATCTCACGTGGTGTATACTATAAATGTCTTGGTGTGTCTGCTTCAGCTACTGAAAGCATTGCGATCAAGACTGGTACCTCAACTCGTATTCACCTAAATGCGAGTACATCAAATTGGTGGAGAATCCGGGCAAACTATTTTCCCCTAAAAGAGCGAAGCACTTTTTCGGTCAGCTTGGATGCATAGGCTGACTATTTCGATGAGCAGGGTCTCACAACTAGAATATTAATTTTAAATTATGCATTTACATGTAAGTAGTACTGTCTTCCAGATTTTTTTTCCAGAATATTATTGAAGTATACATTCTAATGCTAGTAGTATTGTTTCCCTAAACATTTTTATAAAAATTATCCTTTGTATATGATCCTAAGGAAGTCTTGGATGATCACAAATATAAATGACAAGAATTTAGCATATCTTCTTCAAATATTAACTTTTATTATTATATATTTAATACATCTTTATGGAGCCGATTGTTTGCATATATTCTTCTGTTTTCAAGGCGTTAGACGTTCTCGGTGACATTCATTCAGGGTTATAAGCAAAGACAGCAATTTTTTTCCGAAAGTTTTCAATCTGATAAAATTCAAATGCACAGAGCATTCGCTTTCTCTAAGTGCTGGTCAAAGTCTGTTACACATACAAACATATATTTATGTGCCACTGACGTGACCTGAGCATTTTTGTTTTGCTGGTGGATTTCGACGAGTATTCCGACTGCCTCCACTGCTAAACGAACATTTTGGTGATTCGGCATCTGATTATCAAAGTCACTGTTATGTCAATAAAAATATGTGGAAATCTTACAATTAAATCTATTTGCCCACGGACCCCCATACAAAGTCTTCACCAAAGCCTAAATAGGATGACATTTTACATGTAGGTCTGTGTAGGAGTGGGTCATGTCAAAGGTTACATTAACGAACAAAGTTCAGATAGATTGTTCAGATTGACCTTTCAACGCAGGCGGGAAGATTATAGGGTAAGCGTTCAACATTGTTCCGCATTTCTTTCAAAACTATTGGTAGTTTCTAAACGATTTGTAGGCGGAAATAGTCCTACAGTGTTTATCTGCTCCAATCGACAGAAACAGTAACTGTTCTGTTCCAAAAATTCAGCTATCAGCATTCTGTGTCCAACAAAAGCGGTCTAACTTTCTCTGAACTTTACATAACCTGAACTTCACATACTGACTCTTGTTGGTTAGGAATGACACGGTAGGTACCGCCAACTAGTAAATTTCGTAATTTTACAAAATCGTAACAAAAATATTTCGAAGGGTCATATACTGATTTTACTCATATTTGACCTTGACCTAAATTCTGAGGGGAAAGTAGAGTTATTCGTAACTGCCCTCCCACTGGCACATATGGAAAACATGTCACCCACAATTTTAATGCCCATCGCCCTCAGTTTCTATGGTCTGCCCGCTCCCCTCTCCAGCTGCCCCTCCCCACCACTGAAACTCCCGCCCACTTTTATTTACTAGATACGCATATTTTTTTCCAAAAGGACAAAGAAACCTAGTGTTAATTTTGTACTGAAACATATTCTCCGGTACTAACTGCCAGAAATTTTCTCCTCGCCCTTAAAAAACAGAAATGTCCCATCCACTGTAATTATAGACTTTTTCTCTCCTCCCGTTGACTAGTTTATTAATTTGCTCGCCCCCTGAAAAACTACGCACGAACACCTTTTTGCACGAACAGCTTCGTTTGCGTCACCTTACAAGGAGGTACTAGCGAGTTGTCCTAGCTGATTGTTCACCTGATTGTTCAGGTGTCACGGTCATTCCAAATATTGTCGTGTGACCATGTAGACTTGAGTTACCTGTAAAATATGCGTGAAACAGCACAGTCGCTAGTGGTATGGAACACGGCAGACGGCCAATATGACCACAAAAATGGTCCCAGGGGCCATCTACCATGTACCCTCACTTATACGAATGTCGTTATAAGTGTGTACATCTTGACGCCGATTCTTTTGAAGCGGATCATGGTTGGCTTTGCTCTAGATGACATTCATCAATGAAAATGCCCGGAAGCAAAACGTTGAAACGTTGGTGCATTGTATGGTTAAAAATAACACACGTGCTTGACTTATCACTTTGCGGAGCCAATGTGATGCAACAACAGAAAAGGGCTTCGCGAAGTGACTAGTCAAGCATCTATGAAAAAACATATAACTTACTATTAGGCCTACGTAGGATTTTATTTTGTGGAGAGGCATGCAAAGCAAAGTAAACTGATGGATACTGATATTGAAATATTGCTATTAAAAATTTTATTTATTTATTTTGCACGACATGATACATAAAATTATCAGCAAAAAATAACAAAATCGTGCATGTATTCCACATAAAATTCTAAGACATTTCCACTGTCATCCAAAATTACAAAAGACCGACAGACAAAAGACAAAAACAATCAAAATATAAACAAAAGGACAAAAAAACACTTCCGACTAAAACACTCCGAAAAGTCACAATATCAAAATTTAAATGAAATCCCTCCTTAGACGGTTCACAAAGGAAGCTGGCAAGTGCCTTTTTACCTCTTTTTTAAAATTATAACTAGAATCTACATTCCTTATGTTACATAGAAGACAGTGTTCCACAACTGCGAAGCTGAGTACAGAAAACTTGTTTGAAAAATTTTAGCTCCTCCTGGGATAAAAACAGAATTATTGCTAATCCTTGTGTTATGAATGTGTACATTTTGTCTCGTGACAACATTAGATGTAAGATATGATGGAGCTTGACTCCATGTTATTTTATGCATTAGATTCAGTTTCAGATATGCCACTCGTTCCTCCTCACAAAGCCACCCTAGGTTTTCAAAGTGAACTGATCCAATGTGTTCCCTGTGTTCTAGAACAAACGTTATTATTTTATTTTGTGTATAAATGATTATTTATGGTATATGGGATATTATAGATGTGAACTGATATGTCCTTTTCTACCATTTAATTTCATTTCTCACACATACGAGCTTTGTGCATCTTTGCAGACATTTACGACTATGGCGTCAAAGCTCCATGTCGATGAAACTTCCCTCAATGATTAACGAGGTAAGGTCACCACAACTGGTATTTTTTCGGTTTGAAAGTGCGATATCGAATTAAGGTGAATACGTGACATCTAACAGACTCGGCAATATGTCCAAATGGAAACTTTGGCTCAATTTCCTGTTGTCCCAACGGCCAGTTGGGGGTCAAACTATAAAAATTACCCTTAGGGTCCGCGCACATACATATGTTTCCTGCGATAGTAAGATACGGAGGCGTTTGTTTGGTGATGGGCAGTTCAGTGCTTACAGGCGATCGTTATCGATTGCTCACCCAGGATTCTTTTGCAACTATTACTTCATTTTTTTTGAAAAATACTTTCACCCTTGTATTTATAAGTAGTGAATCTCGCAAAAGGGCAATTTCCTTGGTGGATGAACTCATCAAAGAAGTATTTCTGTCATCTCTGTTTTTTGGCATTGTAAGAGTAATTTTAATTTTTCCTATATAATATTAAATCGAGGGTTACATGCAGTGATAAAAGAGAAGAAAATGTTTTTGCTTAAAAATAATTGACATTCTGTCAAGTTTTACATTACAAATGCAAATACGTTAATTTAGAGAATTTATATGATCAAAAGAACGGGGAACTAAATGAGACACTTATGTGTATCAACATTGTGATATCAAAAATACAAAACGACTATACACGCCATAAACTACACGAAGAGACATAAGTCGTCTCTCTATTCTTCATCTTAAATTCTGTTGATCACATAAAAACCGCAGGGAAAGCCGTTCATATTTTATAAACACACGCCGTCACATTTTGTCAACTTTTTTGCAGATGCTATATATAGAGCTCCTTCTGTCCGCGTTCCAACTTTAAACAAATTGACGGAAATTGCAAACAAATATAATTTAGATGCAACGAAGGACGAGTTACTGCAATACAGAGGTAAGTGAAAATCTAATCTTAGAAGGAAAATCTCGTTCTCTGTGCATGTGTGAGCAAGCACTTTTCAAAGCCCTACGACAGTTGGGATTCAAATGCGTTCCAGTACAAATACTCTTGTTTGAAATGATATCTGACAAAATCAAGAATATTTATGCAGACACAAAGGCAATATTGTGTA
Organism: Ptychodera flava; assembly: GCF_041260155.1. Lineage (NCBI taxonomy): Eukaryota > Metazoa > Hemichordata > Enteropneusta > Ptychoderidae > Ptychodera > Ptychodera flava. The sequence continues at coordinate 23,247,979 of NC_091933.1, read as the reverse complement.
ATAATGGAAATAGTTTTCTTTTTTATCGATTTTGTGGAGCAACTAAGCAGTGAATGTAAGTTTTAAAATTTTAAAGTACTTTTTATCTTTCATGGATGAATTGAGTTGAAATGCTTTGCGTTTCTAGGTATAGTGTCCATTACCTTGGAAACAACTATTTGCACTTTGTTCTTTAACAGACTTCATGGCATCTGCATGCAAGTCCTTTGATGTTGTGGACAGTCTGCCTGAACCGCTACTTCCAGTCAAGTATCCAAGAACACCTGGTTACAGACCTAGACCTGAAGAAAACAAACTAAATGCTTGGTAAATTCTGACATTTTTATTCATTCATTTCCTTCCTGTTGTGTAAGTGTTTCGTATCAAATTTAGAGTAAGTTATAATTCTAATACTTTCAGATATTGCAAATTTAGAATCAATATCAGATATTACATTTCAGGTACTGGCGATGTGACATAAAGGGTGTTGATACGGGCAAATTAGCAGGCAAGACTTTAGCCATCAAGGACAATGTCCCAGTAGCTGGTGTTCCTATGATGAATGGTAGTTATGTTTTAGAGGGATACGTACCAGAATTTGATGCAACAATCGTTACTAGGATACTCGATGCGGGTAAGATTTGTGTAATAAGCAAACCATGATGGGGGATAGTCGCCAGATTGATAGGTTCGTCCAACTTCGTATAGGAAGAAATTGCAAGTTGTTGCCTTGAATTCTGTGACGACGGCAATAACCTCGGCACGGGCAAGTTCTATAAATCAGAAATGCCTACACTGATCGGGTTAGACGAAAAGTGAAGCCTTACCAATTCATGGGGACAAAGACATTAAACGCTGTCGCAAAATGATGATTGGATTTTTGAATTGGATTTCTAGCCTGGTGTGGTACTGTATTTAGACCAGTTTCAAAGCTATTAACGTTCAGACTTTTTCCCGGGATTTATAAATGAGATCTTTTGCCCGTCGGTCAGAACCGAATGAGCACATCGAAAGGCGACACAGAGGAAAAGGAGGACTGAAAAAGCTGTCGATAAACGCAGGATGGTGGCAGATCAAAATAAAAAAAGCTCATAATCAGTTTCATTCAAACATTAGGGCCATTTTATGTATACTTGCCCCAAACATAGTTAAGTGATAGAATAAATTAACCTAGGCAGACTGTCGCGAAATTGGAGCAATATATTGGCAGAATGTCGCGTACATCGTGGGGTGAACACGATTGCCTACATCCAACCAATAATTGCCGCGTACGCCCGAGAGAAGGCGAGCGACTGGCACCAGTCTAGTCAGAATGTCTTTTACTGAAAAAAAACTGATTTGAACTTAATCATAACCTTGGCACCCCACCCTAAATGATCGAATTTAATTTTAATGTTTACCAAGGTGGTCGCATCATCGGCAAGGCATGCGCAGAAGACTTATGTAGGTCGGGAAGTAGTTTATCTTCTGTCAAAGGAGCTGTTAGAAATCCTCATCGTATAGACCACAGTGCTGGTGGGTCTAGCAGCGGAAGTGGTGCGTTGGTGAGTATTCTCGACAGGCGCACACGCGTAGCTGGGTGGACGCTTACCGGTTTTCAGTTAACATGCAATATGCCCTCGTAACAGTCGGACTACATTTCAAGGCAGCTGATTCGTAAAAAACTGTTCGACTGCAACACGGCCTTATATTAAGTATTTCATCAAATGAAGCTTCACACTTGTTTTACAGGTCGCCAGTGGTGAGGTAGACATGGCCATTGGCGGTGACCAAGGTGGCTCTATACGTGAACCGTCTGCGTGGTGCGGTGTAGTCGGTTTGAAGCCAACCTTTGGCCTTGTGCCCTACACTGGAATTCTTCCCACAGAACTCACCATCGATCACACACGACCTATTACAAAAACTGTCTATGATGCAGCATTGTTGTTGGAGGTGAAGCATATCAACATAACAATGTACTATGTTTAGTGACGATCATCAGGCAAGTAAAGACATTAACAAGAGAAAGTAAAGAAAATATAGACAATATACCGTCTTCCTCTAAAAATTTTAATTTGCACATTAATTATATTGATGATTGGAACAGTTCCATTGACAGTAAAATTTACTGCTATGCCCTTAAGCTTATAACAACTGGCCTGAATCCATCAATTATGTACAGTATTTTCACGGTGTTTCAATTTAGGGGATTCCATCTGCCAATGACGAGATTGATTCCTAGAGAATAATTAACACTTGATCAGTCTGTCACTGTATTTGGGTAGGCAGCCATGTTACACAATGCAACTCGTGTAGACAACATTTACTATGAAAACCTAAGCCTAGGCGAATTGTATTATACACGGAATATTTCGTAATCTTTCAAATGAATGATACACTTGTGAAGCTAATAACCAGCAAAATTTAAGATAATAATAAATGATCAAATAATATAAATTTGCCGATTATTGGAATGAAATTTTGAATTTCTCACAAGCAAAATCGAAACTGAAACTTTGGTCTTTGACGATTGATCACAGCACACTATATTCTCTGGCGTACAGATACGCTCTTAGTTTTGTTTAGAGAGTTTCCAAGCTTGTGATAACAAGCTCCTAAGGTTTTGAAGAGCAGCATATGAAAGTCTCGGCCGCCATGGAATGTCTTCGTAAACTGTCGATCTTAGAAGTCGGCACTGTATACAACGTGTGGAAAACGGATGAGCAGCATGTAAAACGCGAGCAGAAATGGTACATTTATAAGACTTTCCTATTACATAAATCCTTTCACGTCAGGTAATTGCCGGTCACGATAATGGACTGGATCCAAGACAACCCAGAAATCTTCAAGTTCCTGATTACACGAAGATGGTAAGTAATCGTCAAAAAGTGCGTAAACGTTGTGTTCCACAAGTGATGATTTCAATGCTACATTAAAATGTTGAATATTAGGTCTTCTGCTTTTCCCATTTTACCTATTAATACTTACTTAAGGAATACCAAGGTTGTTTTTCTCATGGAAATCTGACCTTCATAAAAGGGACCGTGATTTCCCCAACAAATTCCAAGAACTTCACATTTGTCACTCATGGATGAATAATTAAATTTATGGAATGCACGAATCCTCTTAAATTCACAAATTTTCTTGGAGCATTAAGATGCATTATTTTAATTACTTTATAGGTTGTAATTTAATATTGAATCTGCATTTTGTTACCCTGAAAAACAACATTGTCGTCGATTGAAAATACTTATCACAAAATGCATGAGCCATATGCCGCAGTCATAACTTTCTTCAAACAATGGCCTCGCTGGAAACACAATCGATTCGCTATCTTGCTTGTTCAGTATGTGATGCAGGAGTTATATATTAATACCTCCCAACGAAGTAAGATGATGTGCGTTTCTTGATTACTTTGGCCCTTTATCTAAGAGCACGGACAGTTGGTGACAACGTTTCAACATTTCCAAGTATAAAATTGTTCGGAAAGAAGCATATTACCCGCTCATGTATTTTGTCTTTCGCTTGTTTATTTTTTCCTGAGCCATTTAACGAAACGTTTGGTTAAAAAATAATGTAAAATAACATTCTAACAGTATATTTGTATGACTTATTCTAATTATAATGGAATCTGACGGGCAAACACTACATGAGCGATGCCCAAAATACTTGAGCGGCTGTTGTATATTATAAATCATTTTTTCGCAAATCTTTGTGAAGGGAATGTAGTTTTGCGACCAGTGCAATTTTAATGCATCAGTTGGCAACCGAATTACCAGGAATTAGAATAGGTATTCTCAAAGAAGGCTTTGGTCAGTCAAACTCTGAAGACGATGTCGATACCATGGTTAAGAAGGCAGCATATCAGATGACCAGTATAGGTGCTTCAGTTGAAGAAGTTTCTGTCCCAGAACATAAGCTGGGTATGTTGATCGATGCAGTTAAATAGCCAGAGAACATTTTCATTATTGTCTCGTCTACAAATCGTATTTTTACTTTCACACAAGAAAACTTGGATTCTCTCTCAAAGTGTAAAGAATACGGTTAGCTTTTTTCTGATCTTTACGTCGATAAAAACAAGTCTTTCGCAGATGTGATTTTCCGTTCCATATCCGACGTTTTATTTTATTTTGTCCAAAAAAGGATGATGATTATGCAAATAAAATGCACAGCAAACATAGTTTTAAACTGTGTGAGTACCTACAATGAAATCACAGTGGCGTCAAAGGTCGTCTATAATAAACTAAAAGCACAAGAACTGAGCTCCATTTGTTTGTATGGAAACACTCGAAACACGACCTTTTCACGATATTGCTCCATACTTCACAGCTGATCATCTGTTCACGGCAATTGCAACAGAAGGAAGAGTCGACATGATGATGAAGGGATGCGGTAAGTTTCTACAGTATCTGTGAGAATGTATAATTTGCATCAACACCAGGGAAGAAAGTTACACCGCCAAAGATCTCTGTCGTGCGTTCAACATATATAAATATGCATTTTCTATCCGTACGCGATAATCATGTTCTGAGTTCCTGTACACGATATTTGTTTCTTACCTTCTGCAGGAGCTGGTTCGCACGCAGTACAAAGGGTACTATCCGTCTAGCACCGTCAATGCGTTACATAGAGGATACCGAACAAGGATAAACGACATGTCTCATGTCGTCAAGGTAAACAAGCTCAAAGCTTTTAAAGTTCTGAGTATTGTCGACAATCCACATACAGAATCATGGCCCCTTTCTTTTAAATTAACGGAAGTTATTACCAGAATGATCCAAACTGCTTGCGATTCACTTAAACTTTGACGACATATTTTTGTTCAGAATAAAGGTAAAAGGTACTAGCCCATTTTTTCTCATACAAAATGTAATGTAAGATGCCTTCTGCAAGGCTCCTGAGCGTTCGTGGCGCCGTAGTTTTTTTCCCTCAAGATGTACATGGGTGCCTCTTGAAGAAATGTTGCAGCTTCTGGTTATGAATTTTAAATATGTTGAAACACTGTTGATGGCTTTATATTCGTTTTTTGACTGTAATCTATCTTTTCGTCCTACAGACCGTCTTGCTGTTTGGAGATTATTTGAAACAAGAGTACGGTGGCTATTTTTATGCAAAAGCACAGAACGTTCGTATGGACATGACCAAGGCATTTGACAAGGTTTTTGAATACTGTGACGTGTTGGTGATGCCTACAGTCCCTTTCAAAGCTCCAAAACTGGCCCTACAGGATGCGACAATTTCCGGTAAATGGAATTCAATTTGCGTTTATGGCTCTTGCATTCGTTTTTCATCTGAACCATTGTGGTATATCTACTTAACTATATGTATTGCTTGTTTTCCCGAGAGAACCTAACCATCTAAACTTAGAATATACTTGTGGGTTTCTCTCTGAATCAATCACTGAATAGAAAACATGCAAGTTTCATTTTCAACATCCAATAGTACGGGAATGCTATAGCATTGCTATGGCAAATCAGACTTCATTCAGCCCACTTTTCCTCATAGCCAAACACAATCCACTCCGACGTTTTTGCACCCGTACATGTTTAAAAATGACACACGTCAACCCTTTGTTTCCTTTTAGAAATCTGGGAGCAGGCTACGAATTCGTACGCAAATATGTGTCCATACAACCTAACTGGCCACCCAGCTCTCAGCATCAACACTGGTTTTTCTGATGGACTACCAGTAGGAATGATGATGGTGAGGAGAAAGTTTGAAGAATCAATGTTACTGAAAGTAGCATATGCATACGAGAAAATGCGAGATCGAATGTAGCATTTCACCGAAAGAGGGCTTAGCATTCTCATTAGCAACCCAAATAATACAAAATTCAAGGACGACTGTTCCGTTTCAGAGAACAAGACTCTAACCTAAATGACAATACAGCAGTGTGCACATGTATTAATAATATCCGTTGTGAATTGAATCTGCATTTTACTGATATTGGGAACTTGTCTGCAATCCTAGAATGAGCAAATAAAAGACGTATGCTCAAGTCCTAAATAAATATGTCTGATGGTCAAAGTCAGAAGTGGTCAGCTTTGAATGATTATACTGAATGAGGTTTCCGCGCCATGGCTCGGAGACATTTTACATGTAGGTGTACATGTCTGAAAATGTCAATTCTGTGTTCTTGATTGTAACTCGGATAACAAGTTAACAAAGATCGGTACTCTGATTGGTGACGATTTTTGTGAATATGTTTATATTTAAACCAGAATGTGATGGTGTCAGAAAATCATTGCAAAACAGGTTCGCGTGAGCTATCATGATTCTCTCGTGCGATTAATCAAAATTAACCAAATTTGCTGGTGACGGAAACAAAATGTTGATATTCTAGCTTTTCTCTGTTCCTGCTGTAATAGTTGTCCGTGAAAGTTGGTCAGAAATTAATACAAACGCTGGTAGCACTATAAAGATCAATGCTCTGAAGTTTAATTTGTCAAAGGTCGCTGTTCGACAGAATAGAAACCTATATAAAATGCAATAGAGAAGGAACTATAACATGACAACAATATGACAATACTAAGTACACTGAAGGGAATCAGATTCCTATCAGATCCTATTAGGTGTGTCGGTAAAATGTTGTGTAAAAGTTTCAATGGAAGTCTCTAACTTTTGTGCCAATTGTAATTTTTATAGGCGGTAAATAAAATGGTTCACAGGCACGCATATTGGTATCAAGAATATTGTTAAAGAAAAGTTGGGCTTTAGGTGGGATAAAACGCTTACCAACTAATTTTGGTGTAATGAGCTATTGACAACTATCTTACATTGTAAAAAATTATATGAAGCACGAGGGAATGAAATAATGTTCTCATCGTCATTTCGTTGCAAGGCTGTAAAATCTGTTATATTTGCATTGGTTTTCCACTCTTCAGGGAGAGAGTGTACAATGCCCTACCATTTTACATGTAAGAAAGCATCTTGTAGTACACCAATAGCAGATATGTTTTCCCATCGTAAAAGATGGCCTCTTCTGTCAAACATTTGACCCCCATAGTCTTCGAATTCTTAATAAAAAACACTTTTACCACCTATGAGGATTTTACAATCGCTCCAAATTAATTAGTTCATGAGAAGTGTTTTTGTTTTAGAAATTTAGAAGCATATTGCGATTTGGCGAGTAGGTAGTGGAAGTAATTGGCTCTTAATAATCTGAGCTTGTCATAAAAGCAATGAAGAGAGCGAGGTTTCAATCGTATAATGCCTTTAATATCAATAATAACTTTTACAGTGCGTTTTTGTTGTACCAACCTGTTATCAGATTCGAACAGTCATGTGAATGTTATTTAAATCTTCCTTTATGACGTCACTGTTTGCCAAATCGAACTGGGCATGCAAAAAATCTAACTTTCAAGAGCGAATCTGGTAATATAAAAAGTTGTGGTTCAGTTGCAAGGGATATATGACATGTATGCCTGTGCAGGAGCGGGTGATGTCAAAGGTGACCTTAACGACCAAAGTTCGCATCGCAATTTAATTGTTCGGAGTGAACTATCGATGCAGGTGGAAAGACTACAAGGTAACGTTAGCCTAAACAGTTTCTGCATGTCTTTCTAAATTATTTAGTAGTTTTACTTTAAGTGAAGGTAGTTCCATAGTTTTCGTCTCTTCAAGAGGACCGAAACAGTTTTTTTTCTGTTCAAAAATTCAGCTATCAGCCTACGTTTCCCCAAACTTAACCCCTACGTGTTTGCTCGACTTCACACACTAATAGCTAGTACTTGCATGGAGGTACGTGCTGGCAAGTCGCCCTTGATAAGCGTGAACTCGTCTCGTGTAGGTGTAACAGTCATTCCTCCAAATAGTGTAGAGTGACCATATAAATTTGAGCAGCCTGTAGAAATTGAGCAAAACAGCGCAACCACTTGTGGTTACATACACAGTGAACGGCCCATGTGACCCAGAAATAAATTGGTCACTAGGTTCATCCGCCGTGTGCCTGAGCACCTAATAACTGTCATAAGTTCAAGAATACATCTGCACACAGTGTGTGGTGGGGTGTGGAGGGTTAAACATTAGTAACACAGGCGATTGGCGCGAAGCCCACGTGATGCAACAAGAAAACGGGGCTCTTCGCAAAGCAACGAGTCAAGCACGTGTGCAAATAAAATCACATTTACGCCTACAGAGGACGTCTCTGTGTTGTGTTGAGCAAATGAGCACGGCAAACTGATGAGAACTGACATATATTGAATATTTACCACAAAGTATAAAGTGGTTAAGGTCATGCAATATTTTTAAGTAAAAATGTACAAATAGATCGTTTTCTGCTATTTGAGTTTATTTCACACATACACATGTTGTTCTGCCTGTGTCTTTGCAGACATTATACGACTATGGCGTCAAGGCTCGATGACAATGCCCATTGTGATAAACCTGGTAAGGTCGCCCCGACTGCTATTTCTTTTTGGTTTGAAAGTACGATATCAGATCAAGGTGAATACGTGACATCTAACACGCTCGGCAGTAGCCTATGTTCAAATGGATGGGCAATGCACCAGAAATACTGTCCCATTCCCACCTGAGCTCAAATCGCCAGTTCGGGTCAAACTGTGAAAAATGTGATCCCTAGGATTCGTGCACATACATAAGTGTCTTTGAAATGACAAGACATGAAGGTGTTGATTTAGTGAATGACAATTTGGTGTTTACCCATGATATACTAGGATGGATCCATAGATTACCCAAGATTCTTTTGAAAATCATCACTTCACTTTATTTGTAAAAGCAGTTTTCCCTTGTATTTAGTAAGTAATGATGTTTCTCGCAAACATGCAATTGGAAATCATCAAATTCATTGTTTGGTCATTTTAAAAGTGATATTCGTTATTTCAATAGAAGATTGATTCAAGTGTTACTTGCTAAGGATAAGAGAGGAGATATTTTCGCTTAATAATGACATTCTCTATTACCCATACTTGTGCATTAATTCACAGAATGACTTTGATCAAAAGAACGAGTAGTGATTCCGTGTAATATTATTTATACAATCGCAGCTGTTCAGGCAATAAACTATACACACAGACATTAGCCACCCGTCCATTCTTCAGAAAAAGCGTCGGTATTTCTGTTTACACAACATTACAGGAAAGGCTGTTCACATCTTGTAAACACATGCTTTGACATTTTGTTGACTTTGCAGATGCTACATATAAGGCTCCTTCTGTCCGTGTTCCAACTTTACACAAATTGACGGAAATTGCGAACAAATATGATTTAGATGCAACGAGGGACGAGCTACTGCAATACAGGGGTAAGTTCGGAATCAAATCTGAGAAGAGAACCGAGTTCTGTATAGAGAAAAGAAACATGGGGAAACTTATTCACATGCGAGATATAAAGATACTATAAAAGCCAAGTCGCCCAATTACAACGCAGGCAGAGGTACAAGCAGCGCTTTCTCGTGCAATATTTGTGTATCGAGGATTCGTATACAAGAAACATATCGTTGGTACTGTAATGGAACACTTTCTAATTTTAGCCATTGCTCGCAGCGACTAAGCAATAAGCACAACTTCTAAAAATTTAAATGTTTCATTAATGAATTTAGTCGAAATGCCTTGTGTTCCAAGCGTAGGTGTAGTGACCCTGGAACCATATGTTTATTTCAACATTACTTCATTCCTTAACAGACTTTATGGCATCTGCATGCAAGTCCTTTGATGTTGTGGACAGTCTGCCTGAACCGTTACTTCCAGTCAGTATCCAAGAACACCTGGTTACAGACCAAGACCCGAAGAAAACAAACTCAATGCTTGGTAAATTCTGACATTTTCATATATTCACTTCCTTCCTTTTGTTTAATTGCGTATGAAAGGTGGCATAAGATACTATGTATTTTAATTTTGAAAATTTAAGATTAATATAAGATATTACATTTCAGGTACTGGCGATGTGACATAAAGGGTGCAGATACAGGCAAATTAGCAGGCAAGACCATAGCCATCAAGGACAATATCCCAGTAGCTGGTGTTCCTATGATGAATGGTAGTTATGTTTTAGAGGGATACGTACCAGAATTTGATGCAACCATCGTTACTAGGATACTGGATGCGGGTAAGATTTGTGTATTATGAGACTTGATAGGCACTGGATCGATAGATTTATCCCACTATACTTGTGAAAGATTTGTCCTTTTATCACCCAGAATTCCGTAACGACGTCAGTCATTAACTTTGGTAGAGGAAAGTTTCATAAATCAGAATTGTCAAATCTAATTTTGTCATACTAAGAATATAGTTTTACCAATTCTGAGCATCTGAGACCTTTAATGCTGTCGCAAAATATTTATTTGATTTTTTGAAGGGGATTCCTATCCCGCCGTGATACTTCTTGTAGATCGTAGTTGCAAATCACTCCTTCAGAGTTTTTTCCGGGGTTAATAAATGATTTCTTGCCATTCAGGCTTACCTGGATGAGCAACACAGAAGGAGATGCGGAACGAAAAAGAGGACAAAAGAAATACTGTCGGTAATGCATAAAGGAGGCAGCTCACAACAAAAGAAACTTATTATCAAAATTTAATTCTAAATCGTCACAAACTGGGGTTTACCTGAAGACGCTTGCACTTGCATTAAAACGTAAACTTGGAACTTTAAGGTATATGATTAAAATCTCATTTTATGATTTTACCAAGGTGGTCGTATCGTCGGCAAGGCATGCGCAGAAGACTTATGTATGTCGGGAAGTAGTTTCTCTTCCGTTAAAGGAGCTATCAGAAATCCCCATCGAAGAGATCACAGCGCTGGTGGGTCTAGTGGTGGAAGCGCTGCATTGGTGAGTATTCTCGACAAACAAATGCTCAGGCGAGCAGGCGCTTAGCTGACGGCGTTCAGTTTACATGAAATCTGCTTTTCGAACTTAACCGCTCAATGCCGTTGGGACATTTGGAATGCATTTTATTACGTGTCCAAAGAGTTGACAATATACAATTGTGACTGCTCAACTGCCGCACGACCTAGACCTAGCATAGCATCTTCACACTTGTTTTTTCAGGTCGCCAGTGGTGAGGTAGACATGGCCATTGGCGGTGACCAAGGTGGTTCTATACGAGAACCATCTGCGTACTGCGGTATAGTCGGTTTGAAGCCAACCTTTGGCCTTGTGCCCTACACTGGAATTCTTCCTGTAGAAGTCACCATTGATCACACAGGACCTATTACAAAAACTGTCTATGATGCAGCTTTGTTGTTAGAGGTTGGTTATATCAACATTACAGTTAAATATAAACATTTACGATCATCAGACGAGCACGAACATTGAGACTATGGAAAGCGATGAACACAGACAATATGCCGTCTTTCTCTGAATTCTCACCTTTCAAGGGAATTCATTGTATTGTCCTGTATTGATGATTGAGGTAGTTTCACTGACATTTAAATTTACTCTTATACAAATCAATTAAATCCATTTTTATTTAGCATTTTCACCTATAAGTGAAAATGACGAGATTAAATCCCAGTCAATAATTAATACTGGTACCATATTTGAGTTGGCAGCCAGGTAACACAATGCAATGTGTTCGTAAATGAAGTTCGTTTGAAAAAACCATAGTCTTGGCGAACCGTGTTGTACATATGATATTTCAAGTGATAGCCTTCTGTAATATATGAAATATGAAATATGAAAATTTCGACCGCCATGGAATACGTTTTCGTAAAGTGTAGATGTTAGAAGTCGGCGTTGCATAAAACGTTTGAAAAGTCATAAGTAGCATTCTTATGAAGCATGCACAGTGGTAAGTTATAAGGCTTACTATTCACTCATTTTCTTTCATGCAGGTAATTGCCGGTTATGACAATGGACTGGATCCCAGACAACCCGGAAATCTTCAAGTTCCTAATTACACGAAGATGGTAAGGAATCGCCAAAACGTCAATAACGTTGTGCTCTGCTAATGATGATTTGAAGATCACCATAAAATGTTGACTATTTCAAGTTTTTCGCATTTTTTCCATAAAAGGCTTATGAAAATAAAGGCTGTATAACATTACCTGTGATTCCCAGACGAAAAAAGGATTTGGCATCGTATATGTCACTCATGAATTAATTAATGGACCAATAAGCAAATTTATGGAATGTACGAATCCTATTAAATGCACAAAATGCCATGTGTCTTGGATAGTGATTAAGTATTGAATCTGGGTTTTGTTACCCTGAAAACCGAAACACCATTGTCGTCAATCGAAATACATATTACAAAATGGATAGATCCATACTTATGCTAAGGTCACCTTCTTTTAAAAATGGCCTTTGAGGAGACACAATCGATTAGGTTTGCTGCCTTACTTGCTAGGGATATGATGCATAAAGTATATTTACACTGTACCAGTGACAACGTACGCTACCAAATGTCAAGTATAAAATTGGTCAGAAAGATGGTATATCATTAACAGCCGTTTTGTAAATCTTTGTTAAGGGAATGTAGTTTTGCGACCAATGCAATTTTTATTCCGACAGTTGGCAACCGAGTTACCAGGAATTAAAATAGGTATTCTCAAAGAAGGTTTTGGTCTGTCAAACTCTGAAGACGATGTCGATACCATGGTTAAGAAGGCAGCATATCAGATGACCAGTCTAGGTGCTTCAGTTGAAGAAGTTTCTGTCCCAGAACATAAGCTGGGTATGCTAATCGATGCAATAAAACAGCCAGAGTACATTTTCATCTCGTCTACAAATCGTGTTTTTTTACTTTTACACATTGAAACAAGTCTTTCCCAGATATGATTTTCCATTCCATGTTCAAGATATTTTGTTTTATAAAAGGATGATGAATATGCAAAGTACATGCAGAGCAAACAGTTCAATTGTGTAAATGCCTACATTTTAATTACTGTGACATCAAAGGTTGAGTATTGAAACACACCTTTTCACTTTCTTCAATATTTTCTCCATACTTCACAGCTGACCATCTATACACAGCAATTGCATATGAAGGACAAGTTGACATGATGATGAGGGGATGCGGTAAGTTCTATATAGTATCTGTGAGAACGTGTAGTTTGCTGTAAACAGCAGAGAGAGAGAGAGAGAGAGAGAGAGAGAGAGAGAGAGAGAGAGAGAGAGAGAGAGAGAGAGAGAGAGAGAGAGAGAGTATGTGTGTATGTGTATCTAAGTGTGTCATCTCCGAAGAGTGTTACACTTCCAAAGATCTCTGTCGTCCTCTGTCTTGCATTTAACTTATACGGTAATCATTTTCCGAGTTCCTGTACAAGATATTTGTCGTTTTCTTGCACGCTGCAGGAGCTGGTTCGCAGTACAAAGGGTACTATCCGTCTAGCACCGTCAATGCGTTACATAGAGGATACCGCACAAGGATAAACGACATGTCTCATGTCGTCAAGGTAAATGAGCCCACGGTTTCCAGATTTCTGAGTATCGTCGACAATCTACATACAAAATCATGACCCATTTCTTTAAGATGAACAAACTTCATGGACATTATTCCCCGAATGGTCCACTCCAAACCACTTCACTTGCACCCAGACGACATATTCGCATCTGAAATACATGTAAAAGGTACTATCCGCAAGTAATTTTCTCACACAAATTGTACCGTGTAAGACGTCTTTTGCCAGAAATTGTGCCATTGTACCGTGTAAGAGGTCTTTTGCCAGCAACTTGTGGCACTGTATTGTTTTTAAGATGTATACAGGTGCCACCTGAAGAGATATTACAGCTATTCAGTCATGCATTTAAAATATGTTGAAACATCATTGCTGGTTTTACTCGTCTTTTTTCACGTATGCGCCATTATCTTTTCGTCCTACAGACCGTCTTGCTGTTTGGAGATTATTTGAAACAAGAGTACGGTGGCTATTTTTATGCAAAGGCACAGAACGTTCGTATGGACATGATCAAGGCATTTGACAAGGTTTTTGAACACTATGACGTGTTGGTGATGCCAACGGTCCCTTTCAAAGCTCCAAAACTGCCCCTCCAAGATGTGACAGTTTCAGGTAAATAAGAGTTCAATTTGTGTTTTCACGTAGACCCTTGCAATTTTCTCTGTACCGTAGTGTTAAGTGTACCTCACTGGATTAATTGCTCGTTTTACCGAGAGAACCTGACCATTTAAGTTGGGGGTAAACATCCTCTTTTTTCTGAGTCAATCGCTTGACAGAAAACATCCCAGTTTGATTTTGAATGTCTAGAGCATGGCCAGTGCATGTATAGCAAATCAAACGTCATACAGCCAAGTTCTTCTCATAGACAGCCAACAATTCAGGTCAAATTCTCGGGACCTTATTTTGCTTCCTAAGTGAGTCTGAAGGTCTAAGACAGTCAACCATATTACAGTTAAAACACATAAGATTCCGGAAGCCAAATTGAAGTATTTGGTTATACGGGATTTTCATACCAGAAATGCCTAAAAATTTGAAAAGATGCACGAGTTATGCTAGTTCCATGAACAAACAGAACTTTGTCAATGATAAGGATTACATTCGCGCTAACAATATTTATCAGTTCAATATATCAAACTCTTGCTGTGGTGAAAAGTCAACTTTTTGCCCACAGTGCATTTCAATATCTCGTAGTTTGCCCACTTAGCACAACACAAAAGCTATGTTCAGTAATGAGAATTGTTCAGCATCCGTACATTTTTAAAATAACACATGTCCACCCTTTTGTCTACATTTAGAAATCTGGGAGCAGGCTATGAATACGTACGCAAATATGGGTCCATACAACCTAACTGGCCACCCTGCTCTCAGTATTAACACCGGTTTTTCTGATGGACTGCCAGTGGGAATGATGATTGTGGGGAGAAAGTTTGAAGAATCAACGTTGCTGAAAGTAGCATATGCATACGAGAAAATGCGAGATCGAATGTAGCATTTCACCGAAAGCAGCGTTAGCATCCTCGTCAGCAACCCAAACAATACAAAAACCAGATATGAACTGAATATGCTCACGTGTTTTACAACAGCTTCATTAATAGTAGTACGCTTCACATAACAATTAGAGATATGTTATATCACTATATGTAGCAGGTTTAATCAACTTCGCACAGTAGTTTCAAAATTAATAACTAATTACAAAACTTTATTTAATATGCAAATGAGCTGTTGATTAACTTGACACTGCTCAATGCTTCATGGGACAATTGGTTACCCATCAGATCAACATTTCTAGTAATTTAATGCTGTAATTTTAGAGTAATGTCACTAATTACGAAGTTCAATAAATATGTAAATGAGCCCTAATTTAACTTGACACTGTTCAATGTTTCATAGCACTATAAATATTATCAAATCAATATCTCTGGCACGTTTCACTAAATTTGGTGCCGTAATTTCAGAGTTATATACCTAATTACAAAGTTTATTAACTATGCAAATGAACCCTTAATTAACTTCACAGTACTAAATGCTTTACACCAAACTTAGATATCAGTCGGATCAGTATCTGCAGCAGATTTCATCACATTAGGTGCAGTTATATCGGAGTTATATGACTAATTACAAAACTTCATAAAATATGCAAACGACCTATTGTTAACTTTACACTGCCAAATGCTTCTCAGTACAATTAGATATTTATCAGAACAGTATCTGTACCCAATTTCACTGACTTAGATGCCGTAATTTTAGAATAATATATACCTAATTACAAATTTAATTAAATATGAAAATGAACCCTTAATTAACTTCACAGTACTAAATGCTTTACACCACAGTTAGATATCAGTCAGATCAGAATCTGCAGCAGATTTCATTACATTTGGTGCTGTTATATCGGAGTCATATGACTAATTACAAAACTTCATGAAATATGCAAATTAGCTATTTATTAACCCGACACTGCCCAATGCTTCTAAGTATACATAGATATATATCAGATCAATATTTGTTGCGAGTATCATCAAGTTTGGTGCAGGAATTTCAGAGTTATCTCACTAATAACAAAAGTTTATTAAATATGCAAATGAGAAGATAATTGACATGACACTAACAGTATCATGATAATGTTCTGAGATTGTCATCTGTGAAACGTTTCATGAAATTTTGTGCAGTATTTCTTGATATATGTCTACACTGTCATTACCGTCTCCATAGGGAAACCATTGTACGGAAAAAAACGATATTGCATAACTTCATTAATATGCAAGCCACACCAACATAAATCTTATCAGTTCTTGCAAGTAGCATATCGTACCTGTCCAACAAATCTGACTTGCATCCGTTCAGGCGTTTTTGAGTTATCGTGTAAACAGACAGACAGACAGACACACACCAACAAGTATAATTCACTGAAATTTGAAATTTGTCTGCAATCTTCAACGTTGTAAATGGTTTACTATATCGTCCTGTGTGATTAGGCAATCGAATGACACACCAGTATAGCAGCCGTTCAGGGTATCGTAAAAATATAGCGGCCGTTCAGGGTATCGTTAAATCTCGGTGAGAACGGAAATCGTTCACTACTAAACACATGGAGATAAGAGGACAGGTCACATTATCGATCATCACAGGTACTCTATTGACGGGGCGAGCTCCTATTTCAATTCTCAACTTTGGAGGTCGATTTTTAATTATAGCAATTAAACATTCGAGCGATCAATATTTGTATAAGCTTACTGGTCGCAACATTGTAAATTTTGTTAATTATAGGCCTATAATTTGTATGTAAGACACAATGAAGTTGCTCAACTGTTGTAATATTTTTAAGGGCATTACAAGAGAAAAAGAATGACTAGAAAAAGTTAATAAACTTTAAACAAGTATACTCAAGTCCTAAGTGAATTTGTCTCGAAGCCGAATTCAGAAGTGGTCAGCTGGAAACCACCGCTGATAAGGTTTCCGGGCCACGGTACGGAGACATTTCACAGGTACGTGTCTTACGTTCTTGATAGTGAACTATGAAGGGTAACGAGTTAACAAGGGGCAGTACTTTGATGTGAGAAAACTTTGTTGGATTTATTTATATTTAAACCGGAATGCAATCAAAATATTGTTAGCATACCATTACAAAGCCAGTTTTGGGTGAGCCAGGACCGTTGCCTGCGTGGGGGAGGGGGGAGGGGGCAGGTGTCCCCCTCCTCCCCGTAGAATTTTCAACAAACTCAGTATGTAAATTTTATGTAATTTACGCGATCCTAGCTAAACAGCTTAATCTGGCCAGGCTACAGCCCAGATGGCCCATCAATATCCTCGAGTGAGGATAATCGAAAAGAAATTCACAAAACGTACTGGTTACGACGGAAACAAATCTCAGCTCCGGATTTCCTATGTTCCTGTTGACTACGAACATCAGTCGGGAATTAATACATATGGTGGTAGCACTATAAAGTTCTATGGTCTGATGTTTGGATCGATGAAAGACGCCCTACATACACATGGTGAGGCCCACTACATATTTAAATATCCATATGTAAATGTAATTGAAATGAAAATATATGAAAACATAAAGTAGAGTTGAGAACACGAAATTTAATTACTATCAAAATATCGAAAAATCGGTCATTGAATGACGGAGAATATGTGTGACCTTCATCGGGTCGGAAATATAAAAATTAAGCTATCGGTAGTGTGAAAACAAAATTATCTCAAGCAACATTATTAAGGACAACCTAACAACGTTGTCGCACAGTGGTAGATTTATTTGACGGTAGACAATACCCCGGGACAATACCACACTAAAGATTAAAGTTGAAAAACGGGTCAGCGCGCTATATTTTGTCGAACTTTTACAAAATGCTAGTACATTATTTAGGTGGAACATTTATAACTATGCACGATGGCTGGGTTGTATAGATATATCTTTACGGTAATTTTCCTGAGTCGCAGCAGTCCGTGGCACTTGGTGTCGTTCCGTCTCTCTTCAACGAACATCTACCCTTGTCATTTCGAAACCAGCCTGGGCGCGGCTTCTCGAAGTTCCACGCCTTGCAACCAGGATAGGCAAGCAAGACAGACAACATTCCCTTGGACTTTCTACTGTGTTTTCGATTCCGTCGATCAAATCAAAACCATAGCGTTGTGTATTTGTGTCGATATCACATTCTGAGGAAAAAGTTAGAGTGAATAGTATGAAGTAATTGGTCTTCAGTCAGGAAAAAATCATTATATAATTTCCAGTTATTATGGTTGCTCGATGGCAATGACTGCCGTAGACGGTGCTGAAAGAGACAAAAGTATACCCACAAAGATAAATCAGAACCCAAAATTAGTCATAACCATAACCGTGGTTTACATTTGAATTAATACCCCCATTTCAGACCAAGTCGCTGAAATACCCACTCCAGTGGGCGGTACGTATACATACTGGCAAGTAATGGGAGTGCCACACACCCCGCGTAGTTGATTGTAATAAGCCTGTAAAATAGAAGAAATCGTGTTCAGATAATTGATGAAGTTTAGCCAAAACTTTGCTACGTTTCACTGGTTTTTTACAGTCAAGGCCATTATTCTTCGGTGGGGCAAGTTGGTAATTACCTACCAATTTAGCTAGGGATATTGCAATATACCAAGGGAACTTCCTAAGCCAAACTCTGTTTTCCTATCTGCAGCGGCAAGATGAAATCTAAACAAACACAGCGGGTAACAAATTTTACAGCCACCAATGGTGATCTGATACCGGGATGAACCATAATGTACTCCACTGTCCGCTTTATGTTTCAGTAATTTAGCTGGTCAGATGGAACTTTGGTAGTGATTTTGTATGTGTGACTCACTCAGTTCATCGTGTAGTATGTTGAACACTGTTCTGATTGCCGGCTGGTTAGGTACAGTACAAGTATTCTACTGAAAAAAAGTATTTTGTCAATATTTTAACGGCTGCAATCAAAGGTTTCTTCACCCACAAAAAATTAAGCACCTAGTTGTGCAGGTCATGTCAAACTTTTTGATTGTGGCCTTCCAGGATGTTTTGGGCAATGGTACTGAGAATGAGATGGGCGATGACATGCTGAAGTGCCGTCTGTGGTGCATTTATTCTCTGAGCGATATTTATCATAGTTTCAACTTCATGTAGCTTCGTACAATTTTGTCATCTTGTCTCGAATTTCGATGGAGCTTTCAAGACAGACTGTAAAGTTGAATTTTTTGAGTCGCTGATTGCTTTTGAATTAGACTCCTGTGAACCACACAGTAAAGACCAGCTTTTGAAAGATTAATGTACATGGGGTGATCTCAAACTTTTGTACAAAATACCATGTTTTGTAATGATGTTACTTCATGCAGCTTTGTCAAACCTAGTTATGTGCAATATATATCAAAAAGAAGACAAGGCACGATATGATCTCTTAGGATCGTGTTTTATTCCTTGTAGTTTTCATTCCCCAATCCAGTCCCCTTTTAACGAACCTACATGAAAATGGTTCATCCCAGCAGTTATCAGATCACCATTGCTGGCTGTAAAATCTCATTACCCGCTGTGTTTGTTTAGATCTCATCTTGCCGCTCCAGATAGGAAAACAGAGTTTGGCTTAGGAAGTTCCCTTGGTATATTGCAATATCCCTAGCTAAATTGGTAGGTAATTACCAACTTGCCCCACCGAAGAATAATGGCCTTGACTGTAAAGACTAACAGTAACTGATGACAAACAAGGAAAGGAAACAGCTGTCAAGTGTCATTGGGACTGTCAATGAGTCATGCATTGTGTCAGCAGCCATGAGCAAGGTGCGGCCTTATAAATGGTTGTTTTGCTGCATTTGAATGGCCAAACTTCTTATAAAAGTTAAATCAAACTGAAACTTACAATGTATAAACTTAATATCTGAGCTTTCATTAGGCTGTAAGGCATTTGGTCGAGCTGAAGTACGCTAGCATAACATGAGACTTGCCATGAGGCCATCAAACTGAAGCGAGCACAATGCGGATCGCACGATCGACCGCTTCGATTTTGTCAGAAATTAGAAACATTTTTTACGAGCTATACGACGGAAACTTTACAAATTTAGCATGATGACTTTCATGCTCGCCGGAAAGGGGCTATTTTCCCATGACACGCGTACGGCAAAAAAAATCGCCCGGAAATACAGAAGTAGACTTTGAACACACTACCCCTGCGTAGAGAGACGACGAACTTTCAAGAGGATTGACTTCGACTGCAGCAGAATTTGGTCAAACTGACGACATGCAAGCAAACTGCCGGTGACATTGAGGAAAGGGTCTATTGTATGGTGCCTTTACATACGATAACAACTTTTGTAATGAGTTTTTACTTTACCGCAGCGTTATCAGATGAGAACAGACATGTGAATATTGGTTTACAACTTCCCTTCATGGTGTCCCAGCTTTCCCAAATCGAAGAGGACATGGGAAAACCTTGTACAGTATATCAAATAATACAGAAGATTAAGTTCAGTTGCACAGAATCCTACGTAGAGTTCGGCCAGGCTTCACCAAAATGAAAGTACTTTTGTAATTTTTTATCACCACATACGCTATCCCAAGTACCCAAGTTGCAGGCAGACTACGAAGGAGTCAAACGGAAGATATTCAAAATACAATTAATTACCTTTATAACTTCGAAGTTCTAATCGCAAGTTCGATAGGCGTGTGTTCTTTTCAGCAATTTGTCGTTCGAGGTTACTGATTTCTTCCTGTATTTGATCGATTCGACTAATGTTAGCCTCTGTGGTGTCACTGCCCGAAATTACGGGTCGCTCATTTACTTCTGCCCGCTGCAGTCGCATTTCGCCAATTAGTTCTCTGATTGCGGTCATTAAGTCACCAGGAACGTTATCCTTTTGCTCCACTCTCGTGTGCAGCTCGTTGATGACATTATTCTGGTAATGGGTCACCAATCTGACACCTTCCAATTCTTGTCTCACAGTTTCTACATCTCGCTCGGCAGACGCTGTTCGCAGGCGGAGCAGGTCCACGTCGTCCTCCAGATCGTCGACCTTGCTGAGTGATTGCTCAAGATCTTGGCAAACACCATTATCGTTAGTCTTGAAGGTGAATACATAGGCACACACGTCAGGCCGGTAGCAATAGTTTTCCTGGGAGATGCATTCCTGGCTACGAATCAATGCCGCTTTAGCAGTAAAACAATGCAAAACAAAGATGAAAACTCCAATACCGACCATCATGCTTTGATTGCTTGACTTTAACATGACGAGTTTGCTTAAGGTATGGCAAATTATCATACCCCTATTGTATTAAATTATCATACCCTATTGTATTCAAATTGTATTATGACAGCCGAAAGGGGGTGTCATTATACCGTTTTACCTTGAAGGGACGCACAGGAGTCGGAGAAAATCAGTATCACGGGAACAATATGTGAAGCTTTTGAGCACAGTGGTATCAGTTTTGTTTAGGATGAACCATTTGATATCCTTGAAAGGGAAGGGGTCAACCATTTGATATCCTGGAAAGGAAAGGAGTCCTGGAAGGGCGTCTTGGGAGCATTATTTTCCTCCCTGCTTCACTAGGAATTGGTTTTCAAACTACTGCCAAATATGGCAGCTATGTTGCTTATTTTTCTCTAAAGGACTTATTTGAGCACCTAATTGTCAATATTCCCTGTCCTTTTAGCTCATGTGTTCACACACGTGGGCTAATGTCGCAGCGATGTCTGTCTGTGAGTCTGTCTATCTGTTGGCACGATATCTCAAGAACGGCTCTTCGGATCACAATCAAATTTAGTACATAGATTCAGTTTGAGAATGGCAAGAAGTGATCAGTTTTTATTGGCCGTGGCTTGCATATTTAATGCTCATTTGCATTATTAGTGATTTAATAAAAAAACAGACATACATTCAGAATGGCTGCACAGAATAGGATGAAATTTGCTACAAATCATAAAAGGCCATAAAAGGCATAAGGGTGTGACATGCGAAGTAGAGCTTACGAGATAGACGATTGTCCGTAAACTTCGGTCAAGTGTAGGTCGATTTAGACTTCTTACATTCATTGAGACATCACGGAGATGTGTGAGCTACAAAGGTGATTTCAATATGTTTCCATGACCTCTCATACGTCACATGCCTTATGTATATGGTACTAGAAAATAAGAAACCAAGCACGTAAAACTACGCCTTCAAGGAATAACGATACCAGCTCACAATTACAGCTTTAGAGACCACTGAAGTCGTAGTCTTCAATTCTGTGTTGAGTTCATTACAGCGTTTTATTTCAGGCAATTACCCAAGGAAGCAATCTTTCTCAAATACACTAGAGGAGTCATTTTTAAACATTTGACAGGCAAGTTTTTCTTCCAAAACCTTCCATCCCAGGTATAAAATGGGTCATCCCTACGTTTGAGAAAAGGTGACTAGTAAATATAGCATTGATAAAGTCGATAACGGGAGCAAGCCCTATTGACCCTTTCACATTTGTCTTCTGTACTGAAAGCCTTATACTTGGGCTTCTGTTGTATGATTAACAATAGGAAATAACATCTATCTTACTTACTAGTGGTTATCATCCACCGGCCGGAACTTACTCTACTTCAGCTCCATACTTGTGCTGTGGTCACCTTCTTTCAAAAATGGCCTTGTGAAGACACACTCGATTAAGTCTTGCTGCCTTACTTGCTAGGGATATGATGCCTAAAGTATATTACACCTTTCCCACAAACTAAGGTGTGGCATTTCTTGATCATAATGTCCCTTTATCTATGAGCATAGGCATTTAGTGAGAACGTACGCGACAAAATTCCAAGTATCAAACTATGAGAAAGAGGTCTATTATTAATCACTGTTTGGTAAACCTTTGTGTAAGGAATGTAGCTTCCGACCAATGCAACTTTTTGGTTTGTCAGTTGACAACTGAGTTACCAGGAAATAGAATAGGTATTCTGAAAGAAGGCTTTGGTCTGTCAAACTGTGACGAAGATGTCGATGCTATGGTTAAGAAGCAGCATATCAGATGACAAGCCTAGGTGCTTCAGTTGAAGAAGTTTCTGTCCCAGAACATAAACTGGGTATGTTGATTGATGCAGTTAAACAGCCTGAGTACGTTTTTCATCGTTTTGCTTTTCCACTAAAAATTCTCTACCATACTCTCAAGAATGAACTGAGCTTTTTTCTGAGCTTTATCGTGATAAAACAAATCTTCCGCGGATACAATTTTCCATTCCATGTTCGAGATGTTTTAAAAAAGGATGATTATGCAAATTACATGCAGAGCAAATAGAGTATTAGAGTAAATAGAGTATTGCGCTTACTATTTTCGAAACACCTGACATCACTTCTTGGTCTTTTGGCCAGAGGTCCATATATCTTTCTTTCATGAATTTGACTTTGTTTGTGTACCGTCTATTTACTGTCTGTTCTGTGCTGTTTTGTGTCTATGTTTACAACTATTGTCTTACAAATTTTGACCTAGTGTTATTGGATTGTGGATTGGTATGATTGCGATTTATTCACTTGTGTGAATGCCTACATGGCAATATTACAGTGACGTCAAAGGTTGCTTATGTTGAACTAAAAGCACCAGAACTGAGCTTCATTTATTTGTATGGAAAGACTCGACCTTTTCACTCTCTTCAATATTTTCTCCACACACGACATTTGCATTTGAAGGCGAAGTCGACATGATGATACGGGGAAGCGGTAAGTTCTAAAGTATCTATGAGAAAGTGTAATATGCATTAACAGCGAGAGAGATTTACGCCTCCGATGATCTCTTTCGTCCTCTGTGTTGCGATTAACTCATACGATAATAATTTTCTGAGCTCCTGTACAAGACATTTGTCTTTTCTTGCATGCTGCAGGAGCTGGTTCGCAGTACAAAGGGTATTATCCGTCTAGCACCGTCAAGGCGTTACATAGAGGATACCGCACAAGGATAAACGACATGTCTTATGTCGTCAAGGTACATTAGCCCACACTTTCCAGGTTCCTGAGTATTGTCGACAATCTACATGCAAAATTATGACCCATTTCTTTAAGACGAACAAACTTAACGGAAGTTACTCTGAAAGGTCCCAACTGGTTAACTTAAAAATTGAGGGCATATCTGTGACCGGAATAACCATAAAAGGTATTAGCTGCTCGTTATTTTCTCACACAAAATGTGTTGTGTGAGACGTCTTTTGCCAGCGACCTGTGGTACCATTTTAAAGCTATATGTTGGTGATACTTGAAGAAATATTGCAGCTATGCAGTTATTAATTTAAAATATGTTGAAATATCCCTGATGGCTTTACTCGTCTTTTTTTCACATGTGCGCCATTATCTTTTCGTCCTACAGACCGTCTTGGTGTTTGGAGATTATTTGAAACAAGAGTACGATGGCTACTTTTATGCAAAGCACAAAACGTTCATATGGACATGACCAAGGCATTTGACAAGGTTTTTGAAAACTGTGACGTTTTGGTGGTGCCTACAGTCCCTTTCAAATCTCAAAAACTGCCCCTACAGTATTCGACAGCTTCAGGTAACTAGAGTTCAATTTGTGTTTTCACGTTAACCCTTGCAATTTTTCTCTGTACCGTAGTATTAAGTGTACTGCACTGGATTTAAGTGCTTGTTTTACCGAGAGAAGCTGACCATTTAAGTTGGGGGTAAACATCCTCGTTCTTCTTAGTCAATCGCTTGACAGAAAACATCCCAGTTTGATTTTCAATGTCCAGAGCATGGCAAGTGCATATATAGCGAATCAGACTCTATACAGCCTAGTTCTTTTTATAGACAGCCAACAATTCACGTCAAATTCTCGGGACCTTATTTTGCTACCTAAGTGAGTCTATAAGTCTAAGACAGTCAACCATATTACAGTTAAAACATAAGATTCCGGAAGCTAAATTGAAGTTTTTGGTTATACGGGATTTTCATACCAGAAACGCCTAAAAGGTTGAAAAGATGCACGAGTTATGCTAGTTCCATGAACAAACAGAACTTCGTCAATGATAAGGATTACATTTGCGCAAACAATATTTATCGGTTCACTATATAAACTCTTGCTGTGGTGAAAAGTCAACTTTTTGCCCACAGTACATTTCAATATCTCGTAGTTTGCCTACTTAGCACAACACAAAAGCTATGTTCAGTAATGAGAATTGTTCAGCATCCATACATTTTTAAAATAACACATGTCCACCCTTTTGTCTTCATTAGAAATCTGGGAGCAGGCTATGAATTCGTACGCAAATATGGGTCCATACAACATAACTGGCCACCCAGCTCTCAGCATAAGCACCGGTTTTTCTGATGGACTACCAGTGGGAATGATGATGGTGGGGAGAAGTTCGAAGAATCAACGTTGCTGAAAGTGGCATATGCATACGAGAAAATGCGAGATCGAATGTAGCATTTCTTCGAAAGCAGCGTTAGCATCCTCGTCAGCAACCCAAACATTAAAAAAACAATCACGGACATCTTATCCGTTTGAGAGACTAAGACTGTAACCAAAGTGACATTATTATATGTAAACATGTGAACACAGATGTATCCATATGACAATCTGTGAGAAACAATTGTACCGTACTAAGGGACTGGTCAGTTTCTTCGGCCGGGGTGGGTGGATTATTTTTTGCCGACGTCAAAAAGTGGCTGACCCCCCCCCCCTATTCCAAATTTTGAAAACAGGGTGAAACCCCCATCCCAAATTTCGAAAACAGGGTGACCCCCCTGCGCACGCGACAACTGTAAAACAAAAGGTGTACATAATATATATTTATATATATATATATATATATATATATATATATATATATATATATATATATATATTTTATATTTTATATTTTATATTTTACATACATTTATATTTTAACAGTTATTCTGTGTTTTAGTGAAATTGTTGACATGTCAGTTGTAAGATTGGAATTTCAAAGTGTCAATCTTGAAGTTTGAATACAGTAGGGTACATTTTGAATGAGTTGTGAATGTATTTCACATTTCTATGCTTAACCAGATGTCCTGAACAGAAATGGATGTCAATCATTAATATCAAAGAGGAAAGTGCAGTAAATCAAAAATTTTGATGGGTGTTAAGACTTTCCAGCCATCCAATGAAATCTCCTGAGGAGCCATAGAGAGACATTTTCGCTAAATCTGATGTGTGCAGTGTCTGAGATGACCTTTCTTGTAACATTGAAACCATAAAAGCACAGCTAATAATGACAAAAACTGCCTTTTTAACTGTTATTTTGGTCATAAAAAAGTATCATTCTACAGAAAACCTGAGACACAAAGGAAAACAGCTGCATTAATGACAACGAAAGATATCTTGTCATTTTTCTATCTCTAAAATAAGTCACTTTATCAAATATATATTGTGAAATATTTGTGCATGTTGCTTTCTCATACTGAATTCTCATACAGAGAACAGAAAAGTATCAGGAATTTGTCATGCTTTTCACTTTCACTTAGCAAACATCAAGATATCTCTGGCATATATCTTTGATTTATTACAGTATGGTGCCCGAAGGGCGCGGAGAAAAATATGAAACATCCTGATACCTCTGATATATATTTCTTGTATATTAAAGTCATGCACAGAAAGGGCGTGCTGAAAAATGTCTGATATATTAAAGTAATGTGCTCGAAGAGCACGCTGAAAAATATTGAACATACAGATATCTCTGATATATGTATGCCTGATATCTTAAAGTTGGGCGTGCTGAAAATATGTCTTATTATTAAAGTTACGCGCCCGAAGGGCGCGCCGGAAAATGCAACTGAATGATGAAATTTGTGGCTGACACGATGCATTTTAGGCAATGATGGGCCTGTGTCGAAATTCAAAAACACACTGACCCCCATATTGGGCATTTCAAAAACATGGTGAACCCCCCCCCCATCACCAAAGTCAAAAACAGGGTGACCCCCCCCATGAATCCACCGCCCTCCCCCCCCCAGGCCGAAGAAACTGACCAGTCCCTAAAACGTTTTCCCACTTAGTTATCCATAGTGTACTTGCGAGTCTGTTGTAAATTGGATCTGTGTAATTTACTGATATTTGAAATTTGTCTGCAATCTTCAACGTTGTAAATGGTATGCTAAATCGTCCTGTGTAATTAGGCAATGGTATCGTAAAATCTCGGTGAGAACGGAAATCGTCGACTACGAAACACATGAAGATAAGAGGACAGGTCACATTATCGATCACCAAAGGTACTCTATTGCCGGGGTGAGCTTCTATTTCAATTCTCAACTCTAATTATATTATAGCAAGAAAAACTCAACTCTAATTATAGTAATTAAAACATTCAAGGGATCAATATTTGTATACTGGTCGTAACATTGTAAATTTTGTTCATTATCGGCCTATAATTTGTATGTCTATATTCTACAAGACACACATGAAGTTGCTCAACTGTTGTAATAGTTTTCAAGGGTATTACAAGAGAAAAAGAATGACTAGAAAAAGTTAATAAACTTTAAACATCAAGTATACTCAAGTCCTAAGTAAATTTGTCTCGAAGTCAAAGTCAGAAGTGGTCAGCTGGAAACTACCGCTGAATAAGGTTTCCGCGCCACGGTATGGAGACATTTCACATGTCCGTGTCTTACGTTCTTGATAGTGACTAGGGTAACGAGTTAACAAAGGAAAGTACTTTGATGCGAGAAAATTTTGATGAATTTATTATTTATTAAACCGGAATGCAATCATAATACTGGTAGTATACTATTACAAAGCAAGTTTTGGGTGAGCCAGGGCCGTTGCCTACGGGGGGGGGGGGGCAGGCCCCCTCCTCCCGTGGAATTTTCAACAAATTCAGTATGTAAATTTTATGTAATTTACGTAATCCTAGCTAAATCTGGCCAGGCTACGGCCCAGGTGGCCCATCAATATCCTCGAGTAAGGATAATCGAAAAGAAATTCTCAAAACGTACTGGTTACGACGGAAACAAATGTCAGCTCTGGATTTCGTCTGTTCCTGTTGACTACGAACATCAGTCGGGATTTACTTCATATGCTGGTAGCACTATGGAGTTCTATGATATGAAGTCTGGATCGATGAAAGACGCCCTACATACACATGAAAAGGCCAACTACTACACATTTAAATATCTATATGTAGGCCTAAATGTAATGTGGATGAAAATATATGACAACACAAAGTACAGTTGAGAACACGAAATTTAATTCCTATCACAATATCAAAAAATCGATCATTGAATGACAGAGAATATGTGTGACCTTCAGCGGGTTGGAAATATAAAAATTAAGCTATAGGTAGTGTGAAAACAAAATTATCTCGAGCAACATTATTAAGTAATTAAATAATTCTTGTGGGGGTTCATTTCATTATTTGAACACAATTATTAGAGTTGTATGATTGCCCTCTTAATTGAATGGAATCATACCCTGTACATGTTAAGACTGTTACAGTACATACTAACCCTTTACATAACCGTAGTGTCTTAGTTTGTTGACTTTGATTGATGCATTTTCTCTGTTGACAAATGTCATCGTTCTGTTGATGTAATTTACCAACCAATGATAGCCAAACAAGGAATGATATATTCTAGTATCTTTACCATGTTTGTTGGAGAATTAGTACAAGTTGAAATATCTCCTATCATTGAACACAAGTTGGTTAAGTGATAGGCCTGGCCGAACTATCGAGATAGTTACACAAGTCATACGAAAAGCCATGAAAGCAGGAGTATGGGAAACAAAAATAGACAAGGATTGTATTTAAACTGGTTAGTGACCTATATTGAATAGCGCAAAAATTTACTAAAATACAGAGGTAAAATATGATAAGTAATATCTCTAATACACTTTCAACAATACACCAAACACGATTGGAATTAATTCGTGATAATTCAATGGTGAGGTTTAGTCTGCAAATAAAAGCTCATATGCTTTTCTTTTTAAGCTATACACTTGTTTTTATAGGTAGGTTATAATATTGCAACATTCAGCTATAGGGCACCTAACAATTTTGAGAAATATGAAATACATGAAGATCCATTTATCTCAAATTAGTTCCAATCGTGTTACTATTAGATACTTGGTAGTTTCCTATGACTAATGACAATTTTGCATACTAACTGCATAGGACAACCTAGCAACGTTGTGGTAGATTTATTTGACGGCAGACAATACCCCCTGGAACAATACCACACTAAAGATTAACGTTGAAAAATGGGTCAGCGGACTATATTTTGTCGATCTAATACCAAGTGCTAGTACATAATTGAGGTGATCAACTTTAATAACTATGCACGATCGCTAGGTTGTATAGATGTATCTTTACGGTAATTTTCCTGAGTCGCAGCAACTCGAGGCACTGGGTGTCGTTCCTGCTCTCTTCAATGAACATCTACCGGTACCGGTGAAATGTGGAAACCACCCTGATTGCCGCGGCTTTTCGAAGTTCCACGCCTTGCAACCAGGATAGGCAAGGCAAGACAGACAACATTCCCTTGGACTTTCTACCGTGTTTTCGATTCCGTCGAGCAAATCAAAACCATCGCGTTGTGTATTTGTGTCGATATCACATTCTGAGGAAAAAAGTTAGAGTGAAAGTATAAAGTAATTGGTCTTCAGTCAGGAAAAAAAATCATTATATAATTTCCATTTGTTTTGGTTGCTTGACGGCAATGACTGCCGTAGATGGTTATGATAT
Organism: Ptychodera flava; assembly: GCF_041260155.1. Taxonomy (NCBI): domain Eukaryota; kingdom Metazoa; phylum Hemichordata; class Enteropneusta; family Ptychoderidae; genus Ptychodera; species Ptychodera flava. The sequence continues at coordinate 23,218,527 of NC_091933.1, read as the reverse complement.
TTCTTACTTATTGTATCCTACGATTTTAACATCTTTAGAACTTTGCTGGAACAGATTAAAGTATACCCACAAAGATAAATCAGAACCCAAAATTAGCCATAACCATGATTCACTTTACTAGCCTCCAGGAAATGGTAAAAACAAACATCCGTAACGAAGTGGTATCCTTTCAGTTGGTACTCAACACTTACATGTTATCAATTTTCTCCTATCCTTTACTGTCGTCACTCGCTATTAAAACTGATGTGATGGAAATTGCAAATGAAGACACGAGGATTGCAAAGCATACAATCAACAAGTAAGACATATTTTTGTATGCAAAACAATTACATATGGTGTAGAGCGATATGCAACATTTTCTTGTATTAAAGTTTATTAAAATAGAAATAAATGATGTTCAGACAATTGATGAAGTTTAGCCAAACTTCTGTACGTTGCACAGGTTTATTAAAGACTAACAGTAACCACCGTCCCTCCACCCACGGTGCAGTAACTGATGACAAGGAAAGAAAACAGCTGTCAAGTGTAATTGGAACTGTCAATGAGTCATTGTGTCAGCAGCCATAGGCAAGCTCCGGCCATATACTACTAAATGGTTGTTTTACTGCAGTTGAATAGCCTAACTTATTATAGAAATTACATCAAACTGAAACTTACGATGTATAAACTGAATGTCTGAGCTTTAATTAGAATTTAAGGCATTTGGTCGAGCTGAAATACGCTAGCATAACATGAGACTTGCCATGAGGCCATCAAACTGAAGCGAGCACAATGCGGATCGCATGATCGACCGCTTCGGTTTTGTTAGAAACTAGAAACATTTTTTACGAGCTATACGACGGAAACTTTACAAATTTAGCGTGATGACTTTCATGCTCGGTGGAAAGGGGCTATTATTCCATGACACGGCAAAAATCGCCCGGAAATACAGAAGTAGTCTTTGAACACACTACCCCTGCGTAGAGAGACGACGAACGTTCTAGAGGATTGACTTTGACTGCAGCAGAACCACAGGGGAAAGAAATACACCACTATAATTGCTCAGAAAAAATTGCCAACTTGCTAATCCGCTGTCCGTATCAGCGGATTAATTGATTGAGTCAACACCACAGCCGTCACACACGTAGTGTTTTCGGAGCAATTACAGTGGTGTATACACCAGTTGGAGATAAATAATCGCACAAGCAATACGAAAAGCTGAGAATTGGAGATAAATAATCGCACAAGAAATGAAAAGCTGAGAAAGCAGGAGTGTGGGAAACAAAAAGCCCAAATAACTTATTAGCGACCTATATTGAATAGCACAAACATGTACATAGAGAGGTAAAATATGATAAGTAATATGCCTTATACATTAAAAAATCAACAATACACTAAGAGATACTTGGTGGTGTCCAATAACTCACAATAATATTTTACATCCTAACCGCACAGGACAACCTAGCAACGTTGTCGCATTGTGGTAGATTTATATGACGGCAGACAATACAAATGTACCACACTAAAGATTAACGTTGATAAACGGGTCGGGTCAGAGGGCTATTTTTATCGATCCAATACCAAATGCTCGTACATTATTGAGGTGGAAAATTTACAACTATGCACGATCGTTATGTTGTAGAGACATGTCTTTATGGTAGTTTTCCTGAGTGGCAGCAACTCGTGGAAGTTGGTGTCGATCCTGCTCTCTTCAACCAATATGAAATGTCGTGAATTGTCTCCTATGTTACATTTTAGTGTATAACTGCCATCACTCGCTACTAAAACTGATGTGATGGAAATCTCAAATGAAGACAAGGCGGACAATCAACAATCAAGACGTATATTTTTGTATGCAAAGCATTTATATTTGGTATAGAACGACATACAACTTTTTGTTGTAATTTTTCCAAGCTTGAACGAATGTTCGGGGTTGATGTGGTCAAAGCTAGGGGAACATCAACAGTACCGTAAATCTTGGCATTGCAAATATGGCTGTTTTCGAGAACTGTATCCCCGCCAATTTAGTCGCATATTGTAACTTGGCGAGTTGGCAGTTGAAATAATGGTTTCTATATCGGGCTTGTCGTACGTAAAAACAGTGAATTTAATGATGTTTCGATTGTGTAGATTAGAATAATAACTTTTTAATGGGTTTTTATTCTACTGAAGTGTTATCAGATGAGAACAGAAAATTATTATTAGTTTACAACTTTCTTTTATGATGTCGCGGTTTTCGCAAACCAAAGAGATAGTCTCAATTGCAAGAGCATATCTAGTAATACAAAAAGTTGAAGTTCAGTTCCATAAGATCATGTGTAGAGTTTAGCCAGGCTTCACCAAAATGAAAGAAACTCTTATACTTCCACATACACTATCCCAAGTCCCTTTTAGGTCGACTATAAGGGAGTAAAAAAGAAGATATTCAAACAAACAATTAATTACCGTGATAGCTTCGAAGTTTTAAAACTTCATGTTGCAAGTTCGTTATGCGTGCATCCTTTTCAGCGATTTGTCGTTCGAGGTTACTGATGGCAAGACTGGTCTGTTCCAGTATACGGACGATTCGGGTACTGTTTGCGTCTCTCTCGTCACTTCTGTTGCTCGAAATTTCGATTTGATTATTTATTTCTGCCTGCTGCAGTTTCACTTCGTCAATTTGCTCTCTGATTGAAGTCATGAAGTCGCCAGGAACATTATCATCTTGCTCTACTCTTGTGTGCAGCTCGTTGATGGCATTATTCTGGTAATGAATCACTAATCGCACACCTTCCAGTTCTTGTCTCACAGTTCCTACATCTCGCTCACCAGACGCTGTCCGCAGGCGGAGCAGGTCCACGTCGTCCTCCAGATCGTCGACTTTGCCGACTGCCTGCTCAAGATCGGGGCAAACACCATGGTCGTTAGTCTTGAAGGTGAATACATAGGCGCATACGTCAGGCCGGTAGCAGTAGTTTTCCTGGGAGATGCATTCCTCACTGCGAATCAATTCCGCCTCAGCGGTAAAACAAAGCAAAACAAAGAGGAAAGCTCCAACAGCGACCGCCATACTTGGATTGCTCGCCATTGAATTGTTTTTTTATGACTTTAACACGCTGAGTTTGATTAAGGCATATCAAATTATCATACCTCTATTGTATTCAAATTGTTTTATGACAGCCGCAAGCGGTTTACGTTGGAGGATGGCGATCAGCTTTGTTTACGGATGAAATAATTTGTGTAGCTTTTGAGTATAGTGGCATCAGCTTTGTTTACGGGTGGACCATTTCATATCTCAGAGAGGGGAGGGAGATTTTGAACTTATTTTTGCTTCCTTGAACTAATTTTTGCTTCCTACTTCACTTTGAATTTGTTTTTATTTTTTTAAGTGTGCAAATTCTGGCTGCTATTTTATTTATTTTCCCTCTAAGGGACTAATTCGAGTACCTAATTGCCAATATTCCCAGTCCTTTTTGTTGAAATGTTTTTATTTACAAAAGCAAATTGTGAACAAATGCTCAAAGGCGCAAAGTTGACAAGTAATTAAAGGGATATTAAGCATCTGCTTCAGAACGCTGTAAAAATAGAACAAAAAGCAGGCTGTACTACAGTAAGATATACTAGTGTAGGCAACGAAGATATATTGCAGAGAAGTAGGAAAATAAATAATGCAGCTGAAGGTATCAAACTGAAATGATTTAAAATTATTCATAACATGGCGTTCAATGGATGAAAACGGGGCAGCAAGAGGGCGCGACGAAAATGTTTAGAATATAACGAGTAAACGTAACTGTAGTCATAGATCATTTTTACTTCAAGTCTGTTGGCAACTTTTTTCTCCTGACTTTTGTTTTCCAAAGGCAATCTCTTGGAATGCCCCTTCAATTTTCTAGACTTTCAGAAAATCAAAAATGGTCCACACCACCCAGAAGAGAAATCAATTTGTTCTCATTTTCCATAGGGTATGTTGAATCACCAAGCAATATGTAGTAAAATGCAGTGTTCACAAATGTAAATAAAAAGAGTCCAGACTCTAGTTCAGTACAATACAAGCAAGCTATGTTGACTGGAAGATTACAAGGCAAGCATTTCGACACTATTTTTGTCGTACGAGTAGCTCAGTAGCTGCACTTACAAAACCAACAAACATGCTGGAAAGGACATTAAAAGTCTCCGCTAATGAGGCCTTGAAGAAATCTGTTTTGAAGACACTTTCGCCTCAGCTTTACCTTGAAGCATTATTTTCCCAGCAATGGCAAACCGAAGTTCCACTCTCCCCCACTGCCAGCGAAGTAGAGTTTACGAGATAGACGATTGTCCGTATATAAACGTCAGTCAAATGTAGGTCGATTGCGACTTCTTGCAATTATTGAGACATCACGGAGATGTGTGAGCTACAAAGGTGCTTTCAATATGTTTCCATGAACTCTCATCGGTCACATGCCTTATGTGGTACGAGATAAATGATAAACCAAGCACTTAAAACTACACCTTCAAGGAATAACGATACAAACTCACAATTGCCAGCTTTGGGGACCACTAAAGTCGTTGTCTTCAATTCTATGTTTATTTCAATGCATTGCAGCATTTTTTTCTGACAGTCACCCTGCAATAATTTTTCACTGTTTTCAACTACACTAAAGGAATCATTTTTAACATTTGACAGGCAACAGTTATTCTTCCAAAATCCTCCATCTCAGGTATCAAATGGGTCATCTCTACCTTTGAGAAGGGATGACTATGGCATTGATAAAGTCGACAACGGAAGCAAGCCCTGTTGACCCTGTCACATTCTTCTACCGTACTGATTTACTGTACTGGGCTTCTGTTGTATGATTTACAATGACAAGTAGGATCTATACCTGCAGTGGTCAGCAAGGTTATCATCCACCGGCCGTAACTGACCTAGACTTGGTTCAATTCTGTGATTTGTGAATGTTTGAGCTTGGTGAACGCGATGATTTGTGTTCTGTTTTCATATGAAACGCGTGAGTGGGTGAACTCGATGAGTGGGGTGAACGCTAAACAGGGGAGTTTCTCCCGGAATCCGGCGGAAACTAACTCACTGCTGCGCAGACTCAAAGGTGACGCGTTCAATCGCGAGGAAAACCTGGCCTGCCAAATTTCCAAATAGGTTTGTATGAACTGTGCAAACGATTTTATTTTTTAGACATTCACCGACTTGAACCAAGTCTATAACTGACCCTACTTCACCTCTGTTACAGTATAAAGTCCATCGTATACTGTGCAATGCGGACTTTGAAAGCGGTACAGGGGTTACGGTATCTGTGCACATGCTCTGTGTGTTGTCAAAAGTGTACGATCACGTGTATACATATTCTGTTTTAATCAAACCAAGAATTAGCATACGATATTATGTATCGCGATAGAGCAACGATGACCCGTACCCATCTCTTTGAACGAGCTGGAATGAATGCGCTCAGGATCGCCTTCTTCAACACCGAGATGAAACGATGATGATATCATGACAGCCCTTTCGCCGTATCGGTGTATACCCGACAATTTGACTTTTCAAAAGCACAACATTTTAGCGTGTTGTCAACCATATCCTCAAAGCTCCAGTATTTCATCGGAATTTTTAACGATTTCATGAACCAATGAATTACTCTGTAGATCTCATTCACGACACACGCGATCTGAATCCATGATGCTAAGCCTTGCCACCGGATTGATTTTGTGTCCCAGAAATCACGGTGTGAAAAAGGAAAAGGGGTCTTCCCAAATTAACAGAACTAAGATGCGATTTTCTGGGTCTGACGTCGGGAAAAAAGTATTCAACTTGCAGCAACGAAGCAATCGGTGCTCTTGTATCAATCATTCAAGGGTGGTGGATTTTTGCACGTGCGTCGGTGAGCTCGATTATCATACAAACTGACAAAAACTCCTTTTCAAACTGTTCATGTCCTGCGTAGGGAGACAGTATCTTCAAATTTGTCACATTAGTGTTGTGTTTCTATCGGTGTAAACTTTAAGGGACTTCCAATCCCCGTCCATCTGGCTTTAAAATCGGACTGAATCAAATGTGCGGCCTTTAAGAATGGGCCTCTTTTGTAGAATTATCTAACGTTCACGGGCCTGATCGCTGGATTTATTGAGAAGCTGCTCGTCCGCTGACTTTCCTTCAATAGGTTTAAATTTGAGAATAATCTGTCTGCTATGAGGTTGTTTCTCATTTACTATAAATATTGAGCGTATAAGATTGGTATTACTTTCAAAATGTTAAAGTCAAAAGAAATATCACTGTTGAATATTTGATTTATTAACTTATTTGCGAGCAAAAGCCGTGTGGCACATTGCCCTGTAAACATTGTTAGAAAGAATTATAATCTTATGTAATTAATATAGATAAACGTGATGAAATATGGCTTGATCCGTCCTCCACGTACATACTAAAGTCGTTCGTTGTAACCTGTCTCGACTAAAATTATTTAAGGAATCGCTACAGGTTTATCAAATCTGAGGATACCAATAAGGACCGCAGCCTAGCTGTAAATGGTTACTCGTTACATTAAATAAACGTCATTTGAAGAGCTCATATAGTGTCATTAATTTTTTGAAAGAGAGCAAGTCCAAGAGAAGGCCATTTATGACATCACACAAACTCCATTTAGTGGGCGTTCTGTTCGTCTCTCAGCTGCTCGAACGCATGGGCAACCTTCAAAAGCGTCGACTCCTCAAACTTCCTTCCAACAATCATCATGCCAACAGGAAGGCCATCGGAAAAGCCTGTGTTAACAGTAATCGCTGGATGACCTGTCAGGTTGTACGGAGCAGTATTGTCAATCATATTCAGAGCGACATCAAACATTTCGGAAAGGGCAGAAGAGAAGAGAAAGTTGTACTGTTACTGGCCTGAATTCGCTTGAACAGATTTACCCGAACACCCTAAAGATTGATTGAATGGTCTTGTTGTGTTGAGCTGACAAATAAAGACCATCGTACTAATTTGCTATTCATGACATTCGTGATATCACTGTAACAACGCAATTTCATTTGCAAATTAGTAACTAATATTAATGAAAAATTGTCATACCAAACATTTTAGAGGATACTACACCAACGAGGTTTAAATCGTACCTCGACATTATATTCGCCTGATAGTTCATTTCTCGTACGGCGTAATGAGATCTCGCGATACTTCAGTATTCAATGAGTAGTCAGTTGCCAACTGGGTGAAGCAAGCAGACAGACTGTACAGTTCAACTCAATTCCACTGAAACGAGTTACTTTTACGCTACCCATGAGACTGAAATAACGCTCCGTTTTAGGCCTGAAATCATCGTCCTATAAGATGCTATGCAGTGACTTTAGATGTATTTCGAAAGTTATTCGGAGTTGACTTAGCTGTCACCATGAGGATGATATTAATCTGACGTTTTTGACATAAAATCACTTTGTCATCTTTAATGCTAAAACGTACATATTGTTTCATGCTTCGAATGGCAGAATGGCAGCCTGCCTTGCCTAAAATCATCCATCCACACTTTGCTTATGGCCATGCCTCACTATGCAATGAGTGTAGATTTTAGATTCTTTTATGGAAATGTGAAGGTTTCAACTGTATCTTCTTATGATCTTTGCCCCGATTCATCGTTAATTAAGACAAAAAACAAGTCATCCTATATTTGTGTCTACATGATATGTACACTGTTAATTAATTTATATGCAAAAGTTCACGACAATGTTATATAATTATTTATGATGAGTATTCTTTTCAAGTTTTGTTGAGTATAATTCTTCTTTTTCTGAAAGATTTCTACTACTAAATAAATAAGATATCGATTCCTTATTAAATATTACACCAAACACGCTCCCTAAAATATGGTCAGGCTGTCTTGAGACGGACGGATTGGAGAATAGATGCTGAAACTGTGCAAAAGTTAACGTCACTCTGTAAAAAGTTGCACATATACCTCGGATTGAGACCCCTTCCTTTGGTAGTTTCGGTGCTTTGGCGGGCACTGTGGGCATTACCAAGACATCGTAATGCTCGAATGTCTTGTCAAATTCTTCAGTGACGTCCATACGAATGTTCTGAGCCTTAGCGTAGAAGTAACCGCCGTATTCGTGTTTCATATAATCTCCGAAAAGCAAAATTGTCTGTGGAACAAATTAGAATGCACTTTATTATAGCGCTCAGGGCGACTTCAAGATTTAAACCACTCTTAAACTTACGACCATCTTGAAGATAAGACAGAAAACGGTCGCAGGCGGATATAAAATGAATTGTTTAATCGTGTCTTGTTCAATTGCAACTAATATAGGTTCCAACAGTTTGCCAGTAGCAAGATCACAAAATTGGGTTACATAAAGTACCAATGAGGGCGCTTTACCTTCAAGACGTGAGACATGTCATTTATCCTCGTTCGATACCCTCTGTGTAAGGCATTCACAATACTTGATGGGTAAAATCCCTTGTACTGCGAACCAGCACCTACAATGGACACATGAAAACAAACTGATATTTTGCCGAGCTGGACATATACAACCACCACAAAATTACGCTTGCAAATTTGCGAGTAGCACGTACCCATGCGTTCTGGGATTTGTAGATGGGAAGTACATGTTTTGTGCACGTGTATTCGGCAGACATAGCATTGAACACAAAAATATCGGGCGCATATTTTCAGATGTAAGAAATTTGCCGGATTATAAAAGTCAAAGATACTAGTCGAGCTAAGTTGTGCAAGCCACGTCTTGAATAAATTGATTACGAGTATTTTCAAACCTCTCTTGGAATATTCTAGCTTGTACTAGCTTGTAAGCCAATCAAAATCGTTTACAGACTCTTTTGCATATGTTGTGCCATTAACAGTAACACCTATCATAATGGTTTTAGATTCATCTTCATTTTATATTGTATCGGAAGTTGCCAAATTCGAAGTGTAATCACATAAATTTAATGAGTAATATACCTGCAAACGTTGACCAGACGGTGTCACTTATGTTTTCCTTAAGATGGTTATTGAATTATTGGTCATAGTGCCGACGATACCATTCTTCGTTGAAAATTTCCACCTCGAGTGGATTTTCTTTTACGATAACCACGTGACTAGGAAGCATTTTTCAGTGCAAAGAAAATCTTAGAAACTTACCGCACCCTTTCAGGACAAGATCGGCACAACCTTCGAAGTCAATCGCTGGGAAGAGTTTGTTTGCTGCAGAAATTGAAACAAAATTATCAAAGAAACGTGCTATCAACATGTATTAGATCAAAATAAATGCACCGGCTATCAGAGTTGTACTATAAATCATTTGGAATAATCGAAAGGCGTTGTTGGACGCACGTTGGTGAAGTCAAAAACAGAGAAACTGCTCCTGATACCTGGAGAATAATTTTTGCACGTTTCATTTACTTCGAACCCATTTTGCATCTATTTCTGTAGTTTGCATGTTTAAGTCAGCTGCTCTACGTATGACATTGCTAGGATAGTCAGCACCTCTCAAGTGCGTCATAAGGGCGTTGTTGGACGTCTGTTGGCTCCTGATAAAGACCAAAACAGATATTTCCTTTTGATACCTGTTGGAGAATTATTGATTATCTTCATTGATTGAAGATAATCGGGGTTGACAAGACACGTGTATTCATTGAGTACACAATTGTGTACACAATGGAAGAGCCAGGGACATGGTGCACCTAAAGCACTAGCTTTCGGAGACACAGAATTATTCACCTTTATCACCACAGTTTTAATACTCACCGATTCTGTGAGCAGGTATAGAGATCTCTTCAATTGTGGCACCAATGTCAACCATTTTAAATGCTGAATCCTTAACCATAGCATCAACTTCTGCATCAGATTTTGCAAGACCAAACCCTTCTTTCAGAATGCCAATTTTTATTCCTGGTATTGTAGTTGTTAACTGAAAGGAAGGTTTTCCCACATTTAGTCGTTGAGACTCCAAGAGTCACGCAAAATGCGATCTACATTTAGATCGGGAAAGGTCGCTTGGAGCGAATGTGAATGAAGACATTGAAATGGAAGACATGGATGGGAGACCAAAGAGCTGAGGGACATGAAATTCGAGTATATTAAAATGAGAAAGACACCTTGACCTAACCATTCCACACCTTTAGCTGGCGTCACATTTACCAATATCTATTCAGGCAATATCTTTACTCGACGCACATATGCCTTACCATTTTGGTGTATTCGGGAACTTTGAGATCCACGGGTTGCCTTGGGTCAAGCCCGTCATCATAGCCAGCAATAACCTGTATAAAAGAAAACACATATATTGAGGAAAGGGTCTTTCCTTTAGCAGCTGTAGATAGTTTCTCAACGAGGAAAGTACCGTATCTCAGTAGTTTTTGTCAAAATGGAATGCCATTGGTATTTACAACTCTATCAGTGTGTCATTCCGGTGAGTTTCAAAAATGAAACTTCTGTGCTGTGCAGTTCCGTGAAGTATATATTTTGACGATCAATACTTGCACATCTTTGAGATTAGCATTTTATTTGTTGACACACTCCTATTTGAGGAACGTTTAAGAAAGGTATCAGTCATCCTTATGCTTTCTGACATACGTATGTCCCGTCAGTCTGTCTTTCCGTCCCTTTCACTCGGTCTCTCATCTGTCAATAGATGCTCAAGTTCAAGTATTATATTCTTATAGAGCTTTCATTAATTAAGAGGTGGGGTGAGGAGGGTCATGTTTCTCAAACCTTGCCTTGCAGAGGGTCATATTATGTAAAATCGAGAAAAAATGTCGAAATACGAAGCAGAATAAGCTGCTTCAGTAGTTTCCTTCATCTCCAATTCAGGAGGATAAATCATAGGGAGATAGTCACTGTATTTGAAATTATTCAGAGAAATGACATAATCGATGTATCTGAATGTAAAGTTGGAAGTTTTAGCCAAAGAGACTTTCTTTTGTTCGACTAAGTTCTGGATGTATTCTGCTTCGTATGAATATAAAAATAGCTAAGCAAGCAAAGGGGCGCAAAAAGTATTCTATGGGAATGACCAGGCACTGTTCGAAAATGTGTACTTGCAAATTCATGTACACCTACCAGGTAGTGAGTTCTCCATATGGGTGAATTATAATGAGTACTAGTTCTTTTTTGGTGAGAGTAAGCCTTAGTATGTTATGAACATGAGAAACCAGGTCAAATTCCAAAGAATAAACGAATGATAGGGGCACAAATGAAGGGGTATAAAGAAATGCTAAACATTGGGGTTAATGATGGGGCAAAGCAGCTCTGGTAAGGTCGTACGAAAATATAAAGCGTTAAAAATGTCATGTTTTACAAATTAAAAAAAAGGAAGGAAAAGGGTACTGGGGAGGGTCACATTGTACATGATGGAACACCACTGATTTCCCCAGGTCAATCCCCTCATGGTAACTGAAATCTTCCTTTCTTCCACGGCATTTATTGCACAAACTTACTTCCAGAGCCAAGGCTGCGTCACGGACATTTCTTGCAATGGGTCCTGCGCAATCGATGGTGAACTCGAGGGGTACGATTCCAGTGTAAGGCACTAACCCAAATGTTGGCTTCAAACCGACCACACCGCACCAAGATGCGGGCAGACGAATTGAACAGGCTTGGTCACAACCGATGGATATGTCCACATCACCGCTGGCAACCTAAAAAGAATCAATCCGAGATTATGTAGACGTTTAGCTGTTGTTCATTGGATGAGTTTGTTTTGAAGATGGTGAAGACCGCAGTCATCGCACCAAGGAGACACTGAGTTGATGGAGGGACGTGTACAGACCAGCCTCTTAAATTGTCAACACAGGAAAATTGAAGCTTAGATCAAATCTAGGATCCTAAACAATTGCTCTTTTATATATTCTGTCAACGAATGTACTACTCGGGAATTGGCAGGAATATATATCTTTACTTTTTATGTTTCTTCTTACCTAATGTTCTCAAAATCTACCGTCATTTTAAAGTCGAATATTGAGCTTCATTTTCCTTTCGAGACATTACGCTCTCGTCACTTGCTATTTCATTGATTTCGAATGTAGAATTCATTTCCTTAGTTGTATTTCTTGAATAATTGCGTAGAAAAGCTTTCATGGGAATAGCAATATATTTATCGTAAATCACATTATCCTCAACAAACAAATAATAATTATTTCTCCTACTTCTTTTGCTACTACAACAACTACTACTACTAGCGCAACGAATAAGCTCGTTCGCAAGTAGCAAGTAGCTGTTATATACTGCGCGAATCTTTGTAAAGCATTCGACACTCACCGATGCACAACTCCCGCTACTGGATCCCCCAGCACAGTGGTCATTTTTAAAGGGATTTCTAACTGCCCCCGTGGCGGAGACAAAGCTGTTGCCAGAGAAACACAGATCTTCAGTCGACGACTTGCCCATGATACGACCCCCTATACTTGGCAATGCAAATAATAGATTTTGTTAGTACATAAATGAAGCAGCTTTAAGAACGGTAGTCTCGTTCCAAGCGAATGAGCACGTCTGCAATCATGCCACACTGTCACAAACATAACAAAACACGATTAAATACACCAAATTCTCCCTATTCAGTGGCAAAGCTACATCTTAACATTGTTTTGAATTCATAACAACTCGTCACACCACGTCTGAAACTCCAAGGCACAATGCACCATCGAACTAGTAATAAGGTATGTACTGAAAGTGTGTATAGCCAACTAGTGGTGCTTAGAAAGTTAAGAACTCCAAGGGCTTGTCGCACCTGCATCCAATATCCTCGATATGACAGTGGCGTCGAACTCTGGCACGTATCCCTGCAGTATATAACTTCCGTCCATCATTGGAACACCAGCTACTGGGATATTGTCCTTGATGGAGAAGGTCTTGCCTGCTAATTTGCCAGTATCTGCACCCTTAATGTCGCATCGCCAGTACCTGAAGTGTAATATCTGATTTAGCTCACAATTTGCAGTAATTCAAATTACACATGTAATGATATCTTTCAATTAAAGACAAGAAAGAAATGAACATGTGAACATGTCAAAAATCAATTTTACCAGGCATTTAGTTTGTTTTCTTCAGGTCTTGGTCTGTAACCAGGTGTTCTTGGATACTTGACTGGGAGTAACGGTTCAGGTAGACTGTCCACGACATCAAAGGACTTGCATGCTGATGCCATGAAGTCTGTAGAAGGGCAGAACAAAACACCCGTTACCAAGAAAAGCCGATAACTATTATCTTGTAGTTGTGCACAACAACCCCAGTAAATAATAAAGTTCTGCAATTCGCCGAATATGTTCTTCATATTGTAGACATACGTCTGTGATCTTGTTCAAATACGTAAAGGGTTTTTACCCCGATCCAAGGGTACTAACTATACTGAATTAATCGACATGCGATGTATCCTCTATTCAAACTTTCATGAGACTCGTTGCATCAAGTATATTTCAATTCACTGCACCCCTAGGCATAGGGGAGCGTTCAGTTATCACAGCCAGGGTGGACCGGCAAATTCCTCTTGCACCTTTCTGAAAATAATAGAACCCTCTACCCACACAAAATACTTTGATGCCCCCTTAAAAGATAACAAAAAATTGATGACCCCCATTGCACACCATTGCCAGGGAAAATTTTGATATTTTGTTATTTCAATATTTAAGCTTATGTTGTATCTATAAGCGCTACAGTAACTCTAACTTTTGACAGTATTTTGGTATTTTTGTTCCATGTATCAACTGCAGATTATTGGTCTCCTTCCAACAGCATTTTGAAATACCAAGTATTGTCACAACGCGACTTGTCAGCGTGACATGTGCAATGTTATTGTTGAAAACTAAAGTCCGGACCTGAATTTGATTATCAACACTAACAACGCAGGACACAGACATACAGTCAATGTCAACAGACTGGGTACTGGGTATTTCAATATGCTGTTAGAAGTACACAAAGAAACTGTCGCTGGCACATGCAACAAAAAACCAGTCCTTAAAAATACATGCATGTTGCATTGAGCATGCATTATTTGGTGTGGGATTTTAGTTTGTGTATACATTTATACACAATGTATACGGAATATGCCATGTTTCATATGTCAACACTTCCCAATTTGGTTTGAAAGCTATTGAAATTGAAACTTCGTTTAAATATACTGCAATAAGTGCAATATTCTTAATACATCTTTCTTTGATTAAGATCCAATATCGAGTGAAAATAATTTGTGTCAAGAATAGCATATGTTCTGTTATGTGTGCCCCAATGTATAAGGTATAGACCAAGCTATGTCTTATAGGTAAACACTTCCTTAATTTTTATAAATGGGCTGTTACCATTGAAACTTGAATTAAATATCGTGTACTAAACGTATTATGCTTAATTAACCTTACTTGATATCAACCACGGACTAAAATAACTCAAGTTGTGTCAAGTATCATATGTTCTGTGTTTATGTATTGGTCCGTGTATAAGCTATATGCTAAGCCATGTCTCACAGTTGCACCTAACTTCAACCGCAGCTACAAAGAGCCTGCACGACCCACTCTGCTGGTCGAACCTGTTGCAAGATAAGTATATATAAACTTGCAAAGACAAGAGGTCAATAAGAGTGAAAACCCATGTATTTGTATAAAACGATTGGAACTAATTTGGGATAATTGGATGGTGAAGTAATGTCTGTTTAACCTGCCAATGTAAGCTCGTCTGCTTTCCTTTTTAAGGTATACACTTGTTTTTATGGGTAATTTGTAATATTGCAACAATCAGCTATAGGGCTCCTAACACCTGTGAGAAATTTTAAAAATATGAAAATCCAATTATCTCAAATTAGTTCCAATCGTGTTGTATTCAAACCACAGTGTACTGACTTCAGAGTCGCATGTTTTTGTACTCTTAAAATCAAGTGACCCTCTCTGCACTGTTTAAAAAAGCATTCCCCCCCCTGCAGTTTTCCCAATTTCAGATAAACCCCTCCCCTTCCTACCCGGGTTGTAATGACTGAACGTCCTCTTACATGTAAGAGAACAAGATATGTCACCGGTTGCCACCATTAAATGTATTTATGGTACGCGTTCCTATCATTCAACCACATTCTCCGTGCCTACCATAGCATAAAGACCGCTCTGTTTACTGTCACTACAGATTTTCAACTCGTTTAATCCTTATATGCGACTGAAGGTACATGCAATACTTCAATTTTGTATATATCCGAGAGAGCTTTACATTCATCCATCGTTTTGCTTCAGTTCTGAACTAACCTCTATATTGCAGTAACTCGTCCGTTGTTGCATCCAGTCCATATTTGTTTGCTATTCCCCTTAATTTGTTTAAAGTTGGAATGCGGACAGCAGGAGCCCTGTAAGTATCTACAATGAAACCGGAATGTAAAGGTATTAGATAACAATAACTTTATGAAGAGTAACAGCTCCATAAACTGTATCTTTTGATATTGTCCATTATTTTTGAACATCACGTTTCTGTTGATAATTGAATTCCATTCCGCAACTCATTTGTTAACAATGACATTGCACATTAAAAACAGCGAGATGGTGTTGACATAGCTAAAGATTGTAGTTCAACACATTTTATTTTAGAAAACAAAAATCATGAACATATCATCAAACTTTATAAGCAGCGTCGCTTAATCGAAACATAGATGTAAAAAAGAGACCCATGATCGAAAGAACAGCTATCTTTCCGGGTTGTACATGTACTCCAGACGGATCATTCAAAGAAACTTGTATTTTCATCACAGTCACTGACACACTTTGAAGCCCTTTGACCTTTGATCTAGACTAGCGACACCAATAAGAGACAGAAAAGGCGCAAGGGACTGTTGGTAGTCTACCTTTGATCGAATGTGTTGGGAATGTTGAAAATATTATGTCACATTTTCGAAAAAAAAAGATAGCTGTAACCATATTAGTGATGAAGGCAGCGTTACTACTCAAAATCATACGGTACGCTTGCCGGCAGAGAAGAGTATAGCTTTGTATACACCAGCAAAACGGGCTTATAAGAGATACGAGGATTGGGGTCAAATAAGCGTTCGCGTTAATACCAGTTTCTTCATCGCATCTAATCGTTCACATTTAAATCCCCGCCATCATAGGCTCGCAGTTTTTTTGAATCTTCATGACCTAGTAATTTGTGATATAACAACAGAGATCCTGGTCTTTGCGAGAGAGCACTTGGTGCATTTGTTGAACACTGTTATAGAGGCAACCATGCCCTCTTTCTGACTCTGACCCGGAACGGATCTGTAAAAGGTGGCTGCGGCTTATACATTAGTGCATTGGTCTTCAACATAAAACATACCGTCAATATCTTTAAGCGACTCGTATTGACCACTTTGCGATGTCGAGCTGAAGTTTTGTGAACCAAATAATGCCGTTGACGTTCGCAGGCATTTCGAAGGAGACTTCAGTGAAAGACTTCGTTTCCATAGCCGCTGCATACCTGTAAAACAGAGGTCGATGAATGGATTATAGGGTCTTACTTGTATGAATTTTGTAGAGACAACGGAACTAATGTCCAAGTATATGTGATAACAATTTTGTACAAAAAAGCAAACCTAAATTACTTGTCCGTTCACACTACAACAAAACTGTGCTGTCTTACAGTCTCTGAAAGGGCAGCCCACTCGAACCTTTACGAGTCGAAATTCGTACCAGTCGATCGTCTGTTAACGTCGGGAATTCTAGTCATTTGCACCGGTGTCACCTGACCTCTCACTGACCGTTGTTGGTTGAAGAGTTTGGTTCACCTACCGTATATGACCCTTTAACCAACTGAGGCCAGAGCAAGCGATAGTCTGATGATATCCAATTAGAATTCAAAACAACTCCAATGATGAGTATCATTCAAGGTAAATAAGTAGTTTACCAGGTCCAAGAAACAAATAGAAAATGACAATAACAATTGAGTTACCTTGAATTAGTCGTTCTAGCATGTGTCTGGAATGGGTAAGTCCAAGGTCATTCAAGTGGAGTGACCGTGGCAAATCACGGTTGCTGTGCCGCATAGTTACTCTTCCCCGCTGGTTTGGAAACTCACAAGACTCGTTTGTTTCAATCCATGTCTCGGTAAGCACTTACGATTATTTACCTTCCAGGTAAAAACTGTAAGTGAAGAGCGAAACAAGATAGGGGTAGAGCGACCATCCATCGGTATGTGTACCCTGCGAGCAAGATTGACGCATGTGACATTTTTAATGTAATCTGGTGAAGCCACAAAGTTACTGTTGTGAGTCAAAACCAGGTACGCTGTCACTCATCATTCAAGAAACAGGTTTTTACCATATTTCTATACAGCATCTCCATACCTACAATAGAACTGCTCAAATGATTTCACTAATCTACTTTCCGAGAATCCTTGCCTTACCAGCTTTTGCGCACAAACAGTCTGTGTCTCTTTCGAAAGTCTTAATGTGAGATACAAGCTCTTCCTATGTCAGGAGTTGCAAGTTGCAACATGTGGAAAGTATGCACGTAAGCTGAAGCAGGTGGCATATTACTTGACGAAAGGGAATGTTTATTATTTCAAAATGAAATTCGTCCGTTTTGTCATCAAGCTTTACATCCTGTGTGTCTTGTCTAATTTCGAAAAACTGAGTCCGCACTTTAAGTTGTTTCTTTGATTACATAGTCATCCGGGGTAGATGTTGTGGAGATGATTAGATGTACAATGATTGTGTAAACGTATGTGATCATCACTATATTTATGTGTTATCAAAACGCTAGGCAGTCCTCTTACATGCCGATCTGTGAAGGGACTACATAGGAATACAAGATTAAGTCTGTAAGAAGCACTACACAGTTTGTTTTTCATGAGAATGCCTATAGTTTGCCTTAATGTCACACCAGCAAATTTTATAGATATGTTGTCTATTCGGAAACATAGCATCTTACAAGCCTGTAGAGTAAGTGACGTTTTCACTGTCGTTTTAGCGGAATTCAAAAATTTAATTATTTTCCGTCATCATAGCGTACAGCGGGGAATAGCAGCCAATTTTTAGTCCAAATATAGGCAACTTTGGGGTAACTTGCTTCTCTTGTATCAAAATTGCAAGATCACCCCTGATTCCAGAGGAAAGTTGCGGGCACGTTATAGTACGGCACAGCTTTGTTGAGGCTGCATATGAAGGGCAGCTGTGTACAGAGTGCGGAGGACTCAAACAGTAATTTAATAAATAATCATTCACAGTCAGCTTATTAGAAATACAACCATTTTCATTAATAGAGCGCGAAGCCACTGCAGTGAACTGCAGTAAAACTGCTCACACTTAGTGTGAGGCTGCATTCACATACACTGGGTGAGTGGGGCTGGAGGAACTGCGATTGAAATCTTAATTCATCTTAGAACCCCTCAATATCCTTAAGTCCATCTTAGTATATGATCAAAAGGTTTGAATCTCCCACTATTATATATCCTAACATTTATTAAGCCAAAAACATTAAACTAAAATTTTGATATTTTTCATTATTATTTGTGCGCTTTGTAGTTACTCCAATCTCTTGTTCCACACCCCATTAAAGGACTTTCATCACTTTTTCATCAACCTGCTAAAAAGAAATGACATTCGGCTGATGATGCAGTGACCGAACGTGCGATGCAATCAATAGTATTGGTAGTATTATGTTGAGCCTCTGAACATATACTGTACATTTGTACTGTTGACAAAAGAATTTTATTCCGGACGCCAAGGCCAAAGTAATTAAATTCTTTGTTTTGCGTCCCCACCCGCTTAGGTTTTTTAAGGTGTTCACATAAAACACACACAGTGTATTTGAATAGGAAATTTTAGGACATAACCGCTTAGCTTTTCTAAACTAAAAATTGTGGTACAATTTTTTTATTTGCTGCAATCAAATTACATTGTGTTCATTTTCTTGTGTGCGTTTTTCAACCGCTTGGACGCGTACCTTGTCCCATTTTGAGTGGACGCAAAACAAAGAATTTAATTACTTTGGCCCAATTCAATCATGAACAATACTATAAACATATACAGGTTTTGTTGACACGTTGAATATTGTGGGCACAGTGTAGGGAGATAGCAAGGAAATGTAGTTGAAAACAATTATCAGAACTTGCAGCATCTGTCCCCTGTTACGAGGTCCCCTTGTTGATTTTCTGATTGAAATTCAATGGCATTCTGTTTTAGATTTTTGAAAAGAACATTTAAGGTCATGGGGGCTATAAGATGATTCCAGAATTTGTTTGATTATAATTAACATCAGAGCCATTGGATGGCATAATTCATTGTTTGTTGTTGTTGAATTACCTACCAAACTATGGAATCTGGAAAAGCAAAAAAAGGGAAGCAAAAATAATTTCCGATCCCACCCCTAAACCAAGTGCAAACCGTTCAAATACATCTATACTACCCCAGAACATTCAAATCCCCCTTGCATTCTTCCAGTCCCCCAACTCCCCCGCCCACCCTTTACTTGTGAATGCAGCTTCAACAGAGTACAGATCGCGCCGTAGATACACGACGTAAAAGCTAGAATATTTGTATAGGTTGGGTGCAGTCATCATCTCTCTTACTGTAAAAACAAGGTCATGAGTTGAAAGGTCACAGTATATGATATACCAGCGTTTTACTTTTCGAAACCTTCCCGCTGATGGTCGCATCAGTTTCACTTGCAGTTCAAATATAGCAGTCCTTCCAGTTCACGACCTGATTGCAATTCGTAAACCATCAAGCCAGAGCTCTTCGGACTTCGGATGGGCTGTGACTGAGTGGCACTTCATTGAAGACCCGGAAATACAAGTGTTATTTATCAGAGGTAAGGGTGTAACTGTAAGTGCCATTTTCAGGTCTTTCGTTTGATATTTGTCTTTGAAATGGTGCTGAATCGCACAGTATATGTATGCCGAGACTGTCGACGATCCAATGTGCCGCCTTTTCTTTCTTTTACATGTATTGGTACAGCCTCTCGCAAATACTGGGGTTGGATTGGGGTCGCAAACCACAGTCACCTGTGGTCGGTCTGTTCCGCTCGGCGTCTATGCCCCCATAGACGTGTGTACATATGCCTGAGAAGTAGATCTTCTCAGGCATGTACACACGTCTATGGGGGCATAGACGCCGAGCGGAATAGACCGACCACAGGTGACTGTATCGCAAAAGTAGCGCCCAGGGCGCAATTCGTGTCTCTCTGGAGGCACTGCTCTGAGCCGCTGCGCCCTCGCCGACAACAATACCAACAATACCGGAGGAAACCCTGTGTGCTTGCTCTAGAAATCGACAGTCGACCCAACCGTGTCCAGCGCTACTGCAGCGACGAAAATGGCACAAAAGCCTGTCGACAGTCTAATGTATGCCCTGCCGGGCTCACAATCGCATACAATGAATAACAAAAGGGGTGAAAAAAGAATTCTTGTCCGGAGAAGACTTCAAACTTTTTACCAAGTTTGCTAAATGAATTGATGAGAGAGAGAGAGAGAGAGAGAGAGAGAGAGAGAGAGAGAGAGAGAGAGAGAGAGAGAGAGAGAAAGACAGACAGACAGACAGACAGACAGACAGACAGACCATTACAAATAAAATTCATCACTTAACCGTCGTAATCTTTGAACTAGACTTTTTTGCTTCTTGTGCCGTTGAGCAGAGTACTCAACATGTTTTATATTTTTTGCCGCTGCGGTCATTTTGTACTGTCATGTGATTTCCACGCGCACACGTTATTAAAATTGACGTCACTTTCTCTGTCGCACACAGTGAGGAATTTTCCTCGCGAGGCAAAAATATCAAACATGTTGAATATTCGCTCAAAGCCACAAAAGGAAAATCGTCCACATACGAGAGTAAAATGGCTGAGCAAACACCCTCAAAGGAAATTTTTTTCAGCTGACTTATCTCGTGTTCCGCTAGCTGCAATAATTGTAGCCCACGGGCCTACGGGCCCTACTTACCGGCGCTTCACAGCCCAACACGTCGGCCCGTGGATTACAATAATTGCAGCTAGTGTTCGGCAGACTTTGACTAACGGGAAAGTTCAACCGTGCGCCATCTGATGATGGCATTCAGAACCGCTGCTCATCACTCTCCTCGCGTAAATCTACGATTCCATAAATGTCACAGTCAGTGAGTTGCGACAGACAGACTCATTCCCGTAGGAAGCAAGTCCAAGTCTAAATTATTTTAAAATGCCACAAGTTAGTATCAAACACGGTAATCATTTATTTTGAGGGAGGTATCGCGAAAATGCATAGGAGCGGGTCTACAATACCTGAACAAGTAGACCTAAAGTTGAGTTCACAAAAAAAACCCGGAGGGGGGGGGGGGGGCTTGAGGAATTCGGGGGGGAGGTCGAAAATTTTGGGGTAGTAGAGGGAAACTTGAAAGTTTTGCTCTGCCTATAGGGGACCAGAAAAATCTTTGGTTCCCTTTTACTTTTTACATTTCCCGATTCCGGTTTTGTAGGTATAAATTCAATGAAAAACGAATAACATCTTAATATCATCAAATTGTTGTAATGTTAGTAATAGTTAAACAAAATCTAAAACAATTTTGCACATTTCATGACTTTCATCTCGAAAAAATCTAAACATTTATGATTCTTCATTAAAAGACTTAGGCCTAGTGACGGGGCAGAAGTTACAACTGTTGACTCTTTTTTCAATATTTCTATGCATTGTATCAAATACAATTTCTTGCTGTCTCCTTGCCGCATTCGTCTAAAAATGAATCAATGTAGAACTTGCCTTGGGAATATGGCTCTACAAACCGTTAAAACAGTTAGTGTCGAACACCTGCGCGCAGAACTGCCCAATAAATGATTATTTTTACTTTGTGTGTATCCCTCATAAATATGCAGCTATATGATAATAGGGGACTTGAAAAGTTTTGATCATATAGCCGGGGGGACTTGAAATTTTTCGAGGGTATTGAGGGGGGATCTGAAAAAAAATAAGATTTCAAGATTCCTCCAGCACCCCCCCCCCCCCCACCGCACCCACCGTTATTTGTGAACACAGCCTAAGATAGAAAATATCGATATCGGAATTATGTGAACATTGACACTTAATTGGACACACATTCACGTGACAGGTAAACTCAGCTTTCAGACAGTACACGGATTGTTATCATGTAAGATATATTTTGCATACTTTTTAACACTTCCCTCACCTCCTCAGCTCTGTCAAAAAATTCTCTAAAAAGGGGTACAAAATAAAACACAACAAAAATAAAAGAAAATTAAAAATTACAAGCATTGTAGAATTTAGATATTATTATATTACCCCTGGCTGGATTAATATTCATGCTGTGTGTGAGGAGACTCACAAAGTACATGTTATTATAAGATGGAGGTCGAAGTATCGACCATAAGTAAATAAAGCGTAATGATGGTGGACCTAAAGACGACGCATTCAGACGCACTGCATTTGGATCCATTTTGCTTTTCTTTCACCTAGAATTACAACAAGGGAATCCTATTTCAATTATTTTTTTTTACTATGTTACCCTTTCTTTATTAACCTACCCATAAATCCCAGTGGAAATAATCCATAGATTTGCACGCGTCGGCATTGTGGCAAAGGTGAAATGTGATCGTGCGCACCTTGGCAGTCGCGAAAAGCTTTATGAGAGAAACGCTCATGACGTCATCGGCGATATCTCCGACAATTAGTTTCGTCTCAGGTGACACCTGCAAAGTGGTAGACGGTAGGAGCTTCTTGTCGTTTCGCGCTAATGTTTACTTTCTACATTTCGGAACCATTTTTGTTAGTGTCCGGTCATTCTAACGCATGCAAATTGTTGAGAAAAACCGATCTAGAATCATTAACAAGTTTTACTCGCTGTTAAATAAAATTTTGTTCAGTCCATAAAACACATTGTCAAAACCGGCCAGTACCTCGATTGCTATACTGGTATACACAAGTCAAAATGATTCGCTTATTATCGTCTGAAACAACATCCATGGCGTCTCTGTTTGCTTTGACAATATGTTTGCCTTGCAACGCGGTCAGTTGTTCATGATCGTAACGTGTTTTTTGCTCGTACTTTGGTCTCATTGATAAAAAACCCAACAATCACGTCGAGATAATTTTGTCAGTTGTCAAAATGAAAAGAATATATACACCATAATTATCACCATAAACCCACTGTACGATACCATTTGTTGTATTGCAGGTCCGGCAGTTCAGTTGCACTCAAAGTTTGAGTCAAAAATTTCACACGACAAAAACATGGCAAACTTAGTTGGCGGATCCTACCGGTACAAGGGGATCCCATTTCTGGACAAGGTGTTTCCCAAATATTGCTTGGAGGCCATGGAGACTTTTGAAGTGAGAGAAGACGATGTATTTGTCGTGACTTATCCTCGATCAGGTGGGCATAGATATTTGAATAACGTTGTGAGGGGTAGCTACATTTTACATTAGACGCAGTCGTCTGACATTTGACCTCACGCTACCTGACAAGTGCTACAGTAAAACTCTGTCGATTGGAAATTAAAACTTTTCTTTGAGCTTGCTACCAACACAGAGTTTTTTCATCTGAACAATTTCATCGTCTGTCTTACTTAAAGGGAAGTGGTCGTCGGAACTGCGCACGTGCAACTTTCTTGTTTACAAACATTGTATTTCATGCACTATATATAGATGCATCATGTCAAAATAGCTGCGACATTTAAATTCTACGATGTACATTAAGACAAACATGTTTTAACTTTCATCAATCGCCAACTTACTTTGGATATAGTGTTTATATCAGTCGTAGGGGTCCCTAGCGACCTTTGAGTGCCGTTCCGACGACCACCGCCCTTTAAGGTGAGATTCTATAAAGCATTGACCCGAAGAAGACATCATTGATTTTTATTTTGTATAGAGAGCTTCAATCCACCGAGCGTGTCATTGTAAAATTTGTGCCGGATTGGGTTCATGCTTCATGCACAGTCACTCGGTCAAATCAATCAATCAATCAATCAATCAATCAATCAATCAATCAATCAATCAATCAATCAATCAATCAATCAATCAATCAATCTTTATCGCTTTCTGTCATTTAGCTGTCTCTCAGATCTGTCTGTCTACCCACCCATTAACTCACCGATGTGCAGCGATCCAGCCATCCACTTACGTACGAACCTACCTAGACCGACCTACCTACCTACCTACCTACCTACCTATCATCCTGTGTTGGTCCATACGTCTGTCTTTGTTATACATTTATCTTCCGATACGTCAGTTTGTTCACGTGTATGCTTACACACACTTGAACACACTTTTTGCTTCGCAGGAACCGTCATGATGCAGCAGATTATCTCTCTCATCGTCGATCATGAAGACGCAACAGCTCCAACAGAAGTACAGCTGCGAGATAGGATTCCTTTTCTTGAGCGTCACCACCCCGGGAAGGAAAAGCCGGAATTTGAGATTTTGCAAACCCTTCCATCGCCTAGATTCATCAAAACTCATTTAGCCCGCCAATTAGCGCCACCTCAGATGTTTGAAAAAAAGGCAAAGGTGCCGTAATCTCACAGTGTTTTCCATAAATATAGTTGAATCAAAAGAGAGGCGGCGGGGTGTTCTTGAAAGCATTACATAGATTTTGTCGATATATATATATATATATATATATATATATATATATATATATATATATATATATATATATATATATATATATATATATATATATATATATATATATATATATATATGTATATATATATAATATATATATAGTGTGTATGTGTGTCCATTCTCATGTAGCGATGCCTTCTCTAGCAGCTTCAGGCACGGTCATTCGGGTGAACGTTACCGATGCACAATATAAGAACACAGCATTTCATTCAAACCACTCAAAATGCAGCAATTCACTTTTAAACAAACTCGTCTGGTCCAAATTTCACATTGATATGTATGAAGAATAATTTGTCATCGAGCTGAAGGCAGCACAAAATTCATATGGATGCGAAAATGAATTTGCCATCATCACTGGTGCTGTTGCCAGTAACAGTGTCAGTAACAATAATGTACGACTCGTAATATACAAATTAAGTGAAGATGATCGTCAACTTTAGGACATTCATCTTGAACTGTTTTGATTTGCAAAAAACCATCAAACTGCCAGACATTATCATTGAAATGCTAATTATATATATTGGTACAATTATTTAGGGTGTGTCCAATTTTGTCTAGGTAAAGTAGTTGCATAGTAAACGCGACTACACTTTGCGTCCTTGCCCCACATTGGAATGTAGTAACGTAGATTAAATTTTATTTATCCTATATTATTCCTCTGCCACCGTTGACAGTAATCCCTTATATTTTTGAGGACATGAATCTCAGTAGCTGTTATGGCTCTGGTACGAATTGCAGATTTTCTCATCGTTTCATGTGATTTGCAAACATATGATATATACATTTTTAATATTAAATCAACATCTTTGTTCCTTTCCAGGTACTTCACCTAGTTAGAAACCCGAAAGACACATTCGTGTCTAATTATCATTTTCAGCAGGCTTTCAATCCTAACACATCCTTCAATGACTATCTGGACAATTTCCTTGATGGTGAAGGTCAGTAAAATTTCCACTTGTGTCACCGTCAGAAGTATTGTATTCTCAAGACTAGATTTGATGTTATTCAGTCTGTTCTGTACGCGACTGGAAAATGTCTGGTAGCCCTCATTTTTAGGGGGCATCAGCACCTAAACGGAGAACATAGTCAGTCCTGTTTGTATGATCTATGCTGTAGCATGATTGGTTTATTTCCTCCTGCATGCATGCATGCACGTACCCGGAGCACAGTCATCATTGGTAGCCATGTCTTACTGTTCTATGTAATCCTGCCCCTGTCGTAATATGAATTTGTAAATGGGTTATTATCAATAAATTTTTATTCTGGAATACGATGATTCCTACAAGGTCGGAATCTATATGGGAAGTTCACAGTCACATGAAATCTCATCGTAATCATGTGAACAGAAAATACAGGTTATTTGAAGGCATGCTATTGCCCCTAGTTGGCCATCTTTGCTTAGATTGTCAGTTTCTTTGTTATGAGCATCTTGTACGGTGGCCGATATAGTCATTCACGGTTCAAAACAACTCGGCTTGTTTTGCCTCCCTAAAATCCTAATTCGCAATAATAAATAAATGTCATAAAAATGAATAAATCAATATCGTCGACAAAATCATTAACGTGGTTCGAGAAAATAAATGCTGTCAAAATACTGCTATATTGCTTTAACCCTTACTATTAGTGCAAGATGCGAGGTATAATGATATTCAAATATGCAGATTACACTAATGAGCATTGTTTCGGTATTAAAATTCTATGCTAATGACCCTTAATCAATGTGGAATATTCATGTACCTCGGATCTTGCATTGTATAAACCCTTACCCGAGGCACTGCTTCATGTTTAAAACTTGCCTAGGCTACTACTATTATTATTGTACTTGGGCCTCAGCCCAAGTACATTTGTTTTCATTCCGTGGGAAAAAACTGTAAGGTATAACCATTTCTGGCTGAGACCAGGGAGGGCAAAATGTATTGGCTTCATCTTTCTTGGCATAATAAATGGCGTAATGATGTTAACTGAATGGAAATGCTGCTCTCAGCCAGTCTTGAATAAGTGAGATGTGAATATAAATGCTTCTCTATCTGAGTTTTTGCCACAAAATCTTCTGAATATAATCAAAATGTGCATCGAAATGCAACAATTAATGCACCCTCCGTTTACTAGGCGATGGCACGACCCTGTGCTACACCCACTGGACGAGCCAAAGTGGGAGGGGTAATTTCGGTTTGGTCGAACAGGAGGGCTCGAGACCAGAATTTAACATTTAAACTTGAAACATGTTTAATCACTGACAAGATGTGGATTAGTGTTAATCAAAGAGAAAGTTTGAAAAGGAAAGGTTTTATATCCCGGACACAATGAAAAACATTACGACTGGAAACTGTACCCCCGGTTGAGAATAGTAACGCCCACAGCGATGGAGAACACTTATCCTTGAGCTGAGAAAACCAGACTATCATTTCGAAATAGAGCTGCAGATTCGAGAAGCTCGTTAAAAATAGCTAGGTATACCCCGTAAGGGGTGGTTTCGAGTCTTGAGGGCAAATTTCGCCTCCTTCATTTAGAAATCGTACGTTTGTTTTTCCAGGGGAACACATCATTTGACACAAAATTTGCATGAAAAGGGGTCGCCAGTAAGCACGTGGTCAAATCTGGCATAAGAAACAATATGAAATGTTGGGTAAAGCCAGTCCAAAATAAACTGATTTGAACTTTTGTGTTTTGTAATTATACCACTGCAGTAACATGACTTTTTTTTGACAACATCACACAATGTAATACGTTTTGAAACTGAATACTCCGACGTATTCTGTGTCCCCTTTGCTAAAAAATACGGTATGCCGATTACCATGTAAGGAGATGATGACGTCAAGACAGATTTGTAGTGCGTTTGGTCTTGGATGGTGCACGAAGTTTTGTCGAGGTAGCTTGTGTATTTATTTCCTAAATGGGAGATATTAGGGTCGATCTAAAAGGCCGAAAAATGTTATGATACTCTAAGCGAGCTGAACTCCAATGCGAATGGTTGGATAATTTGGAGGATGTCTAGACTGATCTCGTCTCATTTATTTGGCGGTCAGTATTGAATTTCAACTGCGTCACAAGTTTGCGTCGAACGGTCAAGGAACGATATTTTAGAAATCTGGAGATATGGCACATCGCAATTTTATTTTAGTATTTTATATTTTACAAAAGATGTAAGAAGCAATGATTTTGTTGAAAATTCTGAAAAAAATATAGGAAGATTTGATCGCGAACACATTTTCACTTGGGGGTCAACTAGCCCTGCGTACGATGCTGTGTGTTCCGCTGCAGCTAACCGCCCCGCTCACCACAGCCCTGCAAAGACCCGTACGTTGGGTCGGTGACTTCAAATCCATTTTGGGACTTGACGTAAAAAGCCAAATTACTGCCGAAATTCAGCGTTCTTGGGCCCAAGTCGTATCCCAGCCTACCTCAGCTACTCGATCGCTTCCAAAAATGACAGTCTTTTATTCACTTCTCGTAAATAACCGTCGATGTCGGCAACTCTCTCGCTGGCCCTGCGTACGATGCTGTGTGTTAGCTGTAGCACATAGCATCGTACGCAGGGCTAGGGGTCAACATGGGGTCGCAGCCATGTTAATTGCCTCAAAACTTATTTCTGTCTGCACTCAAAACTCAAAAATGTCGCATATGAACCTGAAAAATCGATGTAATTTTGTCAAACTTCGGCGAAATTTCAGCCTATAGACAAAATTTCATCTAGGTAAGGTAAATTTACTGAAATTTGATCGACAAATAATCCTGAGCTTGAACGTGACAGCTCGCCTTCTCCGGGAAGTCATGCATCCGGCCACAGTCGCTCGAGAGCTATTCAGCTCTGGGACTATTCGCCCCATAGACGAGTATACAGAAGCGAGAAATACCTCGCTTCTGTATACTCGTCTATGGGGCGAATAGTCCCAGAGCTGAATAGCTCTCGAGCGACTGTGATCCGCCAGCTGCCCATATGGCCGGGTGCATGAGATTGTTTTCAAGCGACGGCGGCAGACCGTACGGGGCTCTGGATATGAACCTACCGCCGGTGTAGCTGTAATAACTGTTGCGTTTGTTTTTAATCACCACGGACGAAGTCCGAGGGGACTTATAGGTTTGGTCATGTCCGTCCGTCCGTCCGTCCGTTCACGCCTACAGTACCCAACCCCATACAGATGCACGTCGATTTGTTTCACAATGCTATCAAATTTGGCCGTGTTAGAGGACTTTTTAGTTTACACCTCCATAGACTCCCATGTATAAGGCAGTTCTCCATAGACTCGCATGTATGATGCCAAGAAAAATAAAAATTTAGTTTCTCATCGTATTCATATTGCCTAAAGGATGCAGTGACACAGTTTTTTTCCCACGGATAAAGTCCAGGGGGCTTATAGATTGGCTCATATCCGTCAGTGAGTGCATCAGTGAGTCCATCGGTTCACGCAGATATGTCAGACATTTTGACAAAATATCATGTGACCTTGGTGACCTTTGACCTCAAATATACATTATTGTCCATGACTCAGTAACCACAAGTGCTAAACCTTTCATATTTGGTATGACGGGACACCTTATGATGCCACATATTGTACTCCATTAATTATGTGCATATCTAATTATGAGCGAGCCAATAGAGCAAGAGGTCTGACTTCTGGTATATAGGGAAAGGTTAACAATATAATTTGTTTGACAAAACTTCACGTGACCTCAATGACCTTTGACCTCAAATATACATATTTGTCCACAACTCAGTAACCACAAGTGCTACACCCTTCATATTTGGTATGAAAGGACACCTTATGACACCATATATTGTACCTCATTAATTATGTGCATATCTTATTTTGAGCGAGCCAATAGAGCTAGAGGTCTGATTTTTGGTATATAGGAATAACTTAGCAATACAATTATTATGACAAAATGTGACGTGACCTCAATGACCTTTGACCTCAAATATATATATTTGTCCACAACTCAGTAACCACAAGTGCTACATCCTTCATATTTGGTATGATAAGACACCTTATGACACCACATATTGTACCTCATTAATTATGCGCATATATAATTTGAGCGCGCCAATAGAGCTAGAGGTCTGATTTTTGGTATATAGGAATAACTTAGCAATACAATTATTTTGACAAAATGTCACGTGACCTCGATGACCTTTGACCTCAAATATATATATTTGTCCACAACTCAGTAACCACAAGTGCTACACCCTTCATAAATGGTATGATGGGACACCTTATGACACCACATATTGTACCTCATTAATTATGCGCATATCTAATTCTGAGCAAGCCAATAGAGCTGGATGTCCGATTTTTGGTATATAGGGATAACTATAGGGTAGAAATCTAAATATGCCCATCTAAATATTAGACATCTACCATCGAGAACAAAAGAAATTTGCTGTAATTTGAATATTTAAGGAGTTTAAGCAATTCCCGCTATAAATAAAGAACCCCTGCCTCAAACTCCACAAAAGTTGCTAGACATATTTTGCCGTTGTCATGCCATTGCTTCGTTTAATAACCAGTTAATCAAATGCCTCATTGACAGGAGGAAATTCAAGACCATATTTGAATAGTAGTATATATTGTCCTCAAAATTACTCTATCACGGCCCAAGTACTCATTGCCTTCAGCAATACTGCCTTGTTATTATTATTATTATTATTATTATTATTATTATTATTATTGTTGTTGTTTATTTCAGATAAAATAATCCATACAAAAAAAAACAAAAAAAAACCAGAAAAATAAAAAGTAAATGACAGAAAAGGAGTTAAAAAATCCAATTACACCAGTTTTTCCATAATTTACTACATGTGAAAATGGTTCAACAGCAAAAGTATGCTACTTAATTATCGATAGGATATATTTTCTTTCTTCCTGTCCTTTTACGTTTTGTTTGTTCATTGCTTATTTACTGACATATATACCCTTGCTTTAATGTCGATGAATTCCTCGGAAATAGTGTCTGAAAAAATGATTACAAATGTGGCAGTCTTATGGTAGCATTTGTTTATTTTTCACTAGCAAGTCGGTTCACCCTGTCAATGACATTGCTTCATTCATTTGGATCGTATTGTTTTATTTGTTTGATAAATTTTAGGGAAAATGTCAGTCAAAGTGGCACTACTATCCTCAATCAATGGCTCTCACACTTGTTCTTGTTGACATTAACTTATTTACGTGGTATTATCCTTTGTCTTTCCTTGAAATTTAATACATTTGTTTTCGAGATGAGGCCGACAAATGACCCGAGCCTTTTGGTTGAAAGGTATGGGCCTTGCGCGTTTCTGAGTTTTGAATTGAGCATTTAAAAAACCTCTCTGAGCCATCATCAAATTGTGACAGCCCGTTTCGCTTGTGTCTATAAAATCCGACAACATCGGGGTCGCTCACTGGTTTGAGATTACGAATTTTCTTGAAAAAGTTTGTCATTCATAATATTTTAGTGACAGAGGACGAGGGCTTGATAGTAATGCTTGAACATAGACCCTCAAGTTTTCTTCTCGGTCTATGATTGAAAGACAAAGTAATATGGTACCAGTTCATGAGTGGTCTAATTAGCTGTAAAAGTGAGTAGTTCATTTAGGATTTAGTTTGCAAACGGTGCTGTCCCGACAAATTGTCTTGTTGACATAAATTGAGGTGACAAAGAGAAGGAAGTGGCATATTGCAGATATTGCCTAGCGCGCAACGGGAGTGTTCTCTCATGTCTCCAGTTAAAGGGATATAGTCGTCGGAACTGCGCCTGTGCGGGTTTCTTGTTTACAAACAATGTATTTCTTTCACGATATCAAGATGCACCTCATCATCATAGCTGCAACATTTAAATTATACGATGATAGATTATGACAGACATGTTTTAACTCTCATCAATCACCATTGTGCCTTGGATACATTGTTGCCATGGGTCGTATGGGTCCCATACGACCTTTGAGCACAGTTCCGACGACTATATCCCTTTAAGTTTCGCAGGGGCTGATGATATCGCTGATCGGTAAACGTTCAGCGTACTGTACTCTTTGCCTGCCTCATTTTGTATTGGTAATTTATGATGATAGAATGGCCGTTATTTTGTGAATAACCTTTACACCTTCTGTTTTTATGAGAAAAGTCGAAAGTATAGTCTTTTGAGAATGCCATGTTGCACACTGCATGGTGCTATCGTGAGCAGACTGCACGACTGCGACTGAGAACCCGTTCAGTGTGTTACAGAAGTGCAGTGCACGTGCTAGAAATTGCAGTTCAGCAGCAGAATTTCACATAAATTCACAGGTTTTAGACTGAAAATCATTTACTGCATGATTTAGTCAATGTCAGATGTAATTTTTTTGAAAAAAAAGTGAAATCTCCTCCCCCCCCCCCCCGATGTTCACACACAGAAAACTTGAGGTTAAAGGTCAAATAGTGCAATTGACACCAATAATTATTTGTTCTCCGCAATACACCCTTGTATACTGAAAATTAGTACGATGATACTATTTAGCTTACAGATATATGTGTACAATTATAACCTTTATGAGCCTGCATTAATCATTAGCTGTTTTCGTCCCTCTAGTTACATTTGGCTCGTGGTTTGAACATACCAAGCATTGGCTGTCCTTAAAAGATACAGAAAATGTTATGGTTCTACATTACGAAGATGTCGTACGGGTGAGCCTATTATTGACATTTTTTTAAAAAACCGAAAAATAGCATGGATTACACTGTGTTCCGATTTGATCAGAAATGACGCACAACTGACAGAAGAAATTTAAAGGCTACTTCAAGAGTCATTCCTTTCGCTGCTCTTCCCAACGTCAAAACAGGGCCATTAGACATTATTAGTCAAAACAAACGTGTAAAACAATGGTTGTTAATAAATTTATCATTATGAATACTGTTGATAAAAATTTAATATTCCTGTTGTTACTGCATACTTACAAAAAGTATCAAATCTTCAATGATGATCAGTATGTATGCCAAATTCACTGTTGTACTTGTTACCTTAGTATTAATAGTTCTATGATTACAATTATTGTTGATAAAAATTTCATGTTTTCGTCATTGGGTTGTATTTTTGAGGGTCTCTACTGCAACTGCGTGACTTTGGCATAAATACTGATCATTCAGGATTCCAGTGTAGTTGGTTACTTTCTCATCAGTTTAATACATCAACATTGAGTCATCTCTGTGAGACTGTACATATGATAGCTTTAAGCTGTGATAAACGTCTTTGGAGGGAAAAAACCTACTGTAAACAAAAATGGGAATATTGGCTCCAACATGTGAATTTTGCCATCATTTGAGTAAATTTGGATAAGGTGGTTTGTATGATTCTTAAACCAATAAACAAAGCTATCAGACAAATAGCTTCATATAAAAGTATTTTAAGATTTCTTCCAAAAATGAGGAAACATTCTGAAAGTTTATATGGAGCTTTCATGTGCACTGAAACCTACCTAGGTCACAGCACCGCAGCGAATACATCTACCAAATATGAAAGCCGACCAGTATTTCCAAAGTTTTGGTTTTTTGGGGGGCATTTTCACTTTTATCTGTCATATTCTTTGCATATTCTTTGAAGCTGCCCATTCATCTTAATAAATCCCATCTGTGAAACTTGTGATAACTCTACACACTGGACAGGATGTCTGCAGAAGTCTGCAAGTTTTACAGGGGACATATATACATGCATATATACAAACAAACAAACATACATACATACATACATACATACATACATGCATATATACAAACAAACAAACATACATACATACATACATACATACATACATGCATACATGCATGCATACATACATGCATGCATGCATGCATGCATGCATACATAACTACATACATATATCCTTTTACCAGCTTACATGATGAGCAGTATAATGGCCTAATAATCAAATGTATGCTTTGCCTGAACTGAAAACCTCTTCACGCAGCACTTCTTTTCACAGCAAATACACCCAGTGTATGGTCAATGGTCAAAATGATACACAAAAGAGAGATTTCCAAAGTTATCACCATTGTTTGGAAGGAAAACTGTTAATTTTCAATGTGTTTCTCTCCATAGGATATGAGCCATAATATCTTGAAAATAGCTGATTTCTTGATTGCCAAAAAGATTTCGGAAGAAAAGCTGGAAGAAATAGTAAAGAAGTGTTCATTCGATAACATGAGAATGAATAAGTCTGTAAATCATCGTGGAATTGATTTTGGCAGCAAGGAAAAGAACATAGTTGTTCGCAAAGGTATGCAAAAGCAAAATGTGGAAACAAAACCTATCCTATTAAATCAACTTTTGCTGCAATGAATGATCTCCCACATTTATGGGATCTTTGTGCGTTATCTCTTCTATGAAGTCTTATTATGCCCTGCAAAAATTTCATGGTTGCTTTTTAGACATTAAATAACACACAAAAATGTTGAAAACGAATTCACCACTTCCACCATTTCAATGGCATTTTACAATGGCCGATCAAATGTCCCTGATGCATTAGATTTACATGTGAGCTGTTTAAGTTGGTAAAAAATAAAACGTGGATTTACACTAGCCAATCAAATGCCCCTGATGTATCGGAAGATTTTCATATTGAGCCATCTAAGTTGGTAAAAAAAAATGTGGAACAGTTACTTTGCCCACAACTTTGTTTTAATAAAACTGCTCAAAAGCAATCCTCTCTAAAATTCAAACAAGTGATTTGAATTCCTGTATCAGATTATGTGGGAGAATCATTTAGTTTTAACAAGTTTTGGTTTTTTACTTACAGGGGTTATTGGTGATTGGAAGAATTACTTCACTGTTGCTCAGAATGAGCGCTTTGATGCAGAGTATCGCAAGAAAATGGCAGGTGTGGATGTAACTTTCAAAGATGCAGAGCTGTTTTGAATCGAACTGGAAGGTATTTGTACGTGAATGTTTCGGTAATCTGCACCTGAAAGGAAATAACAGTGCTTCACTCCAAATCAGTTCTGTCCTTTTTTTGAAGGTTAAAATTTGTCATGAAGCGATGTGAGCCGGATGAGATTCAAGGGTAATATGCACTTCGACAAGATGTATCTCAATAAGCAAAATGGTCATGACTGTTCAGGGATGATGACCTCGTTCAGTTTTCTTTACAATGATGATGAAATTTGCATATACACATTTTTAGGCAACTTTTCTATTTTTAGTCAAAACATACTTAAATCATAGGTTTTAGAGCTTTGAGATTCAATGTGTAGCTTCTTGGGGATATAATATTAATTTTATGTTCATAATCACTTCTTTATTATTTGGCATTTGGAATTACAAATTTGTGCATTTCTTCAATGCTATAAGCAAATACATGTACCAAAATCAGTGGCCTTCACTACAATGCATATCTGCAGGTAGCTCACTCTTCTCATGTAATAGAATGACGCACCATTTGACTAATCTGAGTTTTAGAAAAATTGCAATTTTCCCTAGCCATGTCATTTTTCTTCAAATGTAATTTTGGTTGGCTAGCAGTGACTCTATTTTTTGTTTTCGTAAAAACTAAGAGCGGAGCTATTTCTGCCCCTAGGTTGCTTTTTATCATTATATTTCTTGACTTCCCGCTATTACCTACAACATATAAAATTGCAATACTTTTACTGTGAGTAGTCACCCACCTTAATAAACTATATTGGTATCCTGGGATTCTGATCATACCCTTCTGTAGAATGTTGCTACTACAGTGAGAATTTTGACCATGTATGAAGAGTTTGTGTTAGAAAAAAAAAGTTCCTATGAATGACCACTACTGAAATAAATGTATTTTAGTTTACTGTAATTGGACTATAACAGAGTAACTTTACTGCCCTTCATTGAAATTTTCAATTTCACAATAAAATCTAAATTGAGAATAAAGGGGTGACATTTCAAAAGAAACACAAATATCGGTAATTAATTAACCACAAGGATAAGCAAAACTTCACTAAAACATTCACTACCTCTGATCTCATGGCACTTCCATGGCAGAGAGTGTTGCCAGTCATAATATGCAATTGTGTTTCATCAAGGTTTTACCTGGGTGGATGGCGTGTGCAAAACAGATATAGTGTGAAACAATTGTTGTTGAATCATCAAGAGCTGTAGTTCGCTCCAGGAGATTACTCAAAGAGAAAGATGACAGGACAAGAAATGTCGTACCCCGCTGGGTACTATATGACACTATTAAATATTGTAAAATCAGTACCCTATATCCCACAAATGTGTTTGAACCAGTGTAAAAGAAGATACATTTCATTGATACAATTAAAGAAAATGATAACATCACTTCGTCTGGGCCTCTTATTTTTTGCCTGATCTTAAAGTAGAATGCGTCGCTAGGACTTTCAAACTTTCAATTCTTTTCCGATCTATGACCTGTGGGGGTTCATTTTAAAGCCCCACTAGCTGTAACTCTTGAAATTTGTTGACCTCAAAATATCTTCCTATTCTCTCCTGGTTGCCTTTGAATTATACCCTCTGAAGGGATATGGGCTTTTACTGCATTAGGAAACCATTCCTTTGTGAAATATTTGTCAAGTAAATTCAAATTTTAACAGTCATTTTGATTTCCCGGCATTTTCAAAAATAGGTAATATTACAAAGGAAACGGAACATACAATGTCACAGTTGAAAACATTCACCCCTATGCATTACCGTACATTGGACTACTCTGTGCAGTTTATGTGAAGATTTCAGTGCAGATATGCACAGTATCCACGGTTTTTGCTTTTCTGCATGGGGCTGGGATTTAATGTTTGGACATACATTTAATCGCAGTGTAATCTTTATCTTGTTCAAAATTGCATAGACAGTCCCAGAGAGGACTTAATAGTAAATGTATAAACACCTAAATTAGTACATTCTCACAAACCTATTTAAATTTTAGCTTGAAAGAAAAATTATACCAGTAAAAATAATGCTAAAAGATACAGCTAGTGGGGCTTTAAAGCTCTAGGTGAAAGAAAACTTTTTACACTCTTAGTTGTTCAGAACTTCCATTTTTCTCCAAAGAGTTACCACAGGGATGGCAGTCATTGAGAATTTCAAATACTGTTAAAT
This sequence comes from Ptychodera flava, assembly GCF_041260155.1. Classification (NCBI taxonomy): domain Eukaryota; kingdom Metazoa; phylum Hemichordata; class Enteropneusta; family Ptychoderidae; genus Ptychodera; species Ptychodera flava. The sequence continues at coordinate 23,182,021 of NC_091933.1, read as the reverse complement.
CTTGGGTAATTTGTATCTCTAGTACCGAAACTTGCATGGTGACCTCCGATTTTTATTTGTGATTTTGAAATAGAATGGTTGAAATATTCCTTGAGGAAAGTTGGCGCAAAAGTTTACACACTACCTTAAAACATTTGACACAACATGTGCTTTACTGTAATGATGTACTAAAATGTCAGATTACTGTTCTGTACTGGAAATGTTAAACTGCTGCCCATTGTCGCATGAGCAATCACAATGATTGAGATCTTAGTGATGACTTGATTTGGCAAAACCAGAATCAGCAATGCAGAATTCAATTTTACCCTTTAATGTTACAAATTAGAGTAATAAAATCCTGTTGGTCCCGCTGTACAATAGTCGTATGTGTACTGTTCAAATGACATATGACTTTGTGTGATGTTTTCTTACATTGATACATCAGTATTGAATGGATGTATTGTCACCAACACTGCTCATAGAGCTAAAAAGGTATAATTTAGAGGGAATGAGACAAAAATTGAATATTATCGATGTTAAAGAAAAGGTACATAAAATGGCGCTAGTGGGGCTTTAAAATGCACTGCTTGAAAGTCATTTTGCCAGCTGTGCATAAAAACACATAGAATACAGCAGAAAGAGGGCTGAAGACTGACAGGATAACCTTGCCTCTGGAATAATATGTGACGTACATTCATGAACATATTGTCAAACAGGCATTGCATGTCTACTGTGATAATAACAAGATTTGGTTGCCATCAATTGTTACATGCAATATCATACCAGCCCCTGACAGACAAATACTTCATGAAGTTTTTGAAATCAAGTCATCAATATCCATACAAGCAGGAAAGATTCTTGTACTGCATTAAAATAGGTTCTCATCAGCTGTCTGCTAACAGGTTTTCTAATTTATGTCAATATGAATGTCCTTGAGGGGGTTTTTCCAATTATCATATCAGTCCTCATCATTAGACCCCTTATGGCTACTTTGATCCACACCATGTACCATCTGAACGCAAACAGGGTTAACTTTGGGTGTTAAAATCAGCTGTCATGTCATGGCTTGGAATTAATCCTCTGCAGCAGACTCCTCACAGCTACTTTCAATGATCACATCCACATCACCATACTGATCCTCCTCATCCAATGTGCCATCTGATACTTCAGACAAAGACAGACTCCCATAAATCTCTTCAAAGGTAACCATCCTCTGATCGTCTGCAGACTCCCTTCTGTGTCTGCCAGCTTTGCAGACAACCTTGCATCTTGGTTTTGTAAGTGTCTGCCTTGCTGCTTCATTCTGGTCACTAGGGTTGTCAAATTCTGTCGGGGCAGAATCACAATCTTTTAGGATGCACTCTTTGCCATCAGCACTATCGCTACTTTCCGTGACTTTTTCCGGATCCACTTCTTTATTCAGACATTTCCCCTTTGTTGTGCAAGGTGTAGATGTATGTACTTCTTGAATCCTTGAAGAGATGAATTCCTTGCAAAGGCCAATGGCTGACTTTTGTGAATCAGACAGGTGACTTAAGTCTTCAACTACAGCTGGAGATGATACATGGCAGGTTGCCCTCCTACTTTCATGAACGATATCCATCATCTCTTGCTCTGGATCTTTTTGGATATCTGCTTGATTGTCATCTTCTGATATATCATTCTTCGGTACAGTTGCACCTTTCTCACCAGTACCATCTTTATCTTCATCTTCATCTTCATCGGCATCATCCTGCCCACTCCAGATGTCAGATGAGTCATCCTGCCCACTCCAACTGTAAGATGAGGAGTCAGATGCAAGTGATGAGGTGCAATGAGTTTTTGTACCAGAGACCCTCGAACCTTCATCATTGGAAGGAGTGTCTGACGCTGCATCATCATCTGAAGACTCTGTGAAGTCAATATCTTCAAAAGAGGACATCTCGTCGTTTGTGGAATTACTTGCTTCATCACCCTCTTCTGTCTCTGATAGAACATTAGAATGACTGGAGCATGGAAATTCTGTAGGAGCCCTGTCAAGATCTGTAATACTACCAACAGGAGGTGTTGTAGATCCATTTGTTTGATGAATAGCAGCTTCGTGATTCAACTTGTTTATGGGGTCTTTAGAATTCTCAAAATCACTACTATTACAAGTAACTGAGAAAGGCCTTTCAATATCCCGATCCACACTAAAGACCTCATCATTTGCTTCCTCTCTGCTGTTGATGGTGAAGCTGTTGCCTGGTGATCTCTTTTTACCTTCTCCTTCCCCATTCATGATGTAACTGTTGTCTTGCAATGCCTTGTTATCGCCAATGTCATCACTGCAATTTGCCTTATCATTACTGTTCGTAGTATAATTTCCTCCTTGGCAGCCTACTGAAGTGGCACTACTATCAGTTACAGCCTCTACAACAGTATTCTTCACTTTCCTTGCATTATCACTTGGTGTGACTTCATCTACACCCATATTACACTCGACCTCTGCTGCTTGCTTCTCACTTCTTCCACAAAAAGTTGCTTTGTGTTTGTACTCATCGGCATTCTGACTCGGTGTGCCGAGGCGGTTCTCTGTTGCTTGAATCACCTCCTGTCCGCTATAGCCTGATAGATCTTGATCGTTACGGGTATCTTTTACATTAGAGTCTTCCTCTGTGTCATGGCAGATGCCTTGGTCAGCCCTTGAACATAGACTTTGGGTGTCTTCGTTGTCCTCTTCTGCAAGACTTGGTGAGTTAAGGTTTTCCCTTGTGTTCTGTTTAGATGTGTCCTGGTCCACACCATGCTCAGTGAAGAGAACATCAGCCACTTCCTCATCAAAGTTTGGGAGTTCACATCCTGTGTAGGCATTGTTTCTGACACAGTAACGCAACAGCTGTAACCAGTAATAGTCCTAGCAGAATGGAAAACATTGTCCATGTAGTTTTAGACACATGAAAGTCAAAATTTTAGTGTTATACAGTTATGATCATTATAAGTTACGTGTTAATAGCAAAGTCTGAAAGATGTTTGACAGAAGTATTGTGCGACCACCAAACGATCAAAGTTCTCCTGACTTCCTCATATTTTTGCTTCTATAGTCTGTCTTGAACACACAATTGCACCAAAATATTTTGTCTCTTATATAGTTCTCAAGAAGTAAGAGTATCCTTTAACAGTACCTTTGAAAATTCATGCAATTCGTATACATGTTAACACACTGAGTTTTCAGGAATGGATCTCACGGTCACCTTCTTCTTAATTATCTACTTGAAATGTACACAGTATCCAGCAAAGAATAATTGCATTGAACCTTTGAAACTACCATTTTTTCAAACTGCCACTTAAGGCACCTCGGCTGGTGAATGCTGGCAACTCATTTTTGGCAGTCCTACCACACATGATAGTTCATATTGAAACATACCTGGACAAGGACGTGTGGATTACCAATGATGATGAGCAATGCCTTGGCCCTGGTGATGGCAACATTGAAGCGTTTTGAATTGCTAAGAAACCCTATATTGTGTCTTGCGTCAAAACCAACTAAGTTCTCAGAGGACCTCACCTTCAGTGGGAAAAACGGGAAATGTTATTGATTTTGCATCATGCATCCTACTGAGTGAACTGCTGTGCCTCTTCATGTCTATCTTTAACACCATAAAATAGACAATGAACTCGTCATTGTTGATTGTCTGCAACTTGTAGTCCACCAGGCAACCACAAAGCAAAGAATTTCCATACATGCATCTCACAATTGAGAAAATATTTGAAAATGGCAACTCTGAGTCAATTTGAAGGGCAAATATCTACAATACATAATATCAGAGTCTAAAAAGAATTAACAGAACTCAACCCCTCCCTAAGATTGGGAAAACATAACACATACTGCATCAATCTCTCTAGCAGTTCCAAAGGTTTTGCATGCTTTATAATAGTTCTTGCTCCTCAGCATGTAAGAAAGTTTAATGAGTTCACTTTACCGTGGAGATGATAACAACCAATCTTTCTTGTCCTTGAAATTCTTCCACTGATCCAACTTTGATGTCTCCCATTCCCAGGCTGTCTTTCAAAAGACGTATCTTCTCCACCTGAATTTCAAACATTGGATTACTTCAAGTGACATCAGCACTTCATGTCTAAGAATTAAATCATCTGGATTTCAGAGTTCTGTTTCCAAGTTTGTACAAATGTCTTTGTTGGGTCCTGTCAGAGAAGTTTTGATAATTTACTGACAGATACTCTGAGTCAACTTTAAAGATTTACCTGTTTCCTGTATGGTGTAATGACACCAACATCACTCCATCGCAGGTGGTGGACACCGTTATTCATCACAGCGCTTAGGTACTTCATTACTTGGACTGCTTCCACAGGATTGAACCAGGATGGACTGTTACCTTCTCTCATATCTTCACCCTATTTCAAAGGTAATTACACAACGGAAAAGTAAGTTAGGTGCCCGATCTCTTATCATTGATATGTGTTAACAGCACTATCAGCATGTTAAATCAAGATGCGCTGACAAAACTAAATATGTTTCCTCAAAATTCGTCTTGTGTTTAGCACTGAACATGGAAAAGAAAAGGTAAATTGTTGACATACCATTTTTCAATTTGAAATATAAGACACATAGATATCAACTTGCAATTCTGGATGAGAAAATATGAAAACTAACTTTGACCATTACTGTTTAAACAAATCATGTGACCACATGAAATATGCCAAGTGAAACACACATACAGCATGTGCGTGGCACGTGGTCACTTGATATAACCATGTGACCATAGTAAACACACCATGTGATCACTTCATCCATTACATTTGGAAATTAGGGGAAGATGATGACCATTATTTAGGTGTTTGAAACTGGATGCAAATACCAAAAATAACGCTTTCACAATGATAGATGAGATGAAATATCATTGCAATATATATTATTTACCCTAATGCCATGGAACAGAATTGGAAACGCATCCTTGTTTGGTAGGAGATCCAACGTACATAGAGACTCTCTAATCTTGACATCAGCTTTTGCCGATAACTCATCGTGATAAAAAATCTGTGATGGAAGCTTGAGTAGCGCTGGATGTGATCTATAGTTGTCAACCAATTTAGAGATCTGTATAAGGAGATAATGGTATATCAATGTGTTGATGACACTTAGCTTCAAGTCTTGTGAAATTTCTGGGTTTTTTTTTCACAACTCACATTGAGAACAAAGCTTTGTTTTGAGAGCATTGCTTTCCTTTAGGACCATGCAATCACGACCAACTAACCTGAGCTGCATTTGTTGCACATTGCTGGCAATTTTACACCTTCACCTTTTGTACTGGTTTGTAAAACATTGTAATTTGTCATGAATATGGACAAACAATTACTTAGACTATTTCATAGACAGAGGAGGAAACTTAAAACAGTCTCCTGTAAATGCAAAGTTGATTTATGTATATAAAAGAAATGTAATTGATTTTTTTGCAGTAGGCTCTGTCAGGTGAAAGTGAAAGGAATATTGTGTTTGTAAATGATATTAACTTGGACATAATGATATTTTGGTAGCGGTGTTATCATGTCCACCCATGGTCTGACCAAACATTCCCACAAGATGTTCTTACCAAATATGGATTGTAATTTCCATGTGCTTTGTACTTCGCTTCATCCCTACAATATGGCGGTCTTGACGTCAGTCTCTCAAGGAAGGACACGTTCAGCCCATACTTGATGGCCGCCCTGCTGGTCAGTACTGGTCCGAGCTGCCTTGGATCTCCTGCAAGAACAATCTAACATACAAATTCTCCATGACAAAACTCTGATGATTAGAATATCCAATTCACATTTGCATATCCTGTCCATCTTCTCCCGCTGCTCCCAACTACTTGACTGATAATATCACACCGATTGTACAATGATGGAATGAGCTCCCCTCTCTTATCAACCTGAATTACGGTAATCCAGTGTTTTTGCTTGGGTCAGGATATGTCCCTACAAATACATGAATTGGAATCCAGGGTACCACTTTAGCTTTCCATAGAGAGTATTTGTTGATACGGAGGGGGTACCCCATTAAAACGGTGTGACAGCCAGACAACATTACTCCTTTACAACCAAGTTAATACTTTTTGATGAAGATGTCATTACCTTTTGAATTTCACTGACACCATGGCATTAGAGTTACACCCATTTATTTCCATGCATGTCTAGTTATCACGTTCCCTCCGATTACCATAGTTTCAATTTTTTTTCACTCCTGCTGGTTTTTGGTGTTTGGTGCTTGACAAAATACAGACACTTCATAAGCTTTATGAGCTCTGCATCTTCAAGAACCATTCATACGCTGATTCATCTAGAACAGTCACTTCAATTACTTTGAGCACAAAATACAGTTATATACAAGAGCACAGTTCTTACCTGTCCATCTTCTCCCGCTACCAGACCCACAGCAATCAAGCACTCTGGTTCTGTTGCCTGTCCAGCCTCATCCACAAACACATGTGTGAAGTGGCCTGACTTTAAACCCAACTGATACAGCATGCCAGCTGAGGCGCAGGTGGACACGACAATCCTGTGGTGAGCTACAAGCTCAAGGTCGTTGCCATCACTACAGTATGGTTTAATCACATCCGATACGGTCTGTTACCATATGAAAAGAATTGATATTGTACAAATACGGTTCAAATGGTGGTGACTCAAATGCATGATATTCCATCGTTATAACACCTGACATCACAATACCTACACATCCCATACCACATGGTCAAATGACATACGTGCTCTTGCATTATATTGCCTTTAACAATATCAGTGACAGTGATGTGGATGCCTTAATTTGCTCTGATAAGATCCTTACCTCTATCACATACATGAGCAACAGACAATTCACATATGAAAAGGACAAAATCTCAAGGCAATCGTGGTGTGGTTTGTGAATGAAAAACTGCATTGTCACAGGTGACATGATCCTTCAGTATTGAAAAATGGTATTACCTAAACTGGTACTAAAGCAGATCATTTGTTTCTGACTGTCTTAACCAGCCATAGACTAAGTAAGTTAGCAATCGCTGCCTGAGGGTCATCAATTGGATCTCTACATCAATATCATTTTACACTTTAAACATGAACAGTTGCCATCATGTATTGACAATTTGCAATGTCTTACCTCCTCATGCCTTTGAAAACCATTCAGTCTTGACATATCTGACAGCTTCACTCGACCACTTTCATGCAGCCTTTCGGCCTATCGAATTTAAATGAGGGAGGTGTACATAGAGAAGAGATTTGCTAATTTTGAGAAACTTTGCAGGTACAATATCTACCTAACAAAGCCAGGATTACAGATGACAAAAGTTTAAAGTTTTATGGAAACATTGTTTTGGATTCACTACATCACAGCTGTTGACAACACAGTCAATCAGCACGTACTGGTTGTTTGATGTGTGCAAAACCAGTATTTAATACTTTCCCACATTTTATTTTTACATTTTGAACATGCATCAGAATATTACATGAACAACCCACACAAATCTGTAACTTTCAAGGTATGTTACTGGATGAACTAAGACAGGAATATGTGTCCAACAAAAATGGATAAATGGTCAAAAACATGTACATACCAGCAAATCAGCCGCACTGTTTGACGGAGCACACACAATAATTCTGCTTGATGGAATGTAACTGAATACTTGAAGAATAGCTTCAGCTACGGTAACAGTCTTTCCAGTGCCTGTAACAGACATTTGGTTTTCAACATGTTGTAAACACTAAACTTTTTGGGAGGGGACGGTAAATGATAGGTTTACTTCCCACCAGCTGAAATTATGCCAAGATCTGTCTCCAAAGGCTGAGACATACATCAGCCAAATATCATTTTTAATTAGTAAATGGTAAAAGGCAAAATTATTCTGGAAAAAGTGTGTTCACGGAAGCAAAAACTATTTTATCTTGGTGTGAGCCAACACACATGAGAAGAGTTCATACCTTGGACATTTACGCCACTGGAAAGAAATTGGCAGTTTACAGCTGTGAGTTAAGTTGGTTTCTGTACCTGCCTGTCATTGCAAAGATACTATTACATACTTACAGCTTTCACAGACTGCATTTCTACCTATATTACTGCTACAAAGCTTCAGAAGATGTTTAAAATGTTGAACTTGACTGTTTCATGATACACCTGACACATCACTGCTGTAGGTAAACACAGCGTCAGAATACCAGTTCTGATACAAAATCGTACACAGTGACAAAGCTATGATGTCATACCTATAAATTGACATACCTGGTGGTCCAAATATCACATAGGGTGTGGGTCTGGCCAGTCCCTCCAGGATTCTGAAGACTGTTGACCTCTGCCTTTCATTCAAATGACTATTGAAAAAGGGCGCCATCTGGAGACCATTGACGTGTTCAACACACCCATGATCCCTATCTGCTTGTGTTGCTGGTTGCACTGGGAACATGGAAGTTTTGTCCTTTACAGCAAAGTTGCTAAATCTGTGAAGAGCTAAAATGTCTGATACATTTATCATCTCTGTAGCCACACGACATCTTGTCAATTCTTGTGATTTATTCTTCCACTGCAAGTTTTTTATGGCAGCCAAACTCCACTGGGGTGATTTCAATGCCACTGTTGTTGGAAAAAGCACTGTGGATGAAGATGAAAAAAAATGAGAAGACAAATTCCTCAAATGCACACAGAGAAAGTGTCAGAAACTACCATGCTGTCATTGGTAGCGCAAAATGACTGCAGACGAACCAATTGAAATATCATGGTATACTATCCCACAACAATTATGAATAGCATACATATACAAACCTCATTAATTTAATATTTATCTGGTAAAGACTAAAACATAATGGAATTTATCAAAATGGCTAATGTACATAGATAATTTAAAGCCCATGAAGTGTTCTTCACTGAGTGAATTTTACATTTGGAGAACATTTCATTTGAAGAAAGATGATGGTGACAATGTAAACAGTCAAGAAGGTATAAACTGGTCATAAACATTGCTACTTATTCCTGTATCTGTCACAAAACCTTTTCAAAAAAGAGCACCTCATCATGCTGGTTGCCATTTTTATCCACACAACTAAATAAAATACTTAGAAATGATAGGCTTATTGTTAATGAAATGAAAAGACAGGAATATATATATACACAGAAGACATGAGACCAGAGGTGACTCTCACACACATTCCTACCTTGTTCACCCACATTTCTGGCAAATTCAACAGCTTGATGGCATCTGCGTAAAACAGCCCTGATCAATTTAAGAATACATTATGACAAGTTTTAGAAAATATTTTTTCAAAGCCTTCTTTCTGCTAATTTCCTCAGCTGACAAAAATAATAATTTCACAGTCTACAATTTCACAAAATACACTGTATATTATATATGTTATTCTTAAATTTACTCTGATGTGCCACCATGAATCTTGTTTGCACTGTATGCACGACAGGATTGCCTTGCTTAATTTTTCATTAAAAGGTTAGAAATTGACCACTGTGCAAATTTGTTGGCCATTCCAGGTGTATGTACATGTATCTTGTTTAGAAAATTGCAAATTTGTAACCATCAGGACTCATGAATGATTTTCAAGCTAGTGACAAGATCTTATGAAACTCTGAGATATAAAATGTACAAGGCAGTATCAGATTGTGTGAAACAGGTCAACTTTGCATGGAAGTGAGCATGTGTTGCACGACTGTACTGCAAACACTACAGACAAAATAAAGTATTATCCAGTGTGGGTTGCCCCATCTGGAAGTCCAGTGTGTGGACATAATCTTGTATCATACTGCAATCACAGAACAGAGGTGTGAGACCAAACAAAAGATGGTTTCCCTCAACGTGACAAAAAAAACCAAGACATACCTGTTGAATGTAAACATAACATCATATTCCTCTCCTTTGTACCTCTGATGGAATTCAGGATGAAACTTCAACAGCAATTCCTCACTCAGCACCTGTCATAAAAACAAAGTCGTTGGACTAAATTGACACTATGAATTTGTGAATTCTTGGGACATTGTGTATTTTGAGTTGAGTGAATGAACTGAAGTTTGGTTGTATCACTGCAAACTATTGGTTACAGTTGGCAGTTCAGCTGTCAATTACAAATGGCCTTATGCTATCAGGAATATTATACAATGAAAGCTGAATTCTATCGACTAAAGACTATGGCACAAATCTTGACACTATAAGTAAATAAATAAATAAATAAATAAATAAATAATAAATGAATAAATAAATAAATAATAAATGAATAAATAAATAAATTAATTAATTAATAAACAATCATAGCCAATGTTGCACCAGCAGACAATACACAAGAATGAAATGGTAAAACTACACTTTAAATGCACATGTACCAAGGAAGAAGTGAAGCATGATGGATGTGATATACCGTACTTCCCACTGTGAACGTGAAACATGTGCAATTGCACACAAAGTTAAATGAACAAGCAAATAGCTCAACTGTAATAAAATAGGCATCTGTAAAGAATGTGATCCTATGTTCAGTTACAAGAAAACAGAACTCAGTCACCAGCAGTATTGAAAATACAAGAAATTGGACCTTGAACAAGAGAAGACTCTTGAAAGTATTTTCACTTACTTCATGTACAAATCCTTCATACTGTGGGCTACCAATCACTCCATCCGGTACACTGAGTATAACCTTATCACCAACTAACACAGAGGGTCTACCCTCTGCCAGGCCAGGTACTTGTAACACCAAGTATTCATTCAGTGGTTTCATGCTCACCTTTTTCATGGGCAAAAAACACATCTAATTACTTGTCATTGACAAGATATCAGTACATCATATCTCTGTAAAGCCCAGTGAAAGCAGTCTTGTAAATATATCATGATGGCTGGAACTCATTTTCATCACTTATTGTCTTCTTTCTGGATACATACGTACATACATACATGCCTTCATACATACATGCATGCATGAATGAATACATTAGCCTGGACTCCATTCTCCTCTTTGAGCCTTCGTCTACACTCCGTCTAGCTCCGTAGAATGAAAAAACAGCTCATTTGAAACAAATGTTCTTCAGGAGAGGTGATGATTTCACTGGTGTCCCTTTAAAAGTTAATCAGTCATAATGGTCATCTCATAATTGGCCTATAATTAAATGGGTGTTGCTCTCATGAGAGGAACATTTGGACTGATTGACTCTCAAAGGGACGAAAGTGACATCATCATCTCTCCTGGAGATGATTCACTTTCAAATGAGCTGTTTTTTTAGCTACTATAGACTATAGTCTATAGAAGCTATTGGGATGGGTATCCGTCCGGCGTCCGTCGTCAGTCTGTATGTATGTATGTATGTATGTATGTATGTATGTATGTCCGTTTGTGAGGCGTCCGTCCACTCAAATATCTTGAGAACCGCAGTACTTACTGATTTGATATTTGTTGTGTAGATGAAAAATACGATTTTGAGAAACTATTTTTTTTAATTTTTTGATATTGTTGAAAATAGGCAAATTAATGCCAAAAAAGGTGTTTTTGGTAAAAATCTTCTTCTTCATAACCGCTGGTCAGACAGCTTTGTTATTTGGTATACAGGTCCCTAGGGGTAACCCAACTTAGACTTGTTCAAATTGTGATGAAATATGCAAATCTGTATTTTTAAGGAATTTTTTTGTCATTTTTGGTCAAAATTTGACTTACATTGTATGTAATTCTTGTACTGTATAAACCCTATCAATTCACCCAGAAAAAAATAATTAATATGATTTTAAATAATTGAATTAATTAGGAAATCATCAAAGCCAAAATAATTTTAGTGTAGAATTATCAGAAAGTTCAACTTTTTTTGACAGTTCATAGTGAAACCATCTTGGAGGATTAAAACATGTAAAGGCAACTTTCCTTAATCCCAACTTTGACATATTCTGAACCGTCATTTATTGTGCCCTGTATGTTATCTAAAAGAAATTGCTCAAAATAGTCAATAGAGATAAAGATAGAGATAGAGATAGAGAAAGTTCTAATTTCCATTTATGGTTGACTTGGTAAGAATAAAATAAAATTACTTTTTGAGGAAAAAAATAGAGTGGTCAATTAAAAGAGTGGTCAAAGTGATAGGGTTTTTATGGTAAAGCTGGGCTGTATAAAGATTCCTCATGTGCTATTTATAGCAATTATGCAATCTGTGTAAACAGTGCAATGAAAGTGTAACATGATTCCTTATAATGCTTTTGATGACCTTGAACTTCTTAAGTTTCAAACCTTTGTCTCTTCAGTGTGCTCTCTCTGAGTATGTACAGTCTCAACTTATTAAACAGAACTCACAATGTTAATCAAAGATATCCACCTTCTTCATCAATACATGTATCACAAAAGGTTATTCTCTACATAACTCAACAGAGCTCTGTCAACTGTTGAGTTGCTTGTTCTTTCAAAACCGCTGGTCAGACAGCTTTAATATTTAGTTTACTTGTCCGTAGGATGACCTTAGTGAGATAATTTCATACAGTCAGGAGACACTTAATTTTGTATCCATGTCTATAGTAGCTTCAGGGACTTTGGCCCTATGTTTATTCTAAGGCGCTAAAAGTGGATCTCGAGGCCAGACGGTGTGTGGACCAAGGCCAAAAGCAGAGAATGGGGTCCAGGCTATGAATATGCACACACACACACACACACACATACAAATATTCAAGAGATAATAGACTTTGACATGTTCCTACTTTTGTGCTATACTATCAACAGTCACATGGGAGATACAATTGTGAATGATAAAGAATACATCAAAGGGCAGACATCTTTTCTTTCTGTAAAGAGTCATCTAAAAGAAGGACAACAACTCTTACCTTCTCCAAGTCAAAATCTCTTATGTCAATCTCCATTTGCATTTCTTCTAAATGCAGCAATGTTGAGAAATGTGAAGAATAGTTTTGAAGGCAAAGGTCCTGTCAGGATGTGAATAACAATGCTATGATACAAATGATGGAATGTGTGAGCGTTCAGTGATTGGTTCATGTCTGCTGTGGATGGTTCAAAATGACATGTGAATTCTGTCAATTACTAGATCATTCATTTCATTCATGAATAGTAAACATCAAATACTCCATCTGTAATTATTTGTCAAATATAAAAGGATCATGACAACATTCCTTGTGTACTCGATAAGGTAAACACCACGGGTAAAAACAAGGTGTTTCTGGCAATTTGCAGCAGCTAGGAAGTTTGTAGCTTATTGGTAGGAGATGTTGTAAAGGAGATGTTGCAAAGCAGACCAGGTGTTTCTTTTCATTAAAACTTTTCTTTGAACTAAAATGAGAGGCATTATTTAAATACATATGCATTATTCTCACAAGGTGAATTTTGTGACTCAATAGAGTTGCTCTGGGTGTAATACCAGTATATAAAAACATGGAATTTATAGACTGGAAGCATTTTATTTTTTACATGATAAATAGAACCTGAAATATTTTCTCCTTTTTTTCAAAGCTGTAAGGTCAACTTTTTACATCTATGCAGGATAAAGCAACTTTATTATCCTATACCTGTGAAAGTTCAGGTCTTATCCTACTCAAATCTTGTCCATCACTGACACACTCTCTGAGCTCCATGGGAATGAAATACTGGGATAATTTCACTGGTAGTATTACATTTTTCACTCTGGAAGAGAAAAAAAACAAGAGCAGATCATGTTTTCCACAATCATACAAACTGTCTGGTCAGAAATGAACAGCCATAGGATGGAGATTTGTATATTTAACACATTTTAAACCTTGATTAGGATCATCTCAAACCAGCTGTCTTGCCCCCTGAGAAAATCCCTACAGAATGAATACCTGACATTGTGACTTCAATATTTTTTTTACCTCCAGCCTACATCTGGCAAAATCTACAGGCAGTTTTTCTCATGACTGGACAGGGAAAGACACTTATTTTTTTATCCACTTGCCCTTCGGGCAAGTGGGAGGTTCAGTTCACTTGTCCGAATTGGAAAACCACTTGCCCAGTATAATTTACGTGTTTGAAAGAAGCTAAAACATCGGTTTTTCATTTCACCCACTTTCTTTTGAAAATTATCATGTTATCATGAGAAAATGTTAGACATTCTCATAGGGTTCTCCTCACACTTCTAAGAGTGCAGGACGGCTCATGTATATTCAATTAATTATTAGAGCCCCACTAGCTGTATCTTTTAGCATTCTTTATGTGATTTTACTTCTGAACTAAAAAACTAGTTTTTGGGAATGTGCTCTTTGAGGGGTTGGAATACAAGTATTGTTAACTGCCCAGTGAGACCGCATGTGCAATTTTGAACAAGAAAAATAATAAATGTGTGCCCAAACGCAAAATGGCACCCCATGCAAATATAGCAAAAACAGTGTACACCGTGCATATATCATTTGAATATTCACGGAAACAACAGAGTAGTCCAATGTAATGCATTGTGTTTAATATTTTTCAGTGGGACACATATGCTTTGTTTTCTTTGTAGTATGGCGGGCAATCAAAATAATGGTTAAACTTGTCCAATTTTTCAATAAAGAATGTTTTGTAAAGCTGTGAATGATTATATCCTGTAAATAGGTAGAATTTAAATAAAACCACAGAAAATAGGAAGCCTTTTTTAGATCAACAAATTTCAAGATTTACAGCTATTGGGGCTTTCATATTCATAGAAAAATTCTTACAGTTCGTATAATAACAGCCATTTCAATTGTACCTTCAAGGTATTTTTGCAGTTAAAGTTTTAACTTATCTATACTAAAAGAAAACAAGTCATCGTTGATGACACAGTCCCCACTTGTTAATGGGTGCTTTAATTACAGGTCCTCAGAGAGGATAGAGTCCTCTTCATTCGGTCTGTGATAAAAATACTTTTGAATAAATTAGCTTGATACATGTCTGAGTTGTAGTTCAGGACATGAAAAAATCGTAATAAAATGGTCACATGGTGGCCACATTGGATCGAATCACAAAACAAATCAATGTGCATATGTATGACATAGGTCAATGTCCTTGTACCAACTTTGATTAAAATCGGTTGAAATATGCCTGAGTTATGGCTTTGTACATGAAAAAATCATAACAAAATGGCCGCACAGCAGCCATATTGGATCGCATCACAAAACAAATTTACATGCATATGTATGACATATATTACCAATTTGGTCAATCTCCTTGTACCAACTTTGAATAAATTTGCTTGATACATGTCTGAGTTATGGTTCTGGACATGAAAAAACGTAATAAAATGGCCACACGGCGGCCATATTGGATTGTATCACAAAACAAATCAATGTGCATGTGTATGACATAGGTCGATGTCCTTGTACCAAGTTTGAATAAAATTGGTTGAGATATGCCTGAGTTATGGCTCTGTACATGAAAAAATTGTAACAAAATGGGCGCACGGCGGCCATATTGGATCGTATCACAAAACAAATTGATGTGCATAGCTATGACATTGGTCAATGTCCTTGTATCAACTTTGAATAAAATCTGTAGAAACATGCCTGAGTAATGGCTCTGTACATGAAAAAATCGTAATAAAATGGCCGCCTGGCAGCCATATTGGATTGTATCACAAAACAAATTGACGTGCATGTGTATGACATAAGTCAATGTCCTTGTACCAATTTTGAATAAAATCGGTTGAGATATGCCTGAGTTATGGCTCTGTACATGAAAAAATCGTAACAAAATGGCCGCACGGCGGCCATATTGGATCGTATCACAAAAAGAATTAAAGTGCATATCTATGACATTGGTCAATGTCCTTGTACCAACTTTGAATAAAATCAGTTGAAACATGCCTGAATTATAGCTCTGTACATGAAAAAATCGTAATAAAAATGGCCGCCTGGCAGCCATATTGGATCGTATCACAAAACAAATTGACGTGCATCTGTATGATATATGAAGTAATCCTTGTACCAAGTTTGAATGAAATCGCTTCAGGCATCTCTGAGATATCTGCGTGAACGGACGGACGGACCCACTTACGGACATGACCAAACCTATAAGTCCCCCCGGACGGTGTCCGTGGGGACTAAAAATCTGTAGCTCTAAAGGTATGTTTTGAAGCTTCTGAAAAATAATGTACTTCTTTGTCATGTTTTTTACTGCACTTATATCATACACCAGCCCTATAAAGTTTGGATTACCATTGCACTACCGGTATACCAGTATCCTATGTTTTTCTTATAACCTAGGTGGTCTTTAATGCTCATGCGCAGACTAAATAGAATTTAAACCAGCAACCTAAGGTGTCGGTGTTTTTCAATGTATTTTGGAAGCTGAATTTGTCGATGTCAATCTCGCTCCAATTGCTTCTTGACAGTCATTTTAGAATGGGAAAATTCACAAACAGAGAGGTTGGTCGCCACGGACAAGTAACTATTGGCTTATTGACCTGAAAATTACGTCAATGTTCATTGAAAATTCAAAGACTGGACCCGTTGACACCAAAGCTTGCTCATGACTTTCATTGCATGCCGTCTTGCCACGATGCCATCCACTGTCACTCAACAAGTTAACATTGAAGAGTACGTTTTAGTAAAAGTCCCATTTTTGTGGTGATTTTTCACCACTGGACTTTATTTTTACCTTATTATAAACGCTCATACAAAGCACAAAAACCGCTGTGTGTTTCTCTTTTTTACCGTATCGACATATTGTGAGACACCGTAACCTCACAGTCAATGCGATGAACTTTGGTGAACGTACGCTGCACCAGCTGAACAGCTTTTTCATATGCAAAATCAGCGTACGGTATTTAACCGGTGGTATTGTTTGAATTGCATTTTATTGGAAGCGATTATATGATTCTTTTCATCAATTCTTCATGCAATTTTATGAAAAAATCTTATGGAAATGTTCACAATGACATAATATGATACCGTGTTCCCTCGCTAGAAAATCGCTCTCGTGAATTCGATTTCTAGGTAATTATTTTTTTTCACTTGTCCCGTAGGGCAAGTGGCATCGGAGGTTCACTTGCCCGAACGTGACTTTCACTTGCCCCGGGCAATCGGACAACCCTTAGTGTCTTTCCCGGCTGGACATTGTCCAGTATTATGACACACTTATTTTCACCTAGGGTAGAATGCTCCCCGGGGACAGATATTCAGACTCTCAAACTTTTACAATTCTTTTCTGATACACCACTTGTTGGGATTCATTTTAAAGCTCATTTAAAGTTCATTTTAAAACTTTTCACTGGCTTAGTTTTTCAAAATTCGAAAATTTTATTTTCCTCCATAGATTTAACACAGGGATGGCAGCCATTTTGAATTTTAAATATCCATAAATCTTGGGTTATTTGTTTCTCTAGTACCAAAATTTGCAAGGTGACCCCTGATTTTTATTCTTGATTTTGAAAGAGAATGGTTGAAAGATTCCTTGAGGAAAGTTTCAGCAAAAGTGTAAGTCTTTCACTTTTAGAGGCGCATACTACCATTGGGTACAATAGAGAAAGTCTACACCTACCTTATTGGTCGTTCACCAGGCATGATCCATTGATCACTAGGTAATCTCTGTTTATCCCCCCTTCCTCTTCTTCCTCTCTGTGATTGGCAGAATCTGGAGTATTTGGAACTCAGTTGAAACGGCTGACGCTGGGCAAGCGCTGTTTGCTGCGGGTCCTCAACTTCAAATTCAACATGTCTTCCAATGGTGAAAATACCAAAATCGAACACTGCTAACTGACTGTGACGACCTAGGAGGCTGGGCAAAATGTAATAAAAACCCTTAGTGGGAAATATTAAATGATTTAACCCTCACAACCTAGTTTTGGCGAAGAACATGTTACCAATCCAGTGAATGGAATGAAACAAATATGCATGCTCTACCTTGAACGTGTAGTCAAGAATACTAACAGAAACTCTTCTGGGTCTCCATTAATGATCTCTCCCGCTGTGGTGAGGTTTTCAAAGCAAATGTAATACTTTGATGCCTTGCATTATATTGATGCTCCATATAATATGGTCAGCATTACTGTAACTACGCAAAAGCCAGAAGTTCTTGTCGTTTCCTGCTACTAATCATGTTAAAAAAGAACAAAAGAGAAGAAGGCTGCATCAGCTGTAACTTGTGATGTGTTTTGCCGTATTAATGTTCACATCGTTTTGGTCTAGAAATCATGTCTAAATGCTGAGTATTCAATTTGCCAAGGAAATCTGGACATATATAATTTCCATTGCTATGGATGACAACTGAATTTAAGCCTGAACCAGCTTTCGTATGTCAACAAGATAATTTCACTCCAAACAAACATATTCTGTAAAGAGCCCTCTATTGATACATAATATCAAAGAATCAATACAGATAAATACCTTGCATTACATATAATGTTCACATACACGGACATCTGTGGATAAATGATGATGTTCAGAACTGGAAAGCTATCGTGTTTCAGAGTCACTTGGCCACATGGTTGATTGACATTCGGAATTTCAAACTTCAACTGGATGTCTGTGCTGATGATTTTACATCCTCGAAGACTCCTTGGAGACAGACTATTGTTCCTGTGGTAAAGTATGGCAACAGATGTTCTTAAAGGGACAAAGTCGGCCATTTTTTCATGAATTTTGTTTGATACAAGATACTACTTATATTGTTTGACATGTTGAAAGATACTGAATAAATGGGTGACCATGCATATATTTGACCCAGGTTTGAGACATGATACATGCGAAAATGAATTAATGGTCATGATCATTAATTCATTTTCGCGATGGTTTATTGTGTCTAAAATCAGGGTCAAATACATGCATGGTCACCCATTTATTCAGTATCTTTCAACATATCAAACAATTTAAATAGTATATCGTATCAAACAAAATCCATGAAAAAATGGCTGACTTTGTCCCTTTAATGAAAAGATGTATAGAGGAGTAGTTTTTATTTGTCACTGGGTGAAAACATAAGTTATAACGATAAGATCAAAAAAAAATTTCAGCACTATTGTTGTTGATATCTCTAAACTCAAGACTTCTTTTTCTGAAAACATCTGAACTAACTTGGTTAATGTACATTTCTTGTGATGTACCACAATGCGATATTATCAATTGCAAAGAACATTTTAAAGATCACTCTGCTTGTGCAAAAAAAAAAAAGGAAACTGAAAGGAATAATCAGTCAGTGATTAGATGTCACAGAGAAAGTAAACACAGACAGGTAAAATAATGAAATATATGAAAACTGTGAGCAGGGTACATTGAAATAGCCTGTCCTCTGATCAGTATCACTATGACACCTTCCACACCAAACTCAGGTATGGTCCCCTTGTTTCTGATATGGTGGGTGGATCTACATACAGGGAAATGGAGGGGGTGACAGGTTTCAATTATCATAGCAATCAAAAGATCCACAAAGGTATGATGCTTAGTCAACCACGAAGGGTGTCAAGGAATATTGCTTTTACTCCTGGGAGAGATCCTGATACTCTTTCAAGGATAATAAGGATAATATGATGGATATTGATTGGACACGTACTTCATCCAGACGGTGATGTATTTCTCTTCTCCCATTTTCAGTTTTCCAAAAGTCAAGGGCGTGGAGATAGCAATTCCTCCTTTGTTTTCCAACAGTTTAGCTAAGTTGCTGGCTGGCAGTGATGGGAGTCTCCTGTCCACGGACCTACAAAACACACTGAATCATTGTCAATGTCTCTGCACAAGCAAAATTAGTTTACTTTTGAGTGGAATATCAGGCTGCTCGATGTGGAAGCTGGATGCACTGATGACTGACTGACTGACTGGAAATAATTCTGAAACTAATTCCCAGAGTTTGATTTTTTTCCTGTAGTTAATTCAACACACTGAAAAGGTTAGAAATCAATGTGGACATGCTGTGTCTGATGTACCATTCATTTCTTGGTATACTCTACATGCTGTGGCAACCAGCATCTATATACATATAGATAACTTTTGATTAATTTGCAACAAGCACAGGAGCATGTACACAAACGAGCAAACAAAAAAATCAAACATATCAAGGAGTCCTTATTGTTATAAAAGTCTGCAAAGTTTCCAGGCTCACATTGTCACATAGAGCAAGACATGATCATCTGAGTGAAAGAGTCCTACCTCATAAAGTCATGTGATGATTTGGGCTGCACAGACAATGCTCTCCAGCTGCCAACATTTTGTTTGCTCTCAATAGCTGACCCGGTCACACAGTCTCCTTTCTTGGGGACGTAATTTCTTGGACAGACACGGAAGGAAAAGTAAATCTCTCCATCGATCACGCCGTAGCTGTGGAGACAAGCCGTCACTTCTCCTTCAAAGGACCTTTCTCTGAGTGGTTGTACAGACACTGCAGTCACATCCAAAGTGATATCATTTGTCTGTGTTTGGCACTGCACCCAGTCACCACGGAACGGCCGATAGCCTGCAGGCAGGACGTCAGCAGTGAATGTTACATTGTTGTTGATGGTTCCTCCATCTTTGGATGTCTGTGTGACGGTGCCAACCAGGGTCTCAGCTACAGGTGGTGAGGGGGTTTCTTTCACGTCAGCATCCCATTCTGTGAAGGGCATCACAGACCTTGCTTTCCAGCCCCCCTGGTCATGCTCTCTGTGAGCAGTGACATGGACCTGGCTACCAACTGGTGGTCTTGTCCCGCCAATGACAGTATCAAACTTGAAGTAGATGTCATTATCAATCAGGCCGTAGCCACTATGTAATTGAGTGACCCTACCAGTGATGTGTTTGACATTACAACATGGCGGGTCTCCCTTTTGGATTATGACATTGCAATCTTTCTTTGGAGGAAGTTCCTTAATGCCAGCTTCAGAAGACACATCAGAAGTGGGAGCTGTTTCTCTTACAGTCTGATTTTTATCAGAAAGGCTATCTCCAGTGTCAGCATCTTCACAATTTCCACCGCTGAAAAAACGACTCACTGCTTTTCCTATTGCACTGAACATGGCTATTTCTGAGCATTCAACCTGAAACAAATCAAATTATTTTTACTGAAGATGCTGAAAGTGTGTCCTGGTGAGTATTGACCCATAATCCATTCGGAAAAACAAAAGTAAAAAAAGTGAAATGAAAGTGATGAAGCTAAACCTTGCATGAAATCGACCCGCAAGAATGTCAGTCCCTACGGTGAGGGGTCGGCCAAAAGTACATCTACTCAAGACCACTGCTGCGCTTGGTGTGCGGTGCATCATCTGTCTGCTGCCCAAGCCCCAAGGGCCCTGGGCTGAGTGAACTATTACTCCCAACACCACACTGGCATACAGCCGAGGGAGTGGTTGGCACAGTCGCTCGTTGTTAGGTAGACGGCATACGGCCCATTTTTTCAACGTCTGGGTACTGTCCGCTGTGTACCAAACCATGAGTAACTGGGGTGGTTGGGCTCGGCAGCGCGTGAAGCGTTAACCGATCGTCACTGACGAACAGCCGCATGGATGATCCAGATCCATAGGCTGCGTTCAAATTCTCTACGTGTGGGTCCGATTACTGTATCAAACTTTAGGAAAAAATTGTCAAGGTAGGAGTGCGATTTCAATATTCATTTCGCGGATAAGTGGCCTGGTTTTCATAAGTATGATAAGCCCAATGCTCAGGTCAAATTGATGTCGGGTCGCACAACTTGCCAACCAACCAACCAACCAACCAAAAGACTGAGTTGAGTGTTTCATTGACGCAAACTTTATATATATTCTACATTATTTACAATGTGTAGACGACCCTATTACATTAAAAACAACTTATACAATACTCACAGTCGACGAAAATACATAGATGTACCAATACTTTGCTGTAACTTTCAGCAAACTGCAGACGCAAGTTCCGGCCAGCGCCTGGTAGTAATGGTCGCTCGAGTTCTCGATCGATCAGCTGAATCTGCACTGAAAGCGAAATATAGCGCCCTCACACCATCACGTTATTTTTACCTTTCCCTTCTTCCCTGCAGATATCCTTTTCCTGGTCTTGTTCTTTTGTTTCGTCATTTGGAGTAAATGTTATGAGGACGGAGAGGCACACATTCTCTTATTAATCTTCACAAAAATAGTAGGAAATGCAGAGTTTTAATACAGGGTTGTTATGCTTGCAGGTTCTGAAATATTTTGAACACACTAACATTCCTCATCTCTTCTACAATTTTTTCCTCAAGGTGAGGCGAATAATCTGATATCAACCTGTATCAAATAGATATAAAAGAATGAAAATATATAAGCACTTCATATCAATCAGTAAAATATGTGCATACTTGAACATCAGCTTTTTTATGGGATTTTATTAGTAAAAGAAATGTGGACTTTCGGTTTCACTTTCAGGTCATAAAAATTTGTAAATGCGAATAGTAACGAGACTGACATTGGGGAGAAGATTCAAGGCTTCATTACTTCCCATTGCGAATCAATACAATTCTTAGCCTGATGGGCTTGGACAGCCCCGTCGTACACTAAAGCATACCCAATAAGCCTTATTACATGTAAGCAATTATTATACCCTCCCCTATCTTTAGATTTAATTAACCTCTATCCATGCTTTTGTTATGCCTAAACATGCTGTAATAGACGATCATAACACACAGGAAAGATGTTTATTTTTCAGTGGTGTTTCATTTACTTTTCATGTACAAAGTGTTTTAGTTCTTTATTTTTATTTACTCTCTGATAACAGTTATACACAGTGATTTTTTTTTTTTAAATCGAGAACGATGACCATAATGATACTCATCATCATCATCATCACCACCATCATCGTCGTCGACGAATTAGCAGATACTTTTTGAACAATTGCATATATATCATGAGCGCTTAGGCATCAACTTGGCATTCGTTTCCTTCTATGTCTTATACATTGTAAATTGATGAAGTTTGATATAGCATGTATGAGCTGAACTTGAGATCGGACTTGAGACAAAGTAAACGAAAGTAAATGACACATACACGATGTCTGTTTATGGTGATTTCATTACATAGAAGGCATAAAAGGGAATTTCACTGGAACATGAGTCTTTTCGTCACTTGAGTTAACTTTGTTTTTCAATCGGGTGGACATTGCTTTATTTTTCAAATTTGAGTCTGTGGGGGACAGTGATTTATTGTTAACTATGGAAGGTGTGAATTTGTCTTCACATTGGCACCCCCGTGTACAAATGAAGACTTCCTAACACAACATGCAGTGCTGATCTGTGATGCATTCATCCAAATATTTCGACATAAATATATACTCAGTTGGTCTAATTGGCTATTTCTGAATTATTACGGTGTTCTTTGGACTTACAGATGTTCTACGGAGTTGGATACGACTCGGTTTTACGTCACCATATTCCATATCATTATGGTTCTCGGAACGAGGTTAACCCGTTTTCCAGTGACGTCATTTTAATATGGCGGACGGTATGCTCGAAGCGTAAACTCGGCACTCCGGGAGGAATCGCACAATCTGGACATTTTTTTCGGAGTCGACCGATTTTACATAAGCGATTGCGTTTCAACAACTTCGAAATCACCGATTGTTGACATCCATTGGTATTTTAAGGAGTCTTAACGGTAAGAATCGTGCCATCGTCCCCTGACCTTCACTACTTATTTGTATGTGGAACTGGAAATTCTATCGCGATTTAAACGAAGCCCTTTCTCTTTGTTTTGAACGTGACTGTCTCTCCGAAAATTACTTTTTGTTCACCGCTTTCAGATATTGTTGTTTTGGTGACATATGTGCTCCAAGAGTGACAGCATTTTCGAAGCTTTCGTCAATTATCTCTCTGTTTGGCGTTGTTTTGTGGATTGTTTTGAAGAAGTGGGTCAGAACACACATTTCAATACACATACAGTCCTTTGGGTGACTCAGTTGACCTTCGCATGACGAAATGCAATGTTTACTCCAGAGTGACGACGGCATAATATCGACGTAGTGGCCTTGAATCCGGAATCTTTAAAGCTTTATTTTTATCTCTGGACAAGGGACATATAGATCGACACCAGATAACGAACGTGCTGGAAAGATTTATTAGTGTGGTCGTTTTGCAAATGGCCGTCACAGTGTAGTACAAATACTGAGATAATAATGAACACTGCTTTTCCGGCTAAACCGGATAGGCGTACCCATCATACTAGTTAATTAAACAGTGGTCAGTAATTCCAAAGAAACAGACTGTACAGAAAACAACTTTCAACATGACATGAAAGTCGTGAAATATGCTATTTCGTGTGTTGCATGTTTTATGGTAATTTTGGTTTCTTGAAGATCTTATAATTACTGTATTTGCCATTTGGTGAACATTTGCTCAGAACTTCAACATAAATTGGATGTTTGCCGAAATGTGTCTGTGTGCCAGTATCAGTGTAGAAAAAAATATCTCGATAGATCAATAGTCACAGTGTCATGCCCACTCCTATACTTCTATTCCCCCATTGGCAAACAGAAATAAACAAAACTATTTTTTGTGATCATGTGCTTCAGTGTACATGCCAACATTGTATCATCATGGGTGTAAAATTGTCAAATTTTTTTCGAGTGTCTAATTATTTCATTTAGTGGGATGCATGAATATTTCAATAACCAACTGCATTTCAAATGAAATGTTCATCCAGTCCCTATGAGCCCATACACGAAAAAATGACTGAATGACAAATCAGGAAACAGGTATTGTAGTGTAAGCACCATAACACCTGTTACAAAAAGAGGAACTCTCTTTTCCTGTCACCAGAACCTTCCTCTCAGCACAGACCCTGATATGAAAGCAAAGAAAAGCGGGGAATGAATAGTTACGCAGAGTGGATGGGAATAAAATACTGTATGATGGCCAACAATCTACTGTTATTTATTGTTATGAGTGCATCAAACTATTGGTTTATAATGTGCATATAGAGCGTGAGGTCATCCATTTTCATGGGAGACAAAAGCTTCAGTTTTCCTATTCATTTACTGATACAATCATCGACTGAAGGGACTATGACAGGATGCAGTCCTCTGGTGAATGAAAGCGAAACTGAATAAGCTAAATGAGAGCTGATTCTGTGAGTGAGAAGTGACTAGCAATACAGTTGCAGCTCATATATTTCTAGGAGAACAGATGGCAATCACCTGCATCTCACTCTTTCATTGTCTCCTTTACAAATTTAATTAAACCTTCAATATCAATCTATTACTTTGCAACGTAGTAATGTAACCCCGCTGGATAAGACCATCGTCCAGTCAACTGCTTTGTTAGGTTGGTGTACCTAGAGTCTTCATAACTGACCTGTACACAAACATTGCTCAGTCTTTGCGTTCAGCATTCAGGCAACAGCTTTCAAATCTGTGGCCCGATCTGAAGTAGTTATGCTTCTGGTGTTGTCTTATAGGGGTTTGGCAAAACAGATGGCCTGCCATGCCATTTACAGTTCTGCTTCTGGCACAGGCGTTTGATGCTCTTTAAATTCAACTCCTATTGGAAAAAAGTTAGTGATGTATTCCTTCAGGTTGCCACTACCATTACTCATTGCCATCTTGACTTTTGTAAAGCGCAGCACTGATCATGAGGAAAGACATGATTGGCTATTCATGGGTCACGTCCGACAACATCATTGCATTTATCGATTTAATCCATTCACAAACATTCTGCCGAGGGTTAAATTGAGGGAGTAGAGGCTCCCTGAGCAAGCAGACACTGCAAAGCTAGCAAAAAAATGGGATAAGCCACGATTAAAGAGGGATTGATCTGCTGGGCTGTCAATCCATTATTTATTCAGATCTGCTGTTATGCAAAATACGGTAATACCCTAAATTCAATTTATTAGCTTCTGAGCTCCCTCTCTTATTTTGTGAAGGAAGGCTGTCGTGGTACAACATTTCACTCTGATAGTGTTTTAGAATCTCCAGATTTTTTTTCAGAAAGTTCCACAATGACTCCTTATCCTGCCAAGTTCATATTTCACCGTCAGGTCCAGTAGGTTAAAACTAATGAGCCATAACATGTTCCGTATGTTGCGTTTAATAAGACTCAAAAATTGGAAAAACCCTAAAAACAGAGATACTGTAAACATGATGTTTACTCACTCTGTCTACTGTGACATAGTATATGGCAAAGGGATGAAAATATGAACAGGAATACTAAAGGGTTTGGCTCTATTGTTACTGAATCAACAGATAGGGAGTTTATACAACCAGGCAGGATAAGGGTTACAATGAAAGCATTGGTTTATTAGTGAGGGATTAAATTTACCAGTTTGATGTTTGACACATCTATGTCTCACTTGGAATTTAAGTTTACTTATTTGCCATTAAAGCAATCAGTCGCTTAATATTCAATTTTTTCTCCAGGCTTCAACTGTTTCATCTGTCAGTAAAAATAGTGAACCTGAACTCTAATGAATACTGGTAATTAATGCTTTTACAGTGTGTATGAAATATCTCATCTCTCAAAGTCATTGGACTCTATTTTTAGTACAATTGCAAATATAATAGCCTTTCGTGAATATGAGATACAAGTATTGAATTGCTAATGAGCTAGCACAGAGGATATCCTGAAGATGTATACATCCCTATCGCTACTTGGTGAATGTATCTGAAGTCTCTTTACATGGTATTTGTCCAGTGTTTGTTTGTTTGTATCTCATTGAAATCGTGACATCAGTGTAGAAAAACTGAAATTAGCTTCGTTGTTGGACAGTTTTTCCTTAATGACAATAGGACTTGTGAGTTCAGGGTAATAACAGTTGTTAGGCAACCAGTGATCTATATGCTTGGAAATATGCATTGAACATATTTTTTGAAACTACATTCTGTTGTCATGAGCTAAATTAAGCCAGAGATTATGCGGATTTACTTTAATCACTCTGCAGGTAAAAGGGTCGGGACCTTGCAGTTGTCAAACCGGTCATTGGACTATCATTTCCACAATGTCGGTCGACATGAATAGCCAGGCGTCTGATGACAGCGACTACGGCGAGGACAACAGTGACTATGGTGACGATGTAGAGGATGATGACATGTACGATTACTATGACAACGACGACCATGAAGATGGAGACAAGCCCTATGACAAGAAGGATGACCCAGAATATTTTGAACTCCAGTGCTTGACAATGGAGGAGGTGGAAAAATACCTGTCTGAGCAGGTAGACAAAGCAAGTAAGGCACTAAAGGTGAGAATTACTTTTTCGCACATTTTCCAAAATATTACTAGATGCATTTTGGTTTGTTTTTCAGAGTGAATAAGATAGGTGATTTTACGTAAAAGCACAGCAAGTCTTAATGCTTTAGATAAATTCGGATTTTTGTAATGTCACAGACACAATATATCTCTCATACAGCTGCAAAATATTTTATATTTTTTTATGAGAATACTTGTTGAAGATTAACATAATATTTTCAGTGTCTACCAAACATATACATGTATTGGTTAGTACATGTACAGCATACTGTTCAATGTACACCTTGAAAATTCACTGGAACAATATGATACAGATGATCCAAATTAAAGTCGTGTGATATTCATAATCTTTATGCCCAGACACATTTTCTGTAAATTACATCACACAGATAAAAAAGTCCATTAGTGTAAGCCTTCTCCAAAAAAGGGAATAACCTACCCTTGCTATACAAGGGAAGGTACTGAAGTATGTTGACGAAAATTAGTGAACACAAGTAAAATATCTTTGTTGCTAAGAAAATTGTGCATGTGTTATTTCACTCAAATCTACGAAAATATGCGATTTGTCTTCTGTGTTTAGGTGTCTCCTACAAGTGCTAAAGTGCTTTTGAAAATGCATAATTGGGTGCTAGCAGACCTTCTACAGAGGTAAGTATATTGTATTCATTACATGTGTGACAGTGTAGAATTTAGTCAGGTATCTACTTTACGTTATTACTGTTTATTTCTCACTGTATGCGTGCTCTCAAATGCTATTCTTATCGATGGAAATTTAACGTCAGCTTGTAATGTATGAAGCAAGTCAAGGCATGTTTGATAAACAAAGCCCCTGAAAGGCAACATCTGTTGCAATTTCATGGTCAAATAAGCTATGAAGGTATGCATTTCATGCCCTTAGCTTTGCAAAGCTGGCAACATGTTTCAATTTCATACATATTGTGACGATATTCAGCTACAGCCAGATATACAATTGCTGTTGCTTTATATCATTGCTGTGTTATGCAACGTTATTCATAATAACATAAACATTTATTAATTCTATAAATATCTTTTATTGAACAGAAATTCAGAAGATAAAACCAATCTTCTGGTAGAGTCCCACATAATACCGCCACCGTGTGCTAGGAAATCTAAAGTAAGTCAAAATTTTTCAAAATTACACAATGTTGATACTGCCATGACTTTCTTTGGTTTTGAATGCTGTGCACTTTTATGTGAGAAGTGATATCGTGTTAATCATTGGTATTGGGGCTCATTTTCACATGCATATTTGAATTTGTGGTGCAACAATAAAGAATACCAGAAGCTGTATGATGAATACATGAATACATGCAGGTGTGTAGTGACATGAGTGTCTTTTCAAAGTCTGCCATTTTACAACTGTTTTGTGAACATGGCCATGTGCCATTTTATTGCACTCTTGTTATTTCACAAGGACGTGAAACCAAAAATAATCTTTCTTAGGATTTACTCATTTCAATATTCTTGTAGAAGTGGTCACTGTTGACAAATGCTTTTGCATCATGCAAAAAATTCTCCCTGATATGACCGTTTCATTTTACAACTTATCAGGTGATAAAGAGCTTTTTTATTTTATTTTACTGTCACTGAGTGAATGAGAAAATATCGTGCTCAAATTTCAGAAATAGATTGTTTCAGCCTGTAATGACAGGTTTCTACAACCAAATATCTGCCAGAAACCTTTCATTTCTCTCTGTGATATTGGAAATAGATCTGATGAAAAAAAGATTATAATATAAAGTCCTTATTGTGTGATTGTTTGTAAACAATGCAAAAAATTATGTGCTTACACAGGCTTCAAATCATGATTATGTATGTCTTGCCCGGGTGTTTCTATTATACAGATACAGTTTGGTATCCCATGACCTTGTGAGTTTGTCTTGTACAGCCAGTGTTGTCACAGAATTCTCTCACGGGAATATTGTTTGCAGACAATCATTAAAATGTCATGAGTTTATGTGGTCTCAGTCACAACCTCAATGTACCCATTATACTCTGAATTGTACAATCAGCAGGGGAAGGGGAGTATATTTGTAGACTCAAAGATGGGTGTTTTAGATAGATTCTGTTGCTTTTTGTAGACATTCTAGTCAAACTATTACCAAAAGTGACCACTCCATTATTTTGTGTACTGAGCAGCCTGCAAACAACAATGTTTATGATCCTGGATTTGCTAATTTACATCATAGCCCTATCAATATATTTGAGCATAAGGAGAAAAGCAAATTTAGAATCTTTAGGGATAGTCATCTTTGATCTTGGAATCCTTGGTTGGTTTAACTTCAATCAACGTATATCCATCATGATTTCTGAAGTCACCCTTTCTCGTTTTGTTTTCCCAACAGAGCAGTGCTCCTCCAAAGAATCAACAGTGCCCTGTCTGTTTACAGAAATGCAGTCTTGATAAGCTGAAAGCCCTGTCCTGTGGACATTACTTCTGCAAGGACTGCTGGACTATGCACTTCTCTGTCCTTGTGAAAGATGGCGTCTCTACAGGTCAGTCGGCTCTACAACAAGTCAGTCCTCTCTGAACTATTCTATCAAGGCAGCTGAAGAAGGCTGGGCCCAATTTCATCATGAAATAAATGGGGTTTTCCTAGGGGGACCCCTACAGCTTCATCTGCAAAATTTGACCCTCTAGGATTATGTTGATTGGTAAAACTGTTGAGTGCGAACCCAATCTCCATCAGTCATGCTCTTTCAATACAGCAACTCTCAAATAGATAACCTTTAAACCTGATTTAGCCTTCAAAAAATTATTATTAATTCACCATTACAACAAAGAGGTGTGTAGCTTTGTCTGGGAGCGTGCATGAAGAATGTAACTCTGAACAACTGTAGACTGAGGGTTTCCCTTCACAATTACTTATGATGGCGTAGAAACATACATTTTTATGTGTCATGTCATGAATACTCAGGTATGTGATGTTGTTGATGTCTGAGAATACTCATAACGCTCGTA
Organism: Ptychodera flava; assembly: GCF_041260155.1. NCBI lineage: Eukaryota > Metazoa > Hemichordata > Enteropneusta > Ptychoderidae > Ptychodera > Ptychodera flava. The sequence goes on along the minus strand of NC_091933.1, from coordinate 23,152,023 downwards.
AATTCTGAGGCTTTAAATAAACAACCAAAAACGAAACAGCTCTTCTGTTGAGAATGCCCAAACAGGAAAATGATGCATTTCCATGTTAAAAATCAGAGACACTATTAAAGGTATACTGTCACCTGTTCCAATTTTGCCACAGTTACCATGGAAAGAAAATCTAACCAATCACAGATGCCTCACATGGGCATTTTGAATACGAAGGAATGCCCCTTTGACCATATATGGGCATATTTAGATTACAGGTGACTGTATAAGCATTTATAGATGAGAGCGTACACACTCTGTATTTATTTTCAAAATCACATCGGAAATAAGCCAACAACTGCCTAGTGAACTTGACTACTAGGTGACTTATTTTACTGTAAATTATTATGGAGAGCATCTTCCACATTATAATATTTATGGTTTGAAATACCTACTGTGTAATATCACCCACCTTTTCTTGTGGCCTGGAGCTTCTGGGATTCAAATAACTGCTATCAATTACACAGTTGACATTTTCGGTTGAACCGTAGACCCTCTGAAAATAGTGGTTGAGCTATTTTTTGAATCAGTTTTATGAAGGTATGGCAAAGTACACAGTACAAAGTAATGCATTTGGTTAGAAGAGATGTTCCCTGATCTCAACTTCTTTGATAACAGCATGATGATGTCTGCAATTTCACTCTACTATCTGAATTCAAACAAGACCTGTGGTCATCTATTTGCTGGTAGTACTTTTTGGAATTTCATTCAAATGCCAGTGAGGTTTTTACAGGGAAAATTATTACAAACTTTATGTCTATGCTGGTAATATAAATTTTATGGATGATTGAAAACACATGTAGGTGGATAATGAGTGTGTCAAACAGCAACAATAAAACCTTAATGTATGTGTATCACAATGAGAATATGGATTCAGTGACATGAATAATAACAACCAGGTGGTTTGTCAAAACCAGTGTACCAACAAAACAGCTGCAGTACTGTTGTAGTTTAGCTTTAATGACTGGATATTAGCCCTGAAAACATACCCTGAGCAATTGTTGAGTCCAAAACAAAACCATAACATGTATATTACGACATGAATGGCCTGGGAATATAATAGGGTATCCTTGTAAATGGTTTCATACAGTGCAAATGTGTGGGAAGTGCGGGCAAAGCACTCTTGTTAGTACATGTGCATACACACAGAAGAATATCCACGAATAGTCTAATTTGTCAGATTTTGTTATCAGTATATGTGGACAGAGAAACAGGGTCTTCTCAATGGTGCAGTTTAACATACCTGCAGCATTCTCTGAATCATGGCTTAGGGTAGAGTGTATCTGTGGGCATAAATTAGGATTCTCAAATTTTTACCTTATTTACTGGCCTGGTACTTGTGTGGACTTATTTCAGAGCCGGAATGAGTGAAGGTTTTGCCATCTCGCATTTATGAAAATCAAACATTTTAAAATTTTCACATAGAGTTAACTCAGGGCATAGGAGCCATTTTAATTTCCAGTGTTGGTAAATGTTGCGTGATTTATTCCTCTAAGACCAATCTGTGAGTTTTGACTCATGATTTTATTCATGATTACTGAATAAAGTTATTTAATTAGACTAAGAGTAGCTTTGAGGAAAGAAGTTTCAAACATTCAGTGTTGACAAGTGTATTCTATAACCAACAGTCTCTTCAACAAAAGAATGACAGGGATATCACATGTTATTGATTCATTTGCCATGTAAACATACCGGCATGAAGTCGGAGCAAAACACAGCAGAAAAACACTTATTGAACTTCCATGTTGTACTATCAGTGCCTCATTGACGTGTGATGCAAACCGGTACAGAGTTTTACATGATTTGCAAGCCACATTAGTGAAAAAAAAAAGGCATATGTCAATACACAATGTTTTGCCCTGCAGCCATGCCAACAAGGGCTGTCCCTTACTTACAAAGAAACAGCGTCATGCTAGCCTCATGACCTTGATTTTGTTCATTGCACGTAGCAAGTAACTAACATGTCTTGATGTTGGGTTTCATTTCAGGTATTCAGTGCATGGCAAACAACTGCAATATAGTTGCCCTTGAAGATTTTGTATCCCCACTTCTAGTTAGAGAAGATATAGTTAAAAAATTTAAGTATTTTACCTTCAAAGACCATGTGCAGGTAAGTGTGTGACTTCATTCTTTCAAAGATGACCTGAATAACCAGGAAGAGGTTTCCATTTTGTAACAGACTGAGAGGAGAGAATAATTCACTTCATTGATATGGCTTTGTAGAGATTTTCATTGGGCCAAGTTCTTTGATGAATTAATAGGAGGACATGCAAAGTATATAAAATTTAGAGATCAGAGCTGGGTGACTTTTAGGCTTTCTGTCATTCTGAACTCTGAGTCAATCTCAGGAATTTTTTTAGTCACTCCTATATCGATACAGTACATGTAACATGTGAAATATTTTTGGAGTCAATGTGATTTTTTACATCAAATAGGCTTTATTGAGGCCATGCTTGGACACAGCCTTCAGCCTATGATTGTTGATGGTGTCAGTCTAGTGGTCAATTTATCTTTTTCCTCACCTCTTGACAGAGTCATTACAACTTATGCTTCTGTCCTGGCCGCAACTGTGAGATTGTGATGAAAGCTGAAATCCCCGCAGCAAAGCGTGCTACATGCAGCAAGTGCAATGTCTCATTTTGGTAAGCTCTAAAGGATGTTTATTCAGAATTTTGACGTAGGTAAATGAGTGGTTGTTTAACTTGTAATAATTTCGTGAGTTCATCGCTCTTTTATCTGGCACATTTCCTCTGAATTCAATGTTAACGGAATTTAGAATATGGTGTTTTTTTCTGATTCCAAGTTTCAGATGTGGTAATATCTACCATGCCCCTACAGACTGTGAAACTATCAAACGATGGCTAACTAAATGCAGAGATGATTCAGAGACTGCAAATTACATCAGTGCACACACTAAAGATGTAAGTCAACAAAATGGTTTTGATCCTCACAGGTTCCTCTGTACAGTACAACAATCTTTCCTGGAGTGGCCATCACTCATTTGTGTGGAAAAACACAATTTCCAGTTCTGAACAGCTTGATTTAATGCCAAACAGCAGTTTACATAGTTCTGTAAGAATTTGCGTTTATTGAATGAGGTGTTTGAAATACTACCTTTTTGCAGGCCACTTTGGGCATACCTTGTCCCTTTCACTCTTTTAACCCCATTTTTCTGTGTAAAGGTCCTCCAACCCTGTTGAAAACAGTGGGAACACCCTATTGGAAACAGCACTGTCCTATAGGCTAGTGGTTTAAGGGTTAAATAGATAAAGGGCATTAGTTTGTAATAGTCATTCATTGCAAGTCTTCAATCATTGAAATTGCAGTCAGTTTCAGAGTTAGCACCATTACCAGAGAAAAGATGGTAGTCGCAGGGGTAAATCTTCAGGGGCGACTCTTCATTGAGTTCAGAGGGGAATTAATGTAGTTCAGAGAAAAATGCTTTGCACAACTGTTACAAACACTATTTTAAGATAAACAAGAAAAGTTATGAAATCAAGCATATTTTGTAATCATCACAGAAATCTTTTTACCACGGTTACAGCAGTTTGATGTAGTCTATGCTGTCTCTTTCAGTGTCCCAAATGCAGTGTGTGTATCGAGAAGAATGGTGGATGCAATCATATGGTAAGCCAAACTTTCAAAATGATACATGATATGATTTTATAAATGTACTGATAATAACACATGGTGTGCAAAGTAAAACAAACTTCATGTCAACAGCTCTTGCTGCTATGAGTGCATCGTGCAAATACAATTGCTTTCAGTTTAATTTATCAATGTCAGTGAAGGTCATGCATGTTATAGCTAGTTGTTGTGATTTTTTGTCCCAGATATGACATATTTGTTTGATTCCTTCTCTAAATGACTCTTTTTTTTCTTCATTTTCAGCAATGCTTTAAGTGCAAACATGATTTCTGTTGGATGTGCTTAGGAGGTAAGCTCACTCTCAACTTTTTTAACTTATATCTGCCATATGTGGTAAACCATTTTATCAAGCTCTTCCCCTAATTAGGTAATGGTACCAGTTGACAGTGATCTTAAAAAAGATAGTTTCAAAACTTATTGTATCCTCTGTGCCTTTCATTTAGGTTTTGCTATGTACCGGCACCCATCATACCTAATTGATCATGCATGGCAAATACCAAGACAAACAATTCACTGTCATTGTCTGGTTTGATAAAATTATACCCTAAGCAGAGTGTAGTCTATCTCAGAGTATGAGGTCATTTACTTCAGAACAAGAGTGGAATTCACCTTCAGTGCACAGCTGTGTTTGAGAATAAATGGTTGATGAATTTGCCTGAAAACTGTGTTATTGTGAATGGTGTTAAATGTGGAGCAGTGATAAAAGATATCTGAGAGATGTACCATACAATGTTGATGCCTCAGGGAAGAACAGTGAAATTGATTTCTGAACAGATGCAAATATTACGAAATGTAACAGCAGAGAGAAGAGGCATATGTCATGTTTGATGAAATTTGCCAAATGTTATCGGCAAATCCTCACAGATATTTGCTTTATAGAGGCCTCACGCCATCAACCCAGGCTTGTGCTGCATTCAATACTGAATGGGATGGTCGGGCATTTTAGAAAAAGAATATAATAATTCATGATTCTTCTAATGAGATGGTGTGCATGACCCTTGGTACATTTCAGACTGGAAGAATCACGGCAGTGAGTACTACGAATGTAGCCGCTACAAGGAGAACCCCAACATTGCTAATGAATCTGTACACGTGCAGGCCAGAGAGGCCCTGAAGAAATACCTCTTCTATTTTGAAAGGGTAAGGTCACTAGGATGCCAGCTTGCTTTTATTTTGGACTCACAAGAAATCATTCTTTTCATATGTGAAAGCAGGATTTTGTTGTTTTGATGGTTGAGATGATAAGGATGATGATGAAGAGGACTTACAACACTGACATTGGCATAGATAATATGATAATGATAATAATAACCATCATTATCATCATCATCATCATCACCTTCATCATCACCTTCATCATAATTATTATTATGATGACACGATGATAACAGTGATGATGATAATTGCATTTATGATGATAAGGTTGATGATGATGAAGATGTCAGCAGCAACATTGATGATGATGATGATGGTGATGACAACGATGATGATGGTGATGTTAATGAAGTCAATGTCGGTATTGCTAAGAACCTGTTTAGGGTGTGTATAAAAGTGCATTCAGTGATCATGCGTGTGATGACCAAAATGAATAATTTTTTTAATCTGTACTTTCCTTCAGTGGGAGAACCACTCCAAGAGTTTGAGACTGGAACAAGAGACTCTAAAGAAAATCAACCAAAGAATAGAAGAGAAAGTGATGAACAGCGCTGGAACTTGGATTGACTGGCAATATTTACTTGATGCGGCCTCATTGCTGGCAAAGGTATGTCACAAATGAAAAAGACAGGTATTATGATCAGTTTCTGCACGTTAAAAGGTTATCTGACAAAATGGCAATGTATGCCTAGGTGCATGTTACAATTGTGATGGGCGAAAGGTAAATCTTGTGTAACAAGTTGGTTCTTTTTTGTCTCCTACAGTGCCGCTACACATTACAATACACTTACCCATATGCATACTACATGGACTCTGGTCCCAGGAAGAAACTGTTTGAATACCAGCAAGCTCAACTGGAGGCAGAGATAGAGAACCTGTCCTGGAAAGTGGAAAGAGCAGAGACAACAGACAGAGGGGTAAGAATCATGAAGTGTTTTGCAAGCAGCACCGTAGTCTTTCTGTGATGTTCTCTATGTGTAGAACAAATGTTGACCAAAGTAGATGTGCAGTGAAAGCATCCATCTTGCAACCAAACTTGGGTATGAGACCGTCTTTTGTCCAGGTCTACAAAATGTACACCTGGTAATAATAGGCCCTTGTCATCCTTGGTGATAATGTATGTGTGCTAGGGGGCCTTTCATAAGTAATAGAAAGAAGTGTAACCCCCTAAGATAATTTCAAATTGCAAGATGGTTGATGACACCCTGGAATTCTTTGATCTAGTGCATTCAGGAGTGGGAAACATAAGTATGTTTACACAGAGTGCTTTAATTCATTGTCCATGTGATAACTTGAAGTGTATAGTGTAACTTCAAAAATGTCATCAAATGTTTCACTGCCTTTGTGTGGAGGTGATGCTATTCCGAAGTCCCTGACCATGAACAGTAACTCTTGCATTTGTTCATTCCATCAGGACCTGGAAAACCAGATGGACATTGCCGAGAAGAGAAGGCAGACTTTACTCAAAGATTTCCTGGTAGCTTAAACTGGGATGCGTCTCTCTAGATGTAATAATAATAATGGTGCAAAGAGTGTTTATGTGAAAAACTTACAGAGAATGCCAAGAGTACAGTCACTGGAGTCCAGCAGAGACTAACCTTCATGTCAAACAAGTACAGGAACTTCAACATGTCCCACTTCTACATCTTCAGTAAATGCCATAGTTCTCAGCAAGATTGGACAGTTTACCTAGACTTGTATTTTCTGCGCTGTTCAGGGTATTCAACTCACTGGTGGGTGCTGCCCAGTTTCAAAAAGAACTGTAGCCAAAGTTGACCCATTTTTCACTTGTATATGCAACATTAGAAGTTGTTTTGCCAGCACTTTGGCGTTCAATAACATTCTACTGCAGTGCATATGCACAAGTAATACTGACCCAGTAGAAGGATTTTATGGGTTAAAAAGAGATGTGAATGAAGCATGCCTGTGGGACTATTCTGTACTTGTAATGTAATTCAGTGTTGTGTCTGTCAGCTGTCAACATGATGAGCAATGCTGGCTAAGTCACGAGGCTCTGTGAGTACTTCTTAAATTACCAGCAGTTACATGGCATTAGCTTGGTGCATAGGAACTTTACTGATACAAAGTAAAATTCATAGTGGTTGAAATCCCACTTTGATCTTTTTTACACATAGTATGTACAGTACACCACAATGACGGAGGAGGTACCTTGAACTTTCACACAACTCTCTTAACAAAAAATTGTGCATTTTCTAAGGTCTTTCCTTCATCTTTATCTCACTTGTTTGTTTTTTTGTTGTAGATGTACAGGCATAGCTAAAACATAGTGCTTTTGTATTATTTGATTCCCTATTCCTTATTGTGTGTTCTTCTCTTCTCTTTAAACAAAGGTAACATTCCAAACCCTTGGACAAGTATTCTTTCAAGTTATGCTGAATTTCAAATTGGTTTGCTTTTTTCTGGGTTCAGTGTGCGTGAAAATTCCCAAACCAAGCCAACTTAAAATGTAAAACACATATCCCAGTAAGAGAGGTTTTCAATGGAAACATGAGAGTCTTCCAAAATATGTCATTTTTTTCGAGGTGATAAATTTTGTTGTTGGTCATTTTGAATACCCAAGTGATGATCTTTTTTTCAGGTCGGGGATTATGAAAATGTATTTCAGTCACGCAGAAAGAGGCAGCCACTTTAAATCTCAGATGTTTGATAAGGTAAATTTGTCTCTGTTCACAGAAAAATTGCCGACGGACAACCCAGTGGATTGTTTTCATTTTCATAAGGAATAGTTCAAGTTTGTGAAAATAGTTAATATTTGGATCATAAGGGGCAGATTACCTGTAAAAGATCCTTAGGAAATGTTTCCATTGTCTATGATTTTGCGTCTTGGTTTGGATTTTCTCTCACAGAGTCTACAGTGGTTTATTTCATTAACATCTCATCTGACATCGAGAAATGTCTAAACACGGTATTTAACAAAACAGGCCCTTGTACGGAAGCATCTAACCCACTTGTATTGAACTTTTGTGATTTCATTAATGACTGCATATTTTGTGAAAGGCAAGCTCATGAACATGTCAAATTCAACATCGCTTATTAAATAATTTAAAAAGTTTTTATAACACAGTTTTTGTGTGTCTGCCTTTTGTACTAACATAGCTGTGAAGATCTTGTTTTCTTTTTCATCAGAAAGGGAGGAATCTCAGTGCCAGGTATTGAGTTTACCCATCTTGTTGACCACATTGCACAGGTGTATCCTGATATTACCTCAATCAGTCACAGATGCATATTGAGCAATTTGCTTTTCTGATATTAAAGAACTTTATATAAAATTGTATTTTGTGTTTTAGTGGAGGTGCAGGAAAGGGGAAATCGCTTGGCTTGTCTGTCAACAAACGGTGTGTACTGGTTACAAGTCTGCCAGACACCATAAAAATCTCACCAGATACTTTTAAAATAAGTGTTGGATTTTCTCTGCGAGAGCGCAGATCGGTGGATACAGACTGCTGAGTATTATGGGCCTCTAGATATGTACTCTATTCTGACCATCACGACTCCCTAGGTTACTGGTGATTAATGTAAAATACAGTCTGGGTCCACCAATCTTTACTCTTGCCACTTTCAGCCAAGAGTTAAATAAAATGTGTTCACATCCAGAAGTGTACATGGTTGCAGTACCTCAGTTTTGTGTTAGAATAAAGAAAAAATGCCCCTTGCAGCCCCATTTTACCAATATACCTTCTGTGTGTCCACTTGACAAGCAAACCACTGCTATTTTCTATAAGAGTATCACTTTCAGCTATGCTGTTAATGAACAATTGACCCTAAGAAATATTAAATAGTAATAAATCTAAAATCAATAGTGACTTGTGGAGTTTTTGTAAATATCAAGTTGCCGTAAACAACTGTTGCCAAGCCGTTTTCGGTGTATCAACCTATCCAAAGAATTGAATATTGGTAGTAATGTGACACCCTGATACGGCTCAATCTCATTCTTAGCAACTTTTTTATCTTTGATAATTCTTCATGATTATATTCTTTCAATTCAAGTGCAGGGTTTTATTTTTTAGCTGATTAAAATTTGTGTCAGGTGTTTACCTTAGCATATGGAAAATGACAAAAATTAAACTAAGCATAGCAATATTATGCTGGTAGTGGAAAAGAAAAGTCATGTAATTGAAGTCTCAACAAACCATTTGTGTGCATGTCCATTTCACAGTGAATCTTTGACGCTTGTCCCAGTGCTGGGCAAACATTTTCCATTGTTGGTTTCTGATGCCCATCACAGTGTCGGGCAAACTTTGCAACCATCAATAAATCAGGCATGCTATCTGAAGTGAGGCCCTCAGCATATGCTATGTAAACACCGACTAAAATTCCCCTTGAGATGTTCCATTTTCAAATCTATGCATTCACTATTGAGGCACCACTGTGTACAAAAGTTTTACAATGATGACACTGTACAGGCCTCCCTATATTTAATAAAGGACGAGGCAATTGCAAGACTGAAACAGAACAGAACAACTGCATTTCAAAATGAATACAGGAAAAAAAGACACGTTTGTATTTCTGAAAATCACATCCTTCTAGACTGTGGCAACCTCATTCTTATACTTCCACCATGGCTTGACAATTTCAACTGCTGGCACTTCTCATGGGTGCTGTAACCTGACTGTGGTGGTGAATCCCGAGTACACGTAGGGGCTGGCCCTGCACTTCAGAGTTGCACAAGCTCCTTTGAAAACACCCTTGGCTGTTTGCCCTGTTTTCACGATGTAGGCATTGGGAGCTGGATTTGAACACTCTGTTGGAAGAAGGCAAAACAAAATATGACGTTAAGTGCATATAGATATTCCGGTAAGATCATCCACCTCTTCACAGGTCTCAAGACGAATTTCAATACAACTGTTCCAGAAATGATTAAGAATAACTTGTGATTCAATCAAAAACCATGATGTCATCAGGTCAGTCCGGACTCAATAATATTTCATGTACCTCTTTGCCAAATGCATAAAACTTGAAGGAAAAATAAAATGCAACAATTCTTACTGAATGTCCCTGCTGAGTGTCTTTTACTCATGCTGTAACGTGGTTGGTCAGCTATTGGCTTAGGAAAGTAGGCAGCCGGACCAGGACTTGCATTTTCTGAAATGAAATATACGATTCGCAAAACCTATAGCTATGGAGGACATTGTTTGTTGAGTCAAAGTGTATCGTCTTTCGTGAAGATCTTCTCATGGCATCTTTTATCCCTGTTTGGAACATTTCAATGTTTTTATCGTGTTTTTTGTGCGTTTTATACATAGCGTTAAACACCTATGCTACGATGGCACAAACTACTATCAGATAAGTTTACTTGAAGTACAGATAGATATTAAGGATTTCATTACTTACTTTCGATTGGTCTGAATTTAGCAGTGATTGAAAAACTTGGTGCTTTCTTAGCGTCAGGGCGATGGGGTGTGACGATATTGTAGTGGTTTGGTCCCGGTACTTCGTCTGTTGGAAAACAAATTTGGGTAAACGGTAAAGACAAAAGAGTGAACTGTAAAGATAAAAGAGAAAATGCTGATTGTCATAGAGGGCTCTACACAACGTAAGTCGGCGTGAAGATGCTGTACATCTTCACACACATGTAGACCCTACGCAACCATAAGTATGCCCACAGGTGTCATCATTCATGTAGGGTAAAAAGTTAATATATTTCCGAAAATCTACTGAGTCCTATATATTCAGAGGTATAAAAACTGAGAGAAATCCATCAAACCATCTTTTTCAAAAATAAGCAGGGCTTTACGACTTACTTTTCACATGATTAGCTCTTTTGCCCATGGAAAACGCAGGATTATCGTTGTCTGTAAATTTCCCTGGTTTGTGATAATGACCTGGTGCCGGGGTCACATCTTTTACTGTTCAATAAAAAGAATACAGAACATATTTAGTATCGATCAAAGTATATAACAAGGTGTGGATGACATCATTCTATCACATATTCTAGTGAAGCAATAATTCAAAACCAAGCTACGGTGCCTTATTTCAGCCATTTATTCAGGAGAAGAGAATATCTTTCTTGCCATTAGTTGACGTGTGTTTGAATCGCATTTTCAAAGTGTACATGTAAGTCTCGTCAACTGCAAATGAGGTCAATGAACGGAACGAAGGCGGGAACTATGCTATTGTGTGTGTGCAATTTGAGTACATATATAATTTGTATTATATACTCTTCAATGTGCGGAGCCTTACGATGAATAAAATATTTCGTTCAATATTACATATCTTGCCAAATGTAAAATACAGTCTCTATCCAAGTAACACAGTGACATAATCATCGTAACATCATACGTGTATAGTTGATAGTGAGAAAAAGCGTGCAGTCTGAAAAAGACGGTAATAATGAAGTCAGCATACCCCGTATGTATCAATGAAACGAGATTACTATAGGCAAGCAATCTTAAGGTATGTTCAATCTGTAGATAATATGGCTTGTTTGAAACTCCAACATCATTAAAGAGTTGTACTCACCTTCTCTAGGGTAGTGTAGAATATCTGGGAAACAGGGCTTACATCCTTTCCTGCACGAATATGCAGGGGCCTTGTTGAAAGTCTTGTCGTTCAGTTCATAGTGCGTCGGTCCTGGTTTCGCCGCCTCTGTTGCAAATGATCGTAAAAAGTCTGAATGTTAACTAAATTACGTGAACAAGCGTCCATCAAGTATGCCTGCAGCTATCTTTAAAACCGACAATCATAAAGATCTCTGGTTTCCATTGAATTCACAAATATTACATGGCGTAATTAAATCTGGCCCCTTCATTGAGTTCGAGGGAGAACGGGATTGATTCACTAACATCACGAAATCGAACTACGAAAACTATTACAACTTCCTGCCAGTTCAGTGAGACTGTGATCCTTGTATGAAAGCAAAAAATATGTTATACTTTACCGTTTGGTTCAAATGGTTTGTACGTCAGTGTTGCAGTGGGTCGTCGTCGAATGCTATCAGGTAAGTTGTAAGCGTTTGGGCTAGGACCAACTCGTTCTGACAATGAGTTTGAAAAACGGTATTATACAAACGTTAGATTCAAACAGTAAACTCAGATATCAAGAATGCTTATTGTGGGGAAGTTAGAATCCAATCATTTCAGATTACAGTTTGCAAATTAAAATGACTAGAGGAAGATAGTGTCCCCCAATCCTCCTGTACATTACGTCTAAGTTTCTAGGACGAAATTCTTTTAAGTATATTTTAAACTTTCCCTGTAACAACAGTCATTGCTTGTAATGAGTGCAAAATTTAGTCAGTTGTAATTGCTTTATCGCACTCTCAATGATACCATGCTAAGCTTATACATTAAAGTGAAAAAAAAACATGGGAAGAATGTGCACTGTGAAAAACGGAGTTCAAGAAAATATAGCAACAGAACGGGCATAATATTATTTCAACATTGTTTTACTCGGTAAATTCATTTCACTTGCATTATCTATAAGCTTTAAGTTTACATTCTGAGAACAAGCTCGAAAATTTTACATTTGAGGAAAGGCAAACCGTCCATGAATTTTCAAGAACGGTGTCATGTTGTTCAGATGGTCTAGCTCACTTACTCTCTTTGACTGGTTGACGACTGCGCACTGACATGGCCACTCCTTTCCCCACGGTTGTACCAATGTTGTATGCATTTGCTCCTGGAACACAGGCATCACTCACTGTTCGGAAGAAATTACAAAGCTTTATAAGCAAGGTACTGTAGCAATACGATTTCATTTTGATTTGATACCAAATAGTAGTATCGCATTCTTTATTGTCTTTGGCTGAAACTAAAAAATATGGACCATCAGCAAAAGGAGATACTTGTAAAAAAGTCCAAAAACGAGAGAAGTGCAAAAAGGACCACGTGTATATTTACTGCAAAAACACTATAATCTTCCTTCATCGTTCATTAGTTTCTAGTTTTAACGTAACACATTCATAAGTTTCTTGTTTTATATAACGTAACAAAAAGGAAAGTGCTAACAATGTCAGCAGTACTAGTATCTGCAATACGATATTGGTAGAATTATTGAAAACAATAAATCACTTTACCATTCGTTCTCTCTTCAGATCTTTACAAAGTCTCATGATTATTTTACGATTATTTAACTTCGAACTAACTGGGTCCAGCTTTTACGAGTCAAACATGCCAAATTTGATATACCGGTCTGACAGGTCACATCGAAAGAAATTATAATAAACCGTTAGCACTTTCTCGGTTGGATCTGTGTGGATGAACAGTTACCTTGTTGCCAACCCTCTCCTTGCTCGTCGGTGAGTCTCTCTGCCAGAGAGTAACTGGGCATGCTCTTTGGATTTCTGATGGTATACCCAGCAGGACCTGGTCCGAGAGTTTGGTTTTTGGACGGGTTGCTGAGCCCAAATGATTTCTTCGGCCCTCTTCCCCAGTATCCTGAATTCGGTCTGTAGTTTGGCCCGGGTGTCCTAAAGCCTGTGCATTGTACGTAAAAATATCGGCCCCTATTTTAGAAATTTGTAGTCGTGCTTTGAAAAAATATATATTTGCCAAGTGAAAAACTACAGAACTAGAGTGTTATAGGTTCGCAAATAAATGATATTTTGTATGCGTTTGTAACGTAACACGTCAAGATTTCTTCTAATTTGTCAACGCTTCTATTTTTCTGCCATCAACACATTCCAATGTTTGGTTCAAACTGGAGAACGACGAATACCAACCATCGCGAAAACTGTCCAAAGACTGCAACTCCTGTGAAATTTATGGAATCTATAGGTTAGATGTTCCTGACTGGTTTCGTCAAGGTTCTCGTTCGACTTATAAACAGTCCTCCTGGAGGGACTGTGACCTATAGTAAGTAACTCGTATTGTGTAGCAACCCTCAGTCAGTCACGTGACTTACCGTGTGTATCAACAGGTTGCACCAATCTACCTGGGTGACCTGCGTTGACCCCATCGAGATGTCGTGATGCCACACTGATCTCGGGAGCGTGTTTTCCCGTGTCCCTGTACTCATCGACGTAGTAGGCAGGTCCAAGACTGCAAGTCAAGTGACGCTCCGCTACATGCAGACGACAAAATAATTGCTAAGGCCGTCAAACGTTTACATTGCTGTTATTACTCCAAGGTTGTTGGGACATGTGCACGGGTGACCAATAAACAAGAGAAGAGGTTACCATGGAGTAAATTTTGAACAAATAACGTTTCGTTTCCACACGGTTTCTATATTTAAAGTAATGCATCTTAATCTGAAATGTTGTGTCTTTGTGGTGACGTTACTAACGTGTTTGTGTAGTCAATATTAATGTACGGATACATAAATGGATGAACCGACGGATGAGAATCTAACATCAAATTCATTGAGGCAACCAATTGAAACACAAGAATCCCCCACACATTAGTATTTAGGTTTTCAAGTCTCGAAATAACTTACTAAACCAACTTACCATCGACATCATAAATGCACATCTTTCCTTTGTTCTTCAATGACAGTTTTTTGTCCTTCCATATCATGTCTTGACTTGTGTCATAATCTGAGGCCCCAGGGAATCTTCCGTCTTTCAAGAGATAGTATTTAACGTACAATGGATTCAAAATATATACCAAGAAATGCGCATGCACTCGATATAATATTTTGACGCGCTATCAAAAAATATCGAAGCACGAACTTGCTGTATTATACTAAGGACCGCAGCAGGGTGTATAACAGGCTAACAAGTTAGATTTCTAACATGGGCTTCAATCAGGAAATACTAATGACATATACTTGTCGACGGTGTTTATAAAGTTTGACCGATGTAGCAAACTAGATCTTGTCATGATATACAAACTTTTAAGCTCTTCTTTTAAATTGTATTTGTGAACAATGTGTTATAGCTCCATTACTTAGAATTGGCGGAAAATATTTCAACAAGAATATCGCTGAGAGAAATAAACGGGTGACGAATCCACATACCTCTTCTTGATTTCGGCCTGCTAACTATGGAGTACTGAGGTTGGGACGGGCTGGTGATCTTTGTCTTCGGTGTGTAGTCAGAGGGGCCGGGTAAGGGTATAGCTGTTCAAGAACAAAGTTGGTTGGAAGGAAACATCACAAAGTGTGCCGTACTCCGAATCTCAACAATTTTTTTCAAATTTGAGCACCATTTGTGGCACAGTCGTGAAACCTATGACTGTGAGCGGTTATAACGCAAAGGCAAAACAACTGATACAGAACTGCTACAGAAGTATTTTGAATCTTCTGTGAAAATCTATTCAGAAAACGTCCATTTGTAATATGTAAAAAAGGGGATCGCCCGGTTTTCAATCAAAAGCAGAAACGTTTTGCAAGATTGCTGTTTACCCTGCTGTGTAAGAGGCTTTCCTCCGGATGGTACGATGTATTCACCCATTGGCGTCCGCATGCTTGTCATATCTGCCAATGAAATAAATCAACAATGCATGTTATTTTCATGTTGCTAGTCGTTTTTCGGGAATGCACACAATAATTATTTGATTTTACGATGTATGTAAATGAATTTTGATTGTGAAACTGTATTTATATTTTTATTCAAGTTAAACGCTTTCGCCTGATAAAGAATGGTAGAAAAAAACGTAGTACTCACTTTTTCTTCTCTCTTTTCTGTTTCCAAAGCATTCTTTTGTGCTCTCGTCGACTTCTGGTTTTGAAACATCTTCTTTAATATTATCCATATTTTAAAGTTTCCCAGTATTTTGAGTAGCCAGACTCCCACAATACTATGATGCAAATTTCACAGTTTGTTGTTTTCGGAGCATGTGTTGCTTGACGTTCGAATCGCCGTATCAGTGACAAGTTGCCATGGAATCGAACGTCGCACGGCGGCGATCCAGAAGTTCCATGTCAAAGCTTGTCATCAATGAATCTACGTTATGCGCGTCAAGATAGAGTTCCGCTGTGTGTCTTCGAGTTTCGTGTTCGCCGCCCGGGCACTGGCTTTGGGTGGCCAAATGGGGAAGACAGTTGCTGTTACCATTTGCAATATAGAAACACTCTGTTCATCGACAAAAATTGTCTTTCTCTTGATTAAATCTCACGTTTGTTGTACGCTATTCGACATATTCAACTTCACACATTGCTTCTACTGTAAACAATGTCTTCGGCACAAAGACTGAAAAAATAAAGAAATGCAACTCCTATTTCACATGTTATTGTCATCAGTGTAGCAATTGTCTACTTCACACATGAGCTCTGGATCTAAATGTCAGTCTTTCATACTCTAACATGACAAAAATCTGACATTTCATTACAGATTTGTGACTCTGCCATTCTCGCGTTCCTTAACTTCTTTCCATTTAGGCCTATCAGGTCACGTCAAAATAAAAAAAAAAGGAATCAATTAAAACGGCCCCTCTATCACTTAACGAATAATAAAACACAAGGAACATTTCCGATGATACAATGCCCATCCTCGCTTGCCAAGATCCCTTGTTCGGACTGCTGGATGCTCCCCGAAATCAGACCCGTACGAGCGGACCGTGACGATGTCATGCATAACAGTGACGCGCTGTGAATTGTATCAGTAACTGTGCAGTTTTTTAATCTTTCAAAGGGTAAAAACTAAAATAGAAAATGGCCTACACCGTTGAATTTTTGGTTTGCGATGTGGCAGAAAAATCTGTATGCGTCAGACTGGTGACAAATGGTACTTTGCTCGTCGAGCAAGTTTCGAAAGTTTACCACACCGCAAGGGACGACGGGGCCAGACTGTCACGTGATGAGACATAAATGTCAAGATGGCGCATCGCGTAAGCGATTGAGTTCACTTCGCTCATAGCAAAATTAAGATATGACGTCTACCGCCGAAGACGAGTATCCACGCCTGCTAGACTTAAGAAGCAAGAAGACTTATCACATATCAAAAAGGACGCTCAAAATTGGTATGGATATATTATTTTTCTACAATATATTATCGTGTGTATTGAGCACAAACAATGAAAATATATACTGTCTACAGGTAACACGGGGCCAGGCTTCTAAGCTTGTAATCGTTGACGTTGTTTACTACACTGAATACTGCTTTAGTCGGACTGCTGCAGTCTTCCATCGATATCGACACACCACTGAGAGGTACTGTCATTCAGCTGAGTGTTGTTGCGTGTTATGGAAATGTCTGAAAATACGTGAGTGACAGAACATCAAAATCGTGTTCGTGTCGGCTACATGGACGATCTGCCAAAGACTCACTACTACCTCCATGGTCAGTCACTGTACATGTGGAAAATTCAATGCTGGCAACATATATCAGTACAAGTAGACTTCAGTTATGTGTAGCTTGTAATTTTATTGCTTTCAATTGCGTATGGGGAAATTTTTATTTGCTCGTTCTTTTTATGTTGTTGTATATCCAAAGCTACCATTTGCCAATTTGATCATGGACTACGGAAGATCGCATAGAACAAGAAGCAGGGCCCGTACTCTGAGCTTCGCTTCTCACTAGCAGTATAGCACCGCTGTAACAATTGAATAATGTGGTTGTTCATTCTAAGACAGAAGAAGTATGGTTTAATAACAATTAAAAAACCTATAATATTGACTCAGAAAATATTTAGTTTACTTTAACTATTGATGTTTTTCCATGTTTTCATTTGTTCCTCGTTGTATTAGTATATATAGCCAATACAGGTTTTACTCTAATTTACGCAGGGCAATTAGAGTGACACCTGACCTAAGGAAAACAAAGAATAGTCATATGACAGTTACACAGTGTCCACGAAGCCTTCATGACTCGTTGAGCAACACGCCCATTGTGTGGGTTGCACTGTCATAAAATGTAACCTGTTATTACCTTAGGCCGTGCTTGCATTGTCCACAATAGGGGGAACTGAGGGTTTCACCTGGGCACACCTGTGTGAGTCATCGGAATCAATGGCAGATTTCACTTGTGATTTCAGGAAGACTTGTGAGCAGTGTGTCTTCACCATTACCTATAAATAACACTGCTTCCAGGAATCTCAAAGGGCCGGCCATACTCAGAGCTGTGATTGCTTTGATAGTTGGTGTGTGTAGGTGTTTAAGCAGTAAATATTGAGCTCGGCGACATGAGGAAATATAAATTTCATGCTTTCTCTCCAGTAAAATACCACTTCCACATACCAGGCGTAACTGTTTTTCTGCTGTTTACACCATGGTATTTGATAAGTCTTGTCCTGGAGAAACCTTTTTGTAATAAAACTGACTGCGTTAATCTTTGGTAATACGTAATAGAGTCAAAGGTCAACAATGTTCTTGTGCATTGTTGAGAAGCTAAATGACCGTGAAGTTGTTTTTGGCTTTGTTACAAGTATCTTTAATATTTTTTCATGTTTGCCTTGAGCTTGTCTACTGTAAACTGATATGCCTCCATGCTTTCTCTGTTGGCCAACACTGTGTGCTTTACCTCGATACAGTACCGGGGATACAGTAGCATAACTGCTTCCTGTATTCATGTGATAAAGCTTTGACAAAGCGTCTTTGATTCCACAAATGTGTTGTTATGATTGCAATGTACAGTTACTCCTGAACAACAGAGATCACAGTACAAAAGGTAAACATTATTTTAATTATGTTAATCAGATTTATGGTAATAAATCTGATATAACTGTATCTTGATATTCACTTTGTTGCAGTTTTCAAAAGATAAAGAATTTTGTTTTTGCTGTTAGTTTTACACACTGGTGTCTCAGTTTCAGCGTTGACCCATATATGCTAACCTGTCACTTCCCAATCCGCCAAGTCAGTAAAAAGTGGTATTGAGCCAAATCTGTAGGTGTTTCCACCAGCCACTAGGCATATTATGTTATTTTACAAACAATGCATGTTTACAGTATGTCCATGTCTTCAGAGGCCTTCAAATGTTCAAGATTTACTAAGTGTCTTGTGATGTTCAAGGGTCTTGAATGACAGTGCAAGGCTTTGTTTGCACAATACATTGTCTTTGAAGGTGTTCTTCATCAATATTCAATACCGTCCCTGATCAAAAAAACTCATGGCACCCCATTTAATTATCATTTATGTTTTACCTGGGTCATCAATTCTCACTGATTGACGTCACCCAATACCTGCATGCTTGTTGCATTTTTTATGATCAACATTCTAATAATTGTCTTTTACAAAAGCCAGTGTCTTTTCAACTATTGATACATTGAACTGTTTGTCCATGACAAATGTAACCTGGTGATCCATTTAATACTTTCAATGTAATCACTAATTGAGAAAAGATCCTATCTCTGTATTGTTGTCATACAATAGCACCATTAATGTAATACTCAGCTACTCATGCCATAATGGGTTTTCTCAACAGGTGCAAAAGTACTCTACATCTGTGATAGTCTTCAATTTTGTACATTATGTCAGAAGGTTAATTGTATTTGTACTTTGACCTGTGATACTTTTAATTTTGTATCTTTTTTGATTTGTTATCTTCTGTGTTATGTTTGGATTTGCAGGCTGGGGAGATTATGATTTAGTTTTACCAGATGAAGACTGTAAAGGACTGTGTTGTGAGATTGTCAGCAAGGAGAATGAGGTCATTCTATTTCCGTTTTCCATCCTGACTCCATGTCTGGTGAATGATACAGAAGTGGACGAACAGACAACACTAAGTCATGGTGTGTGTACAAATACTATGCATTAGTATTTTTCTCTCATTACTGAATAGATTCCACCTGGCTTTGCTTATCACAGAATGCATTTAAATAATCAACTTCAAGTTTTCAAATTGGGACATAGTCAACTTTGTTATTGTGAAGTTGAAACTCTGCCCTCCAATTATCGTTGCAGCTGTGAACTTCTCACACACTGATACACAGTACATTCATAATCCCATTAAAATTCACCAATAAATCACCTGAAATGATTTAAATTCATAATAAATAATTGTTTATTATAAATGTATTCAGATCACGTTTGTTTAACATTTGTCTTAGTTGTAACTTTGCAAAACATAGCTTTGTAAAGCATTGAAAGTGTGCCCTGTTTAAATCTGCTGTGTATACAGGTTCTCTTACTCATGTTCCCATCTTCAAAATATATTTTCAGGATGCACAATAAAGCTGGGAAAATCAAGTCTGTATAGGTATGAGCAGAGCAGGTAAGTACAAAATGTTTAAATTTTACATGATGTCATAAATTTTTTGGTTGAACTGAAGTGTAACAATTGAGAGGCCTTCTTGTAATGTTTAATTACATAACACATACATGTATGACTGTAGTTCTGATAATCTTATTAAATGAACAGAAAATTATATCATTGATCTGATGGTATCAGTTTGTTTGTGAGTAGGTTAGTTTATATTGTGAATATTAAATGAATTAAAGTGTAAAATCAAAACGTGACAGTATACCAATAAAATTTGGTGGTTAGGTTTGACAGGCAGATGTGATGATCACTGCATAGGACACATCTCAATGTTTTTGACTCTTTGTCACTGTATGTTGAACTTCCATCACTTACACAGAAATCAGTGGCTGATGTACTGAAATCTTTTTAAAAGGGATGACTCATTAAATTTCCATTTAATCCTTGTAATTGTCATGAACTGCAACAGGAATGCTCCGTAACATTGGAATTCTGCGTTTAATTTGACACATGTGCTTTGCTCCCTCCAGCTGCTTACCACCACCGATCAGTCTTGTACATGTAATGTACGTATTCATATCAAATTCATTTTCTTGTACGTTATCATTTCACCATTGATCCGTAGTGTCCTTAGTTAGATTCAATAGTTCCATTAGTCTTTCCATGTCTTTTTTATTTTTTTTGTTCATCGTTTAAGCTATATTTTCAACGTAATATCTTGCTTGAGAAGTAGAAAAACTCTTAAACTGCAACTTACAGCTCCATCAGCTTTAAAACTTCATTGTTTTCCAGCACTTCTGTTCGATTTGTAAAACACAGTTTCTTGTTCTTTTCCCAATATCATATCAGAAATCCAAGTGTCCATCATGTCAACACTGCCTGTATGTGCGTGATGTCCATTGTTATTGTTTACAGCTGAATTTAAGTCCGGACTAGAATTCATTTGTCAACAATGACATCTTATATTGTACACACAATCTATTAGCTTTGCAAGGGTAATATTTTGTTGTTGCAATATACTGGGCGGAGAAGGAGATGACAGCTGACATGTCTTCTAAACCAAAAACAATGAAAGCAGTATCAAAAGTAACAGCTATCCTTTCTGACTATAGCTGTCCCTGACTGACAGGGTTCATTGAATGATTCATGTCAACAGCAAATTAATGCTACAGCACAGTCCACCTTGCATTTGTGTGTTGGTAATATAAGTATGTCACACTTGCACGTAAACATGATTTTTATTTTCCATAATTCTCCATGCATTCTTTCGCTTTCACTATTTTTTGCCACTTTTGTATGCTACCTGTATTTTTTTTAATTTTTGTTTCTCTCAATTTTACTAATATGTTTGCCATTCTTTCCCATGAGAAATAAAACTTTCAAATGGTGGTAAATATGAACTGTCTAACATCTCTAAGTTGAACATTTCCTATCAACAACATATGTGCATGTGGCAATTTAGTCCAGCTAACATTTTTGCATTGGTAATATTTAAAGTATTTCATAATTATACTTGATAAATAGGTCAGAAATGGAGAGGTAATAAAGATGAGAAAAAGGATCTTTGATGTTCTCACAGGTTTAGGTGAAAGGTCATTTGCAAAACAATAACCAGCTGGCAGGCATGGTGAGACTCCATCCAAATTTAGATTGGGAAAATATTTACAGGTTTTGGACTTGTCAAAGAAAATTTCCCCACATAAGCCAAGGCATCAGGGAGGAATTTATACTCTTGATTTATTATCCCATTGAAGTAATGCAAACGTGACTTGTGAGCATGAGCTATGGTACTGTTCTGTGTCAACGTAGAACACCACTGCAATGGGAAAAAGTGTGACACATGTAGGTTTCCCTGTGTGTAAATGTTTGTTTACAAGTAACTGATTGATGTAGTACCAGTATCTTGGCTTTGTAAGTGATTTTGAAGCATTTTCAAAGACTGCCCTTCACAATAGCACGCATTGATTTATTTGTTTCCCACATCTCTCCGGGGCTGAATCAGCACTCACCTCCACATAACCAATACCAGACAGTGCTTTGCACTGTTAAATGTCATTGTTCACACTGTAAAACCTACAGTGATTAGAGAAATGAATTTTGTGTGTTATGGTACTCTATGCATTTACAGTTGCAGAAGCAACAGAGGCAGCGTGTCAGATCAGGGAGATCTTGGGGTGGACGGACCTCCGCCAAAACCCAAGAGAATATACAACAACAAACCACAGCTGCCTGAGAATGCAGTGGGTGGTGCCAGGCAAGGCGATCACAGAGCAAGTTACAGTGAGCTGTCAGATGAATGGTGTGTGGTGGTACAGCCGAACATCGATACAGAGTTGATACAGCAACTACAGACGCCTGAACAGGTGAGTCCAAAACAAACATTAGTATTCTAAAAATCTTGTGGGACTGATTGCAAAAGTAACTGCCCTGTTCTCGTCGTAGTTTTGTGCTTCTTTTGTAATATTTGAGGTGCATTTTCAGTATTGAGTTGATTTTATTTCAAATGGCCCTTTGCCCGTGTTTGTAGAAAATGTAAATCATCTACAGAAGGTAAGTTGTCAAATTTTTGCAGATGCATTTGTATGTTATCAAGGAATAATTGATACACTGATGCCAAATGTACATGTACCCTGTATTTTGTAGAAAACAAAGTGAAAGTGCAAAAGGGTATGAAAGTATATCAACTGTGCTGGCTATGGCTGTGTCACTGCCATTTACTTGCAATGGTTGCAATGAAATTGACTGATTTTTGCCTTCTAGATTGCGCATTTGGCATCATCCTACATGAGCAGACAGCTGTTGATGTTGACGGATATGGACATATCACCTCAGATTGTGGACAAAGTCTTCAAGGCTCTACGGGTATGCAGTCCAACCACCGTTTCAGTGTAGTGTTCTCTGTTTGTGCAAATTGTATGGGTCATGAAATCAGCTTAAACACGAAAAGTGAATCACCAAATCGTCTTGAATTTGACAGACTTCATGCAAATTGGTACAGTTAATCAAGCACTGATGTATGTTAGCAATCTGCAATGTTTCGCGTGATGTATACCTAATTATTCAACAAAATTATTGCTATTTCATAGTTTGTCCCCTTGTGGTCTTGTTGAATGTGAATGTGATGCTGCCCTCCATGCACTTAATTTATATGTCGTAACATAGCTGGCATTCAGTCTGAATGTAAATCTGGTGCCAGTTATCATACACCTTACACCTGTGTTGGCATTAATGTCTTTCATAGGAGGTTGTAGACACCAATGAAACGCTGATATTGGACTTCCTGAGGCAGTTTTGTGAAAAGAACAACACTTTGAAGGAAAAAGATTTTAATAAAGAAGATGATGCAGGCGGAGAGAGTCCATCACCAGAACTGCCATGTCACGGACCTCTCATCAAACTGCTTCTGGATCTCTTGAGATTTTCACTGGTAAGTGTTCCATATGCCTTGATACATTTTACCAGTGTGTTTTGACAGGGTACATCATATTTAAAAGCCATAGCGCAGTTTCAAGCCTGAAGACCTGTGTTTTCCATGGTGTTTTGCAGAGGTTTTCTGTATCTTCAAATGCATGAGTGACACGCAAGTTACAACAACACTAAAAGGAGTATACCGTAGATGATTCCATTTGTTTAGTGGCTGTGTTCGTACAATGAACCAACGAACATCACCTAGTGACGATGCATTACAAAATAATGGTCTAATAACTTTGATGATTTGCAAGATAACATTGCATGTTCTTCGTGTGCTGTTGAATGCAATGGAAAGACAGGCAAATGAGAAATCAACCATTACAAAGAGAATATATTCATTCAGAATGCGTGTAGAGTGCAACAATAACCTATACATGTATATATATACATGTATATGAAATGCTATGTATTCTGTCAATTTGTATATCAGTGTTTCTGCAGAGGTTTCGGAAGATGGGTAAATTGTGTGAGAACCCCGGTGTCAATGTGTCATCTCCTAATAGGATTACATTGAAATACTAGTAGTAGGGGAACCTAAGTAACATGATTGGGGAACCCTGGTAAAATTCACTTGGGCACCGGCCTTAACAAAAACACTGTATACCATATTCCACATCCTGCAGATAGCAATTGCCTGTCTATATGTCTATGGACCGAACCAGTCATATAATATAGTTATTCAATCAAATGCATACACAGTGGGATCCTGTAGATCACAATTTTATTTGGGAAAATGTGTTAATCCTGTCAAGTTGCATACACAGATCTTGTACATCACAACATACTGTTGACCATGTCCACCATGTGTTCTGTCAATCTGTATCCAGGATCCTGTAGATCACAACATCCTGTGGATAAGTCTGTTGGCCAAACTCAGTGTACTGGAGGAGAACCAGATGATCTTACTGAGGAACAAGGCAGGGGCTGTGTTGCTAGGTACCATGGCAGCACACCTACAAAGCCATGAAATACAGGAATACGCCTGTATTGTACTAGCCCAGCTTGCCAAGTATAAACCAACTCCAAAGGAAAAGGTATGTATTGCAAAGATCTTTACACTTTTGACAGTGAGCATAGAATGCAGTAGCAAAATGGTATCCGCTGATTAAATTCCTGACATTTCATGAGTCTTTCGCCATTCAGTACCTTGTGAATTCAACTCATTCATAGGGAAGTTTTTGTAAACTTTGATGAATTTATCTTGTTTTTTGAACTTTTTTAAGCATCAACAAACTCTAATATAACAGTTGGTTGGCTGTGGGATATTTCTGAGGATGACTCTTTGTAGTTAATGGACATCCTGTTTTAGAATGTTGCTGATCTAATAAGCTCATGCATTTTAGTATACCCTTCAAACAATGATAGGTTTCTATAGTGACAGCAGATGATAAAACTTCTCATACGTAAACTGTTCACCCCCGTTTCCCTGTAAACTGGTCCACGATAACCATTGATTACAATGGGTTTGAGCCGAAGCATGGTAGTGAAAGGGCTTTCATTATTTTCAACTCTTTCACCGATGAAAAATAAAGTAGCTAGTACAGGCAGCTAGCAGAGTGGTAGACTTTATGATGGTTTTTGACATTGTTCAACACAGACTTTGTTTAGACCAGTTACAGTGGATTTCATTCAAGCCACACAGCTCATTGTTTTAAACAAACATTTTGTATATATAAATCATATGCTGGGTCATCACAAACAAAGTGCTTATGTCACACAGTTAGTTGTTTAGCGTGTGTGAAATCGTCTGTAGTAGTGTACTGGTACCAGTTATTTTGTGAAAACACCCCCAAAACAATGGATCAATCAAGCAACAAAAAACATCTAATTGAAGGTACTGTCAATTGTCAATCATTCTCTCAGCTTTCAAATTTGCTTATGAATTATCTTCGTATCTTATCGAGGTTAACAGGTGTGTACATTTGGTATGTTCATCTTGACAGTAAATCCAAAATGAAAGTTTTACATGTAATGCTTTTCAAACTCCAGGGTGCAGTCCGTCAGTGTGCAATAGAGCTGGTTGTCAATGCCATGGAAAGACACCTGGACAGACCCAATGTACTGAGACCGGCATGTCGTCTCCTTGCTAATGTTGTACACACAACTTCAGAAGTCACTGCCATGACAAGAGAGCATGAAGGTAATAATCTCAACTTACCTTTTTTAACCTAAGATAAAATTGTTATCCATGGAATATATTTGGTGAGTGTTCCTGTTGGTAAATACTGAAAAACTGAATGTAATGACTTTTTCATTTCCAAGTTTAGAGCAAGGTATAATACCAATATCATTATTGCACTGCAATTGTATATTTTATTAAGCTTTCAAGAATTGATTAGTGTATGGTTTCATATTATGCCAAGATTGTGAATGCACATTATTGAGGTTTAGTGCATGCAGACGGTAAACGAGTAATATTTTCCGCATAATGCTTTGAATAATATTGCTTTCGTAGGTTTTAATGTCCAGGAGTTTGATAAGATGGTGGTTGCGTCGCTCGAGATGATCGATTACATCCGGGACTCAGCCCTGCCAGTCTTGGAATCGGCGATGCGGGAATACCCAAAAGATTTCAGTATCAATTTTGATGGAAAACAGGTCAAAGAGTACTTCCAGTCTCCTTCAAAATTTAAACAGAAGTAAGTTTCCATTGTTACAATTTACGTATCCCTGCTTCTGTGACATTTCATTGTAATAAATAAAATATATATTTTTACAGATTGTTAAACACATGTGAGTTTTAAATTTGATCGTGAACCTGATTCATTTAGTATTATAACACCCCATCCGCAGTCTGTGTTCTAATTTGCCAATTGATAGTCACGTGGGATGCATTCTTTTTGTGCTGATCCACGTAAACGACGTCATCAGGCATCATTTGTTGGAACTGTTGCCTGCCAGGCATCAGTTCCGAAAAATGATGCCCGCTGACGTCAAAAAAAATTGGCACATGTGCGAACTGTAAACAAAGATGTCGTCTGCGGCCGAGCGAAACGATAGTTGAGAAATTTCTCGGTTTATGAAGAAGAACTGAATGCTCTGGTTTCCAACAAGGACTCTAAACGAACGAAAACGATAATCAAAGGTGCATTGAATGTTTTGCAGAAGTATTGCGACCCTGTCGGGAAAAACTTTTTCTTGCCGAACCACTTCAACATATTACATCATACATGTGACAAGTTTTGTGTATAGTACATTCTTATGTCACCCCCCAATAAAAGGCTGTTTCCCGAGGCTGTAGGCCGAGGGAAACAGTCTGTTTTCCGGGATGACACAGTCCCTCGGGATACAGACGTATGCTGTTGCGCTCATGGCCAGTCAATATGTGTATACTGATCCCTACAATAGGAGTATAGCCACAGATTTGTATGGTTAATTATGTTATGTCTGTATCATTAAATTTTATACACACCAGAAACTCAGTCTGCAGTAGCACCAGTGATAGCCCCATCCAGTCACTAGTGTATGAATGACCTTTGATTTGTTAGTTATTTGATGTAAGTCAGAAATCAGGTCCATTGCACTTTATACCATTTTTTATGAACCATTGACCTTGGAAAAGACCCTACATGTAGGCTCCGTGACTAAAGTGATATCTCCTGCAGAATGCTGGGAATAGATGTTGTATGTGGCAATTTTTTTCAGGAAAGAGATGGAAAGAGACAAAGCCCAGAAAGATGCAATGAAGAATATCGCCATGGAAGCAAAGAAAGTGAAAAGGAAGTCGGACAAGAAGAAGAAAGGATCTCAACTCCCAGAGGCTGGTAAACCAGAGTCAGGTCAGGTTTATATACATTCCTTGAGGAATGAGGACAAGGGATCTAACGGTGGGCTTTCGCCAAATGAATTCCAGAATGGCAGTGAGTTGAATGCTGCTAACAATGGCATGGCTGTGAAGGGATCAGTGGCATCCGTGCTTGATTCACCGGACAGGGAGGATGTTTATACCTCTGAGAGTACGGAGGATGACGACCATGGTCAGTTTGATGAGGGAGACAGTGGTGCTGACTCCACCGATGGCAGACAGTGGCAAGGAGTCAACAGACGTCAGCCAAGGGGACGGTCAGCAAGGGGTCAGGGTTCCGATGGATTCAGGGGAGAGAAGGCCTCCTCTCCAGAAACTAAGAAGGAAAGGAAGAGGTGGGGAGTTGTCAACGAGCCTGTCATCCCGGCTGACCTCGTGGGTATGGATAATACCATACACAGCAGGAGAAATATGGCCAAGAAAGACGTGAGGAGCCATGGCCAGGTAAGCGCCACCCCTGCTGCCACTGCTAGCCCTGCAACTACCACCAACACTTCAGATGCCACTGATGCTGCAGTTGTACCTACTGCTACACCAACCACTACTGCTGCAACCGCCGCCACCACCACAACCACCACTGTCCAACAGAAGCAACGTCCAAGGCCAAAGGTCAACCATTCTGAGGTAACTTAAGTGAATTTGTCATACAGTGGTTGAACTGTTGGCAATATGGGAACTAGGCAGACTGTCTAAATTGAGTTGCCAGCACTGTCAGATGTAACTATCATCTAGTGGTAATAGGAGTGAACAAAATTAAAAAAACCACAGTGAAGGTTGAAACGATGTCTGAAAGGAGGTTAGATGCAGTCAAAACAACACTTCCAGATCCACAAAAATAATACTTGCAAAGTATGCTTGCCAGACAATTAGCAGGATGTGTTGGTCTTATTTTGACTACATGTGACCTCTTTCTGGGCAGTTTTTCAACTTTCGTGGAGTTGATTCCTTTGTAATTGACTGATACATGTATTGCTGCCCAGACGATAGTTACACCTGACAGTGTTGACAACTCCTCAATTAAGAGAGTGTGTCTAGTTCCCGTATTACCAAAGGTTTGATGCAAACCACTGTAATTGTGTTCAGAAAATTTCAATGTTTTGCTCTTAACAACGTAATCTGTTAAAGTGAACTTTGAACTTTCTGTGTTTCATCACAACAATCTCACACAATATAACCATAGAGCTTTAAATGTCAACAAAAATGAAACGACTACATAATAGAGGTTTGCAGTAAAATTCCTAGAACAGTCATAAGGAACAAAGACAGATATACAGCAGGAGGGGCTCTGTTTTGTTCCAATATTTTTAAAGGATAAGCAAAGACACACAGATGCCCATCCATTTCATTCATTCTGTTTGTTCACTTGCCATGAATCAGAAATATGGTAGGCAAGAGTGAGCTTGGCCTTTACAGTCATGCCAGATTCAATACCAACTGTGTAGCATGCCAACTGAGTCTTGAAATTGAATGCAATCAATAGTAACTCATTTAATCAAGTTAATTTGTCATAATTGTGTGCCATAAGGTTCCTCTCTTGCCAGCATAATCTGTTAAAGTGAACTTGTGATTTTCAGTGTAAATAGTGAAGTGTGTCAGCACACGTTACTCTTTGCAGAGGTCATTACTTGCCAGCAAACTTAACAGTTTACCTTAACACTCAATGACAGTGCTTCCAAACAGAAAAAAACACCAAGGACACTTAAAGGATAATTCAAGTATAGATTTTTTGTTACATTTACACTTGTAATTTAAAGTATTGTTGACTTTTGGACAAACATCGACAAATCATCACACAATTTAATTTGTATATATGGCGTTCTTGCTCAAAATTCTCTTTTGGAAAATTTGTCCTCCAGGCACACTCAGTGGAATTGTATGGTTGCTTGTGTTTTATTGCATCCCAGCAAATTTCTGAAATAGCCAAGATTTGTTTCCTTTATCAGCTCATGAACAAAAAAAGCATTTACTCGTGCAAGATTTTGATTGGTGTTGACTGTTATATAGTAAGCAACAACCAAATTCCTATTCAAATTCTGAAAATACTATGAGCTGGTGTAGTCCCAAGGTCATGAATCAATAGTATGTACCGTCATCAAGTTTGCGATTTTGGGGCCAAATTAATTTTAAACTTCACCTATTGCTACCATTTCCAGATCATCAACTTCCTTGGAACTCTATGGATAACAGGTAATCAGATCCAAGCAGTTGAATCACTGACAAAGGCAACAGAAGAAATCTTAGCACCACCTGTAAAGGAAGAGAACAAGAGAGATTCGTCTTCACCTGACAACTGGCTCATCCAAACAGATCCTACTGTCTGTGCTGATGCACTCAGTGTATTCTGCTCACACAAGTAAGTTTTCCTTTATAGTTGTGGAACTTAATGCTCATACTGCTTGAGGGCGCTGCATTAGGTCTTTAGGAATACAGTAAAAGCACATGGAAATTAGCTAGTAGAAGCATTGCAAATGTACAAAAACGGATAAAGTATTCAGGTTAAGGTAGTTTGTGCCTCGAAAATGAAGGACTTAAACTTTTGCACAAATTTACCTCAAGTAAACTTTTACTACTCACTTTCAAAATCAAATTTTGGTGCTAGAGAAACAAATTACATGTACCTTATGTTTACCGGCACTAGAAATTCAAAATGGCCGCCATTCTTGTGTTACCTCTGTAAGGGAAAATAAAAATTCCCAATTTTCACAAAACTAAGCTTATGAAAAATTTATTTACTCCACAAGCTTCAAAATGAATCCCCACAATTATTGGGCCAACAGAACATTGTAAAAGTTTGAGAGATCAAATACATGTCCCCAAGGCACTTCAACCCTAAATTTATGACAATTGTAATATGTTTAATTTAATCGTATTATACCAGTAGAATGTATTTGTACTTTTATCCCAAATTTTAATGTTGAGGGTTGATTTGAGTGTCTGAAATTTTTTTAATTTTGTAGATCCAAATGGACCCTTGTAGCTGCAGCCAAAGTGATGCCATTGACAGAGATGCTCTTTGCCAAAAAGATCTTGATGAGACCGGCTGCAGAAGTCGTCTCCTTGATACTGTCCATGTATGGCCAGGATATCCTAAAGCATGCTGAAGCATTGGAACAAGGTATTTATGATGTAATAACATGGCCTGTCACATGTCTATACGATTTGAATCTTAGTGAGCAAACATAGGAAGTCTATTCCAGATCTTCACTTTGTATACTTTGTTTGCATATTGCTTCCCAGCATGCACTGTCAGCACACATGCAGAACCAGATTGACTTTGAACACATTACGAATTATGTGATTGCCATTGTATTTGTATTGTTAGCAATTGTCCTTTGGCTGTGCAGAAAAACAAAAAATTCTACCTGTGGTACTTCAGCCGCACATCGGTAAAACCCAAAGTTGCATCAGAACTCTCTTCCAAGTAACCAATCGCTTTTCACTCGTGCTCTCTTGAGGCAACATTTTTGCCCCACTGATGACCAAACAGTAAGTATTTGTCTCTTTCATGCCGTAGGTTGGCCAAGTCCATTCAACAAAGACAACAGAGTCCACCTTGATATCTGTTACAATGAACTGAGCAGAGTGCATGACCATGTTGATTACGCCATATCCAGAGTCAGTGACAGTGGCATTGACAGCCGGGAACTCATCAAGCGATTGCAGGCATTACAAGAAGAACTACTCTCTTACAACGCTCTGATATCCGTCGCTTGAAGCCAGACTCGCTCACGCTCATTTGTCTTCTCATATGCTTGTGATGTAGTGATGTTTTGAAGTGTGAGTCGTAACATGCACAAGTAGAGCAGGTCCTCTTTCCAATGGCAAATTTGTCTTGGAGTGGTAGCCAGGGAAGGTGTATTTCCCTTCTTGGAAGAGAGAAATTTTAAGTGGAAGATATAATCAGCAATTAAAACTTAAAACACCATCCAAAATCACTGTCATGATTGGCCAATTTACAGTCATGTGGTATATTTGTCACTTGAGCACTTATACTTGCAAAGAGCAAGTTACCGGTTAAATGTTTTCTAAAACTATTAACCAATCAGTGAACAGTTATGACAACTGTTGCCATGGCAAGTTTCAAAGTTCTGTCTATGCATGGGCATGTTTTGGAAAAAAACACATAAAAAGGGAGATGGCAGTATTGTTCTGCAAACACGATGAGTGATAGCGTAGGAACTTCTTGATTTTTCAGAGAGAAAATTGAATAAGTTGTGTGACAGAACACATTGACTGGACATATTCAGGTAGCGGGCGTGAATCACCAAAAACAGTCTGTTTCCCTTGGACTACAGTCTCCTAAAACACTGTTTTGGGTTGACTCAAGCCCTTTTGGGAAGTATAAACATGTACTGGTACCCTTACTCTGCAGGTAAATACGTTTACACTGAAGAATAGCTAGTCAATATGTCTCATGTACTGTTAAAAAATGAATACATACCAGTGTGGTTTGTCAGAGACAACAGTATTCATGATAAATTTGCTGCCACTTGTGTCCATTTTGAAGCACATTTCAGTGTGATTTTGTGACAGTGACAAAGGACACCCAGACAGAAAATTTCTCAATTACTGAGATCAACTTTATAGGCCAGAATCAACAAGTGGCACTGCTGTCTATTATTATCATTACTTATCATTAACTGCATATTACATAGTGGAATCATCGTGGGCCTTTCACCTGTGAAATTTCATACCAAATGCTGTGTTGACCATACAAAAGCTCATAGAAAAGGGAGTCAAGTGATTAATATATATTGATAAAGAACTCATTTACATTTGAAGGGGATAATTGAATTGGCTTCTCAATCCATCATCCCAGGTATACAAATTTAATTTTCTCCAGCCGTCCAACCTGTAATGTGGCTGGGTGCTCTGCAGTACAAACCTGATCAGTTTTTATATGCTGTATATTGCATGCATTATCTATCATGATCCCAAATAGCTTAGCTTGGAAATTTCATAGATAGCTCGAAGAAAACATTTCTTTTGTCGTGATGAATCACAGTGATTTGGGAACTGTGCTCATGATTCATTTCAGGTTGGTGTATAAAAAAATCATGTATCATAGCTGAAACTTAATTCTTTAAAAACTAGTCAGAGATATACATATCCACATTAAAAAAGTAGATCTGACTTTGATCTAACCAACACTGTACTCTTTCCTCTATTTGAAACGAATTATGAAGGAATATGATATTTTGCAGGCGTATTGCAATTAAATTCAACAAATCATAACACTTAATGAAATTTCCTTCAAAAGTAGAGGGAAAAAGTCCAAAATGTATCGATATATTATATTGCAGAGATCTAACAAATTTGTATAGTGTTTGATATTCAGCCAGGGAGCTCATGAATTACATGTACAGTACAGCTAAGGTTATTGCAGAAGACCAGATCACCAGCTCTGTTAATATTTTACCTGTCTAAGTGGACAGCTCTGGTAATACATATCACTTTGAATTCTTCGTAACATTACTTTTGTGTGAAAAGATGTTTAAAAATTACTTTGTATGAAAAGTTATAAAATCTGTAAGCATACCAAATTGAAAACCATAGCTTTCCGTAAGGAGGTTCGTTAAATGATTCATGTCAACAAATGTGTGCTTTGTTGTTGCATTGCCGTCTCAGCATCCATATTTCTGATGTGTTTTTGTGTTGTTTGACTGCATTATGACACTGCAAGTGCTTTGATCATCTGAAATGAATGACAGTTCAGAGTGACAGAAAAAGTCATCGAGCATGCTCCGAGGTAGTTGTCAATGTACAGATATATGTGTTCTTTTGGCCTTTACACCAGGTTCAAACACAAAATAATATCTTGCAGTGAGGGGCTACTGCAGTTTAAATTTCAGTGCTGCAAAAGGTGAATAAATGTTATCAACCCTCTGCTCTTCTGTTCCTCACAATATTGGCAGTTGTAGTAGACTTTCATTGAGAAATCTTTCTTGAGACTGAATGCCTTGGCAAAACAGCTCTGCATGACTATTTCCAGTATCTCGTTCCACAGCACACAAAACCATCATCTCTCACACACAGGTTGTTTTCCATAGTGTGGTAGAGATTTTCCAAAGTGAAACAGGGATGGATAGTAGTAGCTTAATTTTTGTAGTATCTTAAGAAGATGCCAGCCACTAGAGACAGCAGGCATTTCTGTCAATAGGCGTTAGAAACAGATATTCATATACAGAAAATATGAATAGCAGACTTTAGACTACCCCATCATAGGATAAGATATGTACTCCCTACTTCAGATGTATCATGACAAAAACGTACACAGGGTATGCATTTTAGTGAACAGTATCAAGTTTTCATATCCATTAGAATGTGCGTAGCAATAGACTGTATTACAAACATCTTAGTACATCAAGGATTTCAAAATACTCAAGTTTTATTTGAAACATGCAAGTACTTTTAGGGTTTCAAGATATTCGTGTTTTTTGAGACGCTATCACATTTCTCATTTTGTAGGATGTTGCACTGAGGTTTATATAAAGCATTATCTGCCAGATTGTTGCTATTGGTATATTATGCTCATTACATTTTCATGGTAAAAATTAAATTATAATGTTGAATGTGTTGGATCATAGTAAAGTCATAGGTTTTGTTATCATTTGCATGTGAAATGTACACATGTTAATTTTGCCAATGTGACAGTGAACACTAGGATAAACATTTACAACAGGCGAATTTCCTTCATTGCAAGAAAAAGAGGTTATTGAATGGTTTTGTGGTTGGAACTTTTGAAATGGTAAAGCCTTTCTGCAGATCAATGCATGTTGCAAACGTCTGTTGCATACCTCTGATTTATACTTAAAACACATGTATCTATCACTGCTCATTGCTCATTTATCTGATGGTCTTTTTTTGGTTTTAATCTGAGATTATTACGCTAAGGATCATGTACAGCTATCCAATACCTTGCAGCTTACCAGTAACTTAAGTTTCCACACCTTGAACTTCGGCAGCTAGTGAGATTCGCTTTGAGTACATTCCATAAAAATTTATTCATACAATGTCATGTAATCTACCAAACGGATGTAATGATTTTTTTTGGTCAGAAGTTGATTGTATATTTCTGTAGTATTTAAGAGATGGCAGTATCTGTGCAGAAAAGAAGCGGTGCTTTTATTATTATGTATATTCAGATATTTATTTTGAAGTCTATTTTACTCTGTCAAAGACAGAAATCAAAG
Organism: Ptychodera flava; assembly: GCF_041260155.1. NCBI lineage: Eukaryota > Metazoa > Hemichordata > Enteropneusta > Ptychoderidae > Ptychodera > Ptychodera flava. Next base: position 23,117,687 of record NC_091933.1, on the reverse strand, counting down.
TACTTTTTCCGTAAATTTGTCTGATTTCATTCCAAACTCCTGGGATGTTTCCGTTAAAGTGGTATTTGATCAATTTTGTTTTCTTCATTTTGACAACACTGTAAAGTCAGGCAAACATTTGTGAGCAGATTTTCAAATTTTTTGTAAGGCTTTTGTTTTGTATCATAAGAGCTGCTTAATATCAGAGGCAATAAACGGTCAACTGTTTGCAATGAAAACTTGTGTCTGTGGTGCTGTAATGTAACATTTCACTGTACATAACTTTGTCTGTCCTGAGTGAATGCAATGAAGAGGAAAAAGTCGGCCATTTTTCATGAATTTTTTTTGATACGAGATACTACTTATATTGTTTGACGTGTTGAAAGATACTGAATGAATGGGTGACCATGCATATATTCCACCCCAGGTTTAGACAAATGAAACCATCATGAAAATGAATTAATGGTCATGACCATTAATTCATTTTCGCGATGGTTTCATTGATCCTGATGATTGTGTCATGATCAAGATTATTAGGGGCCCAAGCCGACCGGCTGGGACCCTATTGTTATTGCTCAAGTTCTACTACTTCCTCTTCTTTAGGGGCCCAAGCCGACCGGCTGGGACCCTATTGTTATTGCTCAAGTTCTACTACTTCCTCTTCTTCCTCTTTTTCTTCTTCTTCTGCCGATTCTTTGTCGACCTAGATCTCTTAAACGGCTGAATGAAAACTTCTCAAATTTGCAGAGCTAGTAGGTGTTAATTTGTACTCGTGCACCTGACCCTTGAAATTTTGATTGGTCACGTGACCTAGCGACCATATTGGATTTTCCAAAAACCTAAAGATGGCTTCTCCAGAAGACCTAGGGGTCTAGTCGATTTGAATTTTTTTGTATAGCAAGCATGACCTAAGGTCTTCATAATTTGCACATAAAATCGCATGCGGTCAAGTGACCTTGGCCGCCATATTGAATTTTCTAAAATACTCATTTAATCTTTAAAAATCTTCTTCTCCAGAACCAAAACACTGATTAAGCTCAAATTTTACTCATGTCATCCTTTGAACGATCTCTTTCAAGTTTGCAAAAATCATTTTGATCGGTCACGTGGTTTGGTCGCCATATTTGATTTTGAGAAATCACAATTTAATCTCTAAAAATCTTCTTCTCCAGAACAAATTCACCGATTCAACTAAAATTCCACATATATCATCTTAAGTGTGAACTCTTTCAAGTTTGCAAAAGGCGTTTGGATCGGTCACGTGGTTTGGCCGCCATATTGGATTTTGCAAAATCGTAATTTAATCTTTAAAAATCTTCTTCTCTAGAACCAAAACACCGATTAAGCTCAAATTTTACTCAAGTCATCCTTAGGGTGATCTCTTTCAAGTTTGCAAAAAACATTTCGATCGGTCACGTGGTTTGGCCGCCATATTGGATTTTGTGAAATCGTAATGCAATTTTTAAAAATCTTCTCCTCCAGAACAAATACACCAATTGAACTAAAATTTCACATTTATTTTCCCTAGTGGTAGTCCTTTTAAGTTTCAGAAAACATTTTGATCAGTCACGTAATTTGGCCGCCATATTGGATTTTATGTACATCGCAGTTTAATCCTTAGCAATCTTCTTCTCCAGAACCAATGTACAGATTGAACTAAAAATTTACACTCATTATCCCTAGTGGCAGTTCTTTTACATTTTCGAAAGGCATTTGGATCGGTCATGTGCTTTGGCCGCTATATTGAATTTTGTGAAAAATTGCAATTTCATCTTTAAAACTATTCTTTCCAGAACGATCCAACTGAAATTTTACTTCTGTCACCCTTAGTGTGAGCACTTTCAAGTTTGTGAAAGGCATTGGGGTCGGTCAAGTGGTTTGTTTGCCATATTGGATATAGCGACAATCGCAATTTCATCATTAAAAATCTTCTTCTCAAAAACCAACACACAGATTCAACTGAAATTTTACTCATATCTTTCTTAGTGCGAGCACTTTAAAGTTTGCGAAAGGCATTTGGATCGGTTAAGTCGCCACAATGTTCATAAGGCTGCAGTGTAAAACCTCGTCAGTCAGAAGATCGATCAGTGATGTATGTTATATTGTACACTTGAAAGTCAAAGACGGCACAACAGACTGCAATGCCCGCTGTCAAATTCAGCTAGCAGTCACACGAACCCTAATATCGGCCCTTTGTTTAAGGCAACTTTTGCGACCAGCTTTTGTACGCCGGGTGAAGCTTTGTCGAGTATACTGCCACGGAAGTATTTAGAGGAGTGTGCCACTAGCTTTAAGGGGTGGCCGACTGCTGTGATTGACTGAATAAGAGAAGGTCCCGCCAGGGCACGATTACTGGGGTCTACGCGCGCACAGCTGATATGTGAGTGTCAAGGATCATAAATGAAGCTATTCCGGTAATTTTATATGTAGGTGTCTGAATGCACGCTCACTTATTCATCACGAATAAAAAAGAAAGATACATGACATTGCAAGGTGTGGTGATTTGTTTATGTTTCTCTATCTGACATGCATTGAGTGGCCCTGGTGTGTTGTGTAACTGAGAGCATGTACCTGATTAAAAATGTAAACAAGACCACATCAAGCCCAGCTGTAAATGTCATAAAAATCGCTGATACACATCTATTAAAACAACACCTTGTTTAATGAAGTTCTGCAGCTTGATCTAACTTCACTGTAATTGCTGTGTGCCATTGCACGCCCGGTCTGTGACCGCCGAAATGTACCCTTTATTTATCAGCGATTCGGGGACTCTAATATCGATACTAGACAATAGTAGAATGACTTGCCCTATGCATCGGTACGCCAGATCTGTGAAATCGTCGATATATTTACTGCATGTTTATCGGGAATTTGGGGACTCTAATATAAATAGCACACAATACTAGAATGACTTGCCCTGTGCCTCGGCACACAAGGTCTGTGAAATTGCCGATATTTTAATACCAGATATTTATCAGCGATTTGGGGACTCCAATATTGATACTAGACGATACTAGATTCTGTCAAATCCCGGGTAAATATCCGATATATATCGAAGAATACACCACCTTGCAGTTCTGGTCAAACCCGACTTCCAAGGACTGACTTTAAATTCGATACTGAACGATACTGGATTCTGTCAAATCGAGGGTAAATATCCGATATCGGAGATTTCACTACCTTACAGTTTTGGTCGAACCCGACTTTCAATGACTGACTCTAGCTTCGATACTAGACTATATACTTTCTGTTAAATCGCGGGTAAATATCCGGTATATATCGGAGATTTCACAACATTACAGGTTTTGCCAAACCCGACTTCAAAGGACTGACTCTAGCTTCTATAGATTTTCTCAAATCGCGGGTAAATATCCGATATATATCGAAGAATACACCACCTTACATGCAGTTCTGGTCGAACCCGACTTCCAAGGACTGACTCTAGCTTTGTTACTAGACGATACTAGATTTTCTCAAATCGCCGGTAAATGTTCGATATATATCGGAGATTTCACCACCTTACACTTCTTGTCAAACCCGACTTCCAAGGACTGACTCTAGCTTCGATACTTAACGATACCAGATTCTGTCATAACGCAGGTAAATATCCGATATGTATATCGGACATTTCACCACCTTACACTTCTTGTCAAACCCGACTTCCCAGGACCATGGATGTAATTTTTTACATCCATGCCAGGACTGACTCTAAGCTTCGATACTAGACGATACCAGATTCTGTCAAATCGCGGGTAAATATCCGATATATATCTGACATTTCACCACCTTACTGTTCTGGTCAAACCCGACTTCAAAGGACCGACTCTAACTTCGATACTAGGCGATATTAGATTTTGTCAAATCTGCTCACAGCCTGTCGGTAAAATTGCTATTCAAAGCTGGACGCTCTTGCCATAGTTCTAGGTCTAAATAGGTGTGACCATTTCAGTTGATAGTGTAGCTGTTCAGAAGAATTGTTTGCACAACTTATTACAGTGGGAACACTCAGTAAACATGTACTTCCTTAATTTGTGAAGTTTATTAGTGCAAAAGTAGCCCTGCGTTCAGGTGTGTTTGTTCCCGGCAACAGTCTGTGGTTAACTGGAGTCTCTGCGGCGAGATTCACAATGGCGATCTCCATGGGTAAATTTAAACGGCCAAAGCATACGGCTTTTTTAACAAAGTAGAGCGAGTAAGGCACTCCTGAACGGCGAAAATGTTGGTGGTGTATAGCTGCCAATAAGCAAATATCCTTACTGATGTTAGAAACTTGTGTGAATTGGCTTCCTTGAAGATGAATTCACAAGATTTTTCAGCTATTGTGACGTTATATCGGAAACAGATTTTCAGAAAAGGCGCCCGCTCGTCCGCCGAGTACAGTCGACGTACTTCCGCATTCATATTGTGCAAATCCGCAAGTCTTGTCGCGATATTTGAGCATTTAACTTGATCGTCAGTGACACAAAAATATGTTTCTCCATATCAAAACATTATGTGTTTTATATTTTAGGGTTCTGTTTAAGTAATAGACATGAACATTTGGATTTATGATTCGTGATTTCCGCGATCCGTGGCATGATTCAACCTGGCCGTGGATACGCACTGACTTTTTTGGTGATGACCCCTGACCCAATTGTCATCGATACGCTGTGCGCTGTCCGAGCATCGCTTGCTAAATTCATGGAGCTACCAAAGCTCCATGCTAAATTCAAGCGTAAAGCAAATGTATCGAAAGTCTAACATGCACAAATTTGTCAAGTCTTTGAGTATTTTACTTTGAACTGCTATGAAAATGGATATCTACGTATAATTCGTTTGAAAAACTGGTATGCTGAAACAGTTTTCGTGCCGTTATAGTGCGATATGTACAGTACAGCAGTGATAGCGATTGCAGGTTTGTTACTAAGGCTGCGTTCACAAAAAAAGGGGGGCTGGAGGTATTCATTCAGGAAGGGGAAATCGAAAATTTTGGGGGTAGTAGAGGGGGACTTGAAAATTTTGCTCTACCTGCAGGGGGCACTTGAAAATTTATTGGTTCCCTTTTATGTTTTACATTTTCCGATTCCAAGTTTTTTTGTAGGTAATCTAATGAAGTGAATACCATTTTTATGTCATTCAAATGTTGTTATGTTAGTAATAATTTAACAGAATCTAGAACCATTTTGTCACATTCCATGACTTATATCTTGAAAAAATCTAAACATGTGTGATTGTCGTAAAAAAATCTAACTTGAGCCTAGTAACAGGGCAGAAGCTGCAACCGTTGATGATTTTTGCAATCTATCTAATATATCAACTACAGTTTCCTGCTGTCTCCCTACAGCATGCTCAAACACACAATGTTCAGTTTGTCGACAAAACCTGTATATATAAATATGTATTAGGTGATAGTTTGATTAGAGTCCAGACTGACAGTCAGTTGTCAGCACTGATACGTGGTACACATACACAGGCTGTGCTAGCAAGCTGAATACTGGACAGTTCAACATGCTGTAGAGAGTAGAACAAGAACGCAGTTGTATGATAAACTGAACAAAAATAGTGTCAAAATTATCAAAGTTAATACAACTTCTTCCTATGGGCAACTGTCACTATCAGATACCGCCCTGCTACTGTAGTATATACGTGAGCAGTGACAGAGATACCTCTGACTCCGATATACATTGTAGTTGAAGAAGAGTTTTTGTCTCATGACAGTAAAACATTACCTAAACAAGATCAGGCCAGAAAGCAACACAAGGAAGAACACATAAAAATTTTTGCATTCTAGCATATGAGAATAATCAAATATTAAAGAAAAAAGAGGGGGTCACCATGCTTGATTTTCTAAATTTTCACAGTTTTGTCAAAACATTATACAAAAGTATAACTTTAAACAGTAAAGATGAAATGAAAAAATATATGACTAATTATTTATTTTTTAACCAAATTTGCAATTATTGCGCCAAAAATTTCAGAGATTAATACATTTATTTGATGGAATATTTTAACCTTCCCGTATTGTAAATTTTGAGTAGTATCTAAATCATATATGTCTTGTACTTTTGAAACAAATTTTTGGTAGGTCACCGTGCTCAGTTTAAGACGCCATATTTGATTTCTTGAAAATCGCAATTTATCTCTACAAATCTTCTTCTCCTGAACCAAAACACTGATGGAAGTGAAATTCCACTTTTGTCATTCTTAGTGAGAGCTCTTTCAGGTTTGTGAAAGGCAATTAGATCGCTCACATGTTTTTGCCGCCATATTGTATTTTGCATGGAACAGATAAATGTGAGATGATGTTCAAAATTCTTCTTTACAAGAACTTGACTGTTTTCAAGCTAAATTTTTGCACATAATATAATCAGTGGAAGATTTGGAAACCAGGTTAATCGCTTGGGCCCCACCAACGCTGCTTGCAGCTTTAATTAGGGGCCCAAGCCTACCGGCTGGGCCCCTATTGGTTTTATAGGAGTTCAATATTTAGGGGCCCAAGCCTACCGGCTGGGCCCCTATTGGTTTTATAGGAATTCAACTTTCTTCTTCTTCTTCTTCTACTTCTTCTTCTTCTTCCGCTCTTTTTTTGTCGACCTAGAACTCAAACACCGCTTACCGCAAACTTCCGAAACTTGCAGGGCTAATAGGTACCTATGAGATCTCGTGCACCTGGGTATACAAATTTCGATTGGTCACGTGACCTGGCGGCCATATTGGATTTTCCAAAAACCTAAAAATGGCTTCTCCAGAATACCCAGGGGTCTAGTCGATTTGAAATTTTTTGTATAGCAAGCATGGCCTAAGGTCTTAAGAATTTGCAAATAAAATCGCGTGCGGTCACGTGACCTTGGCCGCCATATTGGATTTTTGAAAAATACCAATTTAATCTTTAAAAATCTTCTTCTCCAGAACGAAAACACCGATTCGACTGAAATTTCATATGTAACATCTTAAGTGTGATCTCTTTCAAGTTTGCGAAAGGCGTTTTGATCGGTCACGTGGTTTGGCCGCCATATTGGATTTTGAGAAAATCGTGATTTAATCTTCAAAAATCTTCTTCTCCAGAACAAACACACCGATTCGACTGAAATTTGACATGTAATATCTTAAGTGTGATCTCTTTCAAGTTTGCGAAAGGCGTTTTGATCGGTCACGTGGTCTGGCCGCCATATTGGATTTTTGCGAAAATCGTGATTTAATCTTTAAAAATCTTCTCCTCCAGAATCAACACACCGATTCGACTGAAATTTGACATGTAATATCTTAAGTGTGATCTCTTTCAAGTTTGCGAAAGGCGTTAGGATCAGTCACGTGGTTTGGCCGCCATATTGGATTTTGCTAAAATCGTGATTTAATCTTCAAAAATCTTCTTCTCCAGAACAAACACACCGATTCGACTGAAATTTGACATGTAACATCTTAAGTGTGATCTCTTTCAAGTTTGTGAAAGGCGTTTTGATCGGTCACGTGGTCTGGCCGCCATATTGGATTTTTGCGAAAATCATGATTTGATCTTTAAAAATCTTCTTCTCAAAAACAAACACACCGATTCAACTTAAATTTGACATGTAACATCTTAAGTGTGATCTCTTTCAAGTTTCTGAAAGGCGTTTTGATCGGTCACGTGGTTTTGCCGCCATATTGGATTTTTGAAAAAATCATGATTTAATCTTTAAAAATTTTCTTCTCCACAACCAACACTCTGATTGAGCTGAAATTTGACATGTAACATCTTAAGTGTGATCTTTTTCAAGTTTGCAAAAGGCGTTTTGATCGGTCACGTGGTTTGGCCGCCATATTGGATTTTTCGAAAATCGTGATTTAATCTTTAAAAATCTTCTTCTCCCGAACAAACACCGATTTGACTGAAATTTTCCATACACCATCTAAGTGTCATGTTTTTCAAGTTTGCAAAATGTGTTTTGATTGGTCACGTGGTTTTGCCGCCATATTGGATTTTCCGTAAAATATTAAATTCCAAGTGATACGTACAGTAACTATTAGATGATGTTCAAAATCCTACTTTTTCAAGCTCGAAGTTTGCACATAATATCATTAGTGCAAGATTTTTCAACCATGTTAACCGCTTGGGCCCCGCCAACGCTGCTTGCAGCTTTAATCTTCTTCTTCTTCTTCTTCTTCTTCCGCTCTTTTTTTGTCGACCTAGAACTCAATCACCGCTTACCGCAAACTTCTGAAACTTGCAGGGCTAATAGGTACCTATGAGATCTCGTGCACCTGGGTATAGAAATTTCGAATAGTCGCGCGACCTGGCGGCCATATTGGATTTGCGAAAAATACCGACTTAATTTTAAAAATCTTCTTCTCCAGAACCAACATACAGATTTAGCTGAAATTTTACTCATGTCATCCTTAGAGTGATCTCTTTCAAGTTTGCGAAAGACGTTTGGATCGGTCACGTGATTTGGCCGCCATCTTGGATTTTATGAAAATCGCAATTTAATCATTAAAAATCTTCTTCTCCAGAACAAACACACCGATTTAACTGAAATTTTACTCATCTCATCCTCAGAGTGATCTCTTTTAAGTTTGCGAAAGACATTTGGATTGGTCACATGATTTGGCCGCCATCTTGGATTTTATGCGCATATCTAATTCTGACCCAGCCAATACAGCTAAAGGTCTGATTTTTGGTATATAGGGATAACTTAGCAATACAATTTTTTTGACAAAATGTCACGTGACCTCGATGACCTTTGACCTTGAATATACGTATATGTCCATAACTCAGTAACCACAAGTGCTACACCCTTCATATTTGGTATGATGGGAGACCTTATGACACCACATCCTGTACCTCATTAATTATGCGCATATCTAATTCTGAGCCAGCCAATAGAGCGAGAGGTCTGATTTTTGGTATATAGGCATAACTTAGCATTACAATTTTTTTGACAAAATGTCATGTGACCTCGATAACCTTTGACCTTGAAAATACGTATATGTCCATAACTCAGTAACCACAAGTGCTACACCCTTCATATTTGGTATGATGGGAGACCTTATGACACCATATCCTGTACCTCATTAATTATGCGCATATGTAATTCTGAGCCAGCCAATAGAGCTAAAGGTCTGATTTTTGGTATATAGGGATAACTTAGCAATACAATTTTTTTGACAAAATGTCACATGACCTCGATGACCTTTGACCTTGAAAATACGTATATGTCCATAACTCAGTAACCACAAGTGCTACACCCTTCATATTTAGTATGATGGGAGACCTTATGACACCACATCCTGTACCTCATTAATTATGCGCATATCTAATTCTGAGCCAGCCAATAGAGCTAGAGGTCTGGTTTTTGGTATATAGGGATAACTTAGCAAGACAATTTTTTTTGACATAATGTCACGTGACCTCGATAACCTTTGACCTTGAATATACGTATAAATCAATAACTCAGTAACCACAAGTGCTACAGCCTTCATATTTGGTATGATGGGAGACCTTATGACACCACATCCTGTACCTCATTAATTATGTGCATATCTAATTTTGAGCCAGCCAATAGAGCTAGAGGTCTGATTTTTGGTATATAGGCATAACTTAGCATTACAATTTTTTTGACAAAATGTCACATGACCTCGATGACCTTTGACCTTGAAACTACGTATATGTCCATAACTCAGTAACCACAAGTGCTACACCCTTCATATTTGGTATGATGGGAGACCTTATGACACCACATCCTGTACCTCATTAATTATGCGCATATGTAATTCTGAGCCAGCCAATAGAGCTAAAGGTCTGATTTTTGGTATATAGGGATAACTTAGCAATACAATTTTTTTGACAAAATGTCACATGACCTCGATGACCTTTGACCTTGAAAATACGTATATGTCCATAACTCAGTAACCACAAGTGCTACACCCTTCATATTTGGTATGATGGGAGACCTTATGACACCACATCCTGTACCTCATTAATTATGCGCATATCTAATTCTGAGCTAGCCAATAGAGCTAGAGGTCTGATTTTTGGTATATAGGGATAACTAAGCTTTACAATTTTTTTGACAAAATGTCACGTGACCTCGTTGACCTTTGCCCTTAAATATCAGTATATGTCCATAACTCAGTAACCACAAGTGCTACATCCTTCATATTTCGCCGCCATATTGGATTTTACGTAGAATATGCAATTCCCACTGACACGTACAGTAACTATGAGATGATGTTCAAAATCATACTTTTCCAAGATCGAATTTTGCACATAATATCATTAGTGCAAGATCTTTCAACCATGTTATCCGCTTGGGCCCCGCCAACGCTGCTTGCAGCTTTAATCCTCTTTTTCTTCTTCTTCTGCCGATTCTTTGTCGACCTAGATCTCTTAAACGGCTGAACGAAAACTTCTCAAATTTGCAGGGCAAATAGGTGTCAATTAGTACTCGTGCACCTGACCCTTGAAATTTTGATTGGTCACGTGACCTGGCGGCAATATTGGATTTTCCAAAAACCTAAAAACGGCTTCTCCAGAAGACCTAGGGGTCTAGTCGATTTGAAATTTTCTGTGTAGCAAGCCTGACCTAAGGTCTTTAGAATTTGCAAATAAAATCGCGTGCGGTCACGTGACTTTGGCCGCCATATTGGATTTTCAAAAATATTCATTTAATCTTTAAAAATCTTCTTCTCCAGAACCAAAACACCGATTAAGCTGAAATTTTACTCATGTCATCCTTAGTGTCATCTCTTTCAAGTTTGCAAAAACCATTTCAATCGGTCACGTGGTTTGGCCGCCATATTGGATTATGTGAAATCACAATTTAATCTTTAAAAATCTTCTTCTCCTGAACCGGTCAACCGATTGAACTAAAATTATATATATATAATCTTTAGTGTGATCTCTTTTAAGTTTACGAAAGGCGTTTGGATCGGTCACGTGGTTTAGCAGCCATATTGGATTTTGCGAAAAATCGTAATTTAATCTTTAAAAATCTTCTTCTCCAGAACCAAAACACTGATTAATCTGAAATTTTACTCATGTCATCCTTACAGTGATCTCTTTCAAGTTTGCAAAAAAAATTTCGATCGGTCACGTGGTTTGGCCACCATATTGGATTTTGTGAAATCGCAATTTAATCTTTAAAAATCTTCTCTTCCAGAACAAATACACAAATTGAACTAAAATTTTACACTCATAATCCCTAGTGGTAGTTCTTTTTAATTTCCAAAAGGCGTTTGGGTCAGTCAGTAGGTTTGTTCGCAGTATTGGATATAGCGAAAATCGCAGTTTAATCATTAAAAATCTTCTTCTCAAAAACAAACACACAGATTCAACTGAAATTTTACCCATATCTTTCTTAGTGCGAGCACTTTCAAGTTTGCGAACAGCATTTGGATCGGTTAAGTCGCCTCAATGTTCATAAGGCTGCAGTCTAATACCTCGTCAGTCAGAAGATCGATTAGTGATGTATGATATATTGTACACTGGAAAGTCAAAGACGGCACAACAGACTGCAATGCCCGCTGTCAAATTCAGCTAGCAGTCACACGAACCCTAGCTACACGAACCCTAATCTCGGCGCCTTGTGTAAGGCAACTTTGGCGACCAGCTTTTGTACGCCAGGTGACGTTGTCAAGTATACTGCCACGGAAGTACTTAGAGCAGTGTGCCACTAACTTTAAGGGGTGGCCGACTGGTGTGATTGACTGAATAAGAGCGGGACAAGGTCCCACCAGGGCACAATTACTGGGGTCTACGCACAGCTGATATGTGAGTGTCAATGAAGCTATTCGGGTAATGTTATGTATAGGTGTCTGAATTCACGCTCACTTGTTCATAACTAATAACAAAGAAAGATACATGACATTGCAAGGTGTGGTGATTTGTTTATGTTTCTCTATCAGACATGCATGGAGTGGCCCTGGTGTGATGCGTAACTGAGAGCATGTAGCTTATTAAAGATGTAAACAAGACCACATCAAGTCGTAAAAATCGCTGATACACATCGATTAAAACAACACCTTGTTTAATAAAGTTCTGCAGCTTGATCGTATTTCACTGTAATTGCTTTGTGCCACTGCACGCCCGGTCTGTGAAATCGCCGAAGTTTACCTGATATTTATCAGCGATTTGCGGACTCTAATATCAATACTAGACGATAGTAGAATGACCGGCCCTGTGCTTCAGTACGCCAGATCTGTGAAATCGCCGATATTTACTCGATGTTTATCGGCAATTTGGGAACTCTAATATCGATACAAGACGATACTAGATTCTGTCAAATCGCGGGTAAATAACCGATATATATATTGGAGATTACACCACCTTACAGTTCTGGTCAAGCCCGACTTCCAAGGACTGACTCTAACTTCGATACTAGATGAAACTAGATTCTGTCAATTAATCGCGGGTAAATATCCGATATCGGAGATTTCTCCACCTTACAGTTTTGGTCAAACCCGACTTACAAGGACTGGCTCTAGTTTCGATACTAGACGATATAGATTCTGTCAAATCGCGGGTAAATATCCGGTATATATCGGAGATTTCACCAAATTACAGGGTTTGCCAAACCCGACTTCAAAGGACTGACTCTAGCTTCGATACTAGACGATAGTAGATTTTATCAAATCGCGGGTAAATATCCGATATGTATCGGAGATTTCACCACCTCACAGTTCTTGTCAAACCCGACTTCCGAGGACTGACTCTAGCTTCGATACTAGACAATACTAGATTCTGTCAAATCGCTGGTAAATATCCGATATATATATCGTAGATTTCACCACCTTACAGGTTTTCACAAATCCGACTTCTAAGGACTGCCTCTAACTTCGAAACTAAGCGGTACTAGATTCTGTCAAACGATCAACTCCATGACTCATTTAGCACTTTCCTTGTGTATTTTATCCACACACTCTACATTAGGCGCCATACAATAAATTCTTGTTTGCTTTTCGCGTGCGGGTAGGATTTTCAATGGACGAAATCTGAAAAACAAACATAAATCGCCTGCTTGAAAATAAGGTGCGTTGTGGCCTTCCTTTGTTCGCAATGACGCAGACAGTGTTTCCGCTGCCTGCTCGCAAAATCGCAAATGCGAGAAAAAAGTAGCGTTTGCCGAGAAGATTTAGGCAAAAATTAGCCAAACCTGCGAATCGAAAATTGTACTATGATATGTCATCACTTAGTCTGTCCACGCGCTGTCCTGCATTCAACTTGAGAAGTAATGCTTTATCTCTGTTCATCCCCGTCAGAAGATCGTATTTGTAACACATACAGTAATGAATAACATTGTAACGAAATAGCTCACAAACCAAAAGTACCCCATATGTTTACCATGACTATTTGACTAAAATCTTACTAAGTTTTGGGTTGGACAACTTCGCACAATGTGCCTACAGATTACTCCGTGCACTGTGCAGTACAGTGTCGTCGTCAACACTGAAGGATTGTAGTGACGGTGAAACTAAGCAAAAACGGTAAACTTTCGTTTTTTGACTTAGGCAGCTCCACCAATATAGCACAAGTAGAGCTATGAAATGGAAAGAAAGATTATGATCAGAGTAGGAAAGTCGACTGGAATTTGCATGGTCAAAAGCTTACGCCTTTTTTGTCAACGTAGAGCGAGTAAGGCACTCCTGAACGGTGAAAACATTGGTGGTGTATTGCTGACAACAAGAAAATATCTTTACTGACGTTAGGAACTTGTGTGAATTGGCCTCCTTAAAGATGAATTCGCAAGAAATTTCAGTGTATTAATTGTGACGTGATATCGTAAACAGATTTTCAGAGAAGGCGCTCGCTCGTCCGCCGAGTACAGTTGACGTACTTACGCATTCATATTGTGCCAATGCGCAAGTCTTGTCGCGATATTTGAGCATTTAACTTGACTGTCAGTGAAACAAAAAGATCTTTCTCCATATCAAATCATTATGTGTTTTATATTTTAGGGTTCTCTTTACGTAATAGACATGAACATTTGGATTTATGATCCATGATTTCTGCGATCCTGGCATGATTCGAGCTCGCCGTGAATACGCTCTGACGTTTTTGGTGATGACCCCTGACCCAAGTGTCATCGATACACTGTGCGCTGTCCGAGCATATGCATCGCTTGCTAAATTCATCGAGCTACCAAAGCTCGCTAAATTAAAGCGTAAAGCAAATGTGTCGAAAGTCTAAAATGCACACATTTCTCAAGTCTGAGAGTATTTTACTTTTGAACTGCTATGAGAATGGATATCTAATTCGTTTGAAAAACTGGTATGCTGAAGCAGGTTTCGTGCCGTTGTCTATAGCGCGATATGAACAGTACTGCATTGATAGCGATTACAGGTTTGTAACTATTAAATATAGCTGCATCGCATACGCCTAACTTTTGACAAGTATAACTAGCCTTTAAAGTTACTGCTAAGGGAGCATTTCACTCAACAGAAACAGTGCTCAGGACTAGTATTATTTGACTCTTAAAAAGGAGGATTCGTACTCAAGGCTGTTATGATTTGTTCAGCTACCCACTCTTCTTATTGCAAAAATTGTAATCTTATAAAAGAGACAGTATTTTCAACTTTTACCACGATGTTTAGCATTTATTTCCTGAGTGACAACTCCATACTTTGTTATTGCCAGTAACTTTTGCAGTTTATTATTTGGAATCTTCAGGTTTTGAAGAACACCTTTTTGTTCTACCCAACATTTTCAAATTCATAGTATACAGGTCATCAAAACAACTAGTATGCCAAGAAAAATAAAACATTTCTTTGTTATCCTAGACATATTTCAAAAATTATGTGGTGACGCGGGTTTCTTTATTTATTCTTCAATCAACAACGCGGGAAAAAATGGCAACAACATATGAATGCACGCAGAGATAAATGAACAGCAGTGTTGCTTTATTATTTTTGTACAGCAACAGTTCAGCGGTTTGACTTTAAGTGCAACATTTGCAAATTTTTCACAGAGTAATATAACAGTCAAATATGTGTACAGTTCTGAATGATATGTTAGTGTCAATTATTTAGTTTACAGTTCTGTTTTATACATGCACTATCGTGATGTATTTTTTGCAGTTTTTTTCATTTATTTCCTCATTAGCAGAAAATAGGTGGACACAGCAGATCTGAATTGACACGCGCGAGGATGAGAAAAACAAACTTTATTTTTCTTGTCATCACATCAGTCTGTATGGCTTACAAGTGACCACATAATCAGTTGAAATTTATTGTAATGCTATTTACCGTTTGTCTATGACACACACACTTTTCAAAGTGATGTAAATGGGAACTCGGGAAAACGATCTTTGACACGAAATTTTCATGTATAACAACTAGTTTAAGGATTAATCAACACATAGGACACATGGTAAATTTACAGAATGAGCTAAGATGATATACATCAATTGTCACGTACTTAAAATGCTTGTTCGCCTCTCTCTGTCAAGCATACTTTTCAAAATCATTTTAAATGAGAATTGAGATGCGTCAGCTTTTAAATGTATTTTCAAATGTGTTAACAACTAGTCTAAAAATTTCTCTACACACAAGACACATGGAAGCTCAAAATGTGCACATAGTATCATCAGTGCAAGTACTTTCAACCATGGCAACCGCTTGGGCCCCGCCAACGCTGCTTGCAGCTTTAATTGTACTTTTAAGATTGTAATATTGCTGTCATATTTTGCAGAAAAAAAAATCTTTTCAGAAAGCCCTTTACTGATTACTGTAAAACTTGGTTTCCTGATGATACAGAACATTCTTATTCAGATTTGTTTGAATTAGGATGAGGATAGAATATTGTTTCTGAAAATTTTTCAGTCCTTTGGTCAAAACTTTTTCATCAACTGAAATTGCATGTCAGATATTTAGACTTACACCCAGGGACAATGTAAATTATGCATCAATTTGTATAATAGCAATGGTGCTTTCAGAATGTGTTTGTTTTTTGGTCAGAAAATCTCAGATTGCCTTGAATTTTGGTCCCTATGAATGTTTACACTGTTGGTCTTTTAAATAAGGGACAGCCAGCCCATCATTGTTTGATCATTCCCTCATTACAGGGGTAGGTTTTTTATCAGCATTATCTCTGAGCAAGTTGCACACAACTTTCAAAGGAGAACAATGGACTAAAATCACATAAATACAGTCAGTGTCAGCAGCAACTAGGGTAAGGAATGAGGAATTACGACTGCTGTAGTGACTCTATCCCTGGTGGCGCAGCCTGCGTAATCTGTTGAAAATGGGCAAAAAAATAAACTAAATGTACCCCTTCAAGTTACCTGGTGTCGTTGATGCTGATTTCGTCAATAATGAAATTGAGTGCATGATTGTAGGCTGTAACTAAGGTTTTGATGGTGATGAGATACAGAACCTGTCCTTCTGCATTCATAATTCAGGATTAAAAACATAAAAAAGAAACACGTTTATGCAAATTGCTGGCATACAAATCTTCCTTTGATTTTATATATTTCTATTATTACAGCAACACAACATTTGTCTGATATGTATTGACTGCAGACAACACCATCTGTTCAACATATGTTTCGTTACTTTGGGCTATTCACTATCTAAAGGACACAGCCAAGCACTAAAAATCTTAACAGCTAGAGTTTGGAATCAAAATGCATGAAGCGTACACTTACTCTACATTGTCGACATTTTTATAACAAAATGTAAATACTTGATAATACATACTTCAAGAATCATGATAATCTATGTTGACAAATATTTCCTTTTTATTTAAAAATCTCACAGTATGTGTGTACAGTTTGCAAGACAAGAACAGTTATACGATGCTGACAGGATAGTGAGACAGATTTCTGTAAATACTGACATATGAAGTCCTCAACATTTTTGAATAGAACAACAAAACGTCATACAAATTCTCCACTGAACTACGCTGGGCTTTGAAATACTGGGTATTCACTGGCACAGAGGGTCAAGAAACTGTCCAGTGTGACTGTCCCACAAACAGTGGGTGTAGATGCTTTTTTTCGTTAATTTGTGTCTTTTGGACACCACAGTTCATAATAATGTAATTCTTGCACCAAAAGTATGCCTTGAATTCACATTTTGATGGAACTTCAAACTTCCAATTTTTTCTGACAATTTTAGAGCTTGTTATTTGTTGACTGACTAAAATTATGAACAAGCTCCCTGTATTTTGACAAAGCAGCACACCTATTTTTCACTGTATACCTATCTAATTTACATTCTGCTAATATTTTTTCATTGAATTGTTGCCCATAGAAACAATTTGCTCTCTGTTCATCCAAACTATGAGTTTCTACATTCAACCGAGTTCACCTTGTGCTGTGATTGATACTGAAGTTAATCATACACCCATGCCCATATCACTCCATCCTGGTGACGTTTACCGTAAAATATTGGCCATGATATTTTATGATAAACATCGAGATATGCACGATAAACGTCATCAGTTTTGGAATGTTCCCCAAACTAAATTTGCAATTAAATAGTAAACAAAGTAAACAAACAAAATGGCTGCTGCTCTCCGCCTACCATGCAATGTTGCTGACATAAAAATTTGGAAGGCTTTGAGGAACAATGACATTTCCAATAGCTAAATACAGGAATTACACGTTGAATCTTATACTGCTATCCAGTGGTTATTCCATTCAAGTTCTTGTAATTTTTTAGGAAAGCTCTAGCAGATATTCTGCCATTCGCACAAGACAGTCAACCTCCAAACAGGTAATGAGTGTGCAGCGTGACAGCGATGTCGCACGCACGACAGCTGTTGACATGGCAATTCTCAGTGTAAACAAACAAAATGGCTGCCTCTCTCCGTTCCATGTGACCATGGAGGTATAAAGAAGTACCTCCATGGTGCAACGATTGAATGCGATAAAAATCAGGAGAGATTGAAAGCAGAGGACAGTTTTTGATCATTAATGATCATATCGTATAATACACTTAACAAGCGACCTAGCGGCCGATATAGCTCCGCTGTGTTTATGTAGAGAATAACTATTTTTGACACATGTTGATGAAGAAGGGTGGAAATCTTTGATAGCTCGATGCAGTGGCCAGAAAAAAGTGGCTAAAATAAGCTGCAAAAATACGCAATTGAAGATTTCATCATACTTTGAATGTATCACATAGGATCATCCCTAAGAACATGTCAACCAAAGCTATCTGATGAGTAGTTTTTGAGAATAAATTTTTTGACCAAAAATGGCAACAATTGCCCCCAAAAGTAAAAATTGCAGATTTCATCATAATTTCAAAAGATCAAATTTAGTTCATCTATAGAAACCTGTATACCAAATTTCAAAGCTGTTAGACAAGTACTTTTTGAGAAACGCATTTTTTGACCAAAAATAGGAAAAATTGCCCCAAAAATTCAAAATTGCAGATTTCATCATTATTTCAATAAATATCATTTAGGTCATCTATGGAAACCTGTATACCAAATTTCATAGCTATCAGACCAGTACTTTTTGAGAAACACATGTTTTGACCAAAAATGGTAAAAATTGCCCCAAAATTACAAAATTGCAGATTTCATCATAATTTCAATAACTATCATTTAGTTGATCTGTAGGAACCTGTATACCAAATTTCAAAGCTATTGGATGAGTAGTTTTGGAAATACACATTTTTTGACCAAAAATGGAAAAAATTGCCCCAAAATTACAAAATTGTAGATTTCATCATAATTTCAATAACTATCATTAAGTTAATCTGTAGGAACCTGTATACCAAATTTCAAAGCTATCGGATGAGTAGTTTTGGAAATACACATTTTTTGACCAAAAATGGCAAAAATTGCCCCAAAAATACAAAATTGTAGATTTCATCAGAAATTCAATACATATTACTTAGTTCATCGATAGAAACCTGTATACCAAATTTCAAAACTATCAGACCAGTACTTTTTGAGAAATTAATTTTTTTACCAAAAATGGCAAAAATTGCCTTAAAAATGCAAATTTGCATATTTCTGCACAATTTGAACAAATCTGAAATAGCTCATCCCTAGGGACCTATGTAGCAAATATCAAAGCTATCTGACTGGCAGTTTTGAAGAAGAAGATTTTTAAAGATTTTTTTACCAGAAATGACAAAAATTGCCTTAAAAATACAAATATGCAAATTTCGCCACGATTTGAACAAATCTGACTGAAGTCACCGTAAGCAAACTGCATATAAAATTTCAAAGCAATCTGACAAGCGGTTTCAGAGAAGAAGATTTTTTTACCAAAAACACCAAAAAATGCCCCAAAAATACAAATATGCAAATTTCACCACGATTTGAACAAACTGAAGTGAGGTCACCTTTAGTGAACTGCATATAAAATTTCAAAGCAATTGGACTTGCGGTTTCAGAGGAGAAGGCAATTGTTGACGGACGACGACGGACGACGACGACGACGGACGACGGACGACGACGGAAAATCAACCTATTTGATAAGCTCCGCGTCGCTGACAGCGGAGCTAAAAAGTTCTTCCCGTACGACTGTATTTGAATCCTGGTATCTTTTCTTTTGGTGTTCATTGAAATATGGAGGATTTGTCGCACACGGTGTTGACTTCTTCGTATAGTTTATAAATGAAGCCTGTTTACAGAAAGATTTCCATATTAATGTGCATGGCGGGATGAAAATAAAGCCTTTAAATTTAAGGCTTTTTCTATCATTTGTAAACTTCTGGGCATTGGTTACGTGATAAATTAGTTATTACCTAATAGGGCCTGTTCCTTGCGTCATATCAGCATTCATGTCATTTGTTCTGCGTCAGACACTCGACTTGTGTCTGACGCATCACAAATGACAATCATGCTGATATGACAGAGGAACAGGCCATATTGGGTAATAACCTCATCATTTCTGTATACACAACCTGAGAACTGCATGAAATGAATCGCAGTTTTCTTACATGCCGGTACACTCCAGGAAGTGTTGGACTGAAGGTGAATGTGTCTGCATCTAAAAATTGTCCAATCATAAAATCATGAAAATTTGATTGCCTTGAATGCTATTCCGAAATGCTCATTTTAAACAATATCTTGCAGTACATAACTGGCTAAGCCTGAGTGACACCTGCTTTCCTGTAAAACTCCCAAAACTCCCTTACAGAATTCAGCATGGACTGCACTTTACAGGTTTACTGCCCACCATGCACAAAGAAATATCTTAGATATAAATATTTAAGACTTCAGCTAGAAACAAATATCATATTTGAAGAAAACACAGGTCATAAAAGGTATCAATATAGAATACAACAGGCTGATTTGATTGCCTATGTTTTCTGCAAGTGTACTGTCTTGGGGTAAGACAACGCTGCACCAGGAACATACTTTATTCAACAGTTCTATATACATGAAGTATGGGAAATATAAATGTGATATCTACAACAACTTCTGCCCTACAGTATTAACATTTAAGACACTCTGACTTAAGTTAAGTACCCATTCATGCTTACACAACTACGTGAAACTCCAATGTTAAATAACAGTATGCCACTGTAAAGCAAACACTTGTTGAACAAATGTGTTATTTACACGGTAAATTTGGTGAAGTAAAGATATGTTTGAAGTTACAGCATGCATGCAAACACAGACTGCTTGTGCTGCGTCAGCTTATGTATCACTTCCAATTTTTTGTCCTGAAATAAACATATCCAATATACTTTTGAAAAATTGATAGATTTTGTTCCTGAATGTCTTCAGACAACGGCAGAGAGTTCATTTACTGTTTTACATTCCATTAGCACTTATTATATCGTCAACTGGGCTGATTGAACTTCAGAAATACAACAGAACCTTCTCAGACACTATCTTTTATTTGGCCATGTAGGCCATGCAGAATTTGGTGAAAATGAACATGGCTGTCTACCATGAAATTACTGGACCTTTTAAATTTGGAGTTATGTTGTCAAATTCTACCTAACATTCTTACAGACAATGTATGGCACAAGATACAATCATATCTCATCAGTATGCACTTTGCGGTAGTTGTTTCTGTCAAATGCAAAAAATGACATAACACAGCCAAAGAAAGAATCTGAATTACAGAATTGATGATGTGAACGCACATCTACATTAAAATTCAACTGTCAAAAACTGTGTAAACTTTTCCCCCTGTCCTCATTAGTACTGTTTAAACTGGTCTCCTTGATAGACACAACTTCTTAATAACTGTGATGTCACTGTGTAGTAATACATAACCTTCCAAACAACCATGTCAGCTCTCCTCGTGCTAACAATCTCCATACCAGCATCTATGACCTAAAATCACTTCTGTCTGCACGAAGTAGTAGCTAAGTATCAAGTGAGTTATGGCTGTTTTAAAAATAATTCTATCTACACACTTGCAGTGACAATCATCTTCTGGAGAAATAAATATTTTTTCAAATACAGACTCTTTTTCAAAAATATTTTTTGTGCGCATCAATTTTCCTTCAGAAATACCATTGCATCAACACTAATGTCTACGATAACAAGTTTAGAGCCCTAATCAGATCTATATGCTTCACCAGCATGGGCTGAGGAGAACTAGATGATAGCTGCAGCCTGATAGGCTGATAGCACTTGTTTCAGCTGAACTGAACCAATCAGAATCACCAATGCTTCCTACTCCTGAAATGCATGCTACATTTCGTGCAGCTGTGCATGACAATTACAAACCTTGCAGTCATTTGTTACTTAGAGGTTATAAACGGCAAGCGAGGGTATTTGGTTGCGGATATAAGACCTCTGGGCTGAAAATTAGCATATTTGGCGGGAAATAATCACCGAGCGAAGCGAGGTGATTATTTCACCCAAATATGCTAATTTTCACCCCAGAGGTCTTATATCCGCAACCAAATATCCGAGCGCACCGTTTATAACCTCATTATAATATGCTAGAGTTTAAAACAAGTGGGCAATTTCGTAACGCCGAAGTTGGAACGAGAGTTCAGGAGCGCCCAGCCTCATACAAACTCTAAAAAAGAACGTTTCAGAACGCGCGCGCGTGCAAAGTTGAATTCATAAAATACGGTTACGCAACGCATCGATATCGCGATTAGACATCGAACTTGAAGAATTTTACGTAAAAAAACGCCCAAAAAACTTTGAAAAATCATGTTGTTGTTACATAGCCTCCGCTCCTTACAGAAACACTTCATTTGTTGGTTCGTCAAGCTGCACTAGACTAAAATTAAACAATCAAAATCAATCTGAAGCCATAGACTTGTTCGACATTATGGCGCGTTGAGCTCTCAAGTTGGCGTTCGAAATTTGCGCGAGCTCAAAAATGTTACGCGGCGCGCAGGTCTTCTTGTTGAGAATATAAACCCTGGCTCCAGCCAATCAGATTGCCGGATTCCAGCTAGGCATATTATAATTCAGGGAAAACAGCCATTTCTACCTAAGCAGAATACATACATCAAAATGCACAAACAAACGGCCAGTGAGTAACATGTTCTGTGTTTTTGAACAGCTTACTCTCTTACTTCTGGCTTCCATAACATTTCGGTAGAAGCGCTGAAACTTTTGATTGCTGACGTTTGCATAGAGTGTGGCCAGTATGTTGCATAGCTCAATAAATTAGCACCAAGTCCATTGTTAACAGGTACCAGTAATCCACTGACCATCACGACGTATCAGCATGAAAAGTATACAATGCACACACTCCAGCAAGCTTTCTGATTGTCACATCCATATAAATGTTCACATCTTGTCCCTTTAAACACTGAGCAAAGCCGTGGTCACATCCCAGGATGCCTCTTCCTCTGACGTTTCAGCTGTCAAGAACCCACAGGACGTTCACACCAGATGATGACAGATTTACCCTCCTGAAATGAACATGTGAGAAGTTACAACTCTTATGTCATATTGAAATGATGAAAACTCCAGCCACAAAAGTGATTCACACATTAGACAGACACGAACTTCTGAATGGTTGGTAATGCCTGTATGCTATAGGTCTTTCTGCTTTTGTTGGCACAGTCCAGGCATGGATTTCAGCACAACAATGCAGTGGGTACCAATATTATCTCATTACTTCCATTGTGAGTGACAGATGTGAAAGATGTGAAAACAGAATCAGTAACACTTAGGTGGATTGAAATGGTAGTTTACATATCAGCACTCCTATAATTAAAATTGAGACAGTGTAAGAAAGAACTGTTCCTGTGCAGGAGACTTGTGGGGGAAGGAGCTGATTACAAAGTGTGTGGTGTGTTACTTTACTCACCCTAGCATTCCATGCTCTTTGGTCTTGATATGGTTCAGAAATAAAAGTATGGCCTGAAACATGTTACTACGACCCTGTGGGAACCAAAGGAAATGATTTAATTGATATTTTCTATTCAGAGAGAAAATTATCAAGCTGTGATCCACAAACAGATAATTCAAAGATTCTGACTGATGTGTCACTGCCAAATGGAGTATTACTGTAGTATTTCAAATCTAACTTATGGGAAGATCTAATAAGATCACAATTCAAGTCATCTTACACAAACAAGAATGATTCTGATGTAGGTGCCTTGTACATGCACAATACAAGCATCTGTGTATTTACAGACCACGACAGCAGGAAAATCTGCAATGAAGTGGTGTATTCTGCAGATTACTTACCAATATGCCATTTATATAGAACATTGATACAAAAGAAACATTCCCGTCCCTACTTTTTCACACTTCAATAAATGTACTCCATTTATGCGCAGATACAAAGTTGCAACGCTCACCTTGGGTAGATCCCATGTGTCATCTCCTATGATTACTTTGTAATGAGGTGGATTGATTTTAGACTGGAATATCAACAGGTTGTCTTTCTTCTTCAAATCTGTAATGTCAGATAACAAATGGATAGATTGTACCAACTGATATTTTTGAAATCTCCTTCACAATTTACAAGACAGGCTGATCTGTGTGCTAATGTAAATATGAGTACAAGCATCATGTGATGGCATTGTACTCTGTCAGAATAAGCGATGTTCAGGTGAGTGAACTTTTAAAATATTTTGAAAGGTATGCTGTGTTCCAGTGATGTGACTTCGTGAGAGGGAGGAAGGTACTCTGACTTTGTGTACGTGACAATTATCATTTCTGAAGACGAATGAAGCACAGCCAATCAGAGTGTATGTATAACTCAAGCCAGAGTAAGTTATCTGTAAACTGAAAAGTGAGAGCTGTGATTGAGCTTACCTGGTTTATCAGGAGTTTTCATGAAATGCTGACTTGCAAATGTTTTACCATCAGGATACTTGGGATGAGGTGGTAGCTGAGAGTCCATGTAGGTACACAGTAAATGCATGATGATCTGTGTGGGTTAAAATAGCTTATACATGTTAGGGTAAGTAGTGGACACTGAGATTTACAGGGTTTATTCATTCTCTGCTTTGAATTCTTTAGCGCAGCAGAAACATTCTGCACTGAGATATGGTGGTGCAAATTCACTAATGCTACGTTGAAAATCGTTGTCAGTGTTATGAATTTGGATGACAAAATGTACAATTGACATGTCTGGCTTAGGTTTGGACAACACAGGTGGAGGGGGAAAGGAAGATAATGGTGTTGACAAGAGGAGAAACCAAAAAAAATCTTCATAAGACATGCTATGGCTACAAGCATAGAAGTGGTGATAGTTTTTTATCAGATGATTCATGAAAGCATATTCTTCACACTATCGCGTAGCTGAGTGCTCAGGTGGTGTTTAAATCTCTTGGAAGGTGTTGCTACACAAGGAAGAGTAAAACAAATACTGTCTTGCAAATTTGTGTGTACAGAAATGAACATATTGAGCTGCTTTTGCTGGGTAGTGTTCTCTCTGTAGTCATCATGGAGACATCACTGATGCAAACTCAGTATTGCCACTTGTCATTTGTTGTGCTTGCTGTGTGGAAAGGATCAAAATTCTACCCCCACTGTTTTGAGTGAACCCTATTGTTTTCCACTGTATCGATGGCCCATCATAGACTGGCTACAGGGGTGGAAAGGTTTGTATAGAACTTACCACACAATCTGTTGGTAAGTCTTGGTCCCACTTTCTTCCCTTGTAGTCTGCACCGCCATTCCATCTGAAATCACACATGACACCATCTTTGGAAAGCTCTGTAAGAAACCAAAAGACCATACATGTATATCACAAATGGACAAATCAGTGAGCTTATTCAAAAGATCATCAAATAATTACGACATATAAGTTCTACTAGTGTAAATATAAAATCATGGACTGCTTAAAATATGAAAGCCATCTTAATTTTCAGAAACTTAAATTCTGACTAGGAACAGAAAATTCCAGAACATTTTCACAAGTAGAATGCTGGTGTTATGGTGTACCATTATTTGTAGCTAGATATCAGCATCCTGTTAAAACACAGGAAGAAATCTGACCTACAATGATTAACCTACTGTGAATACTACATTGGAAAAGATTGAGGACAATGAAAACATGGGGATTGTTTTGATTTCTCACCTCTGAGTCTCTGCACCAAATACTCCTGATTGGAAGTCACATCCAGATACGGAAGAACCTTCTGCAAGGTGGGGATCTTCTGACGTTTTGTCTGGGAGATCTGACGGAGCGATGTGATGCTAACGTCTGGAAACGGTGAACACAGTTTAAATGTACAAATGTGTCAAATGATCAAAAAAGACAAAAAAGGTTTGGAAATGTCACCTAGTTGAGCATCTAAATATTGCAGGTAATTGAGGTTTTCATTAGGATACACAGTTCTACCTCAGTCTCATTCATCACGGTTTGACACACATACAATATTTCTGTGTATTGTATTTTTGAAGATTCTGGTTTGAAGAATCATGGGGTATGAGTGAAGTTGAATGTTCAGACAGCAACTATTGGCCATACACTAAAAGTGATATCCTGGGGGGCCTGTACATGTAGTTATATACTCTACTCCTAATACCAACGTCCCCTTAGGTTACAAGTGACTAACACCATTAGCTATTTCTGTCCACTAATTTATCACTCTTGTTACCTTTTAGAAAGCTGATATTTTTACCATATCTTTACATCATACTTTGCTGTCACATGTATCAACTGTGTGTAAATGATTTAAAGGAAAGTCATGACTATCATAGAAATCTTAGGCAGTATAGACTTATCAAGCAAATGTAGCAGTTAAGTCTGAAAAAAAGACTATATTCTCATGTGACACGCATAAGTTTAAATTTTCCCTAAATCTTTGATTATTCATTGCAAATGCCTCGGTTTTGTTAGCCAAAAAGAAAGTCCTAATTTGCATTAGAGGTGCTTTTTGGATGGAACTCTAATTTGCGGCACTTTAATGATGCCCATTTAATTCTCAAGATTACCTCCTATTTGTAACTCTGCTGATACCAGTCTCCTTAGTGTTGAATTAATATCATCGATCTCAGCCATCAGTCTCTTCAAGATGGTGAGAGACACCCACTGCAAACAAAAAGATTCAAATCGACATCATTATTATTAAGAAGCACAAAACCAACTGTCAGACAGATAATAGTAAGTTTGTAATTGTGCCAAAATTTGGTGAAATGAGATACAGGCATTTTCTGGGCAGTAAAAGATAACTCATCAAATCTCATGAGTAGTCTTTTCTGTGTAATAAGCTGGTGCCAAAATTTGGTGAAACAGGATAAATTATTTTTCACCACAAAGAAACGACTTTTACCATTCCTCCATGGATTAAAAATGTACAAAACATTTTAGCCACAGTTATTGTAACCTGAACAGTCAAGTGTTTCACATGTATGGTACACATACTAGCAGACTTTGGAAGGGCTCTGGGCTACATATTTCCAGTGTCAGATCTAATCTCAGTACCATATTCCGTTGAAATTACAATATCATGAAGCCTTTGCTTTAAACTGTTGAAAAGTATAATAATTTGTAGTATTTGCAAGAAAATATGCAAACATCCCGGTCAAAGTAAAAGATGTGTCTGTGAAAAATCAAAGGATATTTATTGTATTACAAAGTAGAAAGATGTTTTGATAGCTCCAATAATATTTTATGGAGAAACTCATTTCATGGATTAACCTTCAAGGTCAAATCTCTGAAAGTATTGGCTTTGATGATAATGTAGCAATATTGTGGTACAAGGTAATCAAAACATAGCAATCTGAAAAACATTAAAACTTTTCAGTCTCTTCTTACCTTTCTAAATCCTGCTATCCATTCTTCCAGCTGTTCCCTGACCACACCTACTTTCCCCCATGATTCATTAGCTGCAAAGGTCGCTGGGAAGTCTGGGTCATCATCGTTCCTGGAAGACTGAGACTGGGGTGAGCGGGTGGCAATCTGGTATTGGTACTTTCTCAGCACTGGAGTGAAGTCACTGCTTGATCTGTTGTATGACCAATAGGACGGACTACCGCTTGGAGACGATTCCGTGCTGGCTGCAAGAAGGAACAATCACAAACATTGCCTTACAAGTTCAGAGAGGCATGAAAACTAGTTACTGTAGCATATGGTTGGAGCATTCAATCTGATAAATTTTCTGAAAGAGGATACTATGCCTCAATGAAGTCGATTCCTTCATCAGCACTGCCACTGTTAATTTGTGTGCAATCATCCTGAACGTGTACTGATATGCATTGAAGTGCACACACTTGCAGAATGTACTGGTTACATTTGATTCACAAGCCCGTGTATACCTTGAAAAAAATTCTCACATCTGCAATTATGGATTGGCCCTCCTCACCCCTGACTGTTTAACCTGATCACCCCTGATATTAGGAATATACAACTTTTTAAGTTTTAATACACATGAATAATACATGCAATAGCAACAATCTCTCAAAAGCAAGTAAGTGTTTAAGGATCAGAGTTTTGCACATTTTTAATTCATATCATTGACACAATGGCTGGAAAAAGTTCGGAGCATGCTGCTCATAGGAAACCAGAACGCTACAGAGATTTATCAAATTTATGGGTAAAAGTGTTAGCGGTGAAAAGTTCATCAGCATAATCCTAATCCTTACCTAGTTGATTTCTTTGTTCCTTCTCTTCATATGATTTCAGATAATTATTCAAAGCTGTCATGTCTGTGATCCTCTCATCTTGGTTGGCTGAGGAAAGGAACATAAACAAAGCTTTAAGTTAAATAGATTGATGAAAATGCTGAATACGAAGTAATTTTGTGTAATCATGATAAATACATTATTTCATTGTGGATGGCAGAAAGGTCAACCAATGTTTAGGTACATAGGCTTGTACAGATGCCAAGGCAAAAAAAAATAAATTGTGCTGCTCCGATAACATGGTATTCAAAAGTAAGGTAGGTAGGTCAACAAGAATTTTTTTTCCAAAAATTATTTTATTTTTAAATATGCATTTTTCAGGGGTTCAGGGCGGTCAAACACTGGCCATAACATTTTCAGAAAAACGTATCATACATATAAAAGGCAAAAAAACATAAAAGACATCCTCCTTCAAGCAGAAGTCAAATGCCAAGTACTTCCGTGTTTACGTAGCTCTAAAAAGTTTAGGGTCGGCTCGGCAGGTAAAAAATAGGGTAGGTCGGGTTATCGGAACAGCACAATTTGTTTTGTTTGGCCTAAGTAAATGAGGTATATCGATAATCAAGTGAATGTCATAACAAGTCTGGATAATTTTCTCTCTTATCACTAACACTACATTTTTGGAAATATTTCACACTTTCTCCCCAAATAAATGCTCAGTAGTATAAAATAACATAAAATAAAACAAAATGGTAAATTTTGTTGGTTATTCAAGGTATATTGTGCCTCGGGGAAAGATATTCGGATTCTCAAACTTTTACAACTCTTTTATGATCTACCACTTATGGTTCAGTTTAAAGCTCTTGGTGTAAGAAAAATTTTCAGTCTTAGTTTTTTGAAAATCAATGATTTTATTTTTCTCCATAGAGTTATCAGAGGGATGGTGGGCATTTTGAATTTCAAATATTGGTAAATCTTGAGTAATTTGTGTCTCTATTGCCAAAATTTGCACGGTGACGCCCATTTCTATGTTTGATTTTCAAAGAGTAGATTTGAAAGATTCCTTGAGGGAAGTTTGAGCAAAAGTTTAAGTCTTTCACTCTCAAGGCGCATACTACCTTATATAAGTACTTAAGTATATTTTTTCACCTGATGGACTTCTTGCTGGGGATGACTGATGTCTTGGTCTCAAGGCTGATGATGATGGACTGTCTCTGAAAAGAGCCGAGTAATTCATCCCAGCTGAAGATGTATGTGGACTACCACTGGCTGGCTGTGAAGTGCAAGGGTATGTGGTGACTGGTTAAAAAAACTCATCATGTGAATGTTTCTGTATGGATCAATGTGCTGAGCAGAGTTTTTCAAATATCTGGCTTACCTTTCATAATGGGAGAGATGATGGTATCTGTGTCTCCAACACTTCAAAAGATTGAATCACATTGTCTGTTACACAAAATCAATAAATTTTCCTACAGACAATAATTTGCTAAAATGAACTTTCTAATTTTAATGATGTAGTTATGAATCAAATTTAATTATGAAAGCAAGAAAAGATCAGATAATACTTGAACTTCTTGGTAATATGATCAAATTCTGATGAACAAAATTGTAAAAAACGAAATTTACATTACACTGTGATGTAACAAATCATATGTTGATTTCCTCTTAAGTGTGGATTTTCTCAGTGCACTGTGGGACGAAACAACAGGGTAAAAACGTTGAGCAACTGTTAGGTAAAAAGCTGAAGTTGCATACTTACCCTGGACAAGGTTGTAAATGAAGATTGATGGGGTGTTCCGGAATAGGATGTCGAGTGTGCCCGGTACGGAGAAGCCGACTGTGCTTGGTACGGGGTACTGGGATAGGAATTGGAATATCCAGATGGAGACACATGGGAAGTGTTGTAGAAGGAAGAGAAGGAGGTTGACGGTGAGCCTAGTGGAGTTGATTTTCTCTCTGTGAGAGAGCCTGACAGGGACGCTACTTGGCTGGGTGATGGTGGAGATGGAGGACGTGGTGGTGGACTCGTCTTGAAACCAATTGCTGTAATAAAGAGAAATGGCAGATAGGAAAAAGTATGGTATTATTTATTCATGCACAGACAGTAGTGGTGTATAACTCACTTAAAGAGTGATGTGGATGCCAATATTCAACTTTAAAACTACTTGATATGCTTTTTAGTGACTTGACCAGCAAACTGGTTGATATATGAACATGATCACATTTTCATGTATTCATTCAGTACAAGCTGGTACTACCGTAATCGTGCCAGTACTTCTTAAAGTGGAAATTTATCTTTGCAGATATTTTGCATATACACCACAATTTTTTCGTCTATCATTCCCCAAGACTACGTTGAAATATACTGCACATGACAAGTTAAAATGGACTGTGAGCCTTCCTATATGTGACATGTATTGTAACAGAGAAAATTGACCAATCAATTCCTGTGTGAAACAATGATGATCATTACATGCTATATTGTCAAGCTGACTTTTTGGGTGCACCAGCAATCGTGGTTGACATATGGAGTGTTGCGGCCATACTGAAAAAAATAAAACATGCAGCTAAATATGGGCAACATCATAATTTTGCCTTCAAACGGGCATACAGAAGTGCTAGATGGAAGCGCTGATATAGTTAAAATACTGACCATTTTGCTTGACACCAAGGAGTTGTTTCTGTTGTGGTGACAGTGCTATGGGTTGCTGTGTCAGGCCTGTCGTGGGTCCAAGATACCTGGCAAAATCTACCATTGTGTTCAGTGAAAACAACAGTGCTAATCCACACTCAATGTACCACACAGAAGGGTGGGTCCACTCAAAAAATCTTGCTATCGAACCAAATGTTCTGTGGAAGAAAAAATACAATGTCTGATGATTTGGGTGTGAGATTCAGTGTTCTTACATGTAAAATGGTACATGGTAAACGTATAGCTGCATCAAAATCAATATTCAGTCCTACATATTCTTGTTGCATTAAAATGTTCTCATTTTTCATTACCGGTAAAAACTGTTGATACACTGGCTGATTATCTTGAAAATCTGATAATCTTGAAAATCTAACACTATCATCATAACGTTGCATTTAGACTTTTGTCATTTGAACCAACAATTTCACCATTATATTCATTCTGTAAAGGAGTAGATGATGTTGTACAGAGGGCATTTGACTTCAATCAAACAATCTTAGAAAAAAAAGTTGATTTTGTCAACTTCCTAACTTCACCTACTCACTATAGAAAGTGGATTTAAATTACAAAAGTCACATGATGATAACATTGTTGAAAAGTGACTTTTTTCACTTAATTTACTAATAAACTGAATGATTGATTCATGTATACATGTACTTGTCATAACTCTACACATCAAGATCAGGTTAATGTTCTTACAGGACATCAATTTCACAAGTGTATGTGTATGCTACTAATATGTCTGATACAATTTTTTCACTTACATCTCAAAGATGCAGATTCCAGCAACAAAGAAGTTGACGATGCCCCAGGTGAGAGCTAATTTGGCTGTCTTGGTGGCAAGCTGCCTGTTCAGTGTCTTCTCAACGACTGGACTTTCTGCTCTGCCTAGTCGCATTGGGCTTCTTTTCCTAAGTTCCATGGCTGCTTTCTGAGAGACAGAGAAAATACATGTAACATGTTTAATTGCTATGCTTTTTGCAAGATATTGCATGAGTTTCCTCCCCATACCAGAGCACGCAAACTCTACTGCATCGCTTGTTTCTTGTAACTATCGATAAAACTGCATAACCCTTCTGAGTATGTCAACTACGTCACTTCAAGTTCAATATTATAGTCTGGCATAACAAAACAGTATGAAAGAGAACGCCTACAGACAGAACATGCTGAGGTCCCTTTAGATATTAGAAATTTCCAAGAGTGATCTTACACTTTGTGGATAATTTTATGCACTGCTGTTGGATAGCATTGTACAATAACAGCCTCACATATGAGCAGGTAACTTTGAAAACTTGCCTGCTCAAACAAAATCATAGTGCGACAATATAAATATAAATAGTGCGACAAATGTCGCACCACAACTGTGTATAACTCTGCCTGACTACAGTTCTGTCAGATTAACACAGGGTAATTGGAATGGCACATAAAAACAAGGAGAACTGTGCTGCCTCCATCCCATTCCAATGACATAAGTCACACTACAGCCATGGATCCATTGGCCGAACATGGGGTGAGACGTTTAACACTTGGACGCTTGATGCCCCTCCAAACCACCGACGTGGCCCAATCCATAGAATAAACTGGTGACTGTGCCGCTTTGTGGAAGATTACAAAAGGCAAGTGCTTTTCTAAGGTGGCCAATGTTTGCACAAGAAATTCTGTGTAGTTACACTAGCAGAAGGTATTTTTTGGATTTCGTTTAGTCGAATCTTGCAAAATATCAAAACACATTAAAAACTATATATCACAATACAAAATGAGCATGTGGTGTGTTATAAAACACCTATAGCCTGGTCTTTATTCAGGTTATAGCGCTCGTCTATTACCCCTGGTGGCCGTGTGTTACCAGAAACACATCACTATACCCCTCGGCCTACGGCCTCGGGGAATAGCGATGTGTTTCTGGTAACACACGGCCCCTCGGGGTAATAGACAGGCGCTACAGCCCTCATGACCAGGCATAGACTCTCCACAGTCGCTGTGCCTTGTTTTGTGCGTGCCCTCGATGGGCCTGCATTCGAAGACTACGCTGTGCAGCTGTGAGCACGCGCTGCCAGACACAGCGACTGTCAGTTCTTGCAAGTATATAAATATTCATGAGGGTAGTGACATCAAAAGAAACACCTATCTAACTGGGCGGAGAGAATATATACTAGTAGCTGGTAGACTTATATACGTGGTATGTTTTTATTTTTCATTTTATTTGGCTATGCTACTTGTCATTTTTGTTTTGATTAACGGATGTGTGCAGTTCTTTAACCCTTTTCCTGCCGAGCGCCCTTGTCCGTTATTCTCCCAAGTCAGTAGAAAACCGCCCCATAATATGTGCCTGCAAAAGATTGGCTCTCCTGCATGTTATCCTGCCAGCCATTTTGGCAGAAATCGCCCATTTTCAGGGTAGTTTTAGCCGTACTTATACGTGTTAGACTTCGATAATTTCTACATGCCCGTAGACAGGGGAAGGAGCTCAAGGGTTGCTGCAGAAAAAAATTGAGGTCACCGGCTTTGTTTGCCCCTGGGAGTGCGTCATTTTATTGCCGTTTCATGTTTATTTTTTCGGAAATAAACTCCTTCAGTATTACGTACGTCCGCCAGGCACAAACATCACCTCACTCGTCTGTTAGTCAGAGACCCTGAGGTCGTGCTAGGGGTGCAGCAGCACCGTCAAACCTGTCCTGTTTCCCCAGGGTAGGGCATCTTGAATACGTACCTCCAACGACTTGGCAGTGTAGCACAAAAACTACGTTTTTGCCGTTGTATTAACGACATGGCTGAGCCATTGAAGCACAGCTTTACGTAGTTTTGCCAGCTCAGTTGGGAGTTGGCTTACAAGTGTTACCGTTCATTACTGACTTAATCGAGTGGTCCTCAGTCAGGTACGGGTTTGTACCGACATGGCTTGGGCTGCAGCTAACCAGTGATAACCAGTCACTACCCCCAAGTCTTCAGTTCACTTTTGCGATGCACGGGTGCAACGCAATATGCTTCCATTGTTCTAGCCATCGACGTGTCCACATGCTGGCAGCCATATTGTACTGCTAGCTGGTTTGCATAACAAAAGCAGTCCCTGCTAAATGCAGGCGGTATCCCCGTACATGTAGCATATTGACCTCATGTGCCCTTTTGAATTCTCTGTACGCAAACAGCGTACGTAGTTACCAATGCGTCGGCAAGAGGATACGTTCGCCTGCAAACCAGAGCTAATACTTCGGACGGTGGAATAAATAAAAAATCCAAAGCTACGTCCATTGAATGGCACGGCCAAGGCAGTGAAGGACGTTGCCTGGCTTGAACTTGCAGAGCTGAAGCCCAGCTTAGTACGTCGGACACCAGTTTGTAATGGTATTTCCGAGTCGTTCATATCCGTTCCATGGGAATAACAAGTCGAGCCGTCCCGTCAAAAATACGTTCTCATTTTCAGTCACGCACAACTGAATAAGTGACTTTCGTCTCGCACCATCGGCATATCTGCCAAGTCGTTTGCAAGAGGTAGCCTTCTAGATTAGCATTGCCGAGTTGGTCAAGTTCGGCAGCAATCTGTATAGTGCCAGGCAGCCAAGTACGTCCAACTCCGCCAGAAAACGTCACCATGCTATCCTGCCAAGTCCGCTAAAAAGCGGTAAAAAAAAACCAGCCCCCCTCGGGTGTGGGGGACTGGCGGACAGGTTTCTGCACCTTTCCCTGTCTATCGACTCCCTGCGAACCCATTTCGAGGGGAAAAGGCGTTCCTTGTCAGAAAACCTGTCCTCGGATGACCCCTAAACGCACAGGGGATAGCAAAACGTAGTGCCGTCGACTAGGCAGGAAAGGGGGTACCAAAAAGTAGCCCGATTTCCACCGCCTTAGGAGAATAACGGCCGTGGCTGCTCAGCTTCTAGCTACACCGAATTTCAAGCGGATTTTCACCAACTTGGCAGGAAAAGGGTTAAAGTACCCGGATCAGGCAGAAATCCGACCGGTCGCTTGCAAGAACGTCCAGACCCTGGGATTCGCGTCGCGTCTCTGAAGGGCGCGCGTGTTCCAACAGGGGAGAACGCGAATCGCTGGGTCTCTGCAGACTAGACCAGGCACTGAGGCAATAGGTGTTCACTATTGAACGGGTTTATTGATGAAGCCGGACGGGCACTCGAGAGTTACTTTGAGCATGGATGTAAAAAATCTATTTTTTACATCCATGAGGCATGTGCCATTGGAACACTTATTGTAGAGTTTTATAACACTTACCGGTTTATTTCCTTGGTGCCTAATTAAATTCAAGCGGTGTTTGTACCTTAAAAATTACGTATTGGTATGTTACTGATTCAAAATTTTGACAGAATGGCGCGGCGAATGTTTACTGTTGTACTGCCACTACTGGGCACTACGCCCTCAGTGGAGTTATTCTTCCGTGTCCTCGATTTCTCTCAAAGATTTCAACAACCTCAGTCATAACAGTGACTTCATCCCAGAGTTGAGCAACCAGAAATAGATTGAAAGCCCAAAGAAGACAGAAGAAACCAAACGAGAATGTCAGCAATCGTAGGACATCCAGCATGACCACGCACGCTTGCCGTTGATGGAGGATCGAGCTGATGTCAAAACGGACACGGGCAATAGCATTTTTAGCACATTATTCAGTGTGTAAAGAAATAATTTGTCCAGCTTCAGCCATCAAGCATTTCAAATTTTATGCATGAAAATATTAAGATAAGATTATTTCTTATAACTAATGCGATTAGAATGCAAAACTTCTCATGATTTTTACCATAGTATATTTTCGCCTACATGACGAATGTAAAATGTCAAAATAATAAGTTTAATAGTGTGTCACGTGACCACTCTTGTGTATCGCTCCGAAAGGTGTTGTTCGCACAGGAACTTTTGGTCTGGTGACTCTTCTAAACAACGTCAGTTGGTGACACTTTCTGCAGATTTTCGGTCTACATTGCGCGGGTGCTGTTTATAAATCGTAAATATATCTTATTTACTTTCCTACAATCCTTTTAATTGAAACAAAAACACTAACATTGTGCACAAATTCATTTCACTAAAAATATGTGGACTTTGTACATGTACTAGCCTGTCCTCAGGTTTTCTTTATCGGTCACATGCCAATCCAGGACAGACACAGACCTACCGTGTACTGGTGTTAAGTCTTTGTCATCACAATTGAAATTTCGTGAAAAGTCTAATTTACCTGTCCCATCTTATGTGCCCACAATGGGTCAGAAATCACTAAAGGGAATATCTTGCTTGCTAGAGGCAGAAATAGCTTGCTGCGTATGTGAAAGGCTGCCCAGTCGTAGAGACAACAAAGTCATTGTGTATACTATATGTTGTACTGTATAATGCGCCACAGAGGTGCCAGCGGGACAAGGAAATCGTTCATTTCTCAAAGGCGAACTATGTCTTCGCTCGCAAAACTTGCAGGACATTAAACATTCACAGTGCACAGTTTCTAATGCAAGACCACCATAATGTAATCTGTCAATACATTAGCTTGACCATGTTGACGTAGTGTATGCATTCAGAATATTGTATTACTTTCACTTCCTTGTTTGGCAAGTCTTGATGACATCTTCTTTTCTCTCCAGACGAAGGGTAGAGAAGAAGAGAGAAAAGAAAGCAAAGTATACACCCAACAGAATGAGGAAGATACGGTTGACCGCTCATGAAATTCGACTGTTTTCGTCGGAGATTGATGGGCAGGACTACCAGTTTTTTAGGAAGCATGGAGACACTTTCAAACGAATGTGGGAAGATCAGGTAAATTACATTTAGTATTCACCATTTGTCCTGCTGCAGTATTTTTCCCAACCTATACTCATTGTATTATTTTGTTCCTGGGCAAGGGACAGCATTTAATGTTCAATCATTAACATATAATAAAGTCTTCATTCATGAACTCTTTTCCACATTTTTTGTCTGCTACTTGCAGGTTGAGCCAGATTTTGCTAGTATGCAACTTAGTTGTTGGCCATATTGTAAATATGATTTGCTTGTGAGACTTTGTACATTTACAAATCTAAACACCCCACTTCACTGATTTAACTGAATATGGTGCAGTAGACAGTTGGACATATTTAATAAAGCAAGTCTATTTCCATACAAAGCAAAAGTTAGGACAGTTTACAAGGGTGTGAAAGACTTCTTTGGTAAAAATGTGACTTGAACAATAATATGTTCTATTAGCTGTTAACACACTTTCATCACACAGTGCCTCCTGGGACTGTGTTCATAAAAAAATTGAAACTTATTTGCTCCGAATAACTCTTTGGATATGCTAACATCATATGTTATTTGATGATAGCGGAAATGAAAACATCTGGCCATTTAGCCATGATTGGTGATTCTAAATTTAGTGGATATGGGTTTTGCAATTGGTGTTCCATTGTGAAGTACCCGGTATGTTAACTCCATGCCCAAGTATTAGCACATTGTCGCTCTCAAACTAAAAATTATCGCAACAGGAAGTGGAATATATAATGTGGTTCCACTACTCAATTCTTTGGATTACTTTGTCTTTAAAAAAATGGTTACATGTAATGAAACACATATTTCCATAGCATAACAATAACAAGTAAATGCATCAAAA
The DNA here is from genome assembly GCF_041260155.1 of Ptychodera flava. Lineage (NCBI taxonomy): Eukaryota > Metazoa > Hemichordata > Enteropneusta > Ptychoderidae > Ptychodera > Ptychodera flava. The sequence goes on along the minus strand of NC_091933.1, from coordinate 23,080,571 downwards.
TATGCTTCAATTAACCATGGCAGACTTGCAGCTCTTTCTCATATCCAGTATTACATAGGGCCACCACTAAGAATAGAAGTGCTCTCATTGATTATCTTTAGTTTGAATTTGGGCATGTATATATCTAAATGCATATTGAAATCATAAATGAAGAAATGGCAACACATAATATTGTAAGAGGAAAATCAATATCATTTGTTGATACTGTTTCCAATTGATGATGCAATGGCTTCAGCCACTTCACATGCTGTGAACCAAGGTGGCCTGAACATAGCAATAAAAAAAATGCCATCATGATTAAACCACCAATTTACTTTGTTGAATTATCACCCATCAGCATTATTTAGATAGCAGTTCATATTTTCTGTTTTCAATGTATCTTTAGATTTTCTCCATTAAATAATTGCAATATGAATAGATCAAATAATATGTCAAATCACACTTCTAGCATCCTGTCATTGCATCAGTTACAACATTTATTTCTGTAAACAAAATCCAGTCCAACAAAGTTATGCACCTCCAATAGATGAGTGAATGAATAAATAAATAAAGAAAGAAATAAATATATAAATAATTGATAGAAATTAACCTCGGAAAAATTAGGTGCATTTTAGTGTGAATGAGTGCAGAATGAAATGTTTCACCTCATGTAATAATTACATTGTGTACGTTTTTATACAGTTACTGAAGATAAAATTAGGATATATATCTGTGAACCTCTTGAACTTTGGTACCATTACCCTGTACAGAATGTTCCGTACCAGTGTTTGTGCTGTGTTAATGATTATGGTATTATCTGTGCAGAGTCACTCGTTGATACTTGTTTATATTTTCCTTTGTGCTGTGCTACAGCAAATTATTATTAATACTGTATTTTCAGTACTTCAGCATTATTTTGTGACTTGGCAGAGCATAACCTACTGCTGGCCAATGTCATCCAAATATTGTTAGCGACTACATCTGTCTGTGTTATTTTATATGTAGAGAAAAAATTACCTCATTTTGTTACACTCATTAAGTAATTTGTAATGATCATATTAGATGAAGTACATTTGAATATGTTGGTTACTTAGAACGAACCCAAAATGGCGACCACCTACTACGTGGCCGAAATCTGTATACAACAAAGATACATGAAAGCAATGTGTCAAGCCTTTTTGTACATGTATGTAACAACAAGTTGTTGGATCTTTTAAGTGATTATGACTCAGAAAATAGCAGCTGAGCATGTGAGAACTACGATGCTAATAAATGACACAACTAACACCTCAAAGTAGAGTGCAGCTCCTCCACTGCTTATTTTGAAGGACTGATCACATCAAATGTGGACTGACCGAGGAAACTAATATCATATATAAGATGTGGTATTGTTGTACGACAACTTAATGTTTTGAAATGTAAAATTGAAACAGATGTTACTCCTGTCGTATTTTGTTTGGTCATATATACAGTTTAATATTTAAGGCTAAATGATAAAATTAAAGCTGTTTTTGTTTCCATTCAAAGGGACGGGAATTTTGGGAAAGATTTGTCATATGTTATAAAGCGTTCTCAATAAATTACGGTGTACTCAAAGAATTTCCGCTCAAGGTAAGTTTTGATTCGTGAATCTTGCGTGGAATTTGTACAATAATTGTAAAAGTGATTTCAAGCTTGCATGTAAGAACACTAATTGATACATTGTGTTTAAATGCTATATACTACATGGTATTAAAATAGGTTTCATGATTATGACTCAAGTTTTGCAATGCCGCAGTCTGAAGTTAATGATTACCCAGCTACCTTGTTTGATATAATGTGAAATTACAGTGTTAAACCAAACTATATATGTTACAGAATGAACAATATGAAGTTTACATAGAAGATGCCTTTACTTTCATTACAAAAGACTTTGTTAAAGGTAAGAAAACAAAATTTTTGGTCTTTTACTCTCTGTTATGGACAGACCAAAGTAAAATGTCATAAGCATGCATTTTGGATCGTGACATTGTTTTGATGTACTCTGAGCTAGATGGCAGTTGGGTTCTGCTTATTAACCAGTAGGGGTCACAAAGGTCATTTCAGTCGTCTCAGGCATTGTATAGAATAAAGCGTGGGTGTTTTGTGACACCAATAAAGCTGGTGCAAAAGGCATTTGTATTGCGCAGAGCAGTTTTATAGCAACCAGTCGTGGGTCGGTGACCACAGCTATAAACTGCACTCAAATAATTACATTTGAGAATTTAAACTACAAATACTATGAACATTGATAAATATTCAATGCCTCAAAACTTTTAATTCATGTAGATATGATATTTATGTTGTGGTACCGTGTATTAAAATGTGTGATTTCACTGACATGGTAGATTTTTGTGAAGATTTTTGTGAAGGATGGTATACATATTTTTTATCATACCTTGTCTTTAGGAAAAGTGAATTCTGCAAAAAATGTTGTCACTGATACTGCAGCATTAGCACAACAAAAAGGATCTTTAGGTGGACTAGAGTCAAACTCTTACTGTAAGTAGCTGTCATTATGCTTGTAACATAATATCCATATATTTTATTCATTGTCAGTGAGTGGTTTTTATTGCCAGTCTTTTGTCATTATATAAAAATATTACTCAGTGAAAGTGGAAATCCAGTTCAAATCTATGATGAAACTATCTTATAACAAGGTGCTGTTACTTTGTCAATGTAATTTACTCTTCACTTTTTTGAAAATCTAACCGATCTAAACAAAGATAAATACATATCCTTAAAGCATATCTGAAAACATAAGGAAGCTCATCATTATGTTTTTGTAGTGTTTCAGCAAATGCATGCTAAAACGGCAAAAGACACCCAAAAGTGAATGTCAGTGATAAAAATGTTATAAGAATATAATTATTCTTGAAATCTTGTCAAAGAATGTTTCTCTTGAATGAAGAGTTATTGTAGCAAATCCTATTTTCAACAATTGACATTTGTTTTTGTCTTTGTCACTTGCCCTCCACAGCAAGAGATCCTTTTTATCATAAAGAAACTAGAGATATCTTTCGCAGGTTCTTTGGTGATCCACAAGAAAAGTCGTCATATATTAAGGTAGGGTTTTCTTATTAAAAGACAATTAACAAATAAAGATACCAAATCACAACGTGACATCCCATTTACCTTTCGAAATATTTAAGTATGTTTCTATTAAAACCCCACATGATAAATAAATACTCCTCCATACTCACACTAACGAGCTGCAATCTGTATTCAGCATAAACTAAGGATACCTTCAAATATTGACTATACCTAAACTTCAGGGGAGTGAAAAAATTTGATAACTCACAGTATTAAAAAGAGAGCATACATTGCACAACATTTGGATAAGTCTTCTATCAGTGAAAACAAAAAATTATTGGTGGCATTTTATCTCATGTTTTCAATACCATGTTTTCTATCCTTCTGTGAGCTGCAATAGTTTTGGAAATGCTGTGTGAATTTGACTCTCAAAAGTGGCTTACTGAAGTCTACGTCTTGGAGTTCACATTTAGAATGATAACACTTGACAAGCAAACCCTAGGTAAAGGTCTGTGTATTCATGGCACTCCATGGCCTTCACCGCAGTCATACAAGAATCCATGGAAGAGACTGGTGACCCCCAGTCCTAACTCTGACCAGAAAGCAGTAAACTTGACATCAAGTAGTGCAACATCCGGTGACCGGAACACAGGTTGCCAGTTTTCTTTATGGAGCCATACAGGGTTTCATGGGAGGCCATGTAGCACTAGGAATACACAATCCTGTATATAGGGTCAGTGGCCTACTGTATCAATAATAGGTTGCAGTTGACAGTTTACACTGACCTTTTGTATGTGTTCATCACCACATAACTACAGTAATTGCTACCATTATGGTCTCTCATGTTTCTGTGATTCATTTTAGTTGGCAGCTATTTACACCAGTATACATGTATGAGTTTCTCTACACGCTTAGATTGAAATAGTTTGATTAATTCTGTGCATTCTGTAATCTCTCTGTATAGGTTTATCTATTACTTCCTTTATATCTATGCTTTGGTGGTGCTGTTTGTACATGTATGCGGATTTGGTTAGAAGCGGAGGTATTGAGCAGTGGGGAAGAATATTGGATTCAGCCAAGCGCTGACGACCTCAAGCCGAAGTGGAATAAAAAAGATAAAAATAGTACAGTTGCTGATTTAATGCAGTTAGCTAATCCAGATAAGGCTTATAGGGTTGTTGAGGATAAAGATGAGGAAAAACTTATTTTGACTTTTTTATATGAGCAAAATAAAAGGCGGGAGATGGGGGCCAGGACGTTTAGGGATTTAGACGAATATCGCAGGCATATTCATGAGGAAAGGATGGATTCCACAGGTAGGATGAGTCAGTTTGTAGATCCAAAAGGGGATGGGAATTTGATTGATCTTAGTAAAGCCACTGAGCCTTGGTGGAGGGAAAATACACACCCAGATTGTGACAAAAAGAACAAGAAAAAAGAAAAAACAAACTTAGTGCTGCTCACAAGCAGGTGGCAAGAGAGAATATGGCGGCTGATGCTGACAAAGGCATCTCTGTCTGCATCGGAATGCCAAAAGAAGACATGACCCCAAAGGTAGTGGAAATGCCAACTTATCCGGAAAAGGCGCTCATAGGTCAATACATGGACGGGTATCTACCTTCCCAGTATTTGGATTTGGCAAGTGGAACCGGTACATAAATACTAAACTCGGAAAATCAGGCTGTCCTGAACTTGGAGCAATACCCAAAATTACGTCTAGCAGCAACCGCGACGAGCAGTATGAGATGCCGGCCACTCAAAGTGAGAGAAGGCCTGATAGGAAAGTCTCCAAAAGTGACAAGAAATCTGAAAAGATAGTTGCTTTGAAAAACAAGAAGCCTGAGAAGACAAACAATCCAACCGACAAGATGTCTGAGAAGAAAGTTGGTTCAACTGACAAGGTACCTGAGAAAACCTCGGTAGCAACTGACAAGAAAGCTGACAAAATGGGCGGTACAACTGATAAAATACCTCAGCGGGCAGTGACTGTTAGAAAAATCATTACAGAATACGAAGACACTTCTCCTGTGGATACCCCTGAGAAAGGGAACCCCACCCCTGAGGGTAAAAAGGAAGAGAAAGTGGTATACAAGAAGAAGCTGAAGGCAAAAAGATCGCTTCCTCCGCGTCCTATGCCGCCACCCAAAGAGAGTGAAACAATAGCTACAGCAGTTCCAGAAGTTAAACCTTCGACTGTGTCACAAGCAGAGCAGGCTTTTGACCCCAGCATGAGTATGATCACAAAAGACATGTTGAAAGGCATTTCTTGCTCAGCCCTAGAGAACATGACAGAGGAACCAAAGGAGAATGAAACTCCGGCAGAATATCTAGAGAGGTGGAAGAAAAAACATCCCCCTGGTACAACCCCGCCATTTACATTATCACCTGATGGGAAAGGTGCCTGTTTAACTATGAAAGTTACTCTGACAGCCACTGAGAAGGAAGATAAAGCTGCTAGTGAGGAGGATTTGGGTAAGAATGACACAAGTTTTATACTTGAAATATTCAAAGAGCCTGTGAAATTTACAAAGAAGGAGATGAATCAGAGTTCACTGCCATTTAGATGTTTTTGAACATCAATGCCATCTGAACCATTAACATTCATATTTCAAGCCACGTGTGTAGTCTGACAGCCAAGGTAGTGCACTTCAAAACATGAAATATCTTTTGCGTGCAAAGAAGCTGTCAGTATCTCCTGCTCAACAAATTTCTCAAATGAGTAGTACCAGGTACCACTGTGAAACCTTCGTAGTACATGGGGATTTGTTACTGATCAAAGGAGATAAAAAATCAAAACCTCAAACAGAATTGATTCAGATGACCTTTTTCAGGAGAATTTATCCACAGTCCTGGTGGAGGGACTGTGATTCATCAAATCAAAGCTTGAGGGTTAGACAAGACCCAAGCTGGTGCAACGAGCAAATTTTCACCCTTTTGATCTCACATCATCACTCGTCTGATCATGTGATAATTTCAAAGATAATCTATGAAATGTTGCAGAGGGATGGGGAAGACTGCTGAGGAAACTGGAGAAAATACAAGAACCTAGGCTGAAGAAAAAGGCACTGGACAAACTTGCTACCATCATGACAGACTCCCCTAAGGTTATGGAAATCCTGGAGAAGAATCAAAATGGTAAGGAATGTGAAACACTGTCATGTTGAACTTTATTTTTGGTGTCGGAAACAATGTGTCACAGCTTTCAAAATTATATCAGTAACTTATTATGTTAGTAAGAAATTATAGTAAGCAAGAAGATGGCATGCATTTTCTCCATGGTGCTGTAGTCTACTGCATTGAACAGCAGAACCTATCATTGATGATTTCAAGTAGAGCATTCAACACATTTGCCTAAACTAAGTAATATTTACATTCTGACATGGCCCTGTGTTCATTGCTATATAGTGCAATACCTAATGTTGGGGTCTGTGAATTCCTTGATTGATTGATTAATTTGCTAATTGAAAGGGAAGAAACAATTTCAAATAGGAATGGCTGGTGTTGTGAGAGAAACTTCTGATCACGAAACCTCTGAAAGGAAATTCTTCTCTTGTATCAATTCCCTTCCATGTGTTAGTAAAGTTTGGTCCTTATATTGGACAGTTTTATTAAGGAAGTACGTGCCTCGAAACTAAAATGCTTACACTTTTGCTTTAATTTTCACAAAGAAACTTTCAACCAATCTCTTCAAAGTCAAGAATAAATATGGGCGGTCACAATGCAAATTTTTGTACAAGAGACACAAATTACCTAACATTTACTCACAATTGAAATTCAAAATGGCCACTGTCCCTGTGTTAATTCTATGGAGAAAGATTAATTTTCAATTTCCGAATAAATACGCCAGTGAAAACTGAATTTACTCCAAGAGCTTTGAAATGAGCAACCACAAGCAGACCAGAAATAAAAACTTTGAGAGATCAAATATCTGTTCTTGAGGCACATTCGACCTTAAGAACAAAAATAAAATTAACTTTCATTTTGTAGAATGCTAATGGTTTGAGTTGCTGCGTAAATTCTTTTCTCAGGTTCAGCCGACGAAGATGAATATGCTGATGATGAAGTCTTTCAGGACTTTCTGCTGGAATTTGAGAAGAAAAAAGAAGCACTTGAAAAGAAAGTGGAGAAAGATTCACTGTTTAGCAAAAAGATCAATCAGCTGTATATGCCCAGGTTGCAGGCTGCAGTCACAGAAACATTCAAGAAATATGGGGCTTCTGTCCTGAAGGTGGTACGACCTGGTGATCCGGAGTTTGATGATCCAGTCGGTGGAACCATCAATATTGATCTTGATGAAAGTAAGAGGAAATTAATTGAGAAATCAGCTCTGATGGCAAAGAGAGAGGAGAGAATTGCGAGGAAACGACAAAACAAGCATGCATATGGAGTGCCCAGGGACAAGGAAAACAAGAAACAGCCCTCAGCATCCAGGCAGGATTCTGAGGAAGAAGATATCAAGACAGAAAAGTCAAAAGATCAGGTGAAAGTAGAGCAAAGAAGTAACGATTCAAGCCAGTCACAGTATTCACCCAAGGAAAAACAAACTCCAGCCGGAAAAGAGGGAAACCAGAATGGCTTGTCTTCTACTGACAAAGAAGATTCAAAGGTTGAAAATTTGGTAAATCTCACGGAGAAAGAGGAGAATGGAAAATCTGAACAGCTGACCGGAAAAGAACTAGTCCCAAAAGTTGGAAGCGAGAGTGATGGCCGCATAGAGGTTGGTGATTTTACCGTGTTTGCACGAAACATGGAAACAGGGCTACTCATGGAAAAGAGAGTCAAGCTGTACAAGGCATCAAAGAACGTACCTAGGGACAATGTGGAAAAAGTGCTCTTTGGTGTCGGTCAGCTGCCAAAGAAAAGGGAATGTACTGAGTGTGCAACAGGAGAGCACAGCAGGGAAAGTTGCAAACTGACAAACAGTGTAGACAGAAAAGATCTGGTGAAAGACGGCGATATCATAGAATGGGTTGATCCAGTTGAGGGCAGTGTCTTTAAGCAGGTGGTGACTTACGACTTTTCCAAGCAAGAGCCAGTCAGGGACCCCGATATCAGAAATATGATTTTTGAGCAATCACAGCAAATTACCGAAATGAGCACCTTGCCCAAGCCGGAGACTAATTGGGTTGATAAGTTGGAGACCTCAGGTGCGCACATGAAGGATGATGGCAGCTATACGCCAGTCCGTGTGGACGCCAAGGAATTCGCTCAGTGGTTTGATCACGAGGTACAAAACCCCGGGAGCACCGACATCAACAATAAGCCATTTGTGGTGTGTGTGTTCACCGAGGAGGAGGAAAGAAGTGGCACTATGGAGAGAGTGATGAAACAGATGCATGAGTTTAAGCAGGAAGCACAAAAAACAGGTAACTTGGAGTGGACATAAATTGGACATAGATTATAACATTAACAAAAATCAACGAACATAAAACGGCGGCATAAACTGCTTGTTTCAAAGTTGATGTGCTGTCCTTTCCTTGGTGGTGGCTTGTGTGTGCTTTCTAACTGATTGCTGCTGCAATATCTTTGGCTGCCTGCAAACTTTTCAGCTGCTACATGTGTGTTTTCAATTCTCGACAGCTGCTCTGCTAGCATAGTTCATCCCTGGTTTAAATGTGTGTATGTGTGTTCCCTGGATTTTTAGCTGGCTCTGGCCGTTGTTGATTCAACACTGTCAGTCTCTGCTGCTTGTATGCTTTTGAAAATAAAACAAAATCCACAAGACTTGTGTTTCTCATTGTGTAAAACAGACAGTGGTCTCAATACTGTAGACTGAAAAATCTGACTGACATGTACAAGTACGCTGACATGCTGTGAAACTGCTCAGCAGCACTGAATTGCTCCTCCTCATGTCCTCAATAAGCCTTCCTCACAATTTCCTAATTATTTCCCTATATATTTTTACTAACAGCTTAAACCATGACATTCCTGCGAGGGTTTACTGGGAATTGACCATTGACCATTTAGTGTGACCATTACAGATATTACAGATAGTCGGCCATTTTTCATGAATTTTGTATGATGCAAGATACTACTTATATTGTTCGACATATTGAAAGATACTGAATGAATGGGTGACCATGCATATATTTGTCCCAAATTTTAGACAAATTAAGAAAAACCATCGCGAAAATGAATTGATGGTCATGACCATTAATTCATTTTCGCGATGGTTTCATGCATCGTGTTGGAAAACGGGGTCGAATATCTGCATGGTTACCCATTCATTCAGTATCTTTCAACATGTCAAACAATATAAGTAGTATCTCGTATCAAACAAAATTCATGAAAAATGGGCGACTTTGTCCCTTTAAGCAGATAGTTGCTTAAAATTTACAAGATACGTGGTAAAATATATGCTTAGTCAACTTGTAGAACATGTATTCCTGATAAACCCTTACTGGAAGTTTTAAATTCCAAACTGCTAACCACTCATATTAGTATTAGTATTTTTGATCAAGTTCAGTTTCTTGTTCTGCTGCCCAAACCAAGTTGAAATACCCAGTATTCAGGTTGTAAACACACACAGTATTGTATGAGAGTTGAATGTACATTGCATAGAGTTTGTGTTGACTCGCCGAAATGTTGGGTATTTCAACATGGTCTAGGGACTTGATGTGGCAAATCCAGTTGCTGTCAAGAATAAAATCACTCAAAATAGTCATAAATGTCAGATATGTGTATTTTATGGACTAGCATGCTAATAGCAGTGTGGAAGGGTAAGAATGCAATGATCTGTATAAGATTTGGTTATTAAACCAGAACAGCAGCTCAGTCTTTACACATTTTTGCTGGGCAGATCAAGGGCTGACATGTGGCATTAATTTGTTTTGCACTGCATGCCAATACGGCTAATCAGATGGCTATTGTTCATTTCCAATTACTTAACTTTGCAAGTCAAAATGACTGAATTTATAATCAGTCATCATATTTTAATGACAATTTATTACTCAATAAGATCAAAAACATTGCATGAAATGTGAATGTTATTAATTCTTTCTGTTTGTGTTCTAATTTTTATATAAATGTGTTCACATTCAGATAAGCATCAGTCATGAGCATCACCAAGTGTGTTTTGCTTTAGTTTAACCTGTTCACCCCCAATTCCCTGTAAACAGGTCCACACTCACCATTGATAACAATAGGTTTGGGCCAAACCATGGTGGTGAAAAGGTTAAATCTGTACTGTGTATAGCAGTCATGGGCAATTGTTTTTGACAAAGGAACACTACTGTCTATTTCAGGAGGCCTTAGTTCCGAGAGTTTGAACAAACTAATGCAGTCTGGTTTGAAGGTGTGTGGTGCCGGAGTTGATGACGTGGATGAAAGGAAAGTTGGCCTCTTGCAGAGGTTGAAGATGAGGAAAGAGTTGGTCGATAGTAGAGAAGCTGAACTTGGTGACACGGAAGACACCTTTGAAGAATTGGAATGGACAGAGGAAGAGTCCAAGAAGAGCTACGGAGAAACTGCAGGTGTTGATGGAGCAGCCAGCAGTCTAACCACCGATGGCGAGCAAAGGCTGGACAGCCAAGGAGAAATTGACAAGCAGAATGGAAAAGTGAAGAACTGCTTTGGATGTGGAAAGGTTGAACCAAAACCAAAGGCATTCAAAAAATGTCAAAGGTGAGTGTTTTGTGTTTCAAAGTAAATATTCAAAAAATAAAAATGATCCAAATTCAAAAAATACACTTCATGAAAGGGAGATAGGAATCGTTAGATGTGTGGCTGCTGTTTAATCTGTATCAGAGTTTTATCTTGACACAGTTGAGAAGCAAGGCACGAAATTGTTTTGTAACTACATTGTGATGGGGATAATCAAAAGTATTCATAGAAATTGTCTCTCTTTGCAATAGTGTTTCTACTCTGGAATAAAATAGGAAGTGCTTTGTACAACAGACATAGTACGCCCAAGAGATCATGTGATGGCAGTATAAACAAATCCACACGTACAAACGCGTATGGAAATACACATACTTCTATGTGTACTTGTGCATTTGCATACATGGTTTTGTTTGTACGGCGTGGTCCAACTAAATTCCAGATTCGACACATTACTGTTTGAGAAGGCCATTCTGTATACAGACATGGAAGATATTAATCTGTGGTGCTGATGAAAATCGCACACTGTCTCACATAATGGTAGTGTTTTCAGATTTGATTTTGCAGACATTCCTTATGTCAAGTGACACCTGTCATATTTATAAATTGTGACTTTAATTTAATATCCGTGGCTTGGTGTTTGTCTTATTGTCTCCCTGCCTCTGTAATGCAGTAGTTACCTCTCCGTCTTTAATAAAGTGGGGAAATATACACATGAAATATCCACGTTCTGTTCTGTATAGGCAGTTAATACAAATTGAAGCAGCCCAACAGTATAGTAAACTCATCTGTTACATTCTATGGGATCACTGGTGCTGCTGTCCTTTCAGTGGTTTTCAAATCTAAGCTCAGAAAATTGAGTATGCTTGAAGCATATTAAATTGTGTTAATTCTGTGTTCCACTGTGTTTGTTCTGTAGATGCCGAGAACTCAATGTCAAACAACCCAGGTACTACTGTGGCAAGTCCTGTCAAGGTAAGCTAGCTACCTAAACTAGTATTTTCATGTGATAATTACAAACTCAGTTGCATTTTGGTGTTCAAAATAAATTTTGATAGTCGATAACTTTAACAGGCTACACTTACCAACTGTGTACAGTGTACGCACACTGACTTATCAACTTACCTCTGAGCTTATATACTTGATAACATTAAAGGTATAAAGTCACCTGTAATCTACATATGCCCATATATGGTCCAAGGGGCGTTCCTCAGTATTCAAAATGCCCATGCCAGGGCGCTGTTTTTAAAAAGCGGCCACCCTCTTAAAATCTGTGATTGGTTAGATTTTCTCTTTCCATGGTAACTGTGGCAAAATTGGAACAGGTGACAGTATACCTTTAATTTTCATAGGAACAAAAACCCAATTCATCATCTAACAAAACCCTGCAAACAACTCACAATATAATATGTGGTGTGAGCCAGCCAGACAACTTGCTAAGTAACTTTAGAGGTGCAATCTCCTTTGTTCAGTCGTTCTGAATCTGTGAAATCACTGTGTGTTTGTGTTCTCAGTGAGAGACTGGACTGACCGCCACAAGAAAGAGCACAAGGATTGGAAGAAGGTGGAAGAACCACTGTAGGATGACTACTGACCAGCACCTTGGCACTGGAGTGGTACTTGACTCAGTGGCCTTACTACACAGATATATTTGACTTCAATTATCTTGCTTGTTTAACTCAGTAGTTTCATGTTTTTTGGTCAACTCAAATTTCCTGTCAGTGTTTAGACATGTATGGATATGGGAAACCAATGTAGAAAGCTGTTACAATAATGAAGGTAGGTTTAGGCTAGTTTTTGTAACTGTATTTCTTGTTTCAATTCATGGTAAAACTCCTGACTTTGTGTGAGTATAGTTCTATGACTTTATGATGATGCTTTTTGTAGCGATGCTAAACTCATATTTCAGAGTGTTTTAAATGTACTCAAGTAAAATTTGTTAAGTCTTATCCGCCATTGTAACTTGTGCTGCATTACCATTAATGGTAGATTTTTGTGATTCAAAGTATCAAATACATGTACCAGTACCGTGAAGATGGATCTTTATAAGTCCATCAGTAATCATAGCTGTCTATGACAAAACCAAATGGATCATTATCATTATCCCAATAGACGTAAACATATATAATAACAACATATAAAGGCAGAAAAAGCATAGCCCTTCAATGTATAATCAGATGACAGTATAGCTTCCATTGACAAGCTTTATGACACTTAGCGATCCTTTGTGTTAAACATACTCAAACTACAGTATCGATATTAAAGGATAAAGTATTTACTCAAGATGTATGGGCACCGAACCAGCTGTATAGCAGTTGGAGTTTTGACAAGGAAAAGTCGCATTTGTCGTGGAAAATCTTGGAATTATTTTTGTACAACAGAAATGGAGGTGTTGATTTTGTGTATGTGGCATTCAGGCCCTGATTATCGATTTACATTTTGATGTAGCAACACTGTGTATGTGATGTTTGCAAAACATTTGAAACAGGTAAATGTATTGAAACTATGCTATGCAGACTATTCCTTACAACAAAAACTTGATCACGTACGGTGCTGTATCATAACAAAGAAGTACTATGAAGAATTATTACTTCTCAAAATATCTTAAAGCTTCAATATTAAAGTTTTTATTTCGGTGAAAGTTTGTCCAACTGTGAAAAAAGATTTATCTTATGCATGAAATCTAGATGCATTGTGTTAGTGTGTTCTTAGGCAATATATATATGTCCTAAGACTAAAGGTTGTTATGTTATTTTACATATTACATCGTATTGTAATAATTTGTGTTTCTACTTATTTAGAACGTTCACTTAGTTGTGATAGTATCCTATTTCCTGATGTTCAGCCTCAAAGGCACTCGTTAAAGTAATGTTGACAGATGTAGTTGTCACATCTGTATAATATACATTATCCTGCGTTTTGGGTTTGGAAAGTCGTGTGTGAGATACTGTGATTAAACAGGCAGTATAAGAATGTTATGGGGGCGATTTGTATGTGGATGTTTACATTGAAGTTAGGACTGCAATGAAAAAAAACAAAAAAAAACAGGCAGTATAATTGTACTTGTGTTTTCTTAAGGGTTTTTGTGCATTTAACATAAGATGTTATTTAGACAAGATCCATACAACTTTGCCGTGGTTTTATTCAGCTCAAGAAAATATGTTTAGTTGGCGAAATATATTAAAACTTGTTTTCTCTAATCTTAAGTCACTAGATTTGGAGAAATTGCTTACATTACTATAATTTTAGTTTTTGCCCAAGTGACACTTTCTGTGTTTATTTTGTTTGCATTTTAGATGTGTAATCACTTACATATTCAAGAAATAAAAAGCAATAAAATGAGAGCTTGGAAACTTCTACTTTCTTTCATGTGAGGAAAGTATTACCCCATACTTTTTCAAGGTAAGGCCAAAGTAATTAAATTCTTTGTTTTGCGTCCCCATCCGCTTAGGTTTTTAAGGTTTTCATGAAAAAAACACACTGAGTATTTGAATAGGAAATTTTAGGACATGACCGCTTAGCTTTTCAGAACTGATATTTTGTTACAATTTTTTTATTTGCTGCAATCAAATTACTGTGTTAATTTTCTTGTGTGTGTTTTTCAGCCGCGTAGACGCGTACCTTTTCCCATTTAGAGTGGACGCAAAACAAAGAATTTCATGACTTTGGCCTAACCAGAGAGCACAGTTGGCATGATCTTTTGTCCTCAAACTAAAAATTTGAGCCATGTGGTTTGTTAGACTTGATCAGTTCCATGCAAACCTATAAAAAAAGAATACATTTGCAACATTGTCTTACTGCTATTATGGTAATACAATGTGAGATTGGAGGCCATGTTAACTTGTATGTCCCGGTATCTCTTTGGTACCAACTTTAATACCAGGTGGCAGGTGACCGCTGCGAGATATTTTTGGAGTGAATGCAAGCTCGGTGCATGAAAAAAAATTCAATGCCTTGCAGTAGACTGAAAAGTATGTTAGCATTCCTAATAAGGCCAAGGTAATACAGTCTCAGGGCTGTTTTGGATGTTGATATGCGGTGCTGATTATACAAGAAGTGAAACCCTATGCAGTAAGTAATAGACTGTTGAGTTGAGGTCTTGAAGATTGGCTTGTTGCTGTTGCCTTGGGCTCTATCTATCCCTTGCCAACTGTTGGTGGCGCTGTGAAGGGAAGCAAGATTGTACAATGATTGAGTTACAGGTGGTGTGAGACAAACTGCAAGGGGTTGTCCTGTATTCAGCTGTGTGTATGGGACCCATACAACAGGTCTACTGCTGTGCACAACATATCCCAACATCCCTCTAACATGTCCAAATTTTTAAAATGGCAGTTGTACTGATAAAGGTGACAGTGGCCAAAGCACCTTTATACTGGAAAGCTACAATAGTGGCCTATGAGGATGTAACAAGTGCACAATTTGTGTCACATTTGCTGGACGTTCATCGGCAATTTCTGGGAAGAGGCGGTGTTTATCCACAACAAAGTCCAGCAGCAGCAGATGGGACGACCCCCCCCCCCCCCCACCCATTTAATTATGAAAATGATGGTGTTAAAAATTATACATACAAATATGAAGGATGAGTATATACAGTGTATTGAGTCCTTGGGAGTGTGTTTGGCTTTCAGTAACCTATGATTGCAGTGATTTTATAGAGTATGACTGACTAGACAGGTTGTTTTGGATTCAATTCTGGACCTATGTAACAATAGTCCGTTCTGTGACCAAAAAATCTTATCTAACTAGGTTGACACGACAAGCATTGCCCATAAAGGGAAGAGCAAAATGCTGCTTCAAAAAAACCTGGCAAGACCTTTCTCTGTAGACTAACAGAGCTGCCCTGATGCAGTATGTGGTGTGCCATGCTTCAGTCAATGAGCTGTTACACTTAAACCATAAAAACTGACATTTAACAAGGTGGTTCATGTTTGGCATGTTATTTTATTTAGAAAATCACAAACAGGTAACAAGAAGTATAAAAGTGTACCATTAAATCCTGTCCTGATGGACACCCTCTAATCAAGACACTGTCCATTGAGGAAAGATTCTTGAGACAAGTTCCAAATTGAATGAAATTTTCCCTTTCTATTAAAAACACCTCTCTATTATAGACACTTGCTATTCCGAGGGGTGTCCTTAACAGACAGATATCACTGTAAAACTTCATAGAAAGGTCAATGCACTAAAAATTATGTACTTTCAAATTAATTATTGCTGTCAATTTCACATAATCATGAGTAATTTAATGTATTTGGATAAAGCATGGTCTTGTACCTCCTTTTTCGCAATAATATCAAAAGTTCTCACCACAGAGTAACAGGTCCCTGAATTCCTATTTGTAACAGAGGTGAACAATGCAATCAATGGACTTAGAACAGAGTAAACTGTATGTTCAGTGCAGCTCCATTAAAGCTTCAGTGTAATGACATTCAAAGAGTAATTTCTAGGAGATAGGAGGGTTTATGAGACTGAACGAATATATATCTTAAAACAGAGACTAACATCTCTCTTTCCTATGAGTATATTGAGCATTGCTAGAAAGCCCACTTCTGTTTGGTGGTTCTATTGCCATATCATTGTGTTATCATTTTCTTGAACTGTGAACATAACTTTGTGTAAAAGAAATTGAAAGAAGTGATCAAACAATGTTTTGATGTCACTACGTTTTCCTTTGAGGTAGACTTCAATGTATTGCTCACAGAAAAAAAAAATTGTGAAAATATGTTGATTCTGCATTTTGTCCAGTTTTGCACAAAATCCACTTCGCCATATTCATTTAGCAGGCATGGTGACCCCTTATTTCATGATGAGATTTTCATGACACTGATGAGAGTCAGAAACTACGCAATCCCATTAAAATCCTTTCAGCATCACAACTGATCTTAAATCCTTGATCATTCTGTTAATGAAGGTATGTTTTGGTACAGACAGTTGTATGTGTCCATATATCCACAGTCCCTGTGATGTAACTGTCTTGTTGACACAGATGTGAACCATCCATATGTGACATGACTGCTCAACAGGTAGTTGTGGCGATTGTAAACTGAAGCAACTACGCTGTTTAATTTCTGTGGCAAGTGGCACATCTGTGTTACAATTGGCCACAGCTGTTCACTGTCGTGCAGTGAAGTGATGTCATCCAGACCTCTGTATGAACTTGACAATCTCCTTGATGACATCCTGCATGTTGCCATCGATTACACTGTGATGGAGAGGTGGTTTACTGACGACGCTGGACAGCTCAGGATGAAGGAGAGGCCTTGGTTTCAGAGCGGCCAGCTGCTTAAATTGTGAGGCTGGATCGCTGGTTGTGACCGACTGACCCAGACACTGCAGAACATGGGGCGCAAACTTGGCATAATGGGCGGTGGCAGCAATCACCATGGGGATATCTCCAGTGTTGAGTTTATCAGCCACGACTTTGGCAACAGCAGTGTGCGTATCCATCAGATATCCTGGTCACAAACAGAAACATACATCATCATCATCATATATGTACTGACAGCAAGCTCACACTCAACTCTACCAAACCAGGAAAGAATGAATGGATACAATAGTTTTGGAAATAGTGATCAAGAAGTGGGCCTTTGTGCCCAAGAATTCATACAATATTATGTTAATATTTTGCCTGTACTGAAATGTGTTTGGTCTTTTGTTCTAATCTATTAATCATTTACAAAAAGAAATTTGAAATTGCAAAAGCGATGCTACATGTAAGTCACTGGGCTCCAAGCACTAATTCTATTTGTTGAATCTGTATAGATTTCTACAAGACTCCTCAGGGTATTATTTTAACCAATAAATGCTATAATATGGAAATTTGGTTGTTGAAGGTAAAATCAAATGGATTACTCTTACACATCTCAGTATTTCGGCACTTCCTTCTATTGAAAAGAAATTTTGAAAATATGTTTTTAAAGTGTTATTGCCATGCTCAAACGGACTTGGAAATCAGTCTGTATCAGCTGTTTGGTCAATCACTGTTGAATCTCAGAGTGGGTAATATTGTTCTCATGATTAATAGGACAGTGTTTGTACCTGTTTCTTTGAAGACTGTTGCTATGGTTTCACAACATTCTTGTTCATTGCATGTCCCAGCAATGACATCAGTCTGAATTTTTTTCAAGATCTGAAATACAAATGATCATGATACAGTGTCTCTGCGCGCTCTCTATAGTATTGTGAGGGGCTGAAAATTGCATGAAACAAGGCTTTCGGAGAGAGGGCGAGGAAACTTTCCAAAATATTGTATGTTGGGCTGAAAAATTAAAGATATGTCAATTACCAATACCTCAGTGTTCAATTTCTAAAATATGTCACATTGTATGTATTCCATGTGATGTCAAAGAAGCTTATACCATAAATAAATGAATATGATACAATGTTAAAAAATTCAATTGTATTTGATTTGCATTTCAATGTATCCTGGCCAATATTCTACCAAGGGAGATTCTGTCAAGTAATCAGAAATTATACAGTGTACCAGCTGGGGACCTTGAATATCCAAATAAAACTTGAAAATCAAACTAATGTTCTCATTTTGACCCAAAATAATGGTCAGTCCATCAGACTACGCATCACAGACTAGAATAACAATCACTTTGCTGTGCAGCAGGACACGCTTACAGTTTGCCTCAAACTGGTAATGAAGCACATGTATATCACTGGAGATTTCAATGCTAAAGATTGCTGACATTACTCATTGGCACATATATATGGCAACTGTGTGACCTGGCTGCATTACTGAAGATGAGATGCACCAACATATGATTGTTGAAATTGCGTTCCCAATGGCAATCCCTACCTCGGGTGAGACTTCAAAATACTTTTGAGTTTCCAATGACTTGTAATACTGACAAACTGTTCTGCTGTCACCACCGGTGACTAAATGTAAAAATCTGGAAGAAAGTTTATAAAAAGAATTACTGATGACCCTCTTCTTTGCTGTTTGCATTCACAGAAAACAGATTTGAGTGCTTCGACAACAACACCTTGCGTGACCATGAGGGTAATTTACTGCATCTTTATACAGGTTTTGTGATAGCTGTCCAGGAAAAGCAGGCGGGCAACTCAATTAGAAATTCACATTCCGGTATTCATATATGTCCGATCATTTTTGGCAGTCCATGTACCCTTGCCCATATATGAGTGGTTAGTCCTTGTACCGGTATAACTTCTTCAATGAACTAAGATCAAAATCCTCAATGACAGCATTGTATAAAGATATATCAAGTAAAATGTCTGCGCAAAGCTATAAGTGAAATTTTATTGGTTTTTGGTGTTTTACCTTTCTAAATTGGATGACTTGAGAATATCAATTGCGGGTGATATGGTTTGATGCAATGACCTGTTTCGTAAATCATAGATACCAGTGTTCAGGAATGTTGTCAGGATGTTGTTGTTGTTGGATGCGCATATGAATCTTCGGATTGGAATACCCATGGCCTATGTGTGTTAAACAGAAGATGATTATTGAAAGAAAGTCATTTCAGGAGATAGTTATCTTTTTTGCAGAACAATTTCACCACATCTGTGAATCATCTAGACGACTTGAATCTTAGCATACTAAATATTCAAAACACAGATGTAAGCAAAGCAAGTGGTATTATGTCTTGGACCACTGTATCAATGGACTACCGTTCCACCTGTCCAATAGATTAGCCAGTGACTATACTGCACTCAGCACTTGCATGAGAGGGACTGCATGCAGGCGTATACCTACAGTAAGCTTGACTTGAATGCAATTTTGTTGACGCTGGTCCAGAGACCACCAAACTGTGAATAGATTTGGTCACCCCTGAAACAAGTTTTGGACTGCATGAAAATGAAAGTCATCTGTATACTGCATGATAAATGCAATGTTTTCATACGGGCCCATTTTTTTGTAAGTTCTCATTTATTCTCATTCTATTATTTGCAACATTGTCAGCATGTTTTTTCTTAAGAAATGTTTAAATTTGTAGGAAGAGAAAAGTTTTAGTGTTTTGGTAGTCTCAGACACTGAATTTAACGAATTTGTGGTAACATGGCTGAGCTATCTGAAGAAAAGATAAGCAAGTGGTTGTACAGTAATGTATATTTATCAAGAACCAAGCAGTCACTTAGGAAATGCATGACCAACACATACATCACTGACCTTGGCTACTGACCTTACCGGTAGTTTGTCTGCACACTGCCCATACCAGGGCAATGATATCCCCGTAATATGAGTCAGTATGATACAACAACAGAAAACTAAATAAAACAACTGGGCAAATGCATCCTCAAACATTTCATGGCTTATAACAAGCCCTTGACAAAAAACTGTTTAATATACATAAATTCCTGTTGTTTCGTCATTGTGAAAATGGCCAACAGTTTGGCTTACGATTTCTAAAAGCGCTTTTTTGTTTTAAAATGGTTCCTGAAATAAACTATTATGGTCATATGGAATTCAAAATAACAGTTACTCTGGTCAGTGATTTGACACAGAACAGGTTTGCTCATGTCAACTGACCAGTACAGGTAAACTGAATGCAGTTGATGATATTTACCTTTGCGTACACAGCTCCTTGAATGTTACCAAAGTTACCAGTGGGTATGCAAATGTCAATGGGATCACCCACTGAGATAACGTTTTGATTGACCAGGTCCAGATAAGCTGAGGCATGGTACACAACCTGAGAGGAACGACCAAATAACTTGAAATAAGCATAACACTGAGAAAATTGTGAAATATGTCACAGTAAATGAAGCCAGGCTCAACCACTTTAACTTTTTCAGCTTGCTCTTGATGGGATAAAACATTTTGGTATTAACCCTTTGAACGCCAGAGTCTATTTTTGTCCCCTCTATAAAATAAACCCAAGTCAATGTTTCTCAGATTTTTGCCAAAATTTTGAGAAAAAACTATAGCCAATGAATTGTGATGTCCATTTGGTCCAAAATTATCAAAAAATTACTGAAAAATTCATAAAAATTGGTAAAATTTTGCACTAAAATTTTGGCGGGAGAAAATTACAGCACTCAAAGGGTTAATGTTGGAAGACTTTGAAAACACTGGACTAAAACTTGACACCGTACTGCACTGTATCATGTACCCTGATGGTTATCTTGGATGTCCACATACAGGCAGGGTTATTTTCATGTTTGTGATTTAATTGCTCTGCAGTGGTGATCAAAATACCGCCATACATCTTATTACATAAGATTACCTGAGGTAGAAGCCTGCCCCAATTGATTGAGTTGGCAGCAGTTAGTTTCACGTTGTAATTCTCTCGGAGATGGCTAATTAACGTGACATCGTTAAAAATTTTCTTAATCGCTGTCTGGCAGAAGTCAAAATCTCCTCTCACTCCTGGCAACAAAAAAGTAACAAGAAAGTTACTTTGTCGCACCAAAGTGATTGTGTACATTCCTCCATACTGTAGATGAATTGTCTATGTAGTGTGAAGTGAATACACTTAGTAGTGAATACTGAAAAGTTATGTTTATAAGATCACTGGATTGACAGGTGAAAAATTTTGACAGCGTAAATAAATTCTACAAGTAGAACTGTCAATGCACAGTACACATTATTATCACAGTGGCAGAATGTGTGATTTCTACTTGTTGATCTGAGTTTGCTGGTAAGTGTTACAAAGGCCTGTTGACCATTTTTGGAGAAGTAACTTATAGTAAAATATATTTCCACTGTTGACATTGCCAAGAATAACACCATGATCACAAGTTCCTGGTGCTTTATATACTACCAGCACTCCTAGTTGACACAATACTTTACTTGCCAACAACGTGCGCGTTGTCACCAGGGGTTGCTCTCATTTGTACTTTTTGGATTTCACTGACACCATCTTCAGGGAATAGCACCATCACTGACTGATTGGAATCTCCTGTGGGGGGCAAAGAGGGATGAACTTGATGGATGAGGATGTTCACTTGAACTTGGTTTTAATAATGGCTTTCATCTAACTTCTCTTTCATTCTTAGATATAACCCTGCAGCCCCTCTTCCATCCCAAGGCACAAACCTGCCCATTGTTCAGTTTTTGTAAAGTCTGTGAGTTCAATAAATGATATTCATCATACAGTAGCATGGCAGGATACCATATACCACACAGGAAGAACTGACACAAATCACGCTGAACAACTCTAAATCAGAACACACAGACACAGGACTGCTTTGGCTATTAATCCAGTCACATTTACGACCAAATAGTTGTCATTTCAAGGAGAACTTATTTATGAAGTACTGTAAGTGTGGAAGAAATGGAAAAAAATTCAGATGCAATGCAATGTCTTTGAAAATGGAATTTTGGTAAAAGAAAATTTGAATAAAATTGGAGTGGGGAAAATTAGCAGTGTTAAATGAATGGCAGCTTATGCTTGTTTATTTAGTAAGATGAAGTGTGATCTTAATTCCTCTTACCAGAATATCGAGAAAAGCCATCTAAAACTGCACTTCCAGTGTCACCTGATGTAGCTACCAGAATCAAATACCTGTTCCAATAAAAAATACTGTAAATCATTGGTCTTCAGAAGAGGATCAACATGCACCGATAAAACATTGTTTCTGTGTACCTCTTCAGATCAAGTCATCCTTCAAATCAGGTAGTCATGGCGATTACTGTCACACACAGGCATTGCTGTCACATACACCAGCACATGCTGGTCAAGTTAGCAAAATCATCACGTTTAACCCTTTCACCACCATGGTTCTGCCTAAAGTCAATTGATGATTGCATTGGGATGAACAGGTCTACAAGAGAAGTTATTGGTAATCATGCCAGTATGTATGTTTAAAGGAGTCTATAGATGATCATGTCTGTTATGTGTTCCATGGGACAATATACGATACTTTACTTGTTTTCAACCAATTTATCCCACTGAACAGTGATGGAGATGAAGCTGGCTGGAAGAGGGTAAAAGTAATTATTATCTTTTCAAAAGTGCCATAAAACTCTGTATGCAATTGTTTGGGATCAGAAACATGATTTGGCAGATACAGACAATTTCACTCAACCTCACACACTTAACGCATGGAACCCAGTCTTACAAAAGAGATGCAGTCTCAATTGCAATTGTAACTAATTGGGCCTATAACAGACATACTTGAGATTAAAGGTTGACATCCAATGTTACAATAGAGTATCAAAGTTCAAAATTAATGACAACCATATAAACATTACATTCATCTCAGCGTTCTGTTATTTGCATTAGATAACACATCCATGTACATAATACCATACATGTATAAAGACACCATGTTGGCGAGGTCAAGTGAAATCCTCTGTAGGAGTCTCTGTGAGAAGCTCCATACATCTGACAACTGATAAACACACCTTGTACTCTCACATTTGACGGCTTCCCTGAAGAACTGTGGCATGAGCTGCAGAGCTGCGTCTTTGAATGATGCCGTGGGACCATGAAACAGTTCCAGCAGATACTGGTTTCTCTCCAGGTGCACCATGGGTACTACTTTATTGCAGTTGAAACTGTCATAGGCACTGTCAATCATGGACTTCAGATTGCTGTGAGACAAGTCCGTTGGGTTAATCCATTGTTCCAGTATCCTCAATGCTCTTTCCTGATATGAGCAGCTAATGAGACGATTCCACTGAGTTGTTTGCAAATGAGGTATTCCTGATGCTGGGACATACAGTCCTCCGTCGCCAGCGAGTCCCTTGCGGATAACCTGGTTGAGGTTCATTTGATCAGACTCCGCATTTTTAGAATTTCTTGAGGACACATAACCCTGTCTGTCGTCGAATCTTTCCAATGCTTTCATAATTTTATCGGCAATACTCTCAAGGCTGTCATTTTCTGCGCAAATGACTCGAATATCATAGCTCTTTTCGTAAAACTGCTGTCGGTATTTGAGAATATCTGCCATGCTGACTCCCGGTCTCTGACCGACAATCCGGTCGACTTTCATTCTCTCCAGTCTGTTCAGAATGTCTTGAAGTGGCACATCGAGGAATACGACGATACCAGACTTGGATATATGCTCCATAGCTTCCTGGTGCATCGGGTTTGATCCAGTCAGTGAGATGACAGTCTTGTGCCTGTTGAACTGTAACAGCGCTTCACCTTCCAATTGAAGAAATCTTTCAGGGCCAACTTCTGAAAGCTGCAAAATAGGGTGCACAGTCAGATGCAGTCTACAAATGTGAAATCACAGCCAGGATGTTTAATTACATTCTTGAAATTCTAAAGATCAGATCTATCCTAAAGGTTTTCAGTTTCGAGCAAGTGAAAATGTATGTGGAAACAGTAATCCCTGCTAGTGAACGGTGTCCAATAGAGCTTTCTATATAGAAAGATGCTGCATAGTTCTTGTTGATCCAGTAAAGTTATGATCGTACCTAAGTAAGTTTGCATTAGTGTTCTTTACCATACCATTTGATTCTGAGAGGGCGCACATGCACAATAATGTTTTCATGATTTCCCTTTCAATTTACCTTGGTTCCAAACCATTACTAAATCACAAGTCTTGTGCCTCTAGGACAGATGTTCAAATTCTCAAACTTTTACAACAGAATTTTTGGTCTACCACTTGTGGGGGCTTATTTGGAAGCTCACTGAAACTAAATTTTGCAATAGCTTATTTTCTCTGAAAATTGAAAATTAGATTTTTCCCGATAGAGCTAAAATTGAGATGACGGCCATTGTGAATATCAATTGTCGGAAAATATTGGGGAATTTGTGCCTCTAGTACCAGATTTTACATGGTGACCCCTAATCTTTATTCTTGATTTCCAAAGGGAATGATGAAAGTTATCTTAACCCTTTCACCACCATGGTTTGTCCCAAATCCATTGTTTTCTATGGTAAAGTTGGACCTTTATACAGGGAACTGGGGGAAGGATTAAAGTTTGAGCAAAAGTTTACTGTGGTTTTACGACTTATCCGGACACCAAACTTGCTAATTACCCAGCAACTTCGCTGACGATATTGAGACTTTGATCGGTAATTACCAAAGCACTTTGGTAATTCACCTCAAACTTGATACTTGATCTGGCTGCATGAGTGCTCCATGGGGTACACAATGTGTATACAAAGTCACTGATAAGTATCATACTAGTGCCATAAACTAATTTGTGACCAGGGGTTGGCATTCCACTGAACAGCATTCCTCAGTAAAACCAACATATGTACATGTGTGCTGTTCATCCGTGTTACATGTAAAACTCAACTACGGAGAGGTTAGGAGAGTATAATGGGTCATAAGAGTTTGTTAAATTACTTTTCAGAGCAGGAAAACTATTACTAATGTTAAAACAAGCTGACATTGGAATTCCTGTTACAGCATTGTGAGGAAAATCCTACATTATCCAGTTTATTTAATCCTATGACACTCTGTCTCCGTCACCTAAATAGAATATTCCCACTCCACGCATCCGCCATTGGTTTTCCTCCTCTAAAACCTGCAGTTTCATTCATTTGAAGCAATTATCCTTTCATCTGTGAAGAGTTTTTACCGGTGACTATTACAACTTTCACTGCCAGTTGTTGTTTTCATAAGATGCAGACCATTGATACTGAGTACACTGAGTTGCTTTTACGTGCAGGCAATGCAGATGCCACTTCACAGTTCACACTGTGCTGTTGATCGGCAAAGTACAAGACGTCTTTGTTTCACTTTTTTATGTCAAGATATGATTCATGTTACAATTTTACCAAATGTCACTGATGGGATTGTGTTTTCAATTTCATTTGATGCAGGGATATGAAATACTGTGTCAGTTTAGCTCGGAATCATTGCTGAGTTTTGCTGCCTTTTGGCAATGGTTGTCTATCAGCATAAATGTGATCGAGGAATGCCCGTTCATGAAGATAGAGAGATTGAAAATCTTTTCTGTATTCAAGCTTCCTTTACAATTTCTTCAGGTGTAAGTCGATTTAGGAAAGTGATTGAAAGTTTGAGTGGTGTTCAATAAATCAGCACGAATTGAGCAGAAAAAGTATTTAAGTAGGACTGTTCAATCAGACATGATGTCCATTGAAGTTACAGAGATCTTTTTGGTGCAGTGGGCAGGTTTACTGCAATGCAAGTTGTATTTGTCCTGTGCCATTTTCATCACTTTGTTCAGCAATTTTTTGTATGGGTACACTGTTGAAAACTTTGAGTGCAAACTCATGTCTCAAATTGGTTTATGCTATCACTGTATGCACTGAGATGTCGGGTCTGTGTTTACACTTTGCCACCCATGGAGTTACTGCAGCCAGATCAAGTATCAAGTTTGAGGTGAATTACCAAAGTGCTTTGGTAATTACTGATCAAAGTCTCAATATCATCAGCGAAGTTGCTAGGTAATTGGCAAGTTTGGTGTCCGGATAAGTCGTAAAATAAATGTAAGTAAATGTACTATGATATCGTATAACTAGACTGGCTGATATCAGTCGCTCGAGGGCGCTTTCAACGCTCCCCTGGAAGCGTAGAGAACACAATTGAGCAACAGATCTGTCAGTCTAGAGTACAGCTAACTTGGGAAGTTCTTCCTCCAAGCATTTACTGGAAGCTGTATTATTGGATGAATGTCTGCACAGTTCAATGGAATGGGACAGATGCGTGCTTTGAGAGCTATACTAATGCATGTAGCTCAATGGAGAGAAGCTACAGCAGTATCAGAAGACAGAAGAGCATATCAGATGTGTACGTGTGGGATCGTTGAAATTACAATTTCAAATCCAATTGTAACAAAACATTATAAATTGTTTGAAGTACAAAGATGAATTCAGGCATGAGAATTTAGGACAATTTCAAGTCAAATCGGTAATCAACTTCAAAAATGTCTTATTCATAACCTGCCTAGGGTGCAT
The DNA here is from genome assembly GCF_041260155.1 of Ptychodera flava. Taxonomy (NCBI): domain Eukaryota; kingdom Metazoa; phylum Hemichordata; class Enteropneusta; family Ptychoderidae; genus Ptychodera; species Ptychodera flava. Next base: position 23,054,145 of record NC_091933.1, on the reverse strand, counting down.
TAATACATGTTTTGCTACATTTTTTTGGTTGCAAGTCCCCATCCCTGGCAATAGTAAGCGCTGTGCAGCCTAGTTAAGTTCCAGATTCCTTGGAAAACAGCGAAGGGTTATCTTACTCAATCAGGGAGGGATGGAATTTACTTTCCGCTTTCTTAAATCGTAAAAATCTAAAGACAGCAGGATTAGATTAAAGAAAAACAGTCACAATGAATTTGCATTGGTAAACAGTGAAGTTGGAGGAAATTGAATGAAAAATGAGAAAATGTTCTATTGTATGTTTGCATGTGAAGTAAAAGTCGATCTGTGCAATTCTACAGATGATTTCATGTTTGCAGTCAGAAGAAAGTAATAAGGACACTTTGGAAAATAGTAGATTACCTTATTTCCAACAGTAGTTTTCCAAGAAGGTTCCAAGTGATCATCATCAATGTCAACTACTGGCATTGACAATGATTTTGCAATCATTCTTCCCAGCGTTGTCTTGCCAGCACCAGGACATCCCATCAAAATGACATTTCTGTCTTTCTGTAAGAGGGATAAATTTGTACAGTGATTATCGGTACATCATGACAAAATTTGACGGGAAATCTGTGAAAAGATATCTACAGCTCGTATAGACTTATCATGCAGATCTGAGTTGAAAAAAGTTTGTTTCCAGTCTTGATTTATGTGCATACGATAACAATAGCCTTGATTTCATAAATTTTTGTCAAAAAAGTATAAAAAAAAACTTTGCTGAGCAAAACTTGCTAAAATGTTTTTCAGTCATTCTGATTTAAAAAAAAATCACATTTAAGCTGTCAATAAAAATATTCTAGTATGCTGTGGGAAGTAGAACAAGGAACTGCAGCTGATACACAGAACAAAACATACTGAAAAATTGGACAAAAGGAACAGCTAATGTCCCTTTTACAATTATGTCAATTATGTTCAGTTTTCTTGACAGGTGAAAGAAGTCATCCTGTTTCCAAACCTTTTTTATGTGATCGCTGTTTTTCTGATTTACACGATGTTATTTTCCTGCAAGGGAAAATATTTCAAACAGCAACCCTTCCCTCCGAGAAAAAAACACAGACACACACAGACAGACATATAAACGCTCTGCTTTAGCATCGTGCACTGTAATTTCCCAAAAGGACATCTGTATACTTCGAGATATATATATATATATATATATATATATATATATATATATATATATATATATATATATATATATATATATATATATATATATTAACAGTATATGTATATATATATAGTATATATATATATATTATATATATATAATATATATATATATATATATATATATATATATATATATATATATATATATATATATATTATATATATATATATATATATATATATATATATATGTATGCATCCACATACATCTTTTTATATGTCTACATTTTTTTTTTCGGCAATGTATTAAAATCCCGAACTTGTAAGCTTGGTCATACCATACCATGGACCTAAAAAAGAAGGATTCCTTTTTAAAAGGAATCCTTGCTCCATGGTCCGGTCATACGGGGAGATTGAACGAAGGATTACATAACATTCGGTATTCGCAAGTAGTGAAAGTACCTCTGGAGTCGATACTTACCCCATATTTAACATCTATCGAAAATGTTCTTGGGCCTTGGACAGTTACACCGAAAAGAAACCTTGCATTGATTGCCGTAACTTTGTGTGTCTTACTCTTGACAACGGCTACGGCAATGCTGTGCCGGGCAGCTATTCGGAAAGTGAACATCATATGTGGAAACGATTGAACTTCACTCAGGACCGCTCAGAATAGGGTAAAATTTGTTCGTCGTATTCGGCACAGGTCTTGTTTACGCTAGGGATGTTCAAATTTTAGCCATGGCGGTAAATTCTGTCAGTTTTCTCAAACGATCAACATTATAACGATAGCATCACTGATGAGTCGACAGCACACACGATGCAGGTGTGTGAATATGTAAACGAGCGCAAACCTCACTCGCGCCGCGCCGAACCGCGAATGCGTGGCAGGGGTTCAAAGTTCGAAGGTCAATCAGCTGACATCCATCCTTTGGCACGTGTAGGATTATGGACGACCGCTGACTTAGCTCGACAATCCCGGTTTGTTGGCATTGTTTTCACAAGATATTTTCGGTGAAGTTACAACTGTGATAAACTTCATGTAGTATGTACTTGTTAACTGTTTCATTCAGTGTCCTACCTCATAGATATTATTGTAATAGGCCGAAAATAAGACTTTGCCATACGTCTATGCGTCTTTCCTTAAATCGAAAGGACCGTGTCACACAATGTGTAATATCCGTACGATCAACCATAACGCAATTATTTTATTATTATTGTTGTTGTTATTATTGTTGTTGTTGTTGTTGTTAATATTAGCAACCATTTTCAGTATTAGACAGCGAAGCCACTGCAGTGAACTGCAATAAAACTGCTTACACTAATTAGTTTCAGCTGTAGCCAGCTGGCAAAGTCGACAACACTGTATCAGAGAGTTTGTCTGGGGAAGTTGAAATAAACAAGATTTGTACATGGACCAGTGCATGGTAATGTTACATTGTATCTTATTATCTTGAAAAGTGAACACGGGATGCCAATCGTAAACTCTCATTTACAACCCCAGACAGAGCTAGTTTTGCCTTTGGACAAGCAGAATTTTTGTTTGTATCAAGTAGCCTTGATCAACAATAAAGTGGCCACGGGTGTAACAGAAACTGCCCAGGTATAACACACTACACGCCAATCTGCCAGCTGGCTACAGCTGAAACTAATTACATGTAGTGTAAGCAGTTTTATTGCAGTTCACTGCAGTAGCTTCGCTGTCTAATACTGAAAATGTACCTCAAATGGTAGTAGTTATGGTTTACTATCTGTCCGCCTACTTCTCCCTAACACTTGCCAACCTATAATACTCCTCCCTCATAATACCTATAATAAAATGCAAAGCATGAAACCAGTATGTCCCTGTAGCTTCAATTTCCAAAATGTCTACAAATTACATCAGGATTGCTGTTAAAATCTTGACTCCTGGGCCAAGCCTAAACTTTCCACACTCAACCATCCTGGCAAATACCGTGTGGCACAATGTGTAACAAGCTGGCAAATCAAGTTTTCACAATATATCATGCCCTCCGTCATCAATAATCCTTTGAAAAACCTAGCACTTGGTGTCATGAGATTCAGAAAATGAACTTCCAATGACAAAACCTAGCACTTGGTGTCATGTGATTCAGAAAATGAACTTCAATTTGGTGTCATGTGATTCAAAAAATGAAATCAGCAAACCACGTGGCCTGTACAGAAATCATTGGTTCACAATTACGATATTGCTGTAAAATAATACTCTTTCCACTCTAGAATTTTTCAGTCCTGTTTGGGCAAACTCTGCAAAACCATAATAATAATTATTTTCCTTCTGGTATTATTACATACTGCAATTTGTAGCTCTTTATTTGTAAGGAGTGTGACAGCGATAAAGTAAAAATGATTTCAGTACAAGCACGAGGAACCGACTGGTACTATAGCCACACAATTTTGACCATTTAAGGGTCTAGGTTACTAAGGCCTAATATACATGTATGATACAAATACTACTACTACTGCTACTAATTCAGTTCATTTTACCTAAACTATACTTACCCTTAAACAGTGTTGATCAACTTCAGAACAGCAGAACACCTGAAGCCCAGTAGTACTGTATTAAAAGATAGCTTTGTTTTGCCACTTTTAAATTCACATGGATGCACAAGGGTTTCAGAGATAATGACATTAGAGAGCTAAAGAATGTTGGAAATTGTGCCACAATTGATATTCAATTTATGATCCATAAGATACTCCACCATGTGCGGTGCTCATGGTAATATGCATGGTAGATGTGAAAAGGATTGAGGTAAAATTTGGAATTTTTTCATCATCAGCCGTCAACACCATAGCAGATCGAGACACACGATTGACCATGAGTGACCAGGAAAGTTCAAGCAGTGGGAGCAGTTGTGAATCTGAGTCTGAATCAGAAGTTGAGGCCGAATCGAATGATGGGCCACCACCGACTCAGACAAAGATGAAGTAAGTTCAAGTTAGCTTGATCTCGTAGAGTTTCTTAACATACTGTATTCCTGTGTAAAAAAGTTGTGCAAGGCTTTGGATAGATCTGTACCTCCAAGCAAATCTAAGCCTGGGAATAAGATAACCAAAAACACAACTTCTTGATTTAGGGACTATATTCAGGTATATCATGCCTAAATTACTGCTGAAATTATGGCAATTCTCTATTACGGTTTGGACATTTGAAAATTTACTTGAAATAATAGATTTCAAGATACCATTCTTCAAAAAGAATGGTAACACATATAAACCACAATTTTCTATGTGAGCCAATTCTGTGAAGGGTGTTTTTTACAGTGGCTGTCCATCCTGGCCCAGCGTGACGTCACCCATTATTGTGCAATATCAAGTATACCATACACTTTCAAGAATTTGAAGTAAAGTTGAAAACATTCCATGCCATTTATTTGTTTATTTTTGCCTAACATGTACACAGGTTTGATTGTCCTGATGACTTTGCAGAAGTGAGTTACCATGACAGCAGTGGTCCAACAGTGGAGGATATTGGACCGGGCAAAGAGTTGTGGTTGATAAGGATGCCTCATAATGTAAGTTTCCCCATTTTTAGGTCTTGGTCAGTCACCATGTCACAAACTTTGTAGACTCTTTCACACCTTTAATATTGGCTACGTAGTGTCACCATACCTTCCTGCTCTCAACAATGTTTAAAGTCAAGCTTAGCGAACTGGCACAGTTTGTTAAAGTTTTGCCACTCATTATAAGAGGGCCTGAGCCTCTTTCAACCTGACCAGTGATGAACATCATTGTAAATAAAGTAAAGATAATAAGCTGTGTGGTGGATAAAGTGCAGTTAAAGAAAGCCTTTCAAATGCCACTCATAACCACATCATGTATGGTATAGTCTGGCTGCGGTATGGTACAACTATATTGTGGTTGATCAGAATGGTAAGCAATACACAGAAAAATATGGATAGGTAGTGTAATTTATGTCGATTTTTGATGTCAAACTTTTTTCAGATGTTCAAAACTTGCTTTTATCATGTTTGTTCAGCAAGTTTGACGTGAAAACAGCTGGGAGCACTATAGTCCCAATTCAGTTTGATTACATGTACATGTAGGTAAATCCCATGAACTGTCACTGCAAAATGTCTATTAGTATGTTTCTTAAGTTATAGATAAATTCAAAGTATAGAAAATAAGCCATTGTAGACACATTGCTGTGTTTGTCATGTATAATTGATATCAGTTTAATGGCATGTAAAGCTGTCTTACCAGCCTGCAACGATGCATTTCAATGTGCTCTTCTATAGTTTGATGCAAGCAAACTGAATGGTCAGACCGTGGTCTTGGATGGAACTCAACGTATTCGTCAAGAAGGTGACTCGGATATAGCATACGAAGTCCAGTCATCGACAACAAAATTATCAGAGGTAACTCCACCACAGTTCTTTGATAAGAAACACTCCCAAGTAATATTAACTTATTCGAGATGAATCAATCTAACACCTTGTTCAGATAGCATTATGAGAGTTATGCATTTTTTAGTTCTCTTTCTTCCAAAGGGTAGCAGCCCATGATGGTTCTACTCCGGAATAGTTCTTTTACCGGTTCATGATGCAGTGCATGCCAGTGTATACAGAGCATACGTTATGCAAGGAATTTTTAGCCGTATACATGCAGGGTGTGTTACTCATAGAACTCTATGGTATATTGCACCCTGACGTATATTTTCGTCGTGAGAATATACTCGTGGGCATTATTTAGCATTAGCAAATTTGTGTCATTCTTCTATAACAATCCGTTATACAACACAAATCAGTATGCTTTCATTGTTTTGAGTGTATGTATGGTGTTTTATATACTAGTAGCCACTGCAATGCATTGTGGGATAACTGGGAAAAGGTCTATAAAAAGGATGTGAGGCATTGTACAGATTCAGAATGCCCAAAAGATCATGTGATGGTGGTACAAACCAACCACTGTGTGCAAATGTGAGTCCGAAATACACATATTTCACTGTGTGTTTGCACGTGTTGGTTTGATGCTCCACTCAATTTCCAGGGCAATTCTATTACCAAGTTATGATTGAATGTATGTGTAGTCAAAAGTCATTATTGCCAATTTTCAATAAACCTTCAGTATTACGCTACAGTCAAAATAGGATTACCATACTCTTTATTCTGTACATTTTATTTCTCAGACTTCCAATCTCAGTGTACTGCTGCCTTCAAGAAAGAGCAAGAGACTTGCTCCAGGTAAGGACTAATTTCTGATGAAACCATTCATCAAGATACCTGTCAGTCAAAAAATACCTCAATTATACGGTGTCGCTCACATTTGATCAGAATTGGTACATACCAGTATGGGTACCAAAGATCAACAATAAATGTTGTTTCTATTTGTTCAGTGCAGGAAAATTCTACGTTGATGTTATGACAATAATTTCTGCACAGTACAACCAGAAAATCAACAAGAATGACAGAAGTTTGACATACTGCTACAGAGAAATTGATGTTTTGATCAAAAAAGGGCAAAAATTGTCCAAAAAACACAAATATTGAAATTTCACCACATTTTTTGCAAACAGCTTCTCAGCTTGTCAAAAGATGATCTGCAACATTTCGCGAAATCTATCAGCAATATAAATCACTGGGCCATAAGTAGTTACAGCACGCAATCTTATTTGCGCTAGTGATATGGATGTACATTGTATCTCAGACAGCGTCTAACTAAAAAAATTATAAATCTGAAAATATACTTAGTAAAAAATAGTAGCACAGCTTTTCTCATTTGGAAAAATTTTTTTTTAGAAATTTACAGTTGTAAAAAAAAATGTTCACAATTTCATTGAGGCCATCCCCTCCCAAGATCTAATGGTCTGTCCCTTAGTTTGAGCAGGTCTGTTAATATGTAACAGTTTATAAACAATGACAGGAAATGACTAGAGGTCAGTGGAGTATCCTGTTTCATCCATTGGCATGCGACCACTCATGAACATTTGCAGAATTTCCCTTTTTCTTACCTCATTTGCACATTTTTGACACTGATGTGTTCATTTGAACAAATTCACATCTCAACCCCTACATCTACCTGTACACCAAATACTGAGACGGTAGCTTTGGCGGTATGGGAGCCTTTGTGTGTGACGGACATACATCCGCACATACCCACAAATATACAGACACAGACGCCACTCAGACTCATCATATAAGCTCTTTTTGGTATTTATATATAAAACCAAATATGAGCTAAAAAGTATACAGAGTTAAATAAACACTAACACACTTTTGCTACATTTGCAATCCATGTGACCACAACAATGACAAAAGTTTTTCAGAGTTTAGCCAAGTTTGACATGCTATTCAGTAAGTTTCTCAGTGTTGTTTAGCAAATGGAACAATCATCAATATTATTGGTAATATGATATTGCTAAGTCTCTATGCGATTGCTTTCTCAGATTTCATTCTTGAATGATTGTAGAGTTTTGTTTAATGTCAACATGATACAGCCTTTTCTCTTTTTCCCATGTTATTTATATTAATCTACAGACTAAGAGTTGGTGCTGATGTGCTTTACTTAAATTACCAATTCAGTCGTTTGCTACAATTGTATATAACTGTCCTGTTTCATAGACTAATACTGTCATACAGAGATAATAATTGAACATGTTATGCGTTCATACTTTCATGAATGGCAGCACCTCCAATAAGTGGTCAGATGAATATTATCCAGTCTATAGTCATACCACCGATGAAGATACCACAGCCACCGGCACCAAAATACACAGAACTACCAGAGGGACTTAAACTTAGATATAAACCATTCGGCTCACGTAAGTGTGATATGATCTGTATTACCTGTCCTAAATGAAGCTCACACTTTGTATTACTTCATCAGACTCCGAAGCATTCTACAAGTTTCTCACGTTTGCACTGCTTGTTACTCTTTGTCATATTTCGTTCCTGTATCATGAAGCTCTGTAACTTATGATAGAGTTTTGTTTGTGTTTTTTTTTCAAAGTATGGTTTCGTGTTCTTCACCCAAAATCAATCCCACTGTTGAAATTCTCAATGCAGCCTGTACAAGGGTAATTAGGGTTTCGAGACCATGGGTCCGAAACCCTCTAGTAATCGTTCCGTTTTTTATTATTGTACTTGGGCCTCAGCCCAAGTACATTTGTTTTCATTCCGTGGGAAAAAACTCTGTAAGGTATAACCATTTCTGGCTGAGACCAGGGAGGGCAAAATGTCTTGGCTTCATCTTTCTTGGCATAATAAATGGCGTAATGATGCTAACTTAATGGAAGTGCTGCTCTCAGCCAGTCATGAATAAGTGAGATGTGAATATAAATGCTTCTCTATCTGAGTTTTTGCCACAAAATCTTCTGAATATAATCAAAATGTGCATCGAAATGCAACAATTAATGCACCCTCCGTTTCCTAAGCGATGGCACGACCCTTGCTACACCCACTGGACGAGCCAAAGTGGGAGGGGTAATTTCAGTTTGGTCGAACAGGAGGGCTCGAGACCAGAATTTAACATTTAAACTTGAAACATGTTTAATCACTGACAAGATGTGGACTAGTGTTAATCAAAGTGAAAGTTTGAAAAGGAAAGGTTTTATATCCCGGACACAATGAAAAACATTACGACTGGAAACTGTACCCCCAGTTGAGAATAGTAATGCCCACAGCGATGGAGAACACTTATCCTTGAGCTGAGAAAACCAGACCATCATTTCGAAATAGAGCTGCAGATTCGAGAAGCTCGTTCAAATAGCTAGGTACACCCCATAAAGGGGTGGTTTCGAGTTTTGAGGGCAAATTTCGCCTCCTTCATATAGAAATCGTACGTTTGTTTTTCCAGGAGAACACACCATTTGACACAAAATTTGCATGTAAAGGGGTCGCCAGTAAGTACGTGGTCAAATCTGGCATAAGAAACAATATGAAATGTTGGGTAAAGCCAGTCCAAAATAAACTGATTTGAACTTTTGTGTTTTGTAATTTATACCACTGCAGTAACATTACCTTTTTTTGACAACATCACACAATGTAATACGTTTTGAAACTGAATACTCCGACGTATTCTGTGTCTCCTTTGCTAAAAAATACGGTATGCCGATTACCATGTAAGGAGATGATGACGTCAAGACAGATTTGTAGTGCGTTTGGTCCTGGATGGTGCACGAAGTTTTGTCGAGGTAGCTTGTGTATTTATTTCCTAAATGGGAGAGATTAGGGTCGATCTAAACGAAGGCCGAAGAATGTATGATACTCTAAGCGAGCTGAACTCTAACGCGAATGGTTGGATAATTTGGAGGATGTCTAGAACCGGGGTCTAGAATGATCTCGTCTCATTAAGATTATTTGGCGGTCAGTATTGAATTTCAACTGCGTCACAAGTTTGCGAAATGAGTATTCCGTCGAACGGTCAACGAACGATGTGTTTTAGAAATCTGGAGACATGGCACATCGCATTTTTATTTTAGTATTTTATATTTTACAAAAGATTTAAGAAGCAATGATTTTGTCGAAAATTCTGAAAAAATATAGGAAGATTTGATCGCGAACACATTTTCACTTGGGGTCAACTAGCCCTGCGTACGATGCTGTGTGTTCCGCTACAGCTAATCGCCCCGCTCACTGGCACAGCCCTGCAAAGACCCGTACGTAGGGTCGGTGACTTCAAATCCATTTTGGGACTTCACGTAAAAAGCCAAATTACTGCCGAAATTCAGCGTTCTTGGGCCCAAGTCGTATCCCAGCCTACCTCAGCTACTCGATCGCTTCCAAAAATGACAGTCTTTTATTCACTTCTCGTAAATAACCGTCGATGTCGGCAACTCTCTCGCTAGCCCTGCGTACGATGCGTGTTAGCTGTAGCACATAGCATCGTACGCAGGGCTAGGCAGGGTCAACCGGATGCGCTATTTTGCGGGTTGCGGGTTGCGGGCATGAAAAAATGTGTGTTTTTTGATATCATTTTCGCCCTTCTCACACTTCAGATTAGTTCAACCGCCGATAAGAGCACAATTTTCAAAATCGTTTTCAACGCCGTTTCAAATAATTTTATTGTGGTGAACACGATTATAGTCCTAGGAAACTTTTCAAAGTCACGCTGGATCAAATGCTTGAAGGGGGCATACCGGCATGGAGCGACGATCATACTGCAGGTGCAAGTCATACGTTCATGATATTAGGAGATAAATTATTGAGAGCTGCAGAACACAAACTCATCCAAAAATATTCCTATTAGATCGATTCCTGAAAATAAGGCAACGCACCGGCGTGTTTTTCCCACTGAAATTCTCGCGTAAAATGTTAGCAGAATGTCGTTCTCTGAGGTCGCGACCTCGCTTGAACCGAAACGGCAAAGTAAACTAAGTCCTTTGTTGTACGTCTTTTTCTTTTTAAAGATTTCATGAAAAATACACGGCATTTACAATACACATCACTTCTACGCTTTTTTAAGTCACATCTTTCCTTATGCATTGCATTTAACTAGGCATTGTTTAATTTTCTGTATGAGTTGCCCTGGAACCGAATTGTGAATGGATGCATTACAGAGAATTTACTTCCTATGGCCTGATACTAGAAATGTAACAATTTTCATTCCGCGATAAGTGGCGACATTTCCGAGGCGCGATTTTTTTTGTCAGTCTGGTATTACGTATATTTCTCACTCACATCCATGGCAAGAAAGAAAAGTGATTCAGATCCCTAATTATTTGTAATGGCCAGGCAGCTCGGATAAATAAATTGGTCCTCGGAATCGCCGCTTTTAGTTTAGCAGATTTTGATTTTTTTCAGAAACATGACGTATTTTCACCCATTTGGTTTGGTCTGTTATAGCATCTTTAGTCCAAAAAATCAAGTTTACAGCATTGATGTTTTCAACAGCCTTCAAATATACAGTATTACGTTAAAATACACCATATAGTAGTGTTTCATTAATTTTAACCATCTTGACCTGATGGTGAAATATGGACTTCGCAGGAAAAGGATACTGTACGATAGACCTGATCATCATTATTGATAATAGACACATTATAAAGGTTTTATTTCTTATATACTAAATGCCATATTACATATATTAGAAATCTAGCCATAATTCTAAAAACCCGCAGCCCGCAACCCGCACTTTAGCAGATACCGGGTCAACATGGTGTCGCAGCCATGTTGCCTCAAAACTTATTTCTGTCTGCACTCAAAACTCAAAAATGTCGGATATGAACCTGAAAAATCGATGCAATTTCGTCAAAATTCGGCGAAATTTCAGCCTATAGACAAAATTTCATCTAGGTAAGGTAAATTTACTGAAATTTGATCGACAAATAATCCTGAGCTTGAACGTGACAGCTCGCCTTCTCCGGGAAGTCAAGTATCCAGCTGCCCATACACAGTTGCCCATATGGCCAGGTTTATGAGATTGTTTTCAAGCGAGCGAGCCAATAGAGCTAGAGGTCTGATTTTTGGTATATAGGAATAACTTAGCAATACAATTATTTTGACAAAATGTCACGTGACCTCATGACCTTTGACCTCAAATAGATATATTTGTCCACAACTCAGTAACCACAAGTGCTACACCCTTCATATTTAGTATGATGGGACACCTTATGACACCACATATTGTACCTCATTAATTATGCGCATATCTAATTTGAGCAAGCCAATAGAGCTGGATGTCCGATTTTTGGTATATAGGAATAACTATAGGGTAGAAATCTAAATATGCCCATCTAAATATTAGACATCTACCATCGAGAACAAAAGAAATTTGCTGTAATTTGAATATTTAAGGAGTTTAAGCAATTTTCACTATAAATAAAGAACCCCTGCCTCAAACTCCACAAAAGTTGCTAGACATATTTTGCCGTTGTCATGCCATTGCTTGGTTTAATAACCAGTTAATCAAATGCCTAATTGACAGGAGGAAATTCAAGACCATATTTGAATAGTAGTATATATTGTCCTCAAAATTACTCTATCACGGCCCAAGTACTCATTGCCTTCAGCAATACTGCCTTGTTATTATTATTATTATTATTATTATTAGGGTTTCGACACCATGGGTCCGAAACCCTCTTGTAATCGTTCTGTTTTTTATTATTATTATTAGGGTTTCGACACCATGGGTGCGAAACCCTCTTGTAATCGTTCTGTTTTTTATTATTATTATTATTATTATTATTCTTCTTCTTCTTCTTCTTCCGTCGCACTTCTGTGACTACCACGCGAACACCGTTGCACCTAGAGACTTTATATTTGGTACACAGGTACAACTCAGCAAAAGTAATTTTTTGGTCACATGACCATAACAAAAGGTCACGTGACCTTTCGGCCATTTTGAAAATAAACTTTAAAATTGACTTCATTTGCATAAAAAATAACCAATCAAAATTCTGTCCTATATTTTTGTAGACCATAGGGTTAGGCCCCTTCATGCCAAATATCAAGGTCACAGGTCTTCCGATTTTGAGAAGAAGATTTTTAAAGTATTATTTTCATATTTTTCAGTGACCTTTGACCTCCCGTATAGATTTACAAATGCCCATTATAGGCTAGCCAATAGAGCTAGGAGTCTGGTTCTTTTTCGACATAGACGATCATTGGCTGTTAATGTTCACCGAAAAATTTTGGGTCAGGTCACGTGACCTTGACCTCATTAATTATGCGCATATCTAATTCTAGGCTAACCAATAGGGCTAGAGATCCGAATTTTGGTACACAGGGACTACTATGGGATAGAAATCTATTGCAAATATGTCACGTGACCAGACCTCATTAATTATGCGCATATCTAATTCTAAGCTAACCAATAGGGCTAGAGATCCAAATTTTGGTACACAGGGACTACTATGGGATAGAAATCTATTGCAATTATGTCACGTGACCAGACCTCATTAATTATGTGCATATCTAATTCTAGACTTACCAATAGGGCTAGAGATCCGAATTTTGGTACACAGGGACTACTATGGGATAGAAATCTATTGCAAATATGTCACGTGACCAGACCTCATTAATTATGCGCATATCTAATTCTAGGCTAACCAATAGAGCTAGAGATCCAGAATTTTGGTACATAGGGACTACTATGGATAGAAATCTATTGCAAATATGTCACGTGACCAGACCTCATTAATTATGCGCATATCTAATTCTGAGCCAGCCAATAGAGCTAGAGGTCTGATTTTTGGTATATAGGGATAACTTGGCATTACAATTTTTTTGACAAAATGTCATGTGACCTCAATGACCTTTGACCTTGAATATACGTATATGTCCATAACTCAGTAACCACAAGTGCTACACCCTTCATATTTGGTATGATGGGACACCTTATGACATCACATCCTGTACCTCATTAATTATGCGCATATTTAATTCTGAGCCAGCCAATAGAGCTAGATGTCTGATTTTTGGTATATAGGGATAACTTAGCAGTACAATTTTTTTGACAAAATGTCATGTGACCTTCATGACCTTTGACCTTATATATACATATATGGGCATAACTAAGTAACCCCAAGTGCTAGACCTTTCATATTTGGTATGATGGGAGACCTTATGACACCACATCCTGTACCTAATTAATTATGCGCATATCTAATTCTTAGCCAGCAAAGAGAGCTAGAGGTCTGATTTTTGGTAAATAGGGGAGCTTAGCAATAAAATTTTTTTGACAAAATGTCATGTGACCTCGATGACCTTTGACCTTAAATATACCTATATGTCCACAACTTGATAACCACAAGTGCTACAGACTTCATATGTGGTATGATGGGAGACCTAATGACACTGCATCCTGTACTTCATTAATTATGCGCACAATCTAATTTTTCTTTTGCTCTTAATGCTGCTACTTGTGTCGAAACCCGGTCATCGCTGCTTGCAGCTATATTTAGGGTTTCGACACCATGGGTGCGAAACCCTATTGTTATCGTTCTTTTTTTATTATTTTTCTTCTTCTGTCGCACGTTTGGAACTCTGGAGCTAAAACCGCTTGACCTAGAGTCTTCATTTCTGGCACATAGGTAGAAGTGTACAAAAGTAAATTTTTGATCACATGACCATAATCAGGGGTCACGTGACCTTTTTCCTATTTTGAAAATAAACTTTAAAATTGACTTCATTTGCATAAAAATTAACCAATCAAAATTCTGTCCTATATTTTTGTAGACCATAGGATTGGGCTCCTTCATGCCAAATTTCAAGGTCATAGGCCCTCCCGATTTTGAGAAGAAGATTTTTAAAGTATTATTTTTCTGATTTTTCTATGACCTTTGACCTCCCCTATACCTATGCAGCTAAGCTATGGCAATGGCTTATTCTCGCCTATGTTAAAGTCCAAGACAGCCAGCGTCTATTGGACAATGGCCAGCAGGGGACCAAATTGCACTCCACAATTTTGGGGATTCAACTTGACCTTTGACCTTCGCATCTTCCTGCAACTCATTTATTATGCGCATTTCTAATTCTGAGCTAGCCAATAGAGCTAGAGGTCTGATTTTTGGTATATAGGGATAACTTAGCAATACAAATTTTTTGACAAAATGTCATGTGACCTCGATGACCTTTGACCTTAAATATGAGTATATGTCCATAACTCAGTAACCACAAGTGCTACACCCTTCATATTTGGTATGATGGGAGACCTTATGACATCACATCCTGTACCTCATTAATTATGCGCATATCTAATTCTGAGCCAGCCAACAGAGCTAGAGGTCTGATTTTTGGTATATAGGGATAACTTAGCAATACAAATTTTGTGACAAAATGTCATGTGACCTGGATGACCTTTGACCTTAAATATGAGTATATGCCCATAACTCGGTAACCATAAGTGCTACACCCTTCATATTTGGTATGATGGGAGACCTTATGATATCACATCCTGTATCTCATTAATTATGCGCATATCTAATTCTGAGCCAGCCAACAGAGCTAGAGGTCTGATTTTTGGTATATAGGGATAACTTAGCAATACAATTTTTTTGACAAAATGTCATGTGACCCCGATGACCTTTGACCTCAAATATACATATATGGCAATAACTAAGTAACCCCAAGTGCTACACCCTTCATATTTGGTATGATGGGAGACCTTATGACACCACATCCTGTACCTCATTGATTATGCGCATATGTAATTCTGAGCCAGCCAGTAGATTTATAGGTCTGATTTATGGTATATAGGTATAACTAAGCATTACAATTTTTTTGACAAAATGTTATGTGACCTCGATGACCTTTGACCTTAAATATGAGTATATGTCCATAACTATTTAACCACAAGTGCTACACCCATCATATTTGGTATGATGGGAGACCATATGACACCACATCCTGTACATCATTAATTATGCGCATAATCTAATTTTTCTTTTCCTCTAATGCTGCCACTTGTGTCGAAACCCAGTAATCGCTGCTTGCAGCTATATTTAGGGTTTCGACACCATGGGTGCGAAACCCTATTGTAATCGTTCTGTTTTTATTATTATTCTTCTTCTTCTTCTGTCGCACGTTTGGAACTCTGGAGCAAAACCGCTGGACCTAGAGTCTTCAATTTGGCACATAGGTAGAAGTGTACGAAAGTAAATTTTTGATCACATGACCATAATCAGGGGTCACGTGACCTTTTTCCTATTTTGAAAATAAACTTAAAATTGACTTCATTTGCATAAAAATTAACCAATCAAAATCTGTCCTATATTTTTGTAGACCATAGGATTGGGCTCCTTCATGCCAAATTTCAAGGTCATAGGCCCTCCCGATTTTGAGAAGAAGATTTTTAATATTATTATTATTATATTCTTCTTCTTCTTCTGTCGCGCTTTTGCACCTACCACGCAAACACCGCTGCACCTAGAGACTTCATATTTGGTACACAGGTACAACTCAGCAAAAGTAATTTTTTTGTCACATGACCATAACAAAGGTCACGTGACCTTTCGGCCATTTTGAAAATAAACTTTAAAATTGACTTCATTTGCATAAAAATTAACCAATCAAAATTCTGTCCTAAATTTTGGTAGACCATAGGGTTGGGCCCCTTCATGCCAAATATCAAGGTCACAGCTCTTGCCGATTTTGAGAAGAAGATTTTTAAAGTATTATTTTTCATATTTTTCTGTGACCTTTGACCTCCCCTATTGATTTACAAATGCCCATTATAGGCTAGCCAATAGAGCTAGGAGTCTGGTTCTTTTTCGACATAGACGATCATTGGCTGTTAATGTTCACCGAAAAATTTTGGGTCAGGTCACGTGACCTTGACCTCATTAATTATGCGCATATCTAATTCTAGGCTAACCAATAGGGCTAGAGATCCGAATTTTGGTACACAGGGACTACTATGGGATAGAAATCTATTGCAAATATGTCACGTGACCAGACCTCATTAATTATGCGCATATCTAATTCTAAGCTAACCAATAGGGCTAGAGATCCAAATTTTGGTACCAGGGACTACTATGGGATAGAAATCTATTGCAATATGTCACGTGACCAGACCTCATTAATTATGCGCATATCTAATTCTAGGCTAACCAATAGGGCTAGAGATCCGAATTTTGGTACACAGGGACTACTATGGATAGAAATCTATTGCAAATATGTCACGTGACCAGACCTCATTAATTATGCGCATATCTAATTCTAGGCTAACCAATAGAGCTAGAGATCAGAATTTTGGTATATAGGGACTACTATTGGATAGAAATCTATTGCGAATATGTCACGTGACCAGACCTCATTAATTATGCGCATATCTAATTCTAGGCTAACCAATAGGGCTAGAGATCCAAATTTTGGTACACAGGGACTACTATGGGATAGAAATCTATTGCAAATATGTCACGTGACCAGACCTCATTAATTATGCGCATATCTAATTCTGAGCCAGCCAATAGAGCTAGAGGTCTGATTTTTGGTATATAGGGATAACTAAGCAATACAATTTTTTTGACAAAATGTCATGTGACCTCGATGACCTTTGACCTTGAATATACGTATATGTCCATAACTCAGTAACCACAAGTGGTACACCCTTCATATTTGGTATGATGGGAGACCTTATGACATCACATCCTGTACCTCATTAATTATGCGCATATCTAATTCTGAGCCAGCCAATAGAGCTAGAGGTCTGATTTTTGGTATATAGGATTACTTAGCAGTACAATTTTTTTGACAAAATGTCATGTGACCTTCATGACCTTTGACCTTATATATACATATATGGGCATAACTAAGTAACCCCAGTGCTAGACCCTTCATATTTGGTATGATGGGAGACTTTATGACACCACATCCTGTACCTAATTAATTATGCGCATATCTAATTCTTAGCCAGCAAAGAGAGCTAGAGGTTGATTTTTGGTATATAGGGAGAGCTTAGCAATAAAAATTTTTGACAAAATGTCATGTGACCTCCATCTCCTTTGACCTTAAATATACCGATATGTCCACAACTTGATAACCACAAGTGCTACAGACTTCATATGTGGTATGATGGGAGACCTAATGACACTGCATCCTGTACTTCATTAATTATGCGCACAATCTAATTTTTCTTTTGCTCTTAATGCTGCTACTTGTGTCGAAACCCGGTCATCGCTGCTTGCAGCTATATTTATTATTATTATTCTTTTTCTTCTTCTTCTTCTTCCGTCCTCTAAATGCAACTGCCACGCGAACACCGTTGCACCTAGAGACTTCAAATTTGGCACATAGGTAAAACTCCTCACAAGTAATTTTTTGATCACATGACCATAACAATGGGTCACGTGACCTGGCAGCCATATTGAAATTAAACTTTCAACTTGGCTTAATTTGCATAAAAATAAACCAATCAAAATTCTGTTAGATATTTTTGTAGACCATAGGGCTAGGCTTCTTCATGCCAAATTTCAAGGTCATAGGCCCTGCCGATTTTGAGAAGAAGATTTTTAAAGTATTATTTTTCATATTTTTCAGTGACCTTTGACCTCCCCTATAGATTTACAAATGCCCATTACAGGCTAGCCAATAGAGCTAGGAGTCTGGTTCTTTTTCGACATAGACGATCATTGGCTGTTAATGTTCACCGAAATATTTTGGGTCAGATCACGTGACAAGACCTTATTAATTATGTGCATATCTAATTCTAGGCTATCCAATAGGGCTAGAGATCCAAATTTTGGTACACAGGGACTACTATGGGATAGAAATCTATTGCAAATATGTCACGTGACCAGACCTCATTAATTATGCGCATATCTAATTCTAGGCTAACCAATAGGGCTAGAGATCCGAATTTTGGTACACAGGGACTACTATGGGATAGAAATCTATTGCAAATATGTCACGTGACCAGACCTCATTAATTATGCGCATATCTAATTCTAGGCTAACCAATGGGCTAGAGATCCGAATTTTGGTACACAGGGACTACTATGGGATAGAAATCTATTGCAAATATGTCACGTGACCAGACCTCATTAATTATGCGCATATCTAATTCTAGGCTAACCAATAGGGCTAGAGATCCGAATTTTGGTACACAGGGACTACTATGGGATAGAAATCTATTGCAAATATGTCACGTGACCAGACCTCATTAATTATGCGCATATCTAATTCTAGGCTAACCAATAGGGCTAGAGATCCGAATTTTGGTACACAGGGACTACTATGGGATAGAAATCTATTGCAAATATGTCAGGTGACCAGACCTCATTAATTATGCACATATCTAATTCTAGGCTAACCAATAGGGCTAGAGATCCAAATTTTGGTAAACAGGGACTACTTTGGGATAGAAATCTATTGCAAATATGTCAGGTGACCAGACCTCATTAATTATGCGCATATCTAATTCTAGGCTAACCAATAGGGCTAGAGATCCGAATTTTGGTAAACAGGGACTACTATGGGATAGAAATCTATTGCAAATATGTCACATGACCAGACCTCATTAATTATGTACATATCTAATTCTAGGCTAACCAATAGGACTAGAGATCCAAATTTTGGTACACAGATAGTAGTTTGGGATAGAAATGAATTGTCAATATGTCACATGACCAGACTCATTAATTATGTGCATATATAATTTTGAGCTAACCAATAGGACTAGAGATCCGAATTTTGGTACACAGGGACTACTACGGCATAGAAATCTATTGTCAAAATGTCACGTGACCAGACCTCATTAATTATGCACATATCTAATTCTAGGCTAACCAATAGGGCTAGAAAACCGAATTTTGGTACACAGATAGTAGTATAGGATAGAAATCTATTGTCAATATGTCACGTGACCAGACCTCATTAATCATGCGCATATCTAATTCTAGGCTAACCAATAGGGCTAGAGATCAGAATTTTGGTACACAGGGAGTACTATGGGATAGAAATCAATTGTCACTATGTCACATGACAAGACCTCATTAATTATGCACATGTATAATTCTAGGCTAAGGTGATAGAGCTAGATGTCTGATTTTTGGTATAAAGGGATAACTATGATATTGAATTCTTTTAACAAAATGTCACATCACCTCGACTACTTTTGACCTCGATTTCACAAATACTACCATAGCCTCCCATCTTTTTGCATATGTATTTCTCTATTGCCCCTGTTGACCGAGATGTCTCGAAACCCGGTGATTGCTGCTTTGCAGCTATATTTATTATTATTATTCTTTTTCTTCTTCTTCTTCTTCCGTCCTCTAAATGCAACTGCCACGCAAACACTGTTGCACCTAGAGACTTCAAATTTGGCACATAGGTAAAACTCCTCACAAGTAATTTTTTGATCACATGACCATAACAATGGGTCACGTGACCTGGCAGCCATATTGAAATTAAACTTTCAACTTGGCTTAATTTGCATAAAAATAAACCAATCAAAATTCTGTCAGATATTTTTGTAGACCATAGGGCTAGGCTCCTTCATGCCAAATTTCAAGGTCATAGGCCCTGCCGATTTTGAGAAGAAGATTTTTAAAGTATTATTTTTCACATTTTTCAGTGACCTTTGACCTCCCCTATAGATTTACAAATGCCCATTACAGGCTAGCCAATAGAGCTAGGAGTCTGGTTCTTTTTCGACATAGACGATCATTGGCTGTTAATGTTCACCGAAATATTTTGGGTCAGGTCACGTGACCTTGACCTCATTAATTGTGCATATCTAATTCTAGGCTAACCAATAGGGCTAGAGATCCGAATTTTGGTACACATGGACTACTATGGGATAGAAATCTATTGCAAATATGTCACGTGACCAGACCTCATTAATTATGCGCATATCTAATTCTAGGCTAACCAATAGGGCTAGAGATCCGAATTTTGGTACACAGGGACTACTATGGGATAGAAATCTATTGCAAATATGTCACGTGACCAGACCTCATTAATTATGCGCATATCTAATTCTAGGCTAACCAATAGGGCTAGAGATCCGAATTTTGGTACACAGGGACTACTATGGGATAGAAATCTATTGTTAATATGTCACGTGACCAGACCTCATTAATTATGCACATATCTAATTCTAGGCTCACCAATAGGACTAGAGATCCGAATTTTGGTATACAGATAGTAGTTTGGGGTAGAAATCAATTGTCAATATGTCACATGACCAGACTCATTAATTATGTGCATATCTAATTCTGAGCTAACCAATAGGGCTAGAGATCCGAATTTTGGTACACAGGGACTACTATGGGATAGAAATCTATTGTCAATATGTCACGTGACCAGACCTCATTAATTATGCACATATCTAATTCTAGGCTAACCAATAGGGCTAGAAAACCGAATTTTGGTACACAGGGTGTACTATGGGATAGAAATCTAATGTCAATATGTCACATGACAAGACCTCATTAATTATGTGCATATCTAATTCTAGGCTAAGGTGATAGAGCTAGAATTCTGATTTTTGGTATAAAGGGATAACTATGATATTGAATTCTTTTAACAAAATAACACATCACCTCGACTACTTTTGACCTCGATTTCACAAATACTAACATAGCCTCCCATCTTTTTGCATATGTATTTCTCTATTGCCCCTGTTGACCGAGATGTCTCGAAACCCGGTGATTGCTGCTTTGCAGCTATATTTCCTATGTTATTGTTGACTACTGAATGTTAGTCCGGTCTTGAACTTTCATGTCAACGGTAAAATTGCACATTGTACATTCATGGTACATTCAAGTTTTTATTTGAATGCATTTTAGGGAGGAAAACAAGCAAAATGTACAACTGCTGTAAGGAAAAATAATTAATGACAATATTGTACACATAATGACTGACCATTAGAGCAACAGCATAGGTCTGTTTGCCGGACAGCCTTAGAGTTGTCCCTGTGTCAATGAGGCCATAGGTGGAGGGAAACAGACTGTTTTGGGGCAACTCTCAGGCCCAAGGGAAAAGAAATGTATGCTGTTATGTGAATATGGCTGGTTAATATGTTTTGTAACACACCTCATCCAACTTTCTGAGAAATTCCTGAGTTATCATCACTTGTCTTGGTCATAGATGACATTGCCGTCTTCTTTACTCATTCAAGAATGTGCGCATGCATAGATGACTTTCAAACTTCCCCAGTCAAGTTGTTCCGAATTTTTAATGTAACGAGTTAACAGTTTTAGAAACTGTCGAGTGGTGACTTGTTCTTAGCGTGCATCAGTGTCAAAATAATGTATACTTAGTACTCTGTAACCGAAAAATAACGATCAAAACAGAATGTTTGGACGAGGTGTGTTCATTACAGCTAAAAACAGGATGGTTGGACAGTCTCATATACATTACGTTTACTTTTTTGTACGTGGCACACAAGTTTTGTAGATAACATTGTAGATAAAAAGAACCGACTCATTTGCATGTCTGCATAGAAAACAAGGGAATTGCTAAATTAGTTATCGCGTTGATCGTAGAGACCGAATGTTAATTAGGACAGTACTCTGGCTAAACAAAGCATAATACAATGTATACGTACTGATGACAATCTATTTTTATAGACACACAAGGATAAACAGTGGAGTGGAGAGTTACATGATTAGTATTTCACTCAAATGACTCGGTTCTTTTTATCTACAATGTTATCTACAAACTTGTGTGGGACGTACAAAAAAGTAAATGTGATGCATATGAGACTGTCCAACCATCCTGTTTTTTGCTGTATGTTACATCTGTTCATCCCTAAACTGTCAAACCTTCAATATCATTTTTGCTTATGGTCTGCACAACAGTGACCCCTACACCATCAAAGGCGGACACAAATAGACAGCAAAAGGATGACAATCTGGGAAGAAAATCAAAAAGACTTGCAGAGGAAAATGAGGAAGAATCGGTTGAAACAGAGGTGGATGCATCAAAGAAAAAGAAAAAGAAGAAGAAAAAGAGAAAGACTGAAGAGAGAGAGGAACCAGTTGTTGAGACACAGACACCAAATCTGCGCAAAAAATCTGATAGAGGGAGGAAAACTGAAACGGTAACAGAGCACTCCTCTACCAAGACAGAGTCACCAAACACAATGAAAATGAACGATTTGTCAAAAACAAACAAAGGAGAGCCAGCATCACATCCTGGCAGAACGAAGGAAAAGTCATTTGATTTCACAAACATTGAACTTAAAGAGGAAATTAGCTCTTCGAATAATGAGACTGATGAAGTCTCTAAGAGGGAAAAGAAGAAACGGAAAAAAGATAAGAAGAGGAAAATGACAGATGAAAAGAATGAACTCACTAGTGAGCCAAAGGTATGTGCTAAAAATATTATATAATGAGGTAGTTGTCGGATTTTCAGTTTGACCTTTGACCCTTCCAGGGTCTGTGATGTATATGTAACACAGGTATGTCACTCCACAGATGAAACATCATCTTTGCTTGCCAAGGTCTCTTTTCCAGGCAGCGTGAAGCTCCCAGAAATCAGATCTTGGTGGAAGATCATGTCTTTTAAAGCACCACTATGTGGTTGCATGTGACCTGTAAATAGCCAATCATGTGATTGCTTACACGTACTTCAGTTCAAGATAGTGGCATCCATTTGTGACCTCGAAGAACGTATCACAAGCGTCTTTTCCGACAATCAAAAGAAAGCAGTAGGCTCAATTTTAAATGGCAACAATGTCTTTGTCACAAGTAGAACTTGAAGTGGCAAATCTTTGTGCTATCAATCACAGTTACCTGTCTAAACAAAACCGTCATAGTTGTATCCCCACTGGTGTCATTATGCAAGAACAAGTTGCCGAATTATGTCACGTGAATCTGTGTTCTCCTAGTCTTTCAACATCTTCTACATCTTTTCTCTTTCAGCTGCAGAAGTTAAGTGACCATTCAAGGGAAGGAAACACAAAAAAGCACAAGAAAAAGAAGAAAAAGAACTAGAACTGCGTAAATGCACCACAAAAAAAAAACCCCACAGTGTAAATTATTAGAATCTGATCTGATTATGAGAGAGGAAAGAGAAGAAACGACTTGACCTGTGCATTTCATAAGAATTGTTTTCAAATTTTTACCCAACATGGATTATTTGTTGGTCCAAACAACAAACTTTGTGTCGGGAGAAAATGTCAGGAGGGAGGCAGTTTCTTTCTGAGGGACATAACAAACTGTATAATTCACAGATATGGCCTGGAAAGGCATGGATATTTTTAATTTCCATCCTACCGACTGATTCATACGGCGCCAACGTGCTTCCATAAATTTTACTGTCAACAGTACACAGTGTACTGCTGTAACTTGTTCAAATACTAAATCAGCATACCATGGAAAATACACCATATATCAAAGATATAACTATATTAAATTAGAAATATTCTGTAGATTGGCATCCAGTGTAAAATTTGCAGCAGACTTGTAATTATGAAGCTGGATTTATTCACGCTTTGAATCAACTTTGAAAGAGCACTGTCATGATCATCAATCACTTTACACCACATCTGTATTGCTATACCGTGCCAGACATGCAAGTCTTGTCTTCCTTTGAAATAAAATAACCACCGAAAATTTCTTATCCCTTGATACATTTACACTGATAGTAATTGGGAGTTTAAAATTTTGATCAGAAAATATTGTGGAAAGAAATTTTGACATTTGAGTAAGAATTCTTTTTTATTCAGTATGAACCTCAATTTACACATTACATATGATATCTGATATTCTCCAGAGAGGGCGAGGTTTGAATTTTGCAAAAGCATCCATCATTTATTTTCCTTGCATCACAACACCAAAAATCCACATCCACATCGTTTCTGTCAAACACTGCTCTTGGGAGCCAGGGTTAGAAGTCAAACTTGGACAGTAAAGGTATACAGTCACCTGTAATCTAAACATGCCCATATATGGTCATAGGGGCGATCCTTGGTATTCAAAATACCCATGTGAGGGCACTTTTTTAAAAAGTGGCCACCCGTTTAAAATCTGTGATTGGTTAGATTTTCTCTTTCCGTGGTAACTGTGGCAAAATTGGAACAGGTGGCAGTATACCTTTAAGCGTCAGAGATATTTGATTTGTGGATCAATGGTGGCTATGCATGTAAGTAAATAGCAAAATACATGTAATGTTATTGGGTGACCAAGATATGGAGAACCAACTCTTGGGTCTACTAGTATCAAGGTACCCTCCCCCTCCCCCTCTATCCCCCCCTGTAGGTGCCGGTATATATACAGGTAGCCTTATCAGACATACATACAGCCATTATAAATGTTATGGAGCCTGGCAAAAGGCACCACCATTCTTATCACTGCTTATACATACATTTCTGGCCACGTGTGTATCATCAATGTTTGAAGTTTGTCTCCTCCAATTAAAGCTGGTGCCCACTTTTGTAGGGTATGAAAGATTTTTCTGCAAAGCAAGGGGAGATACATTCCAAAAGCTATGGAATAGCATGCTATCATGGTGAAGTGAAATGACTTGTAAAACATGGAGTCTGGTTTTATGTGAGGAACATATATCCAACACTTTCAATCTTTTTCTGAAGATGGTTGTTCTCGCTCTCTCTCCGAGGCTCTGAAGATACTGAGCTGTGATCATCTCGCTGAGGATCATCCATTATCTCACACCATGCACGTTACAACTGATCTAAATGCAGTCTTGACTTCAAATAAATAGAGGATACAAATAAATGAACCAATATTACATTGATGAAAATTTTCAAAACAGAGCTTTAATCACTGTAAAATAGTTACAAATATTTTCTTCGAATTCATCAAAATGAAACATTTCCAAGAAAATCGGTGAAAATTACACGTACAAAAATAATTTTGAAAAAAATATGGCAAAACAACAATATGTCAATCTCTCATTATTGATGTGGCTGATGAGTGACATTTTGAGTCTTTAATGCATACAATGCATAATCATATCAACAAGCCACCTATAGCATTGATTATTGAATTCAATGTTACCTTTTTTGATGATAACTGAAAATGACCTGTTTTTTTCTCGGGCATGATTTTGATGAGTCTTTGATTGAAATATTAAAATTTGTGACACATCTGAAAACATACAGGTCAATCAAGTTTTCTTCATTTTCTAAAAGCGCCCAATGTCCTTGTGAAACATGTACAGCCAAGTAAACTCCCAATTTGCCCATAGAGGGCGCTCTCACACAACAGGCACAAAACCGATGTACTGAAACCTTGGAATGGCAAACATAAAAAGTTCATCGACCTGATTTAATATTACCGAGGCCAAACATACTCGCGAAATACACTCATGGAATTACAGGAAAAGACATAATTTTAAAAAATTTGCTCTTTTAGCCTCACAACATTACAATTTCATGCATATTTCAAAATACTGTACATCCTCTGAGGATCAATTTTAATATAGATTTAAAAAAAGATAGAAAGGTGTATTAAATGATAGGCATGGCCAGTTCTGCTGTAATGTGCCTCATTTCCATGTAGAGGCAAAATTTTCTTTGAGGGTTCACAAACCATTCTCTACTGCTTCACAGAAGACAAGTACACTGGGTAAAAAATAGAGTCTCTCATAAATTTACAATTCATCAAATGAACCGACTCATATATGATAATACAGATAATACAGACAACACTAGGCTAAAATTTCATTAATAGAAAAAATGGCAAGCTATGAAAGCCATTTAAAGGCAGGCTGGTGGTTTTCTTTTAACATTTTTAAATTTCTGTGAAGCCCTGATCTGATTATTTCTTTCTTGTTTCATATTTTTACTACTGTGTCATCACAGGAACACGGTCCGTTTACTCTTTTAAGTGCAGTACCTGAGGGGTGAAACTGATCAGCACGTCAGGGTCATAATTCAATGCCAGAATGATAACGGTATACCCCGCCTATCATTCATGTGCTACACTTCAGAGTACCCTCAAGACAATCACAGGAGCGTCTATCACTTTTTCACTGATGCCTGCCTACGGTCCCTCGGCCTGCCAAACAATTTTTCCAACAATCGTTTTCAAAAGGATTAAAGACTGCTACAATGCATACGATAGCAAAAATTCAGGTAATTCGTACAACGTTGTAAGCTCGTCTATTGAAGTTACTTAAAAAGAAAAGGTAGACTATTGCTGATGAAAACTATAAAACACATCAAAAAGAATTCCACTACATTATCTCAAAGCATAGAAAATACCAGCAAATGATATATAACATTTGTTCTCCAAAAAGGTGCCATGATAGCTTCACTTTTTTGTAATTAAAAATACGCTGTAGAGAAACAGCAATTCATTTTGATTAAAAAGGGCATTTGCTTTAATAGAAAAATATTCTGTGCTATTCATTCTTTAATTCTTGTAACTTTTTCCATTTGCATAGGACTCAAGACTTCACTAAGGCCAAAAAAAAATAATAGGTTTGTTTCTGGTCATTTGATAGGTTGCAAAAATGATGCGGCGACATTTTTTTTAACTTCTATTATTTTTAGGTGAAATTGAGATACTTTTCCCCTTTTTTCCGTAGGGGCAAATGAAAAACTGGAAAAAAAGAGTTGACGCGCACACTTTGAAATGATGCGTGCAATGACCAGAAAAAAATCAATTTTTTTGGCCTAAAATGGACATGAATGGGTAAGATGACTTGTAAGATGAAGTACTGCTTGAAAGAAATGCTACATAAACTTGATCAGTGATTGATAATATTTCTTCTGTCCTTGAGCTAAATGCACACTACATTGATATGTCATATGATGCTAACCAATGAGCAGACATTCACATATCACTAGTTTTTAACCCTCAGTGTGTGTGTTCATGTACAAAGAGCAAACTCTCTTCAGATTCATCCAATATTTTATTTCCCTGTCATACACAGGGCAACAAAATATGCCAATAATAATAATTCACCCTGCAGCTGCTGATGGAACCTCCACTGACTGTTTCACACACAGTTGTGTTTATGACAAAATCATTGTCCAACTAGCCTATAACCTCTGTGGTTTCGTTATTGGGTTACTGTAGAAGCAGATGGTGGAATTGCTTGTGGTGTTCATCAACTTCTTGCTAAAAAGGTTCCTATGTACATACCAGCCCTATTTGCTACTATGCTATTTTCTACATCTAAGCCCTCTTGATCTTATTTGATTATTACTGTAATTTCATTTTTTCCTGTTGATCTGATGCTGTGTTTACTGTACATGTTTATTTTACTGTTCCTTTATAAATGTGTTGGGGTTATTTGTCTGTATTTTTGAAATTCTTGTTATTTGTGCTGGTCATGGGTGCAACTCGAACGAGACTTCAACTCTGAGCTGAATAAAAAAGATTTCTGATACACTGAATGAAATAAAATGAAAATTTGTTGGTAGAGCCCATATGATGGAAAAATCTTACTAACTATCAAAGGCTGGTAAAATGATCAAACCACTGTAATATTTTTGTAGATAATGGAGATTTAAACTTGAACTTAATGAATCTACAGCGAACGAGCACATAGAACAATATCATGATTTGAGTACTTCAGCATTTCACAATTTGACAATATCGACAGGCATCATCATCAGATTTGGAAATTTTTTTCAATGAAACCAATGCTTTGCATTATCCCATGTGGTGTAAACTGACTTGTAAGTACCGGTATGGTACAGATTGCAGTGATTTACAGGCAATCATATGGCAAAACTAATAGAAAGGCGGTGATTTTTTTTTCACAAGACTGGGAGTAATTTAGCAATTCATTTCCCTAAATCATATGGTCAATGTGTGAAAAGACATCACACGGAGGGTGGGTTCCTGTCTATTGGTGCTACCTAAAGCAGCTGTTTACTGAATCGCTGCCTAAGTAGCACAAAGTCCATATTAACAGGGAGTCAATTTACCGTGTGTATACTGATTTACTTCTTGCAGACTGTGCAATGACAAAGTACGCATATCTAACAAATTAGAACAACTGTAATGGTGAATATTCATAAAATGTGCATCATGTACTCAATAGGGTTTTCCATCATTGGAATCACTTCAACCCAATCATCCATTCTGTACTATACCTGATGATTTACAAACATCAAAAATAGTCCGTTGTAATCTGCATTATCCCCAGATTTGCTTAAAGGCCAATCTACTGATCCCGCGGATGAACTTGTTCTGTGCTCTGCAGGATTGCAATAATATTGCAGTCTACTTTTTCAAACTGTAATTCAATCTGTGTAATCTGTTTGCTCAATCGTGGTACACTAAATAAAGGACCCAGGGTATAATCTTGTACCAGGCTAATCTTTGTAATCCAAGTAAACTCTGATCAAGATGTAGGTGACTGCTCTTGGATGAGAGCATCTCTTCATCTCCTCTACATTCTGTGAATTTGGATACTCTTGTTCGTGTTTTTGTTGTTGTTGTTGTTTTTTTTTTTCAGTGGATACTCTTGTTGACAAAGCCACTATGAGAACCATGTTCGGTGCACTTACCATGAAACAGGCAGGCAGGAAACAATTAAATGCAGCATAACCAGAGACAGCGATTGCCACACAAAATGCAAGCCCGAGGCAAGTATCAATCAAATCTTCGATCAAACTTATTTACTGTAAACTCTTTGCATGATTTGGATTCAAAGTCTCCAAAGTGGTGATTACCATAATATCAGGGCAGCCTCTTCAGCGTTAATATTGACAATAGATATTTAAGCAATCAGATACCCCGGCAGCACTGAGTAATTTGCGAACATCTTCAAAATGCTGATTTTGCGTTGTATCACTGCAGCTGCAAAGCTTCTTCAGTGTTCATATCGATGATAGATATTTTATCAATCAGATAGCCAAGCCTGAGCATCTCTTGATCTGAAGTAATGCGCTACTTCAGAGGGGAGCCTTCCTTGTACAGC
Organism: Ptychodera flava; assembly: GCF_041260155.1. Taxonomy (NCBI): domain Eukaryota; kingdom Metazoa; phylum Hemichordata; class Enteropneusta; family Ptychoderidae; genus Ptychodera; species Ptychodera flava. The sequence continues at coordinate 23,024,767 of NC_091933.1, read as the reverse complement.
ATAGGGATGACCAATTTTATGTAACCTATCTCTGGAAAGCTTGTGTCTTCTTAATCCTATACTACGTAGTGGAACGATGACTCTCTGATGTAAAATTTTACAAATGGAAGAAGAATTGACTTAATGTTCATTGAATACAGAAGGCAGAAAATTTTTCCCCTTGATATGCTGGTATGATGCATAGTACGGATCATAGTAGAGATCCGGAAAATGATTCTTGAGGTGTATCGATCCATTGATATGGCACTTGGAATGAACCTGAAGGTGGTACTTCAATTACACTGTAGCAATCTTGCTTCGTAGTCAGTTTGAGACGAAAAACAACCAATCACTCCGTTGATCCTATGATTCTATGATAGGCGATGTACAGTATACTTTATCTGTCCATTCAATCTTGGGATTGGTTGCTGCAGCCATTTATTAAAATTTTGAATCTGGCTCTAATGATGAATAAAATCCAACTCTATAGCCATTACTCTGGTGCATAGAAGAAATCTTCTACTTGGCTCTGACAAGTTGAGCTTGATTTTCATTTATTTTCACGATTGGTGAGCCTTTCCATTATGAAGTCGTCTTCGTTGAAAACTCCACAAAACACCAGGATTAATCAGGTAAAATTTTGACATCAGCACTTCTTTTCTTCATGGCATCATATTTACAAAAAAAAAATCATGATATTCTTCTTGGAATCAAAAAGCCTTGCATCTTCCTGATATTGTCATTATTAGAAAAAAATTATGACAGACTGAAAATCTTGTCATCGCGAAGACAGTTGTCATGGCAGTCTCTCTCATCTTCTTTACGGTTTGTCCCGGTTTGCTCTCACAGACTCTATGGTGTCCTTCAATTCTTCCACACTCTTTTGCCCAATGAGCTTCAAGTTTTCCTCCAATGAATACTGTAACTTTTCCTCCAAAGAGGGGTCTTTGCTGATGATAAAATACAAAAAATCAGTCACACTCAACTTTGCCATTTACATGTGTGCATGATATGTGTACTTTTGCATAGCCATTCCACAAACCATGACCTCTGACATTAAAGCACAACAGAGCTTTGCAACATGGATGAAAATGCTGTAAAATGTAAAATACATTATTATACATCTACCAACGAGAACAATAGAATTTTGCGTGCGCTAAAAAAGCCGTACGGAACGCCCGTTCCGTAACACGTACGGTTTCAAGGCGCCCCATCCCCTGCGGCTGTATCTGCGCATTGGCTGGTCCCCGCCTCAGTGACAAGCACGTGAGACGCAGTGATCAGCGAATATCTGCGCATTCACTGTAGAACGGTTTCAAGAGACCCCTTGGACGAGTGCAAGAACAAGTATCGCGCACGCTCTGTACGTATGTGTGTGTGTAGTGCACACACTCCCAAGTTTGCAGAAGCGCGTCCGAGATAGCGTTCCACACTGGCGTGATAAAATCGGAAGAAAAATTGTTGACATTGCACGAAAACGGTCACTACTCTGACAATTTGATGCCCCAGTCAGGAATGTAAGATGTATAATAATAAGGTTATTACGAAAATACCGCAAAGGATGCACTCGGACATTCGCGCCGTGCATCGCCCTCCGCTTCACGTCGGGCGATACGCTGCGCCAATGTCCTCGTGCATCCTTTGCGGTATTTTCGTAATAACCTCATAATATTTTCAACTTAAAAAATTAATATTCACAAGTAATTTCTCAAGTGGCATGGTTTTGACAAATTTGCTACATTACTATGGTGAAGATACATATACAACCAGATTGTCAATTATCAAAATTACACACACACACATACATGTGTGTATGTATTATATAATATACACACACATACATACATAAATAATTACATACATACATAAGTACGTATGTACATACATTTACATACATACATGCAAACACACACATACATACATATATACATACATACATACATGCAATGTAAGTACGTACGTACATATATATATACATACATATATACATAAGTACGTACGTACATACATACATATACTGGTATACATACATACATACATACATACATACATACATTCATACATACACATAGTTATACATACATACATATATATATATACATATATATATCCAGACATACATTGCATACATAAAAACAGATACAGAGATACATACGTAGATACATACAGACAGACATCTATCCATCCTCCATCAATCCATCATCCTTTGTTTATTTAGAAGCATAACACTTACCTGATCAACATCTTCACGACAGTAGCAAAGGTTTCACAATCTTGACGGTAAGCCTGATATATACAAAGAGATTACACTTAAATAACTCTGCAGGGAAAAACCCCAATCTTCACTCAATGAGAGTTAATCACAGAAAGTGTATGCTTTCATGTCAGCAATCTTCATAAAGTCATGGCCAACAAAGCAGAAGTCAATGCTCCGCTGAGAACAAGCCATGTGCAACAAGACACATGCATACTGGTATGTGAAGGGATAGCTGACTGATCGCCGTCTTCAAGCCAATAAAAGCAGAATCAATAACACTGAAAAGGCAAAATGATGACTTTTTGGACTCAGGGTACCTCTCATGAACAATTATATCTTTTTCCATTAACTCCATTGCTTCTTTGAGGGCTAATCATACAATGCAAAATACTGTTACCGAGGAACACACATTCTCTTTCATCGGGCAAATGATTCATTCTTTCCAAAAAACCCTGAAGACCAGTACTATCAGTGAAGCCATCACATTATGGAGATCGTGATGCCGAGGTTTACATGCTAGCCATGAAATACCATTATTTCTCATGGACTATACGTATTTGAAGTAATGCTGGCGCCGACATTTCTCATAAAGAATCACTGAGTTTCAAATTGGCTGGCTCACACAAAGTGAACTGCCAATATTGTATGGTGCTACTGACGTTCCATGAGTAATCAAAGGCTGACACGCCCCTTTTATCGTATAAGGATTTATGCAAATTTGCGGTGACCAAGTGTCTCTGATCAATTGTATTTTGGTCACATTCCTCATCGGCATTATCCAGGCTCACATTTTATTGTCCATTTTTTTTCTTTCGATGGACATCAGCAAACCAGCAAACCTACGCTTCAGGTGACACAAATCACAGTGTGTAAGAGACAAGTGACCTGGTTTGTTTGCTGTCTGCATTCAAATGGCCGTTCTATGATGATGTCACAAGTTGCCATGACAACAAGGATGAGCCAGCCCAATTACTGGCATTCTCACAAAAGCCTCAAGCAAAGAGAGCACAGTATGCCTTGTTCTGTTGTCAGGTCGCACATGTGCAAAAAAACATCAGTAAATCGCTGATCTTGCCGTACAAAAGCCTGGCGCTGATCAAAGACAATTTCCGATTACTAACCCGTTCAATCTCTTCCTTCTTTGCCTTCAGTATAGCAAGTTGTTGTGGCGTCCATTCAGAATTAGCCTCCAAAGAACTCTTCAAGTGGTCGCCATTCATAAATGTTGGGCGTGACGATGTTGATGATGACGTGGAAGGCGTTGGAGAAGCCCATTTATTGGGGCTGTGACAGCTCCCTCTAGAGTCGTCCCTCCTTGCATGATAGTTACTTGGTTCGGACATGCCATTCGTTACACCGACAACTCTTGACGAACTTGAAGAACTATTGTACGAGGAGCTCCTGTATCCTTCATCGTCCACTCTGCAGCTGTAGTGCATTTTTCTCATATCGGTATCTTTGCTCGACGGCATGACAGTATGCGACGGCTGAGTGCTCACTGCGCTGCTACCGCTGGTGTGACAAGTCGGAGATTGAGGTTCGGTTTTGATGTGCATATCATTGAATGTGCCCACTTTGCCATAAATGCCTGAGGTGTAGGGAATTTTTTTGTCCGCATCTGGATGGTTTTTCAGGATGATTTTTGGCGACGGCGACTGCGACTTTTTCTGTTCGGGGGTCCTGCTCCTGTGTTGCAACGTCCTGTCCGGTGTTCTACTTCGACTGTGGCTGTGAGAACTGCGGTGTGGAGAGCGGGACTTCTCATGGCTTCGTCTTTCTTCTCCATGGGAAGACTAAAAGAGAAACAAAATGGAGATTTTAATTTCAATTAAGTGCACGTTTGTTAGTGATAGTTGAGGATGACTGCACTGTCCTGGAAATTTATAGCATTTAGGAACCAGATGCAGCAAGACTGGAGAAAACCAGATCAATGCTAAGCCACTGTACAATTAAACACTATCTTAGGGGGTTTGTTTGCACTTATTGTTCATGAAGTGATCTTCCGCTAAATCTACATCATTACAGCAAATGAGTGACTTTTGAAAGATATGCATTTTTGAACCTAGGCACTGGCATTGGGTCTGTTTTAGGGTATGAGAGCATCACAGAGGTGTTGCTGTCTTTAGTTGTCCATAGGAATTGAAGTTTAGAAGATGAGCATGCAATGGCAGACAAATCTGATGAGGAAATGCCTTCAACAAGATCTTAGTATCTGTAAGTGTAATGAAATGGTGCGCGACAGTCAACACTTTATCCAGCATAGGCTAACATTTCAAATTTGACATGCAAACCGTCAGTATTTGATCTATGCTACCTGTATTATCATTAATAAGTATTATTGGTACATGCAAATGAAAGGGCAATAGCTCCACATCAATGCTGCACATTCATAGCACCCTGGATTGTGCACTATCTCATACCAGAAACAGGGTAAATCTTTTCAGATTTTGGCCGTCTGAAATTGTAAATCTTTGAGTTGCATTACAATAGCTTCTTTTGCAATATGGTGGATGTCTGGCCATTTGCGAACTTGCACGTGTTTGTACAGTCAGACGGCTTCATACTGCATTTGTTGATTTCCCTCTGATGTGCTCTCACTGCCGGCAGTTATGGCAGCTAAATTCATTGCAATACTGGCTCTGTGTGGACCAAGGTGTCACTGTAACCTCATACTATGACAACACAATATCATTGCCGATGCTCAGATGCTCAGTGATTATTTTATGTATGTATATGGATGATTACATAACATACAAGAGAAAAACATTTTTTGCAAGCATCAAACCAAAGTAAGCATGAGATGGAATCAGTGAAAATTTGCCCTTTGCCAAAATTGAACAATCCCTGCACAGTAGGGCAGTGAAATGTTCACACAACTATGCCGTATGTTCAAGAGTTTTCATAAACGACATCTTGCCTACACGAGCAAGCCTGGCAAATTTTCTCACAGCTGGGGGGGGCCCTAAGCACCTGCAAACTATCACAGAGTTGAAGGGCTTCACACTTCCACCGCTCTCAACCCTCATTGTTGTCTGAACAAAAGCAAGCACTACATTAGCATGACAAAAGGAGATGAAGGTGAACGTCATTGAATAACGGGCGGAATGAATAACGCTCTCTCTCAAATCATGAAGAGACGAGAGCAAAAAGCACACTCCAGCAACAATTGATGTGTCTATGTTCCATTCCTAGGCCGATAGAGTAGCAGGGTATGGCTAATGGAATGTGTTCAAAAATAAAAAAAGAAAACAAAATCTGTGAGACTTACACTGCTGCGGTGTCTGCTCGGAGAATAGTCTGACATATTCTGTAGAATGCGAGAAGAAAAAAAACCCCAAAATATGAAATCAGCTACATAAATTTAAACCAGCATTCATAGGAGATTTTACCCTCTTCCTACACTGAGCTATTTATGTAAGATTTTACAAACTTCATCATTTCTGAAAGTAATTGAAACATGCTGATTAAGTCAGCTTGGCTGCTGCTATCCTTTCATACATTTGAATTTAAAAAATTGTCAAAATTTGTCAAAAATGGTGCATTTGTCATAGGTCGACTTTATGCCTGGTTTCCCACTTGCATTTCAACGACTGGGATGCCACTACAACACACATCTTGACTTACGTGAAAAAGATGAAATCACAGACGTTCAATGCCACTCACATACGTATGCACACAGACACTAACGATTCAACACAGTACCTTTCGTTTTGGGCTCGGTGATCGGAGACTCCTACTGTGGCTCTCACTCCTCCGCATCGGATAGAATTTCCTCTTCTCTCTCTCCTCAGAAGGGCTCCTGATCCTTGAGCTCTCTTTCATCGACACAAATCTCTTGGGGGACACCTTGTAAATAGAGTGCACAGGGAGGAAGAAGAGGAGGAAAAAAATCATAATGCATACCATTATGTGCTAGGGCTGAATGACAATGACCTGTTGTCATGGCAACCATATCCAATCAGGATCAAATGCTGTCAGGCGTAGGGTAATATGAGAAATCCCTGGTTTAAAAGGAGCGTTAACAAAAGCTTCAATGAATCATCAAAAAAACAACGGTATCAAATTTCAACCGTGATCCCATCTTCAAATTTGCTAAGGGCCGACTCAAACTCATCCCAGCATGGCTGGTGTTTTTACTTCACAAATATTTGGCTTGACGTTTTTCCTTGGGCTTTAAGAGTGTACATCAGTATCACCTTGACATGACGTTTGTCCGGGGAAATGCCACGAAATAGAATGCAGCATTTGAGAAGCATCAACTGAACAATTTGCAGATTGATAATATCCAATGATACGTGCACAGACCTTCACACAGAATGGCATTTGCAGGTTAACGCAGCCATAAATTGCATGGAATCAATTTATTACAGCCAATATGGATGCACTTAGAATAAGCGTAAAATGAAATTTCTATATTACTTGAGAAAAAATTAATATCTGGGGTAACAGTTAACAAAGACACCACATTAGTAGCGTCAAACATTTAATATTAGATGTTATTACAATACTCTAAAGCCATTATCTGGTAGAGAACGTGACATGGCTTTATTCACTAATGGGAACATTTAATTACTCTGCCCATTAACAATTACACAAAGAGATTAGTATTTATTCAAATCTCTAACCTACACACTACAGCAAAATAAACAGCAATCAGCTTTGTTTAACACAGCATTAATTTCCAACTGAAATCAGTTTCGAAATTTATCGTTCCCCCATTATTGAAATACATCTTCAGTTCTATATTATCATTTCTGTAACAATTCCCCCCCCCCCCCACTTCAATCTCCTATTTTCTTCTCTTCCACGTGCTAACATATTCTAGACACCACTTCTCACACCAAATGTCTAGCCCCGTTACTTGGGACCGGATCAAGACTTACCGGCCTCTTTCTGTAGAATGGATTCGCCGATGCTCGGAGTCTCTGCAGGTTTCTTGAGTGATAGAGACTTCTCGGTGAAAAGAAACGTTCTGAAGCCATGAGAAAAGAATGCATGGTTTTCAAGTGAATCGTGCGGAATACAAGGCTTCAGTTTCACAGAAATGTACATTCATGATATCATATGCTCAACGATAACGCAGAGGTTGAAACTTACTGAAATTGCCACGGCATAGTTTTCAAAACAAGCTTTCCACACTACATCGATGACCCACTGGGCACCAAAGCTGGCAAATTTTTCTGTCTGCACTGAGTACTAAACATAAAAGTATATCTACAAAAGAAGGCTACAGCTTTCTCACCTTTGCCAACTCGTACTATGCGCAGGTCTCGAAACCAGCTCATTTTAATCGTTGATCCCAAGATTGACTTGCCATCAAACCTACATAAAAATTATGAAGCTGACTGTTAAATTTTAGTAACTGCATAAAAAGGGCAATAGTTATCAGTTGCCATCTGTTCTGTACTATTCATTTTTCAATAATCATAAAATCTAACAGATTGTTACTGTGTGTGTGTGTGTTATTAGAGGCTGCTGGTGGAATCAAATAAATTTCTTTGGTTCTGTGCCTTGTGGGTTCTTAATGCTGGTGGCTGGAATCCTTAACATGTAATTTTTACTTTTTATCTAACCCCTGGTAATAATATAGTACTGTTTTGATCATATTCTCAGGCATTATTTCTGAAAGTGTTGCCAAACATTTCATAAAAAATACATATTTCTGAATATTTCTGCATCAACCATGATGATTTCACAAACTTTCAGTAAATGTCAGGCAGGGATTACATATCAAATGTGATTACATGACGTATGTCATGCTAAATCATTCACAGCATGGAATAAGAAAGAATGCATTGGCACAACCCTGGAAGAGAAATTCTCACTGCCAGCCTTGGTACAAAACTGTAAGTGAGTGTACGTATGTACCATCAGTTGACAAACACACAATCGTGTCAGCATAACTGTACCAGTATTGTGCAGTTCCAAGAAGTCTTGAATGGATGGTACAGTCAGCACCGTGATACGACATACATACGTGTAGCCAAATCAACATATATGCAAAACACAAAGTATGTGTGAAGGTCTATGATACCGGGGGAAATTTGCAGATATACAGGTATCCCTACCATGGTCAAGTTTGATATTGCCCTACTCTTTTATGCGATACGATTGGACTAGTATGCAGGTGACTTCAAGTTGAAATACAAGAGGATGAATTCCTTGGTTGTTCATTTCATGGTACAAATAGCCCATTTCATTTGTTGGGGAAATTCCCAAGCAAAGTTTCACTTCACCATATTTTTAGTCTCAGTTTCATTTCATTACATCAAAAGATAATTTTCAAGTAGAGACGTCGTTTTGTAGGCACTGAAGTAGTGGTACTGATCTGTCAACTACCAAATCACATCTACCAATACATTAAGGGACAAAAACAGTCTACTACAGCCAGTAGAAAACATTTAAACACACACAAAAAAATTGGAAATAGGAATGCAGTGACCTTTGACCTGATAACACCAGTAGTGCTTTTTTAAGAGTGTCTCTTGTTCAGCCATTTTCGGTGTATGTCCAAAGTTCACACAGAACTCTCCCAAAATCAGCTTGCCAGGATTATATCTACATTTCACAATGGTTTGCAACGGTGGCAAGGCACAGAACGCTACAGGAAACCGGTTGACTAAATTACACGTCTTCTGTAAAAATTTCAATGAAAGAGAAACCTACTTATGGAGCATCCACATAGCTATATGATTGAAACTCCTCAATCAGCTGATGGTAGTTCTTAATAGCGGATGAAACGTCTCCCATTCTGACATTTTACCTACCTCTATTTCGATGTCGATGGATCCAATCACCCCCTTGAAGGATATGAACTTGCAAAAGGTTTTCTGTTTGGACAGCTTAATTGGAACCCCCTCCCAAAAATTCTTACACATTCATCGAAAAAAAATATTTTTAGATAGATGATTAGAGTAGCCCGGCTTGGCAAATTTTTGTGGGGAAGACAACACTATGCGAGGAGCAAGAAGCAAGGTTTTGCAATAAAAATTTGAGAAGAGATATAAAGGTAGAGGTATAATCTTGATTTCATACCTGTCGTAGACATTTCTGGCCAACTCCTTAGTTTTGAACCGAAGGGCAACATATAGTTTGGTGTGTTCAATGTTGGTCTTGCAGAAATCAAAGGTGACTTCACTGCTGGTTTCCTTTGCAAAGAAATTCCTGTGAGCGAAAAATAAAAAAAAACTTGTGATTTAGGAAGGATAGCAACATCTGTTAGGATTAGCAGAGCGGGAATGCAGGGGGTTATGAATTATTAAGATGACAGATGTTGGAGATGTTACATATCATGTAAGTGTTTTTTGTTAGGGTCCAAGTGTTTTTTGTTAGGGTCCATAGCCAGGTAATCACCAGGTTTCCCAAGTCATGTTACCAAGTTTCTCATGACACATCAATGCAATGCTATTGGGGGACGACAGAAACGGTTTAAGCATTTCTAAACCATCTATCTATCTCCCACAATCTTAGCAAAAACACTGAATGTCATTCTCATCACCAGACCACTCTGAAATCTTGCTTGAAATGGCACCCCATTTCTTGATATGAGGTGAAATCGACATTGAAACTGACTCTGAAACCTAATTTTCATGAATTTCAGGACTGTTTTATCATCATGGCTACTCAGAAATTCACCAGAAAATAATTTCTTATCCACCAATCCACAGAGTGTCAGCTGGGCTCCTCAAACCGATATTTCAACTTTTCATGGAGCAAGACAAGAGTCACGTACATGCCTTTTCATATCAATCAACAGTAATAAAAATAATGTCACTGAGAATGCATTTGTCCCAAGAGACAACAGTTGATAAAAGAGTTACAGTGAGACTCCTTGTCGTCTCATGGTCCATTACCGACTGTTTACAGTCCACAGGGCCCCGTTTTAGACAGTTCATGGGAAACATTTCTAAACTGCCATCACTGCTGATCAATAGGTGACAAGTCCAAGCTCAGCCTACCTTTCCACTTACAACAATTGTGAACTCTCTTTAATAAGTCACTTTAGGAATTTCTAGGAAATTCTGTTGCAATTTCTGTTACACTGAACTCTCTCTCTCTCTCTCTCTCTCTCTCTCTCTCTCTCTCTCTCTCTCTCTCTCTCTCTTTACACACACACACACACACACACATATATATATATATATATATATATATATATATATATATATATATATATATATATATACACAAATATGTAAATAAAATTTATACACACACACACACACACATATACATGTACACATATACACACAACTACACATTGACATACATATGTAAAAAAAACCTGTGGTAGAACTTTCGAGAACCATTCATTGATTTTTAAATGTATTAATTTGTTCATTTTGGATTTGGTCTGACTAATTCTTACAGCGATCCAAATTTATGAGAACATATTTACATTTCTCTATGCACACAGTGCACTTCTGGTGAGTACCGGTACAACCAGAGATCAACCGATGATTGCAGAAATCCTGGTATTTATCATGGACCACCATGTTGAGTGCAAACATTACTGTGTCAATCATTATGCCAACAGGGTGACACATGAAAGATTACACTGGCATAGCCAACCTGTGTGTTGAAGTCTTGATGGATGATATAATCGGCCGCTTAACTGATAATATTAATAATGCCAATTATCTGTGTGTCACGTGAGGACACTGACAGTCAAAGGTCAGATTACCCAAACCGAGATGACAGTTACCTGTAATTATGCAGTTTACGACATGTCCATCGAAACCAAAAGTGAGAAGTCAAGCTACTGACAATAAATACAATGTGGTTTTCCCCCCTGATGTAACTACATTTGCGAGGTCGCCTAAGGTGACCTGTGCTTAGTATCTATTGGAACAGATCCAAACATCTCCAAGCTAACCTTTGCTCATGTCCCCCTCACAGGCTTAGCTAAACAATCGCCTTTCTTGTTCACACACGTGAAAACTTGCTTTTATGAGTTGATTAATCATTATTTATACTGGCAATCATAATTAGTGAAATTTTCAAAGATTTTTTGTATACATCTTTGTTTGTTTCTGCCAAGCACTGTCATGCTACAGTGACTGGTACTGTTGACAAATTAAGAGGAGAAGAAAAAAAATTACTGCAAATGAACAAAATTCCTGTGTTGCTCTGAAACTTGTACAGCAACAGCTGATGTAGGCGTTGATTATATATGACTGTTACCCTTTGTACCGAGTGCATTTGGGTCAACTTATATCGCAGCGTTTGTTCATATCAGTGCCATACTGTTGTTTTTTAAGTTTTTATTACAGTAGACCTTGTTTGTTTTTTTCAGCCCCTAAAGCTTCTCAGTAACATTTTAGACTTTGATGTGCATACGGTAAAAATCATATGATGGAATTTTCTTTATTTACTAATATCTTCTTGTCAATCTTCCACATTTAATTTTCAATTTTCCAGTGCTATTAAAAGTCCTGTTTTCAAACTAAACTGGTCTATAAGATCAATCAATAACTTTATGTCTGTGAGCAAAGTTGAAGGACAAACCTAAAAATATTGAAATGTATCTTCTGGACTCTTAGAAGTGGAGAATATGATTACACACAGAGACTGGATGAACGAATGTAACAAAAATCGTGAAGACAGAAAAAAATGCTACGTAATTTAACCGCTTACATCATCCAAGGTTGGTATGGCTGTCACTAGTATAGTGTCAGTGTACAGAAATACGGGGCAGAGAAGGCTAAAGCCTGCTACATACAAAATGCTGGTAACTATAAAACGTATGGTGTTTTGTATGGGCAGTGGGAACTGCACACAAATCAATTAATTCGAAATATAATGCTGCACTTCATTTCACATTCGATGCCAATTTGTTGAACTCTCAAAACACAAGAAAATTTATGCAACTGTCCTTGAGTGCAGATGTGAGTGTCACTTCTTTCAATAGAAGTTAAATTTCAAATGAAAGCATTCTTGAAAAATCCAGAGTCATTGTACTGTCATTACCAGGTTTTCACACACTTATTTTTCCCATTTCTCTATTTCTTTCCAAATCACCTCGATGCTTAAACTTCAGTGGGATATGTATGACAGAAGGTTATTACCCTACAACACACAGATATTCCTGAGTTCCTTGAATCAAGTTTACAATTCTTGGGACGTACTTCCTGTATGTCAGATTGGTAACACTTACAGCACATGTAACATAAACATGGTGCAAAGATATATTCCAGCAATATGGGAATGTCAACATGTGTAAGAAACAAGCTCTATTGCGTTTGAGAGCATACTGATATTGCATACCATTCATGACTTTGTCAAGTCAATATACAGGTTTCTGGCAATTTCGTCGAATCAGACCAACACAAGTGTGTGTAATATGTACAATTTCCTTGCTGCATCAGTTGCACGTCAATCCAGCTTAAGATGGAATGCTGACCCTTTTTTTAAAATTTTGTTTCACTCATAATTGTTGAAAATATGGAATTTGTTGTTTGATCTGAAAAGTGACAGAAGTCATGAAAATATCGTTGATGGCAAAGTGTTGACAGCGACACAACCTGTGTCTATTGAAGAGGATGCTTTTTCGCATGAAATCATCGTCCTGTGCATCAGACACAAATACATGTGTTGATACTGATATCAAGCTGCGTTAAAATCACGAGTGTCAGTTTTATACCTGAAGTGTTTCCTTCTCCATACATGCATCATTTGTGTAAATACTGCTGATCAGTAATAACACTACAGACAAATATTGTTCCATTATGCTGCTTGCGAAGCACTCAACCAAAAGGGATGTGTCATTATTAATTTCTATTAAGTATACAACCACTGGGCTGACTGTCCATTGAAAAGTTAGTTCTACCATGTTCCCCATCACAGGAACTGTGGCTTTGCTGGGGTTTTTTTGCCTGGTCTGAGCCGGACCTAACATACCCTAAAATTTAAATCTTCGCAAATTGAAGTATCATAAAACGCTTCAGAATGCAGCTCAATGTATCTTTTCCTGTAATTTCCGCTGAGTGACATCAACGATTTATTTGTTCACAGTTCACATGAAATCATACAGCACCAAACATTGTTGGAGAATATGACAGATCGTTGACTATCAGTGTCCCTTGACACGCCAGAAATCTTTTTGATGAACAATACACCGTATATCGTTTGGAGAAGTAACCGCGTCTACGCGAATAGATTTACATGTATGTAGGACACGTTCATGATCTCACTCAGTAGGTTTCGGAAACCCACAAATCGACTAGTGGTCAGCGGTCGATCGTGGCCATGGGCTCCGGTGCATGTCAGTGTCAGTCCACACACACAGACGCGGGAGAATGGCTGCAAATGGAGTCCATCTGCCATAGGGTGGTCTTGAAAAACCGTCACGGAATAGCCACCAAAGACTTTAACTCAGCGGAGTGCAATGGATTCCGCGATTGTCGTGCCTTGTGCGATATGTCGCAACCCATATGTACGCAACATACGTCAAACAGCTGAACTGCGGCGTGAAATGGCCCGACGTGACACAGTAACACACTCATTTGATTTACATCGCAATGTAAAGAACGATCATTGAAGTTGGTACCAATATTACCTATATTCAGATCGTTTAGTCTTACCGTATGTCTTCCTTGTTCACTTGTCCCCCGAAACCTCGCATAAAAAGCGAGTGTTTACTGGCAGGCGGGAGTGAATGTGCCAGAGGTGCCATTTTCGAAACTTCGTTTCCGTATCGCGCGTAAATACCTAGTGCAAACACATGTCAACGCTATTTTTGTCCTCACAAGGGGGCGTCCCTCTGTACCGCCTAACTTCAGAAAAACTTACTCCTCAATGCTATTCCCAGATTCCTGGAAACAAATAATCTCTTCAAACATCCAAATTGAAGAAAACTATGATATTTTAGACTTAGAGAATTATGGTCTGACAAAAAGTGAGGTCAAAACCAAGTCACTTTATTGGAAATTAGTTGATAAGAAATGGCATGCAGCAGTCAGAGGTCAGATTGGTCAAAAATGGGCTGAGAATCTAAGTCTTACTGACAGTTACAAAGCTACTCTATTCAGCCGTCTTAATTCAACAGAAATTGTCAGCAATTCAGTAAATGATTTAAATTGGAAGATTTTCCATCGAGGCCTAGTCACAGGAAGCTTGGCCAAAACTTTCAATTTAAGTGATGGGAAATGCCATATTTGTGGCCAAGAAGAAACACTGGAACACATCTTATTTGAGTGTAAATATGTTAAAGAAATCTGGCAGAAATGTATTTCTTTCTTTGTCAGAAACCACAACTTTGATAATAACATCAATATCAAAAGATTAGCAATTGCAGGAATCGAAAATGATAATAATGCAACATCTGACATTATTTACTGTATTACTTCCTTTGTAAAATATACAGTTTGGAATATTCGAAATTCGGTTACTCTTGATGGGATTAAAGTTTCCCTTCAATCCTATGTCATGCAATTGAAATGTTATCTCTCCTCATGGATGAATACATTGTATTTCATTTATAAGATGATGAACAAAACTGAGGATTTTATCACAAAGTTTTCAAGCCTTGTAAGACTGGAAGGAGAAGAATGCATCTTGAATCCATTCATATGATGATCTTTGTAATCAAACAGCTAGGGGAATTGTTTCCAGGGCAGGGGAAATTGGCAAGTTTTTTCTTGCTAGAGGGCGAGGGAGCTTCAAAAAATTCACAGTGGGAGGGGAAACAGGCAAAAATAAGTGGGGAGTGGGTAAAAATGAAGTTTGAGTGTGGGAGAGTAAGTCGAAAAATTTTCTGTGGGAGGGCAAATTATGAACAGCTAATTAATTACCCTCTTGACTTAAAATTAGTCAGTTCACATTATTTGTCATGCACAATATATCTTATCAAAGTAAGGACCTTTTTTAAAAGTGCATTGTTCGTTGGCTGCACCTGTGCAAATGGTTAATCAGTCTAATTTGATGAATAATTGAGGAGTCATATTTTACAATTGATTAATCGGAGGGTCATATTGTAGAAAAATAATTTGGAGGGGGTCGCTTTTTGCATTTTATTTGTAGCTTAAGAGCCACCGATTCCCCCCCCCCCCCCCCCGTTATTTTAAAAACGGATGCTCCTTTACGGGCACGCCACATGATACCGGAGAGGGGGCGTTTGAGGGATTGGAGCCAGAGCAATTTTTATACTCTTTGACAGAAGCTTTTTTTCGACATGCTTTCTGAAGAAATTAGGGATGTATAATTTCTATAAATTGAGAGACAGCTTGTGTTTGGTTGAGTTTACCCAGGTCAGACCACAGGGAACCCAGAAATCTGGTTGTTGTTGTTGTTGCTGTTGTTGTTGTTGTTTGTATTGTGGTTTATGTTTACAATAGTCGTGTTGTCGTTGACAAATAAAATTCGACGAACATAACTATTGTTTTGTTCTTGATGTTGTTTCATACATAATGTAGATGTCATGAGAAACACTACAGGGACACTATCATCATTTGACCCAATACAATTATTTAGTCAGAAAGTGTACGTTGGGAGCGAGTTAGATTGGGTTAAACGATGATAGTGTCCTTGTAGTGTTTCTTATAGCATCTACATTACGTGTGAAACAACATCAACACAATATTTTTGTTCGATGAATTTTATTGGTCAACAATAACAACACGAGAAACAACAACAAACATAAACAATAAGCAGATTTCTCGTCCTTTTTGGTCAGACACACATGCACCTTGAAATCAGAGATTGTCACTACAGAATCACAATCTTTATTGTGACATTTTGTGCACTATGCCTACCTGTTAATTTCGGTTTTATACAATTCCAGTCTTTTCACTATAGGATAGGCCTATAGCATTTATTTTTAAAAACTCTCGCTTACCGATCGCCAGCCAGCACGCTGTTAATTGGTTGTGTTGAAATGGTGATCATCAGAACATTCCGTTTTTATTCGCGAATTAAGCCGAGAAAATACATCATAGGCTCCTGTTGGGATTTTAATATAGCACAATATATACCTTGTATTTTTGAATAAATAATGTGCTTTGCTTGTCCATTTTGCACGAAAGGTTGCTCCGAAATCATGAGTAAATGAATGGCGTTTACCCTGTCAACACATATGTGAATTCTATAGTCCGTACAAGAACTCAGTTATCAACAATAACATTGCGTAATATATACACGAAGCATTGTATTTAGAAGATCAAGACTTCGTGATTGGAGCATACCGTATAGGAAGAGGAGTGAAACAGGCGGTTGTTTTACAGAGCAAAAGTAAGTACAACTATTTTGTCCCCGGTGAATATGTTGTGAATATGTTGTGTTTATTATTTGTCTGTAAAAGTCGTTTTTTTGCCGTATGCGAAGAAGACAAAGACAAGGGTCCCTTTTTACATGTAACCTCAGCCTAGGCCTAAATCTTTCTGTCGTGCCTATTGTTTCTCTCAAGGATATAGTACACCAAGTTGTATAGAATTGTAATACGGTACCATCAAGTGAGTACCCAGTAAAGGATCCAGTGAACCGTTATGATAAATAACTATTATACAGTACATTGATATTTTTAACACAGAAATGAAATGTGTCGACGGTGGTGTGTAGCTAATCTGTCACCGTCTCCGTAACTGTATGTTGTATCAAAGAAAATAAAGTGTGTTTATGTCTGTGTTACACATGTGACGAGCCACTTTAAGGCTGCAGTCTTGATCATAAACACGGGGGCGGGGGCCGCTGGAAGAATCGCGATTGAATTTTTTTCAGATCTTCCCTATGATCACAATCCCACATATTTATAAGAGATGGACTGATAAAATTTGCAAAATTTACAGTACTAGAAGGTTCAGATAATCCATCAAATATATAAGTTTTAATCTCTGACATTTTGGGTGTAATAATTGCAAATTTGGTAACAAATCAATAATTCCATTTATTCACTGCACATTGCTTCTTTTAAATCATGAATCTGTACTGTTCAAAGTTTTAATTTTAAAGTTTTAATTTTGTGTCATTGTACAATTAGACTTTAAACATTTTATTCACTGCATGAAGTTGAAATGAATAGATTTATAAATTGCTTTCAAGTGTTTTTCGTGAAAACGGTGACTTGTCATCACTGGTTTGTTGGAAATCGAGCAAAGTGACCCTATTTTTGTTTTTCTTGAATTTTTGATTATTCTAATATACCGGATTTTAAATATCCCTAATTCAAAAGTATGAAATTAGTTTCGATTTTTTCGACAAGCAAGCAATATTACAAACATAAAATTTTGATAGTTTGTCAGTATACTTGCTTTTTGTATCAACTCCAATATCTTGATTTACATCTTCTCGTGTTGAAATATTCAGTATTCAGCTCATCAATACAATCTGAATTTGTCATATGTGCATATATGATAATACTGTTGCATATTCATACTCAAGCTGTGTGAACAAGTTTAAAGCGTTTCAACATGATTTAACAAAACATTAACTACAAAAAAGATGTTGATACACAATACAATATTGAGAAAAACATCAAGTTTAACATACTGATCATTCATATCGATATCTTTGTTGCACTCTATGGACAACGTATTAACTGTAAAATGACAAAACAGGTAGCCAACATACAAGGATATGCACTATCATAGTCGACACTATTATGCCAACATTGATACACCTATTGTCCCTTTCGGCAATTGTTTATTGATAACTATCAAGTCTCCTGGTCTTCCATGTGTTGCTCTGTGGCCTGATCTTGTGTAGAAGTATATATGTTTCGTTGTCACGAGCGTCGTATGACCTAAACAGAGGCTTCGTTCTTCAGCTACATCAGAGCCAGATGTCACTGCCACTGTCACGTTTACTGGTGGTATGTAGTGACAGTGACACTGCCCATAGGCAGTAGTAGGACAGTAGCTGTGTTAACTTTGATAATTTTGAAAATTATTTTCTTAAGATTATCAACAAACAAAATAATTAACTCATTAATGTCAGAGAAAACAATAAAGTGAATAAGAATTGAAATAATTGACCGAAAAATGCATGCAACATATTTGAAATGCTACACCAGTATCACTACCAACTATATTGGGTAGTGATACTGACGTAGCATATTGAATATGTTGGTTCGGTCAATTATTTCAAATCTGGTTTATATTATTGTTTTCTCTCATATTTAGGGGGTTTTGTTGGTTTATTTATTTATTTGTTATTTTTTATTACTTGTTCATTTTTTGTGTTTTGTTGATTATTGTTTGTTTGCTTTTGGTTGTTTTTGTTTGTTTAAATTTGTTTTTCGGTTTATTTGCTTGTTTCGTTTAATATTTTGTTTTTGGATTTGTTTGTTTGTTTGTTTATCCTTGTTCCCTGTGGTTCAACAGCGCCCAGGATCATACTTGCCCTCACTATATAACTCACTGATCGGTGATAAAATAAAGGATGTCATTTTGGCTCGTGTTTATAGGCCTACGAAGATTTCAAGATATAGGATTTGAATCTGAAATCATTTGAATTTCGATTTGTAAACAGATTAATTACCAGAACATCATGTGTTGAAGGCACGAATCTGACAAAGACTTTGCCGTCAAAGTGTGCACACTGAGTAAAAGGAAGTGGGAAAATGAATATATTTTCAACCTGATAAGCGAAAATATGTTGCCCCACCACAGCTGGGAGCCGCCAGGTATGTTGCACGTATGGACATTGCATTTGTAAATGGACCGGTATGTGCCCTGCGGGAGTTTTGGTCCCTCTACATAATAAACGCGAGGTAGAATTTCTATATTATGTAATGGGGACATCTATCTAATATATGTTTATTTACTGGTACTTTGTTATACGTACACATTCTAACATATATTTGTTGCAGTAAGTTTGGCAAGCTGTCACCTGTCTCAGCCAGCTCTGCTCCATGCAGAAGCAGCACTGATTGCACCAGCTCAGCTCAGCGTAAGTTTTTTTTTTGAAAAAGATAAATTTATTTCAACATAGTCACAAATAAAACAAATCTACATAACTGTGAATGCGTTAAAATTACAATGCGTCTTGTGTGAAAAAAACAAATACTCAAGTAAGTTAATGCATGGGTGTTTGTACCCATGAAGCCCAAAAGTAAGAAAATGATCAATTTTCTTTAAAAACCACCAGATTTGATTGATATTTGGCCTAATTATTGGAATTATTAAATTCTAAAAAAATGTCTGCCTAAATCTTGACGAGTTTAGTCACGTGACCAAATCTGATATTTTCCCGCCAAAATTTACGTCTTTATTAATTTTAATATTCCAACCGTAACCCGTTAAATTTTCTTGATTTTCTTTGCACTTTTGGAAACAACATCTATCATATTCTTTCAAAAATACATGGCACTCATGAAACTCTATCTATATTTCTTTCTGATATTCAAAATATTCATGTAAAACGTCAAAAATATTGTATTTGTCGTTTTTTGTGAAGAAATGTTATTCAAAATTCAATAATTTTGCATCTGCCACTAGTTCTAACCTAAATTCCCATCCCATGTTACATTAATTGGTCATAATATTTTAAATATTTTGATGTTTAACGGTTGGAATATTCAGTTATTTGCAATATACAATTTTGGCGGGAAAATAACAGATTATGGTCACGTGATCTGACTTAGGTAATATATTATGATAAATTTCAACTTAATCAAATGCGAAACACATTTTTCACAATTTTCACAATTTTCTGACCAGGTCTGATTAAAAAGTATGTTCAAACTGATTTTACTTGCATGTAAGCCTATGCCCATGCATTAACATACCTAGTTTTTCGCCAAGCCCTGTCCCCAGGAAAATCAACCGATATCCGCCCTGCCCTACAAAAAACCTAAAATTTGCTCCCCTACCTCCTAAAAACATGTCCCCTGCCCTAGCAAAATTAAAATTTCCCCTGCCCTCAAAAATTGCTCCTGGAATAGCTTTTTCGATGAATAGCTCCGTTGCCAGGACCTTGGGTAAAGCTGGCATTTGGAATTACCATGTGGCATGGGTGAGGGCGCCAGACTTCTGAAATGAACAAAGACTGTCCCCATAATCATAAATTTTTAGAATCAAAATAAAACACTCGTACTAAAATATGCAGATTATGGTCATGTAACCTCATTGAATATTCAAATGGCAGCCAATATATAAAAAATTGTAGTTTTTACACATGTCAGACACGTTTATTTTCACAGATCCTCATTAAGCTTAATTCATCATTTTCCATGCCAAACCATTGGTATGTAAAATCAGCATAGACTGACATAAAATTGTGAAAAAAAATGTAAGATTAACTGATCTTTTGGCCTTCTCACAGGACTTCTTCTCTAACTGCTCTCTAACCGCAGATAAGATCTTTTAAATCTCGCCTAACACCCCCTTGGTCTATGAATAATTACCAACGATACACCAGTTTTAATCTGCAGCATATTGTGAACTCACTAGTACACTGCATGTGTTCTCACTTATAAAGTGTGATGTTATCAAAAGCCCTTTTGTGCATGTACATAAGTATAAAAAGTTGGTGTCTTTGTACACAACACTGTCGATATTGATGATGTCACTGTCTTTTGTCTTTGTCTGAGGTATCCATGTCGTGCCCATGCCTTCCTTATTCCATTAAATAACAGTTACTCTGAGGAAAATAAAACAGATTGAAATGCCTGCAGTCTTTATGTGTTTTTCAGAGTGGTGTACATAAAACTAGTGAAGGTAGTATGCGCCTTACGAAAGTGAAATACTTAAACTTTTGCTCAAACTTTCCTAAATGAAACTTTCAACCACATTCTTACCAAACCAAGCATAAACATCGGGGGTCCGGGTAACCGTGCAAAGTTTGGAACTAGCGAAACAAATTACCCAACATTTTGCGATATTTGAAATTCAAAATGGCCGCCATTCCTGTGTTAACTCTATTGAGGAAAAATACAATTTTGGATTTTCGAAAAACTAAGCCAGTGAAAGTTTTTCTTTCTCCAAGAGCTTCAAAACGAACCCAGATCAGAAAAGAATTGTAGAAATTTGAGAGTCCGACTCTCTGTCCTCGAGGCGCATTCTACCTTAACAATCCCATTTAGTTTTCTTGATTACAAATAGCATGCAATACTAGCTCATTCTGTCTTCACTTGCATTATTTTACTGTCAAACGAATTATATCTGAAGACAATCAAAGAAACACGTCTGCAATATGAAGTGTTTTGTGTGAAGCTTTTTTTTTTTTAAATTTTGTAATACATGTCTCCTAATTACCTCCCTAATCCCCTTCATTAATTTGTTCTACCGATCACCAACGGGGCCGGGGGTGGGGCTGGGATGGGATGGGGCTTATCACCCAGACCAAATAAAATGTAAAAGACGTCCGTTTTTAGCTCACGTGTTCACACACGTGGGCTAATATTGCAGCGATGTCTGTCTGTATGTCTGTCTGTCTGCCTGCCTGTCTGTCTGTCTGTACTGTGCGCCCGATATCTCAAAAACGGCTCATCAGATCAGAATCAAACCTTGTACTTAGATTCAGTTTGCAAATGGCAAGAAGTGATTAGTTTTTGGTGGGTGTGGCTTGCTTACTTTTTGCTCATTTGCATAATTAATGATTTTAGAAAAACGGCTATACATTGAGAATGACTTCACACAATTTGATTAGATTTGCTTCAAATCAGCAGTTGGAACCATTAAGGGGTGACATAATAGATAGTTGCTAATTTGCATATTTAATTAACTTTCCTAATTAGGGATATATATCTGATTTGACTCGATCAAAATTGACCAAACTTGGTCTGTATATTGAAGATACTATGATTTAACATCATTAAAAGTCATTAAGAATTTAACTTCAGCCCATACCTAATTTGCATATTTAATGAACTTTGCTAATTAGGGATATATATCTGAATTGACTTGACTAAAGTTGACAAAACTTGCTACATTATGACATTATGACAAAACTTGGTATGCATATTGAAGATACTATGATACAACATTATTGAAAATCATTAAGCGTTTTTACTTCAGCCAATTCCTTATTTGCATATTTAATGAACTTTCTTAATTTGGGATATTTATCTGAACTGACTCGACCAAAGTTGACTCAACTTGCTATATACATTATAGATACTATGATACAACATTATTGAAAGTCATTAAGCATTTTTTCTTCAGCCAATTACTAATTTGCATTTTCAATGATCTTTTCTAATTAGGGACATATACTGGGATTTACTTGATCAAAGTTGGCAAAACATGCTATGCATATTGATGAATATACCAGGTTAAAACAATATTGAAGTCATTTCACATTTTCATGTCAGCTAATTTATAATTTGCAAATCTAATGAGCTTTCACAGTTTGGCATATATGGCTTGAAGGACTTGGCCAAAGGTATTACACTTGCTATATAAAGTGGTGATACAATGACAGCAATAAAAGAAATTTAATATTTTTATTTCAGCTAATTACATATTTGTATACTCCATGACCTTTTAGAATTAATCTGCGGTGAATATTGTTCATTATGTTGATCATAATACTTTCAATGAAGTTGCAAACACATGAAACATGTGGCAAAGTTTCAAATTTACACATAACTGCATTATATAATGAAACATGTGAGCATTTTCAGTTCATATCTGGTTTACCTTATGAGCTGCTAACGAGTTATTTGTTCAGGGCGTTAAAGACCCCGCATTTGTGATCGGCAGAACAAATTAATTAAGGGGATTAGCGAGGGCAAATTGACTGTTTTCTTTGAAATACTACACAGAGATAGCGGGGGTAAAGTAATAGGCACACACCCGACACAGCTAAGGCTTGTATAATGAAAAAACTTTGAACACTTGACATTTATTACTTATATTCATAACTTCTAGACAAATGATGCCTGCAATACCCTGTGCTCTAGATCATGATCACTCCTTGGAGTAACTGTATCCAGTACGGGTGGAAAACGTACCAAGCTAAGGAGACTTAGCCAGCGACGCCACATTCATAACAGCCCTCTCTCACAATTACATTCCCGGTGTGCAAGTACCAGTCATACATATCCATCTCCGAATTTATAATACCCCGTACACCAAGTGGTACCCACTCTCCAACTCACTGCATGCAACGTGCGCTTCATGTGGCCCAATCTAGCCACCGCCATATGTAAGATTTGATTCTAATCTTGCTCTACACAATGCCAGAATTACATGTATTATCACCAAGGGAATCCGGCGAGTACGTCGCGCAAACCAGCCAAGATGTCAAAGTTTGCTGGGATGGAGTGAAAAAGATCGTGGACAAGGTGACCTAATTGTTTTCTCACGGCATATTATTTGTATAATGGTGTGTGGTTTGTGGTGTGCATCTCAGTACAGTCTGTATACGCACGCGGCACAGTCTTTCCGCCATCGGTGATGGAGGGATAATATAGCTCTGCGTGGCAGGGTTGTGTGTAGGCCGTATAACGCCGGTAACACACAACCATGCCACGCAGAGCAAGAGGAATACTAGCTCTGCGTGGCTGTCAGCCGGTATCACACAGCCCTGCCACGCAGAGCTACGAGGGACGCAGCTGTAATGCAGCAGTCAGTGTCGATGTCAACCCCACCCCCACCTCAGGGCATAGTGGGGGATTTGGAAATTAGTCAAATGTCCCACCCCTGGGGCAAGACAATCTGGAAAACCCCCACCTAAAAGTTAAAACAAGTAAATCCCCCACATTTCCCCCACCCCAATTCCAATGGGTTAGGCGTTCATAAATTCTGCGCTTGTCCGTGAAAGTAACCAGGGGGATCAATATGATGCAATTGCCCCACCCCTCGGGCATAGTTTCATGGCAAACAAGGTCTATAATCCCCCACATTTGTCCCATATTGCCCGAAGTAGGGTTCCTCTTGGATAACATTGACTGCTGCATAACACATACCGTGTTGTGAAAACTTGAATCATGTAGAAGTGAGACCTCAGATCTATGGATCATGCATGCATGCACCTGTAGGAAGAATGATGAAATGTATGTGTAATATATGTTTGAAGCTGTTTCTTGTTTTATGAAGTATTGATGAGTTGTTCAGAATGCAGCTATATAAAATAAGGTAGCTCTGCGTGGCAGGGCTCAGTGTGTTACTGTGTGGTTGGAGGCCTTATTTAGCCGATAGCACACAGCCCTGCTATTCAGAGTCAAAAAAAGGGTTCATCAATCATGATAGCGGGTGCTACCATTGATCAACATCAGTGCAATGACAATTTGCATTGGGTTTATAAATTCACAAATCACTTTAATTGTACTTTCAGGGTCCCACCTTGTGGAGGGCCCTGGGTGGAGGGACCTTGCTACTCTGTAATCAAAGGAAAGCCAGCGTGTGACAACATCTCAGTTACAGTTTGTCCTGCAATCAATCTACGACTGGTCACTTATTTTCTATAACAACATTGAAAGAAAACAAACAAGGTTATTGTCGTAGTGATGAAATGATAAAAAATGTATGGTAATTAACACTAAGGCCTTACTACAGTAAAGAGATATGTCGAAAATGATGTGACACTGAGTGATGAGGTCCATGCACTAGTTTGCATTTATTGCAGTTAATAGTCTGAACATCTGTAAGGTCTGAGCCACCACTGGTATAAAACAGACTGGCTGGTAAACCAGTAAAAGTATGACAGAGGCTATTATTGTATTCAGGTATTTGTAAAATGTGTTAAACGGGCACAAAAGCATGTGTATGTGTATGTCTTTATGTGGAAGAACCATGTTAAATGTGCATGAGTTTTGATCTTTACTTGACCTAGTTACATGTTTCATATATATAAAACAAGATTGTATGTGTATGTATATCTCTATCTATCTGTTTCTCTATATATAGACAGAGAGATAGATAAAGATATATAATAGAGATATATATACACATACACAACCTTGTTTTCATATATATATATATATATATATATATATATAGATAGATAGAGAGATAGATAGATATATAGATAGATAGATAGATAGATAGATTGATAGATAGATAGAGTTATATACACACATATATACACAATTTTGTTTTCATACACTGCCTAATTTTCCAAAATTGAAAAAGGATTTAATTATGACCGTGAATCAGTTAGAAATTGGTGCATGCAAAATATATTATTACAAGTTATAAATACAAGCAAATAAGCACACGCCAGAGATTGTCATGTTTTGCGAACCCGACTACTCAGCGCACTGCAGCATACTTTGTGCATGGACGGTTGACATGCCTGCCAGCGTGTGCAAGCTGTATGCTTCATCCAAAACCGAAATGTATTGAATGAGCTAGGATTTGATATCAAATTGTGAATTTTACTTAAAAATAACTTCATAAGTTCATCGATTGCAAAGTGATGGTCAAAGAAAATAAAATGAAGCTGGGGACATGATATGCATGATGTACAATGATGCTTTCATGAGGCATTGTGGGATTCCAATGGTGGCAACTATGCCATCAAGAATTTTATTCTTATCGTACCGCAGTGACACATACTGTTAGCTGCTTCATTGTGGCAGCCTTTCACTGCCTGCCGCACACTGCAAGCTATTAATGCCTATACACTTCACCCATTTAGGCAATATTGTTGTGTGTGCAAGGGAAACACTGTGCAAATTTAGACAAGTTACACATATTTAAATTGCCAAAATGTGCTGTGCATGTTGATGGACACGGCATTTTGTAATCACAACTCTCCTACAAGAAACTTTTTAAATCTCTGCATTTAATGCCTTTACCTGATAGAATGACATGCAAATTACAAAATATACAGTTCATTAAACCCTTGAAACATATGGTACGATCATATGTGATGGAAGGGGGGGGGGTGGAAGGGGGAGGATTACAAAGTAAATTCATTGTCACTCATTTCGGTGAGACATTGCAGCTGTGGTTTCATATCTGTGATTTACTGGGACAGCACTTTCACCCCATAAGCCTCATGCATGATTTGCCACTATCTATTACACAGTTACTGTTCAGCAGGCTAGTTGCCTGAAATATGATGATCAAACTGTGGCCTAGTTTTTAGAAATACCTCAGTTAAGAGAAGGTCTGATTAATAGTAATTTGGATATTACACAGACACAAACGAGTTGAAAGCAAAGAGTGAGAGTGCATATTGTTTTTTTCATGCAAGAGTTGCATCAAACACTCTAGTGCTAACAGGCCTGTATCACTGGTTCTGTTTATACACACTCAAAAAAAATGGTATTATGTACCTAGTGCTTCAAACACACAGTTACATTCATATGATAATATTCCATATTTGATAGACTATAACAACAGTTCTGTCAGGCTCTGTTACCTCAATTATCCCATTGTTGATACTGTATTTTTTCATAGTAAAAGTCAAAACAACTCAACCCTACAGCAGAGTGCCCTAGTTGCCATAGAGTGCACTAGTTAATTGCCATAGAGTGCAGTAGTTGCCATAGAGTGCACTAGTTAATTGCCATAGAGTGCAGTAGTTGCCATAGAGTGCACTAGTTTCCATAGAGTGCACTAGTTTCCATAGAGTGCAGTAGTTGCCATAGAGTGCACTAGTTTCCATAGAGTGCACTAGTTTCCATAGAGTGCAGTTGTTGCCGTAGAGTGCACTAGTTGCCATAGAGTGCAGTAGTTGCCATAGAGTGCACTAGTTTCCATAGACTGCACTAGTTTCCATAGAGTGCAGTAGTTGCCATAGAGTGCAGTTGTTGCCATAGACTGCACTAGTTTCCATAGAGTGCAGTAGTTGCCATAGAGTGCAGTTGTTGCCATAGAGTGCAGTAGTTGCCATAGAGTGCAGTAGTTGCCATAGAGTGCAGTAGTTGCCATAGAGTGGACTAGTTTCCATAGAGTGCAGTAGTTGCCATAGAGTGCAGTAGTTGCCATAGAGTGCAGTAGTTGCCATAGAGTGCACTAGTTTCCATAGAGTACACTAGTTGCCATAGAGTGCAGTACCCCACAGAGTGCAGTACCGGTAGCTGCCGTAAAGTGCAGTGTTCTACATACTTTGCCAATGTCACCCTGATTCAAGACAGATGCTGTTTTTAAAGAAGTAACACTAATCATTAAGTTTAGGCAGTTTGATCGGGTTAGCAAAAAAATTTCCAGCTTGAAAGTAGCTCATCTGACAGTCACATGTATTTTAAAAATTATGTTTTTAACAGCAGCGTAAAATTGACATGTATCCGCCCCCACTGATTTTAGTGGACTTGTTCATGTTATTGTTCAAGGAACAACAATGTCAGGTCTGATTTTGAGAAGTAATGAAGGTTTTGGTTTCATTCATCTGGCAGATGTATCCCCTTGTAAAGCGGAAAGAGTATGGAAACAAGAATTGGAAGGAACATCCGATGCATCCCAGTGAAATGAACGAAGCAACCATAGATTGGTGAGTAGATATAGATATTAATCTGATGACATAAATCATTGTGTGGCTACTTTTTTATTTCACCACACATCATATCTGATAATAAAATAATCCCAGCAGGGAAGATGGCTCTTTGTTAGCCCTACATGCCAGAGGGTTAAAAGGAAAAAATTAGAGAACAAAAAGATGAGTGTTTCAAAAGAGTGAGATGAGACTGAGTGTAGAATTTAAACCATCAGTATGATGTATGTGTTTGTGTGTGTATATTTAGGACTGGGTCTCCATGCAAAGTACATTGATATTTTGCATTGTGTCTGCAGGATATTTATGGTAGACACCTTGAACTTCTCATTCTGGGCACACTCAGAGGAGGAAAAGTGCAGGGTCAGGTGCCGAGGCCAAGAGTACACGGGATACTTTTCACTCTGTGCGGCTGTTAACAGGGCACTGGATGTAAGTATAGATACTGTCTTCTGATCGCTCAAACTTTGGTCTTACCGTGATGAAGAAAGGAAAAGAAGGGACATGCATTCTAACATTGCCAAAAATTGCAATTGACAGAGCAGAAATATACGAGTATCTTTCATAAACAAATTTGAAAAAAGATTTTCAGATGATTTTGTATTTGATTGTCAAGGATGTTCAGATGTTGTGCAACACCTCTCTGTTATCTGTGAAAAATGAATTTGTGTAAGGCAAAAAGATGTGTTACATATTCAAATAAAATTTTCATTGATATGATAGACAAAAAGATTTCAAGTTGTTCAACAACTGTGGCTTGATTGTAGTTTTGTGACATCTTTCTTTTTCATCTCCCATCATTTCCTCACAGGAAGGGATCCCAATTACCACCCCCTCGTATTACGCCAATATCACCATGGACGATTTCAAACATGTCTTCAGGAGCGATAGCAAGAATGATTTTCCATTGCTTGAGGAAAGATACAAACATCTGCGAGAGACCGGCAAGATCCTTGTAGAGGTAATTTATGCACACACGGAACAGGCCCTTAAACAAACATCTTTTGTAACTTTTAAATTTCTTAATTTTGGTAGATTGATATTTACATTTGCAAGTGATATGAATTACGATTTGGACCATGAACAAGAGACTCATCTAGCCCTTCTTTATTGTTTACAAGTTCTCATTGACATTCCACTGACTGTGAAGGGATTTTAGAGAAAATAATTATCAGTATGATTAACTTGTCTCTGTAACAGGGCAGAGACATTTTTATTCTCGGTAAAGTGATCATTTGTGTAAACTTCTATACGTAGCGTCAAATGACTCAACACATCTGATTCCATCAGGAGAATTCATGGAATAGAATATGTAGGATAGGGAAATGTTTAACCTCAGTTCACCCCAATTCCCTGTAAGCTGGTTCACAATCACTATTGATAACAATGGGTTTCAGACCATGGTGGTGAAAGGGCTAAACATAGTAGAATGGAAAGTAGTTACAAAAAAATTATTCCCCTCTTTGTTTTGCATTTTGTTTGCTTGAAGTATAATAAATTCAAGTCCAGCACAACTGACAATATTTAGTTTAGTTTTCGACTTTCCAAAATGAATATCATATTGGAACTTTTAATGAGCATTAAAAAGATTACTTATTAAATCCAATCATGTACAGTGTGGTTTATCTTTGATAGAGGCCACAGTTGTATGTCTTTCTTCTGTTCCACTATGGTTCTATTGGAACCCGGTATAGGCACCTTGACTTGAAAATTCGTCACAAGTTTGGTGCATTTTCATCTCAATCCAAGTTGCACATATAAAGTGTGACTACTTGGAGAAAATGAGTCATAAAAATCAATAGAAATAAAATAATTGGCAGGCGGTGACAGTGACGTATCGTATTGACTTATTGAAGCGAATGGAACTGTAGACAATGGAGTGGAATCAAAGATGTACATGCAACTGCGTCCACTAGGCAAATCGCTCCACTGTCTATGATGGATCCTTTTGGAGCCTGTTTGGACTGTAAATCTCTCAAAAATTGGGCGTATTTTCAACTGAATTCAAGTGGCGTCTGTAAATAACATAAGTGGTAGGCAGAGACCTGAAATGAAAATATCCAGGAACGTTCAAGTAAAAAAAGCAGGCATAAATGTTGAGCACACAAAAGCAAATTCTTTTGTATCTAAGTGAATGTGATGAATCAAATGTGACCTTTGGAACTTCCCTTTTTTTCAGGGCAATTCAGATGTTGTGTACATTGTTTATTTTTAACAGTAGGTATTGATTTCCAGTGTGTAAGTAAATATTTTTGTTGCACTGCAGACTTGAAGCTTGATGAAGAGGAGATATTGATTCTGGATTATTAATTTTTGTTTTCCAGAAGTACAATGGTTCCTTTGTCAACTGTATCCCGCAGTGTGAAAAGAGTGCTGTGAAACTTTACAACTTTGTGGCCAGTACGTTTCCCTCTTTCCGTGACGTTGTCAGCTACCAGGGAAAAACTGGTGAGAAGCGCACCTGGTTTATTTGTGTGTGTGTGTGTGTGTGTGTGTGTGTGTGTGTGTGTGTGTGTGTGTGTGTGTAATTTATGAGTCAATAGCAGTGTACTACATTATCGAAGTACACTTAATGTGTTAATAAGATATCATGTACTGTAGCTATACCATATGGACAAATAGGGACAGCAGATCAGTATGCCTTCCAACTTATAACAATTCTAAAATCTCTCAGCCAAATGAGGGAAACTTCTTATTCTTGTAAGTTCCGAAATATCTTTGCATCAGAGCTACACCAGAGCATGCTGTATGTAGAGTTTTGTTGCATCAAAGAAAACGTCCTTTACTCAGATTCAGTGATACATCAATTTACAGCAGCTTAGTGAGTACACTGATACAGATCAGTAGCTTAGAGGGTACACTGATAAATGTCGATAGCGTCAGTTAAATTTTGTCTCTCTCTCTAAAAAAAAAATATTGTCCAGTTACCATGGCTACATTACAAACTAACATTTGATAGTCAGCTAAAGATTATAAATTGAATATTTGCATATTTGTCAGGGTTTTTTTGATAGAAAAATGTTTTTGTTTATTGTACACAATGTCTACCAATCTCTGTGTTCTTCAATGCTTGCCCTGTGAATAACAGAGGATTTCATATAAGATAGAGAAATGATTACTTCTCTCACTCTGAAAAGTTTTCAAATGTAAAACATGAGACTGAATCAGCTAAGACCAAAAATATATGCTAGTATTCGGCTAATCTCGTGAAGATGGCCTACTTTCAAGTTTTTGTAACGTAATTAAGTACATTTGTTATGAATTTTTTATGATTTTGACAACATGTGTTAAAATATTTTGCAAAATATTTGGTGTTTGGAATTATTCAAATGAGTTGTATCATTACAATAAATACAAAGCCCATGTTACATAAAGTTTTATTCCAAGATGTTGTCATCGAAAAGACCCTTTTGAAAGCACTGGTCATGTTGTGCATTTTAGATGTCTGTTCTTTATCTACATGTATTTTACAAAAAATGTTGGTTTTCTACCATACAGTGTCCCTGATGAAGAGAGCTCAGATCACTGTGGCTAACCTTTGGTCCTGTTTTGAAGGTCAAAGTTATGGAACTTTCCATGACATAGACGAGCTGACCATGTTTGCAGACTACAGGTTAGTTGGCCACACCAGTCAAAACCTACATGTAGCTATCCACTGCATGGATACAACTCACTTGTTTCTGAATGGTGTGGTTGTATAAAGAATCTCTCCCACCCATCCACCCGCACCCAAGTCACCCATTAAGCCTCAATACAATTTCATTGTTTCCAATAGTTTGATATTTCCAGTATAAACCCAGTCACCCACTACATGGGTACATTCATATCACAAGGAACCACCCCACCCATCCACCCGTACCCAAGTCACCCACTAAGCCTTTGACAACGTAGTCACCCATTTCAAGGGTACAACCAGAACCTTCCAGCCAATCCATCTGTACCCAAGTCGCCCACTAAGCCCTTATACAACCTCATTGTTTCTAATAGTTTAGTGTTACCAGGATAAACCCAGTCACCCACATTATTTTTGAATGGTGTGGTTGTACAAGAACCTCCCAACCCTAAGTCACCCACTGAGCTTCAGTAGAACCCCATCATCTTTAACCCATTGAGTCAATTGTTGCAAACTTTGTAAAATTTACTTTTTTCCAGATTTTTTTCCAAGTTTATGATCAAACACTCTAGTCAATGATATTGAATAGAGATGTCAGTTTGGTCCAAACTTGTCAAAAAAATGCAAAAAGGGAAAATTTTGTATGAAAATTTTAGAGGGGAAAATTTACAGTACTCAAAGGGTTATTGATTTGATATTTCCAGGACCAAGCTACCGGTATACCTCAAACATCTTCAGTGGCTTTTGACTGATGTAGTAGAGTTCATATGTACAAGACACATAGATGAGAGGGTCAAAAATGAAACAGGCAAAGAGTTTACTGTTCACCATTCACTTCTCAGATATTGTTGTTATATTTATCAACAACTTTCATTTACCAATATAAGCACCAAAAACTGCAAATTTTATGCTGTCACTCTGATAAAGGGATGTTGATGTAAATTGCCTTCAATGACATTATTTGCCACTTGGTAAGAATTATATTTATTCTCAAGGAATTTAGTCAATTGTGAAGTTAAAAGCAACAGAACTAGAGACTCTTGATAATGTAGCTTTATATTGTGTACAGCAATGGCTTCTCATCCTGCCTCGGAAAAGTTTTCCGTTTGTTATTGTTTGATTTCTCTCCTACCGATGTGTTGTCTTTATTGTTTGCAGAGTACCACAGGCGTTGGTTTACTTTGGTGCCCTCCAGTATTCTGATTCGCTGATGGCAAAGCTCAAAGCTAGCACTTTGTTCACACCTGGCGAGAGGCAAGAAGTCGAGATCCGCGGGTGCTCCATCTGGGCTGTTGAGGTGAGATGAAAAAAGGAATTTTTGTCATTGTTTTTGTCATGGTTGGTGTGACTTAGAATCGTCAGTATTATGTTTCTTAGAATGCAGTTCATAGAGAAGACATTAACGCTTACATCCCCATTTCCTTCTCTAGAGGTCCAACTTTACCATAGAAAACAATGAGATTGGTTCAAACCACGATGGTGGAAGGGTTAAAGGGCCAGAAGCTGTATCTTTTGATGATGGTACATAATTGTTTTTTTTATGCGAAGTGGCAAGTCCTTGTTCTACTCCCAAAGCATGTTTAAACACCTACTATTCAGCTTGTCAACACACTGTGTAAATGTGTTAAATGCACTTTTCTTATTTACATTTGAATTCTAGTCCGGACCAGAATTCATCTGTCAACAATTACGATGTATTCTAGGCATGTACAAGCCTAGTTGACAAGTTCAAAGTTGTGTGTCTCAACTTGCTTTGGGGAGTAGAACAAGAAACTGTAGTTGACATAAAAAGTGAAAAAACTGTGAAAAAAATTATCAAGAGTTACTGCTACTGGCCCTTGAAGTATAGTGTATGGCAAAGACGCTCAACCAACTTAATGTCGATGATGACTCTCCATTCTTGTACACCACAATGTGCTATCTTAACAAGTTGACTGCAGGAATTTTGAGTTCCATTACATTGCACCTAAGTGTTATCATAAATGCAATCAAATCAGTCTGGAAATACTTTCCTTAAATTTCTGATGGACAGATTTTGTGTATGATATTGTTGCACACAGAAGACTTTCACTGTAGTTTCTGTCATCAGCTATACCACAGTTGTTATATACGTGATTGACATTTTCACATTCATAGAGGGCTTGTGTTACTTTTTGCCTGGTTTGTGTCTCAAAAAGCTGGCAGATTAAACTCTGTTCAAGAAAGAATAGGCCAATGAACTGAGGCTTTGATGTGACAGGATAATGGAAAATCATGAACTTTGCCCATAAATACTAAAGATGTGTTCAGGTCACCCTATGACTTGTGTCAGTAGCAAGGCCCAATATGAAATACAAAATGGGTGCATTTGTCCAATGTCATAGCAATAAATTTATGTCCCAGAAAAAATGTGATAAACACTCCCTTTTTTTAAAACTTGTTCAATACAGAAAAAAAGGGAAGGTTTTCCCACAACTCTCTTTTCTTCTGCATATCTTTGGCCGGGGACGCTTTCTGTCATAATCGTTCAACATTTACCAACAAATTATCATGCATTTCCTTGCAAGGCAGTGTACTGGTACAAGTTCATCCAAGATCTGTTTCTTTCCTTTCATGCAGTTAGTTTCCGAGGAAGTGAAGAGACGGCTGCAAGAAGATCCAGATGCAAACGACACGGAGGAATGTAATTCCATCATTGTTGACTACTTCCTGTGGGATTATGCTCAG
Organism: Ptychodera flava; assembly: GCF_041260155.1. NCBI lineage: Eukaryota > Metazoa > Hemichordata > Enteropneusta > Ptychoderidae > Ptychodera > Ptychodera flava. Next base: position 22,990,895 of record NC_091933.1, on the reverse strand, counting down.
GCACATCGTAAAGACATGGAACATATTCCCATTCATAAGATTCGAACCATTTACTACTAGCCTAGGATTATAGCGCCCCCACTCATGGGTTTTGATGAAGACACGAAGCAATAGAGCAAGATAAGGTTATCATGACATATGGTGATTAGGTATTGCAGGCAGAAAGCTTGATAACAAGACATTACTGCATGCATAGTATGAAGTACTTCTTATGATGTCCCTTGAACTTTCTCTGGATCAGTCAAAACCATATGCAGCAGTCAAAGTAACCACAGAAGGGTTAACCCTTTGAGCGCCAAAGTCAATTTTTGTTGCTTCTATAAAATGTACTCCAGTCAAATTTCTTCAGATTTACGCCAAAATTTTGATGAAAACTGTAACCAATGAAATGTGATGTCCATTTGGTCCAAACTATCAGAAAAATTACAGAAAAATTCACAAAAATTGGTAAAAAATGTTGCACTAAAATTTTGGCGGGGAAAATTACAGCACTCAAAGGGTTGATCCACCTCAGGCAACAAAGGACAAATGCAGGGTATTAGACGGGATTTATCATGAAACTGAGCCTGAGGGAAGTTGGGCGATTACCTCATTTAGTTTTCCAATAGTTTATTTCACCATTGTTTCACAGACCCATTTTATTGGGGTGGGCAAATCTTAATCTTAATCTTAATCTTAATCTTTATGTCTTACATAGCGAATTACATTAGAAGTAATCTCAGTGCGCTTTACACTTAAAATTAACAAATAGAGGGATGAAACATAAAATTATTTTAAAACTCACAGCAAAAAAGCAAAGGTAAAAAGCAACGTGTTATAAAAACTCATCATAAAAACTGCGAAAATTATTTTAATGAAAAAATGTGAAAAGGTGAGTTTTCAGTTTGCTTTTCAAACATCCAGTGATTGAACCGCTCGAATACGTAATGGCAGAGAATTCTATAAGCGAGGTGCACAAAGCTCTATCAACGAAATACACTTGTGTTTCCAATTGGCTGATATAAATTTACAACATTAGAATAAGAGCGAAGTGTGTGCCGAGTGTCATGGACTGTGAGCAATTCACCTTAATACTTTGTAACATGACTATTGATAATCTTAAAAGTGATGTTATGAATTTTGAATTCTATCCTTTGCTTAACTTGAGGCCTATAGGGTGTGATATGATCGGTTTTTCTTGTTCTAGAAACTAAACGCGCACTGCAGAATTCTGAATTGTTTGAAGCTTTTGAATTTCATAAGCAGGCAGGCCAAAAAGCAAGCTGTCACAATAATCTAAAGGAGACGTGATGAAAGTGTGAACAAGTTTCTCCTTAGTGCTCTGAATTTTCCCTATCTTCCACAACACATGGGAGGCTGACCTACAAATATAAAAAATATGTTGGGTTTACCCGCTAGTTTTTGTGGATATTTTCTTCATTGTCTTGTGCCAGGGGATTGGGCATTTGGCAGTTTCACAAGACCTGTTACCAAATCCCCTATGTAGGCCCAGGATGGGGTGGGGGGAGAGGTTACATTTGCTGCTGTTTTACAGCATACTGGTGTAAGACAATGCATATCATGGATTTCTAAATAATCTGGCAAGTTATAGTATGGTATCCATATGAGGCATTTATTAACATTTTCTGTGGGTACAGGTACATGCTGATAATAAGTATGGATTGATTTGTTTAAGTATTTCAAGGGAATGTTACATCAATTATTGTGTCCGTATGTTCCTTCTAGTACAGAATTTACTTGTTATATAGATGAAACGCACACACAGATGGGCATTTTTAACTTTGTGCACAGTCCCCCATGTAGTTGAAGGGACTGTGCTTTGTGTAACGAATAAAATTATGCAAAATACGATGAACTTGTGTGGTTTGTGTCCGTTAACAGTAGCAACATTTTGAGCTATCTCATAAACCAGTGCAGAAAGGCTGACTATATTTGTGGATAGAGGGCGCTGTCCTGTGCAAGAACGGCGGAAATTCATAGTTAAAAAACCCGATTTGGAATCAGTCCATATTCTAGAACCCAGTCATTTGAAAATTACAAACTCTAAAAATCTTTCGTTTTTGGTAGCATGTTCTTCAAAACTGAAAGTTGGGACTATGGATGGAGCTGTTCGCAAATGACATTGTTTCATGACGATGCAAAAGTAAATATTGTCTGCAAATTTAGATTACATTTTTTTGAAATTACGCATGCAAGAACAACAAAAATACGATGAACACTAGAAAAGTTGCATCTAATAGCTCAAATTACAAGCTATGACATAGTGCGCATATGCAACACCGATAAAAGCAATTAACACGATTGGAACTAATTTGGGATAATTGGATTTTCATATTTTTTAAATTTCTCAAAAGTGTTATGTGCCAGATAAATGAATGTTGCAATAATACAAATTACTGATAAAAACAAGTGTTTATTGTATGAAGAAAAGCAGATGAGATTACATTTGTAGATTAAATCGGCATTACTTCACCGTCCAATTATCCCAAATTAGTTCCAATCGTGTTAATTTCAAATGTTGCACGCATGCAGCGGTAACGTCACCACTGTGTCCACGGACAACTGTTGATCAAAACTTTCCTCAAGGAGCTTTAAATCATGCTCTCTCCTACACAAGAATAAAAATCATTGGTTACTTTATTTCAAATTTGATATTAAAAAATGCAGCTGCCTGAAATTTATCGACTTTCGCAATTCAAAATGGCCGCATACCCTGAAAAATTAAATTTGTTTTTAACTGACGTAAACAAGAGTTAGACTGAAACTTCTTTTAATTTAAAATGAACCCACTCATACATCAGAATGGCAAAGAATTTTAAAACATTGAGGATGAGAATATCTCTCCCAGAACTGCGTTCAACGTGAAAGGGAGCAACCATTGCCAATATGCGAGCTTCATCTAAATTGTGTCGCCTGCTATCATTCGACAACGTACCCAGGGAAACAAAGGATGACGCAATCAGAAAAGTATGGAATTTCATTTGCATTGACACAGATGAAGTAATAAAATGAGACTGTTTTTTTTTTTACAAAGATGTAAAGATTGTGGTAAAAAAAAGTTGTTGACATCATTGGAGAACTTGAGATTAACGACTTGAAGGTGAAGGTTGTACCTCAATTGGACTCAGTTTAATTCTCTCCCTCGTTTGCTCATCGTCTTTGCATATCCTTTTACATTTCATTGTTCAAAGGCACTTTCTATCCTGGTGCCACTTAGATCATACCAGAGCACATACTCTCAAGGATCCGGACTTTACTTCTGCTTCCCAGAGCTTTTGTACTGAACATTTCTAAATCGACCACCACTTCAAACAGTTTTTAATCTAAAGCTCATTTGTTTTAAACAGTGTCAATAATTTTTCAGTTTTACGGAGAAAGGTTGTTTACAGCTTTCCCAACCGTGAAAAGGAGTTCTTGAATGTGTTATGCGCGTCTGACATGTACTTTTCTTGGTTACAGTGTGACTGGCGATCTCTTGTGTACTGTAAGTACTTTTAAGCATTTTAATGTTTTTTTGAATTTCTAACCTCGTAGGTTTTAGCGACTGTCTTTGTTAAATCAGTTTGAAATAAAGTTAGTAATAAAAGTAGACTGAAGTGTTTAACTAGATATTTACTTTTACCAAGAGTACCTGTTACAAATCGTATTTTAGTTAAACAGAATTTTGATTCCATTTTCTTTGATTTAATACTCTGCCGTAATTTCAGTGTCATCCCATAAATGTGCAGTATCATAATTTCAGTATCGTCCCCTTGTAAAAAAAGGCGCAATTAAGCAAAAACGTAGATAAATGAACGATGTTTATCAATTGTAATATATACAGTGCAGAAAGAGTTTAAATATTGGATGAAAATTGAAATCGTTAAAATGGTAGAAGCGGATGCCTTGGCCTACAGTCGGTATAGTCAGTATAGCTTTTTCTGTTAGAGTTTTCCCCGATTTTCTTATAGTTTATCATGACAAACAAGTCAGACATTTTAACACGCTTGCGTTAGAATGTGATTATCAAAGGTATTTTTTGTTTGATAAAAGTCTCTTCAAAATCTCAGAAGATGTGTCTTGTGCCCGTGGATATTACGCAGTTGTCGGGAATTCTGCGTGATGGGGTAGGCCAACACGCTCTGTACGAACACTACAGATTGCCAACGCGCAACGCTGGGGTAGGTGACCTCATTGACCTTGTGAATGTGAGCATGCGTAGTTTGCATTTATTGTTGTTGTGAACATGGCGAATATATCGCTATCACAAGGCGAGCAGGGTCGCATTGTGATACAAATTTCACAGCAGCAACAGCAGCAGCAGCAACCACAGCAAGAACAACGGTTTGCGTCGACCCGAGAAGAAGAAACGGCAGATGCACTTTCCACCGTCGACCAACTGAATACGAGAAGGGCGACTGGAACTGCGGTCAGGATTTTGCGAGACTACTGTCATGCCAAACGTCGGTCGGCGGAGTTCGAAAACCTGCCAGTGAAGGATCTAGCAGGTCTCCTTCGACAATTCTACCTTGATATTAGGAAGAAAGATGGAAGTTTGTACTCCAAAGCGTCGCTTTCTGGCATTAGATCTGGCCTGGCGCGCTTCATTTTGAACAAATGTGACGTAGACATCGTCAAAGACCGTGCGTTTATCAGTGCCAACAAAGCCTTCAAAACACAGAAGATGCGCCTGAACAAAGCTGGCTTGTCGGTCGTTTTCCACTATCCAGAGATAACTTTCGAAGACCTTTGCTTGCTCTACGACCCAAACAACTCGGTCTTCAATGTGGACATGCCAACTGGCTTGCAACTTAAAGTCTTCTTTGAAATAATGCTCCATTTTCGTTGGAAAGGGAGGGATGATATTAGGAAAATGAACAAAGACACCTTCGCCTTGGCCCAAGACGATGACGGTACAGAATACGTTTACAGAACGCGACCGAATGCGTGCAACGATACCTCCGGCGTTATGTATGCTTCTCCAGGTGCATTCTTATCATTCATATAGTCATCTGTCTAATTGTTTATTTATCCATCAGGGTAGCACCTCCATAATCTGTCTACCTGTCTGTCTCTCCACCATTGTATCAATGAGTATGAACGGTTGTACGTTATATACATGTACAGTATACATATGATAAATTATAAAATTGTGAGTGAAAAGTTAGATTTTGTTCATATTTGTAGAGGTATACATTTTTGTATTGTGGATATATTCACTCATTGATACACACACACAAACACACACACACACACACACATATATAAATATATATATATATATATATATATATATATATATATATATATATATATATAGGTAGATAGGTAGATAGATATGTGTGTGGCCTTGTGTGTGTGTGATGATAAGACACAAAATTTAAAAGTGGGCAGTTGACCATTCAGACGATTTTGCTTTCTGATTTAATACACACACACACATCTTTGCTGAAAATATACTGACTTGTACCATAAAATGACAACAAGGATTGTGAAGAGGTGTTAGGTGATGATGTTTGCACGGTGTCCATTCTGTGCTCATTTTTCCTTCTTTACCACCAGGGAACTCCAACTGCCCAGTCCGCTCCTTCAAGAAATACATCAACGAATTGCATCCACATTGTCACGACCTTTGGCAGCATCCAAATTCCAAATACCCATATTTTGACCACAAGGACGTCTGGTACATTAATTCTGCAGTTGGGCATAATTCCCTCAGCAATTTCATGGCCCTGATCTCTAAAGAGGGCGGACTCAGCCAGGTGTACACAAATCGATCCATCCATGTGACTGGTGTTGCGATATTGAATGGCATGCATGATGGGAAACACTTCTTCAATGTTAACAAAGACAGCAGACAGAGCATCTCCATCAGGAGTAACCATAGCAACAGTGCCAGTACTGCCAACACGAACTATCACCATAGGACTCTGCATAGTGAAGAAAGTGCAAGCAAACAGCTGCAGCCGGCAACTGCCACAAGCAACAAACGAGTCATCTCTGATATCACAAAAGTTGGCCAGTCAAGCTGTCATTTTGATAGGCAGCCTGTAAACAGCCGCCTCCCACTTGAGGTGCATAACATAGTCCGTGAACTCCGACAGCAGGCTGCCAAGATCAATCATAAAGCGACAACTGAGCAGGAGAGCCAGCGAGGGACTTCCGGATCGGTGATCCAGTCATCAAATTCAACCGAAAGAGAACAAGAGTCGCGCTCGCCACAGATAACGGTTGAAGTTCCACACAGCGTAATCCATGCAAACAGGTAAAGCAACCTCATTGGAAAGTTTCAGATTCTGAGTTACGGGGACCATGAATAATTATAGAGTGTATGAGGTCAAACAAACTCAGTTTCATTTGCCATACAGGGTACCACGGCAGCCCCTTCAATTACTCAGTGTGTTTGACCTCATACCACGGCAGCCCCTTCAATTACTCAGTGTGTTTGACCTCATACCCTGGCACCCCCTTCAATTACTCAGTGTGTTTGACCTCATACCCAGGCACCCCCTTCAAGTACTCAGTGTGTTTGACCTCATACCCAGGCATACCTTCAAGTACTCAGTGTGTTTGACCTCATACCCTGGTACCCTCTTCAATTACTCGGTGTGTTTATCCTCATACCCAGGCACCCCCCTTCAATTACCCAGTGTGTTTGACCTCATACCCTGGCACCCCCTTCAATTACTCAGTGTGTTTGACCTCATACCCTGGCACCCCCTTCAATTACTTAGTGTGTTTGACCTCATACCCTGGCACCCCCTTCAATTACTATGTGTTTGACCTCATACCCTGGCACCCCCTTCAATTACTTAGTGTGTTTGACCTCATACCCAGGCACCCCCTTCAATTACTCAGTGTGTTTGACCTCATACCCTGGTACCCTCTTCAATTACCCAGTGTGTTTGACCTCATACCCTGGCACCCCCTTCAATTACCCAGTGTGTTTTACCTCATACCCTGGCACCCCCTTCAATTACTATGTGTTTGACCTCATACCCTGGCACCCCCTTCAATTACCCAGTGTGTTTGACCTCATACCCTGGTACCCCCTTCAATTACCCAGTGTGTTTTACCTCATACCCTGGCACCCCCTTCAATTACTATGTGTTTGACCTCATACCCTGGCACCCCCTTCAATTACCCAGTGTGTTTGACCTCATACCCTGGCACCCCCTTCAATTACTCAGTGTGTTTGACCTCATACCCTGGCACCCCCTTCAATTACTCAGTGTGTTTTACCTCATACCCTGGTACCCCCTTAAATCACTCAGTGTGTTTGACCTCATACCCTGGCACACCCTTCAAATACTCAGAATTAGAGTATTGAAATCTGTGATCTTTACATTGTCACTCTTTGTTGAAAGATCATGCTGACAATAAATTGCTTATGATCAGATGCTTGTTGCAAAACAGTCCTCTCAAAATAAACTTGATCCCTCGGTATAGTGCCAGTTTATGTCAAGCTATAATGTATTGAAGAATGATAAAGACTTTCAAATATTTCTACAGCATACAATGGTACCTTCAAAAAATTGTGTTAAATGTTAAAGAAGCCACATGTTTGTACTTTGAAGGTAAATCATTTGTCATCACATTGTGTATTGGGATTTTTGAAGGTTTTCTCTTTCCAGTCAAAGTTTGAGCAAAGCTTAACTGTGCTTACTTTCCAATTTGTCTATATTGTTGTTTATCTAGTCCAAGTACATCTAATAAGGACCAACCAGTGTCATCACCGCAACCAAGAGACAGCCAACTCTCCCACACCATTGCCAGTAAAGTCAAGTAAGTGCCCATGCCATGACATTATCACCAGACCAGAATCTCAACTCTGTGTGATAATGCAATAAACCAGTAGCATATTCTAAAGGGGACAAAATGGCAATTTACTAGCAATCTAGTAAATTTTAACGTCCTTGTGTAAACCTCTGCCTAGATTCACTGTCTGTATCACTGTCTGTCTATCTACCTGTATACATGTATGTCCCATGTACGTACGGTATGTATATCTACCCCTTGCAAGTGAAGGCACAAATTTGAAATGGTCTGAAGTCAAAAGTTCTACATGCAAAGTCGGCCAGTGAAAGGAGGTTCAATTGATCATGTTTCAAAAAAGTACTATTATGGTAGTATAATTTGAATCTCAGGCAGAAGTTTTCAAAGAAAACTTTGTTTGAAAAGTCACAAAAAAATTATTAGCAGGGCCGTTTTGACCTAAAACTTATCCCTTCCAGTAAAATATATTTACTCAGGTATGTTGCTATTCAGACCTTGAAAATAATGAATATCACCAAACAGAATATTTTGGTAGGAAAATCTTGTATACTTAAAAATGTTCGAAAGAAAATTAATAGTGATCACAGCTACAAAGGGAAGTCTACAATAATAATTTATGGTTTGCTTGTTTTCATTAGCAGTAAATGTACAATGGAAATACTCGAGCTTTTCAGCTATTTTCAATTTGAACTCCAGTGTTGCAGCCAGGACGCACCTTTGCGACAATGTCCCTAAAACGGAACCCGTTGTCCCGCAATTTCGCGTGCTGCGGGTCACCTCGGGTGTACTCATGAGTCGACTGTGTTCAATAGGTGTAGTCTGCAAGTAATATCTGTTACGATGGCTTTTGTTTTGCATGATTATATTTGGAGGCATACATATTTACGTACTTTCGGAACTGTGATTAAAAGTAATTAAAATGCCGCACTTAATTATAATACCTTGTCAGTAGTCCAACTGAGTTTTGATTGGAGGCAGATACAGTATGCTGCTACAATTGCCTGAAATTCAAGCATAGCGACGCGACCCAGTAGCTTGTCTTTTCTTGGTAAAAGTAATTTGTTACAATACAAATTTTGATTGACAACTGATGCATATTGTCCCCGAAATGTGCAAAATGTCCCCAAAATTGACGGCAGTGGGACAAAGTGTCCCCTGCTTTAAAGTTCCTGGCTGCAACACTGGAACTCTATAAAACAGCACAGCGGAATGATCAAAGAAACTCACTACAGCCAAATAACAGTAAGGCAAAAACATTTTTCATCTCCCCTTCTGACTTGACATTTCAGCAATATCAAGGAGGAGCCTGCCGAGGAAAACACAACAGAAAACCATTACATAGAGTTTGATGGCAAACTTCACTGGTATGACGCCGAGAAAACTGACGAGAACGCAGCATTGCAGGCTTTGATCGCAGAGAGGTTCAACGACCTGCAGCAGCAACTGCCCTCCACGCAGCCCCGCCTGCCACCCAGCTGGTCTGTTGCAGTCACAGAGACCTACATTCACATACTGAAGATGGCCAATCGGCAGATGCCAGTCATCGATAAGTCGCTGACCATCAACAGGGATTTGTCATTCATGTTGGCCATACACAGCCACATTCTACCCAAGGACCATATTCTCCATCAGGACTGTGAGGGCATACTCTCTAATATGGACAGTGTACATCAACTCGTGAAGAAGCTTGACTGTTTCACAACCTAGGGCGTCTGTCTGTGATATGTACATGTATTTATCCCTTTGTTTATCCACGTATCACCTCACAACAAAAAGGGTGTAAAATATCCAGTCATTAGTGTGCATGTTACAGGTATAGTAGTATCTGCCATCTTTATTTTGGTGGCACTGTGCAGCGGCCTTGAAGGTTATATCTGATCGGTAGATTGTCATTATTGACATCAAGTTAAGGAGTCTGATATGGGAAGGCCTATTCTCTACCTGATTGGTTGCTTTGTAATAATTCAGTAAGCTCAATGACTTTCATCAAACCACGGGCATTGTGTTGTTCTTAAATGATGGTGTATAAGCGTGTAAACATGATTTCGTATTTTCCATTTGCCGCAGGAGAACTTATATCGTGATTTAAAAAAAATAAAAGCCTCAACAAAAATGAGGTATTATTAATACAAAAGAAACAGTCGCATTCTGCTGGTTCACCCAACTGATTATTCTTTCTCTCACACCCGGTCATTCTGGTACGTTGCTATGACTGCCGTGTACATGAGCGCGGTGGCTGGAATGGAACGTGCACGCGACGACAGCTATGCACGCGAGTGCCTCTGAACTGTTGTCTGCTGTCCCGGCCTCAGAAATGTATATATATACAAGGGTATGCTCATATGAACATGGAACCTGACGATGTGCGTTACAAAAAAGGGGGGACAGGGGGGACAGATACTATTACCCTCTAAAACGTCCGCAAAAGGTAAACAAATGTTTTATTTTTGCAATGTAACTCACTGACGATAGAAAGTAAAATATAGAATTGAAAACAAAGAAAAAAATGTGAAAATGTAACCCTTGACCTGCAAGGCTTGTTCACGTTCAGTACGACCAAAACAGACTGAGTAAAAAGAAATGCACATTTGAGAAAATCTTTCGGGTTCTATTGAAAAGCTTTCACTAAAACTGAAAAAAGACTTAAATGTTCTTCTTTGGAATATTATATTGGAAGGTTTTTACTCCGAAGAGAAATAAAAAATATGTCCTTTCTTCTGCGCATGACGAAACCACAGAACGGCATTTGTTATATTAGCGTATTTTGCGACGTTCGAACATCCAATGTCACTACCGGATAACGGCAATTTGTAACGCACATAGTCAGGATTAGCGATGCATTTATTCTTGGTCCTATTTCGAATATCTACTACATGTCTGTCATTTTCATAACTTGATGTGTGCTACGATGCCATTTCAAATTTCATATGTCGTTTTCGCGACAGAATTCGACTCACTTCATTGGTAAATAATGTCGTCCAGAAATGATTTGCACACCCTAGTGTATATATCACTATGTGAAACGACACAGCACAGGTCGCGCGAGCGTACGTATAATACGCGTATATATGCGTGCGTTGTTCCGCCGCGGCATTTAGCATCGAAATAATGCGGTCGATGTGGTCGCTTGTAACGTTCACGTAGACACGTCCGACCTTGATCTGGTTTTGCAGCCAAGTCGGCATTTCAATCTGAACGGCATTCTGTTATAAATTTCTTACACAGTTATCATCAAAGTTCGTATTTACATATAAGCTGCTTAGTTTATTCAGACTATCAATTCAGAACAACAGAGTGCCCGTGATCAAACCAGTTGGCTAGAAGCTTCTGAGATGCTACACATTAGCTCTTATTTTTTGACAGAGATAATGTCCATTACATAAGGAGGATTTATTCTATAAAGTAAGCCCCTAAAACAACCACCAGTTTTGATGATGATGCATACGCCATCACTACAATGGGCATCATTTTACAAGTGGTATAGCCACAAACTGATGACGTCAAAGCGCCATACACAATACACAGTGCCATAATTACAAGGCATCTGCGTTTTGTGTATGGCGATTTGACGTCATCAGTTTGTGGTATACCACTTGTAAAATGATACCCCACAATGCCCTGTTCAGTTAGTACATGAACTCCCAGTTGCAGCGGCCATTTTCTGTTGTCAGTGTAAGTTAATAACAACAGAGACTATGGAACTGAACTTTTTTCATCACTGATGAAAAAAGTCAGGGTTGTTGTGCGAGGCTGAATGACACACGTACCAAATTTACTCTAAGCGTAGACCCCTGAGAACGGGTCTATGCTCTGAGCCATATTACAATTGAATTATGTCCTAGGGGGCTGTTTTAATTTATCTGTCTTACATGGCACTGTACAGGTACGCTGTGACCACAGGTAAATCTTGGACCAACCATCCTACTCAGTTGTGCTGCTTGTTCAATGCCATTGCACATGAGTCTAAAATACAAAATTATGTGTTAGTGGGACCAACATGATTCCATCTGTTTTGAGTGAAAATTTTGTTGTGCAATTTGTCCTGTTTGAACAATGTCTGTTTTAGAATTCAAATCATGTGTATATTTCTCTGTGATTTTTTTTTCTTCAACAGGTATCAGTGTTGGGTATCATTTCAGTCCAAAATGCACATATTTTGCTCACAGGTGTTCCTATAATATGTAGATTATAAGTGTTTTTGAATCAAGAGAACTCCCTTGTGTAGTACATGTTTTCTTTTCACATTATTTATACTTTGTGTGCTGTCAGTATCTATTTTGAGATTTTATTTCTAGCAACCATGTATATTCCTATCAGTGTAAGTCTTGTTGTTAATCACAGTACATCAAAGTGTTGGGACTGCCCATCTTCATGGAAAAGACTCGCCTGTAAGTAAGCTCCATCACAGCCAAGGCATAAGGTTGTTTGTCCTATTAAATTATATCTTTCCTTGCAGATCATTGGTTCTTTCAGTTGTTTAGGAACTTCACTTTCCTATGCCAAGTGTATGTACTATTAAAAGAGTTAAATAGGCCAGTGTCTGGTCATATATAGAGTAACCTTTTTTTTCGGACCGCTTTCAATGTGCCATCCAAACAAACAGCATGCTAGTATTTACTCATTTTATCCAGAAATATGATTTAATATATTTTTAAGAAATATATGTATATTGCATTTTAGTCCAAAAAGTGTATGTTTTAACTTTTTGAAAATCCCTAGTCAAATATTGGTGAATTAGATTCTTATTATTTCCTCCATTGTCTCAGATTCCGCACTTTTTATAAAAAGTATTTTAGTCAGTCTCTGTCGATAATTCTGTTCTAAGGTTTGCTTGTGAGGTATTCAGACATTTGTAGTCTGTAGATAACTATGTGATACTTTGATTTCTTCAATGTGATTGGACGGTAAATGGTATTTGAACAGATCACAAGGTCACAAGCTAAGAGGGGAAAAAGTCAGGTAAACGTAAAATTGTTCATTCAAAGATGTTTGCGTAGGAAGTTGTTTGTACCCTTGTGGTCTTTGTCTAAAAGACATGGTTTAGTTAACGGCTTCTCAAATTTTGTCAAATGAGCTAAATTTGTTTGTTCCTGTATTTTTATGTGAATTCCATGTTCAAATGTAAGCACACACATGAATATCACATGGAGGTAGTGATGGTATTTCCAATGTGAATATTGTCTTTGTCAATATACACATTTTAATGTCAATGTTGAATATGAAGTATTCAGTATTACTGTTGTTATCCAGTGAATGGAATAAAATCAACTTGTTATCTAGATAAAACAGAGTCTAATTATTGCAGGACTGTACGCCCAGAATGTATCATTGCACTTACACCAGGTCATTTTCATTTCAAACTATCAATACAACTTTAGCTACACATGCATGAAGTTTCAGCAAAGTTGAATTTCAAAATATTTGAGTAAGAACCATATGGTCACAGAAACACAATTAACATGGGTAATGTGCAGCGACTCCGAAGGTTGTATGTGATTGGTAGATTGACATCAATGTAAGGAGTCTGCAACTACAGCTATTCTCCATCTGATTGGCTGTTTGGAAGTAACTTTCAATAATAAAATGGGTTTCAACCAACCAATTGGCTAAAAGAATCCGAGACAATGCACATTAGGCCAATGAACGCAGAGGAAGTTGTCGTGCTACCGTGATTATTTTATCAGGTGGTTGATCAAATTGCATTCCTTTGATGATCAGCTTACCCCAGAACTCCGCAAGAAACTGTTTCGATTGGAATATAGTGTCAGAAATCTCCTGTGAAACATGATGACTTTAGTGACGATGACACATGAAGCATTATCTTTTCACAACCGTCTTTTTTCAAAGTACGAATCATACCAGTAGTTTTCATGAATCAAGGTATGGATAGTGCCAAAGCAAAGTGTTTATGTATGACGTACCTTCTCAACTTGTTCATCCAAAAGTGCGCCCTCAACGACAGTGCACTGAGTATTTTTATGCCGCAATTATTTCCTTTGAACCATAGACCCTCCCAAGATAGATCCTCCTTTTTGGAGGGTCTATGTTTGAACCTAAGAAATACCACGGTCCCTTTTGTGGAGGAACCGTGGAAATACCCTTCAATATGAATCAGTAATAATGTAAAAGTTAAGATTGTTCCTTCCTGATGACAAAGGTATGAGAAACATGAGTATGCCGTCATGGAGTCGCGATAAAATGCTGGAGTTGTGGTGAACTTGGCCATAAACAAAACTCGTGTAATTCGCGAATCAACGCCTCGGCAAAGAAGATCATGCCGCTTTGTTTTTGGTTTTGTATTTTTTGTTGTAATGTCGAGGGCCCTGGGGGAGATAAACTCTCTCTAGAGTTTACCAGGTTACCCTCATTAAATAAAGCCAAATAAAAAAAATATGTGTCAAATCATGTAAATAGGAACGACTCGCTTTCCGTAACTAGGACGAAGAAAAACGCATTTGTTGACTGTTTGTTCATGGAACATACAGCACATTTTAAACAAAATTGATCAACCTAGGTATTTGTTATTGTCCAACTGTGACTCGTATTCATTGTTTCCCTCCATTGATATTGTTGAAACTTTCTTGACGGATAGAAATCTTAGCTCTGAATTTTCAATCATGGATTTCCTTGTAGAGCGTAAAGATAGATCAAACAGATCAGGCGGGGCCTCCTTTTTTACATCAGATCTAATTTACTGTATGTCAGGAGAAGTGACCTTGAACATAATGACCTTGGAATCTTGTATTTGGAAATCAAACCGCCTCATAGTACCGGTAGTTTTTTGGTTCCCTCTATTTTACCGTTCACCTAACACGAACCATAAGACAGATGTAGCAACGAATTGTGGATAATTTAGAAAATGACTTTCTCGAAGGTAAAGAAGTGATTGTTTGTGGTGTCGTAAATGTTAATATTTTATCTGCCACTGGTCAAAATCAATGCCTTTATCAGTCTCTTGTAATGATGAACATGGCTCAGTTAATTGGCGGAATTACTGTCCTGCTTAGAATTCATGTCTCGAACACATCTGTGTTTAACTTACAATGAAGGAAACTTTTTCAATTCTTGTATCAGTGATGTGGGGTTATCAGATCATTTTCCTGTAATTCTCACGAACCGTAAAGTGAATGCGTTTTGTACAAGGTCAGGTTCTTGCATTTCCATGAAGTATAGATCTTTTAAAAATTTTGTTGGGCAATACGTTTTGTATGATTTGAGAAACGCACCGTCGCCGTACTTTCTGAATGCAGTCAAAGATAATGTTACTATGTCTCCCTTGCAGTTCAGATTCTAATTTTAACCGTATGTGATTTACACTGTCCCGTCATTGAACGATGGGTAAAGCGTTTTAGGCAACCCAAGTGGTTTCTGGTGATATTTTACTGTAAACGCTATTACAAAGCGTTGTGTATCTCTAAAGCGTGCTACACACTCTTCCGTAAGTCGTTTAAATGAATACAGGTACACTAATTGTACACCGCGACGGTTTAGCGGTTTATGATGGTATAGTGAAGTCCAATACCTCAAGCAGTCCCACTTTTAGAGTTGGCTCAACTTTCCTCACAAATAATGAACATATTGCAAATGCCTTTAACCAGCATTTTACATGCATCTGTCAAAACACCGATAGATCCCATTGTTCATCGAACCCTGTCAACTCAGTCAACTTCGATCATGTACGGAATTTTTTTAATTATGTTATGTCACCAAGTTTGAAATTCCTCCTGTTGTGTTTTTACGTTTATCAAAATCGAAATCAACAGGTGTGGACGACGTTCATGCTAAACTTTTATAAGTTGGTGCTGATCTTCTTACTTGCCTGTTGAAAAAGAGGTTAAAGTTTTCTGTTTTTCCTTCTGTTTTCAGTAGTGCGAGAGTTGTTCCTCTGTACAAAGGCGGAGGTAATGTTGGAGTCATGTGAAATTGTAGTCTAATTTTAATTTTGCCGTCTCTTTCTAAACTTTTGGAGAGACATGTTGACAAAGTCCTTTATAATTTTTTTGTCATACACAAACTTATTGATTGACAACCAGTCTGGCTTTATTAGAAAGACAGTTTCCTCTAAAACAGCGTTAATTTGGCTCACTAGCGAAATTTTGCAGAATATAGACAATGTTTACTTTACTTGATTTATCCGAGGCTTTTGATCTTGTCAACCATGATATTTTATTAGGGAAACTGTCATGTTATGGTATAGGGGCCGTCGATAATAAAAGCTGACGCACAAGAAACGTAATTCCTTCGTTTTACTTGAAACCCCCTCCCTCCCCCCCCTCAAAACGAAAGTTCTTATGCGAAATCAATTTCGTATTATGATGCCGTTTCTGACACACCCACTCGCACCTCTCCGATCCGCACGCAAGTGAAAAAATGCAGTGCACATTAATTAATAACCCTCCACTTTACGCGTATCACTTTATAAGTCATTGAACATTTTAATGTGTGTCGCACGTAGGAAAATGTTTTACGTACAATGTTTCACGTTGAAAAAGCATACAAGTTTTATTTTATATTTATGTCTTTTTTTGTCTTTTCTGTTTCCGTATTTTGTGGTCATTTTGTTCTCGATGAACGCGAAGGTAGTATTCCGTTCTCGCTGCAAAGTCGCACTTCGAAAACAATAAACAAAAGTCCTTATGCGATTTTGACGTACACAAAACGAAATGAGCTTTGACCCCCTCCCCCCAAAACGAAAGAATTACGTTTGTTGTGCGTCAGCTCTTATTATCGACGGCCTTTTAGCAGATGGTGTTGTTGTTGCCTGATTTACATGATCTTACCTGGCTACTTGGCAACAAACGGTTAGTTATTTAGGTTGTTTCAGAGAGGCGTGATATACCAATTTCTAATTGGATTACAGCCAAGTCAATGCTCATAAATGTTAGAAAAAAAAAGTATCTTCTGCTTACTTCTACTTTCGTTTGAAAGAGACAAACAGTTCATTATGTGTACATGTTAATGGAATTGAAAACAATTACAAACATTCATCCACATTTACCCCCCCCCCCAAAAAAAAAAAAAAAAAAAAAAAAAATTCCACTGTGCTACCCCGTGGCAGTAGTGGAATTGTTTTTTTGTTTTGTTTTTTTTTTGGGGGGGAGAGGGTAACTGTTGATGAATGTTTGTCATGGAATGAACACGTAGATTCCCTTTGTAAGACTTTGAGTAGGAGAATAAGTATGTTGTTACGATTACGCATATGTATTCCGATTAATTCTGAACCATCGGATCATTTTACATAATCGTTTAATACAGAGTACTTTAGGACTACTTTAGACTGTTCTTGCGTCGTGTGGCGAAACACAACTGAAACAAACCTGAACAAAATTTTCATTTTACAAAAGAGAGCCTTACGTATTCTGTTCGAATTACCGAACGACTATCCTTCTCGTGAGTTATTGTTCTCTGTTAAATGTTACGTTCTTTAGACACAGAATTGTTTTTTTCTTGTCTAATTTTCATCTTAATCAAACGCGTACTGTTTCTCGACAAGATATTCCAAAGTCAGTATTAAATACTGGTCAACGGAGTTTTCATCACCTTTCTACAAAACTCCGGAGTTCTCTGCCGAATGACATAAGACATACTCCTAATATTGTACAGTCTAAGGCGAGGCCGAAAGAGTTTATCAAACTGCATTTTTCTTTGTGAACAACTTAGTTTTTTATATACTTTCTCCCATCAAGGAGAAGTTCAGATTTTTGCAATCTTTGCCAGTGGTAATTGTCTGGGTTACTCAATGAGTATTTTTCATCGCAGCTCAATACATACGCCGGCAAAGATTGCAAAAATCAGTAATTTTTCTTCCATCGATGGCAACTAGTATTTTTTCTGTTTCTCTGACATCTGTTGTCGATAAAACTCTGTCATGATTCCTTAACCAGTCCGACAAAATATTAACTAATTGTGAAAGCCCATACATGCTCCTTCAGGGACAGAGCAGATCACTTTAAACAAAACTCGTTTTCAACATACAACACACAATCAAGACATGTTTTTTTGCGGCTAAAATGGGAGCCCATGGAAGTTCTCTATAGCGCCACAGCTACAGGCTGTAATTTTACAGGTATATTGGTAAAACAAAATGCAGTGTATCGGCCAAATGTTTCCCTCGTAAGTAAACAATTGGGTTTGAGTATTTCTTAAGATTATGCTACCATATGACATAAGATTGTTTACTTTCGAAATTCTGTCGTGACAATCACCATCTGTTCAGAGTAAAAAACATGTTCAATTTAAAAATCACGCCGCGTTGATTAGCCTCTCCATGTGCAACACATATGACACAGCGTTCGTAATTAGGGACTCCAGCAAACTCAACTGTCACAATGCAAAGAGAAATCGCAATATTTTGCAAGACGCCTAGATTCTGTAGGCCATACATCTCTGACAACTATCACGGACCATAGCTATATGGCTACAACTCTACTAACATCCAATTTTCACTTTGCTGTTTAAAGGTATACAGTCACCTATAATCTAAATATGCCCATATATGGTCAAAGAGGCGTTCCTTGGTATTCAAAATGCCCATGTAAGGGCGCTGTTTTTAAAAAGCGGCCACCCGCTTAAAACTTGTGATTGGTTAGATTTTTTCTTTCCATGGTAACTGTGGCAAAATTGAAACTTGTGACAGTATACTTTTAAGGTAGAACGTGCCACGGGGACAGATATTCGGACTCTCAAATTTCTACAGTTATTTTCTGATCTACCATTTGTAGGGGCTCATTTTAAAGCTCTTGGAGAAAGGAAAACTTTCACCGGTTTAGTTTTTCGAAAATCCAAACTTTAATTTTCATTCCAGAGAGTTAACACGGGAATGGCGGACATTTTGAATTTCAAATATAACAAAATGTTGGGTAATTTGTTTCGCTAGTTCCAAAATTTGCACAGTGACCCCCGATTTTAATTGTTGGTTTGGTAAGAAGAGAATGGTTGGAAGCTTCATTCAGGAAAGTTTGAGCAAAAGTTTTAAGTCTTTCAATTTCGAGGCACATACTACCTTAAACGCCAAGAGTAGAATTAAAAGCGAAGGTTTCTAGATGACTGAGAGCATCTCCCTCTTTTAGAAAGATTCTCTTTAAAAAGTCAATCGGACGCAGTATCTCCCAACAGATGACAATCTTGCATATTATGAGTTAAGCCCATGATATATCGGGCAGTCGACTCCCCCCAACGAAAACTTGAGTCACGTTGGCTGTAGGGTCACGGTGTACGGCGGAAGCGATCCGTATTCTCCAACAAATGTTGATTTCATTATGAAGCGCTTAGGTTGCGCAGAAGCAGAAAGCAGGGAAAATGTCACAGTTGCCACGTACTGCAGGAATGCAGGAATGCAATTTTTCCACTTAGATATGGAAAATTATTTTTCTGGTTAGCAGGGAATTTAGAATGTTGACAGGGGAGCGCTCTAGTTTTAGAAATTATTTTTCTGATTGGCTTTGATTGGATCTGTTGCACACGAGATCCGGTTGTACTGGCTATATATACAAATGCCCAGAGAATCTTGGCATATACCACGGACTGTTTCACCTTTGCTGTCATCGATAAGACTTATCGGTTTCAAGCGTACAAGTATGGACCCAGAGAAGTCTGTCAACACGATGAGCCAAAGTTTGGATCAACTAACTAGCGTAAGTGTACTTAATACCAGTATATAGTCGAAAGTTTTCAGACTTGGATTTTAGTTTAATTATAACGCGCTTATATCATTTTATATTTAGGGGAAAGGAATCGGCGTTGATCCCGAATATTTGTAAAATTAAAATGTCATTTTATCGATGCGACTATGTTTAATTCTTCAAACTTAATGTTTTTAACTAGCCGCAAGCCGATGTCTATAGACCTATACTGCCTAACGTGTGGGATCGAACGATCGTACTCCTCAACTTCGAATCACGATTCAACATATCGTGAATTTTTGGATACTTCCGATGTAAGGCCGCGTTCAAAAAAAATGGTGAGGGGGGGGGGGCTGGAGGAATCGTGATTGAAATCTTATTTTTTTTCAGATCCCCCCCTCAATACCCTAAAAACTTTTCAAGTCCCCCCCCTCAATACCCTCAAAAATTTTCAAGTCCCCCCCCCCAAATTACCATATAGCCACATATTTATTAGGAATGCACGCAGAGTAAAAAAAAACATGTAATGTGTCGTTCTAAACGCAAATGTTCAACACTACCTCTTATCAGCAGGTTGTAGAGCCATATACCAAGGGCAAGTTCTTAAATTGATTCATTTTTAAATGCATTAGTGAACTTTTTGGATTTCTCAGTCTAAGCCACTTTGAGTTTATCCAACTCTGGCCAGTTCAATGGCACCAACTGAAAAGCACACAAAATGACAATCATGAGAGAGTATGAAAATTGTGTTTTCCTAGCTACGTTTAACCAAATTGTGAAAAAATGAGCACAGTGACCTACCGAATTTTTTTTTTCAAAAGTACAAGACATGTACAACTTAGATGCCACTTATAAAATGTTTTACAAAATTGACAATACTGGAAGGTTAAAATATTCCAGGAAATTAATGTTTTAATCTCAGAAATTTTGGGTGTAATAATGGCAAATTTGATAACAAATAAAACATTCCATTTAATCACACATTTTTCCGTTTAAATTACAGTCTTTACTGTTCAGAGTTTTACTTTTGTGTTATTGGTACAATGAGATGTGAAAATTTCATTCACTGCATGAACTTGAAATGAATGGTTTTATATATTGATTTTAAGTGATTTTAGAAAAACTGGCTTTTCATCGTACATTTGTATAAGATCAAGTATGGTGACCCCATCTTTTTTTCTAATATTTGATTGTTCTCATATGCCAGAATTCAAAAATTCATGGTAACTGTTAGTCCCCTAGTCTTCTATGTGTTGCTCTCTGGCTGGATCTTGTGTGATTGTTTCACTGTCAATTGAGTGTCCTAGGACCGAAACTCTTCTTAAACTACATCAGAGTCAGAGCTACATGTATCACTGTCACTGCCAGTATGTAGTAGCAGGGCAGTAGTTGTATTAACTTTTCATTTTGACAATATTTTTGTTCAGTTTATACAATTGTGTTCTTGTTCTACTCTCTACAGAATGTTGAGCTATCCAGTATTCATCTTGCCAACACAGCCTACGTGTACCGTGCATTTGCATCATTCAATTATCACCAATATTTAGACAAACGGGCTTTTTTGACCAACTGAATATTGTGTTTTTCAGCAGCATGCTGTAGAAAGACACCAAGAAACTGTGTTTGATACATTGCATAGAAATATTGAACAAATTATCAACAGTTGTAGCTCCTACCCCATTACAAGGCCAACTTGTTCTATGAAAATTTAATGGCATTCATACATTTTTAGACTTTTTCGAGATTAATGGCATTCATACATTTTTAGACTTTTTCGAGATTAAAGACATAAAATATGACAAAACAGTTCTAGATTTTGTTTAATTATTACTAACATTAGAACCATTGGACGACATCAAAATGTTGGGAGTCAAAATATTTTCAGGTCCCCCCCCCCTATAGGCAGAGCAAAACTTTCAAGTCCCCCCTCGACTACCCCAAAAATTTTCGAATCCCCCCCCTGAATTCCTCCAGCCCCCCCCTCACCACTTTTTTTGAACGCGGCCTAAATCTGTGTTAACTGTAACTGATTATCAACGCTTTTGACATCGGGTGATACGGTTGGCATATCCCCTTCAGCTTGTTTCAAAAGAGTGCATGCTACCATGCATTGAAGGTACGTATACGACAACTTTCGTACGTTTTGTGGTTTCGTACATCTAAAGCAGCATTTTCTCTTGATGAGAGCGTATGATGCATTTCTTAGTAATGATGGCCCAACTGGAGGGTCTAAGATTTTTTACGCGAACGTTCTTGAAATTACAGATCGAACCGGGGAATGACAAAAAAGGAACCCCTCTCTTCAAGACTCGCAAGTTCAAGGTCGGTGCCATCCTGAGTTCACTGATGGTAGTTGGTTTGGTGGCTGTCGTCTGCGTGCTCTCAACTGGAGTACTAGATAACAGCGATGGCGATGAAGATGTTGATGTCTCGCAATATAAGGTAAAAAGGAGACAGTTTAAAAGCTG
Organism: Ptychodera flava; assembly: GCF_041260155.1. Taxonomy (NCBI): domain Eukaryota; kingdom Metazoa; phylum Hemichordata; class Enteropneusta; family Ptychoderidae; genus Ptychodera; species Ptychodera flava. The sequence goes on along the minus strand of NC_091933.1, from coordinate 22,969,051 downwards.
CATTTCAGCTAAAGTACCCTGGCTTCATACCCGGGCAATGCAACTTTTCTTTTTTAAGCAACTACATCGACGTGGGAGTATTTGTAGAACTTTTTATGAAAATAGTGCGAAAGCCCTGATCAAAACAACTATGACACCGACGACGATAAATACCTTTAAGTCTAATCTGACATAAAAACATGCATTTATCTTGGTAACACTTCGAGTGATGCGAGGTATATACGTGAGTATACCCGGTACAGATGACTCCGGTATCCATAGTTATGACCAAAGAGATATTTTAATGATAACGGGGAACTCAAAAAACCCCGAAATTTCAATCAAAACAACAACAAAAACTCGTTACATTGAATAACGTTTCAATTCTACATTAATCTATGATAAATGAGGTTATAACTCTTTGGTCAATTTACAATTTGGCCAGACGTGAACAATTTGACCATTTCATTGGTAGAGATACTCCATCGAAGTGAAAGGCATGGATGGCAGTTCATTTGAAGGCTCGATTGCAGTGAGTGTCGCAAACGGTGAAGAGATTTACAGGACCGGCTTCACAAACTCCAGCGGTGACACCAAGGTCATGATTGGGTCAAAGTCAAGCGGAGATGCGCCAGCTGAAATTCCTTACCTAGTGCGGGATGTAAACAAGGTAGGGGCTCGTAGCTGTGTGGAAGGACGAAGTAAATGTGTGAATTACCTGGTGAGCAAAGGGGTTACAGATGCATGCATTGCGGCTGTACATTGCGTTTTGTGCATTGTGACAATTTGCGTATGGCGCTTCTTGTTTGAAAACGTACCTCCAAGTTTCTCAATCAATGAAAAGTTTAGCTTGACTACAGTCCATGGACATAGTCCTATGTCCGACGACTAAAGTGCTCACATTAATCATCCTCACCGGTTTTACTTCGATAGAAAATCACAGCTTTCAACAAAATTTTCACAGAAATTTGTTGTTATCTTAATTCTTTTCGTATTTAGCTTGGATCAATTTATTTGGCGTTTCAAATTTAGGTGTGGACAGAGATATACGTTAGAGGAGTCTGTTCCAACCCGTTTAAATACATGTACCTGTGAATATATCAAGTACTCCTTGGTCAAACTTCGTCAGAGACAAAACAAACCACAAGTCTGTGTTCAAGTGCGCCAGCTGCGCTCATCTTGATTGACATTACACATCGATATGATATTCCGAATCTTTCGATTTCAGTATTAAAGAATTCCTTCCTTGAATTCCTTCCTTGTACAGTAGAACGTCAAAAGCCAAACTCAGTTCAATTGTTGGTAACTGCCTAGCGCAATTCAATCGTAACAAATTGAGGTTGGTTGATGATTGGTTGAGTGGATGTGTTTTGGTGTGGGTTAATTAATCTATTCATACAAAGCCATTGATGAAGTTAAGGTTGCTAATACACTAAATCAATTTTGTGATTTGTCACAGAAATTAGACGTTTTAGTGGACGTTCAGAACTCTGTGTGCCTCCTTTCTACATACGACGCAAACACCGAAGTAACTCCTGGAGAACTGAACAGCTTCATGGACTCACATTCTTCGGTGAGAAGACCATCCTCTTCTCAAAAATGTTTGGAATGAACTGCTTCCCTCATCCCTTCACATCTCACTTCATGCGTTTCTGAACATCGAACAAACGTGATAGCTCATTTTTCAATAATTATTTTATATCGCCCTCCAAAGAAAACGGATGTTTCTGGTCTTTGTAGAGCTGGTTGGACAAGCTGTATCAACTTTTTGTTTTCATATGTCGGTAAAACTATGCTAACGACACTCCTGTCTATGAGTCTATGGAACTAGACGTTTGAACTGTGTAACATTGATTGAAGACTGTACAATAATTGAAGCATTAATGTGATCAAGTTAGTAAGTTTCAGGTGGGACAATACAAAACATGAAACATTTTGCGTTGAACTAGAATTACTGTCTCACGGAATATTCCTGTTGTGTCGTTTTTAGCTAACGTGTTCGCACGTGAGCTAATGTCGTAGCGATGTCTGTGTGTCTGTTTGTGTGTCAGTCTGTGTGTGCGTGTCTGTCTGTCTATCTGTCTGTCTATCTGTCTGTCTGTCTATCTGTCTGTCTGTCTGTCTGTCTGTCTGTCTGTCTGTCTGTCTGTCTGTCTGTCTGTCTGCTCGATATCTCAAAAACGGCTCGTCAGATCAGAATCAAATCTGGTACATAGATTCAGTTTGCAAATGGCAAGAACTTTTTAGTTTTTGGTGGGTGTTGCTTGCCTACTTTTTGTTCATTTGTATAATTAATGATTTTAGAAAAAACGCATATACATTGAGAACGACTGCACACAATTTAATGAGATTTGCTACAAATGTTGACCACGCCAAGATATCTCAGTCGTGAAAGACAGTAAGGGGTGACATGAAAGATAACTGCTAATTTACATGTTTGATGAACTTTTCTAATTAGGGATATATATCTGAATTGACTCATCCAAATTGACAAAACTTGGTATGCATATTGAAGATACTATGACTTAACATTATTGAAAGTCATTAACAGTTTTTACTTCAGCCAATTCCTTATTTATTATTAATGAACTTTCCAAATTAGGGATATATTATCTGAATGAATTTCTAATTTGCATATTTCAATTAGGGATATATATCTGAATTGAATCGACCAAAATTGATGAAACTTGCTATGTACATCAAAGATACAATGATATAACATTATTGAAAGTCATTAACTGTTTTTACTTCAGCCAATTCCTTATTTGCAATTAACTTTCCTAATTACAGATATATATCTAAATTGACTTGACCAAAGGTCATGAAACTTGCTACTTACATTGAAAATACTATGATATTACATTATTGAAAGTCATTCCTTATTTGCATATTTAACGAACTTTCCTAATCAGGGATATATCTGAATGAACTCGACCAAAGTTGATGAATCTTGCTACATATATAGAAGATACTATAATACAACATTATTGAAAGTGCTAGCTAGTCATTAAGCATTTTTACTTTAGCCAATTTCTTATTTGCATATTTAATGAACTTTCCTAATTATTTCCTATCTGTATTGACTAGACCAAAGTTGATGAAACTTGCTATGTGCATTACAGATACTATGATTCAACATTATTAAAAGTCATTTAACATTTTTACTTCAGCAAAGTCCTAATTTACATATTTTATGAGAACACTTAAGTTAATTCCTAATTTGCATATTTAATGAACTTTTCTTATTAGGGATATATACTTGGTTTTACTTGATCAAAACATGTTGTGTTGGCAATAAACATGATTGGAACTAAATTGGGATAATTGGACCTTCATATTTTTCAAAGTTCTCAAAAATGTTAGCTGCTCTATAGCTGAGTGTCGCAATATTACAGATTACTCATAAAAACAAGTGTGTAACGTAAAAAAAAGCAGGTGAGCTTACTTTTGCAGATTTAAAAGATATTACTTCGCCATCCAATTATCCTAAATTAGTTCCAATCGTGTTAATATTGAAAGTCATTTCGCAATTTCATGCCAGTTATTTGCATATCTAATGACCTTTCATAGTTTGGCATATATAGCTTGAAGGACTTGACCAAAGGCAATTACACTCGCTATATAAAGTGGTGATACAATGACAGCAGTCAAAGAAATTAATTATTTTTATTTCAGCTAATTACATATTTGAATACTTAATGGCCCTTAGAATTAATCTGTGGTGAATATTGTTCATTAATTTGATCATAACATTTTCCATGAAGTTGCAAACATGTGGCAACGGTTCAAATTTACACATAAGTGCAATATATAATTAAACACGTGAGTATTTTCAGTTCATATCTGGTTGTATCGCTAGTTCGGTCGTTAGCTCAGAAAGACACACATATATCATCAAATGAGGGATGGGGAGGGAAAGAATGAAATTTAAAAAGATCACTCGTTACTATATACTGTTTATAAATATTACGATGAAAATGATTTTTACGACCCGACAAGGAATTATCTGAAGGTTGAGGTCTGACGAGTGGGTGAACTTTTCAAAAAATGAACTTATAAGTCTTCCCTTTGACGTATCTGGTTTACCTAACACATATTTCATCAGCACAAAAATTTGTAATTAAACAGGATGAAATTCCCAATTCAGACGAAGTGATAATTCAAAAGATGGAAGTCAACGAAGATGCAATCGACGACGTGTATGCTGAAAGTGACGTCATTGCCGCCCACTGCACTGACAAGGTCTCCTATTGGACCGTGGTTACATCGCAGACAGTATCGTGTGCGGGGTCCGCCTGCCCAGAAAGTCGCTCAGCTGTCGACCATGGTCGGCACATTGCAGTTGCCCAGAAGACGATTGGAGGTATATACGCCTATAATTAAGAACGTAATACGACACTCTTATGATTCATGGTACTTTAAGATTGTAGATTACATTGCTATGATTCGATATTCTTTATGCTATGGTGTCTTGATAAATATTTCCCATTTATTTTAGCATTTTTAATCGTGAAAATGTTGAAAAAAACGACATCATGACATAGTTCTCATAAGAAGACTTTACTTGGGATACTACTTTCGGTGGGAAAAACCGGAAAAACAAAAACAAATTACGTGAACAGACAAACAAAATAAATGATTGAAATCCGTTGACAATGAAAAAATGTCTTTCTTGCGAAAGGAATTCCTAAAACGTATCCCGAGTTAGGAAGAACGAATAATGCTGCTATAGATAGTTAAGAGAGGATTTCTGTAGCTGTAACGCATCGAAATGTCAGTCAAATTCAATATTCACTGTTGTGTTGATGAGTGACAGGCCTCATATATTTGGCGTTTGGCTTAAGTTTATTTTACCTTTCTATAAATTTTACATTTCTTATAAAGGTCGTTTTTACAGTTTAAAAAGACGAGCCGGGAACCATTCGTTTACAATTGCGATGAGGGTAACTTTCGCAAAATCCATCAGTTAGGTCAGAAATGCTGTGATGTAAAGTGTGTGGCTCCTTGCCTGTAATCAAATTAATGTACAATCATAGTCGCGGCGGAAGGAAAACTATTTTGTTCAAAAAGGTGACAGGTATGAAGTGGTCTAAGGCTCAAAATAATTAATCTCGGAAAACGCAAAAGTTTTGTCGGTAATAATGTGAATACAGTGCTTACATCTTTACTTTTATTGTTCTTTCATTACAGCGGCCTTAAACTGGTTGTGTCAGCCTGTCTGTGGTTTCGTGAAAACAAAGGTGTGCAAGTTAATTCCTTTGTTGGGATGGAAAGTCGTCTGCCATGTTGTGCTGACGTTTGTCTGTGAGCAAGTATGCTAGTCGCAGTTATAGTAATACGATTCCTCGATAAACCAAACACAACGGATTGGATGACGTCATCGTGACAAATCGATACTGTTCCCAGTAGGCTATTTTACCATCTTCTACATACCCATGTTAGCAATTTTTTCGAATGAGTTAGTTCAATACAGGACAATATATCTGTAACGAATAGTGATATTTCATACACCTTGTTATAAAAAACAAGTCAATTTAGTCATTATCTTCCTCAAGTCTGTCCAGATACAAAAATATTGGCCTTACAAACACAGTTAAAATACCATTTTATTGTTGACAAAGGAATTCTAGTCCGGACTATAATTCACAAGTACATTCAATATCGCACACTTACTGGCCATGTTAAGAAATTGAACTAGCATAGTGATATGATTTTTAGAGTAAAATAAGAAACTATATTGCACAAACAGAACTCACACATTGCAAAATTCATAAAAAATCACTTGTCGGAATCAGAAATTGTGTGACATATCTACAGACTCTCAATACGATATCACAGTATTAAATTTTGGAAACAAAAAAACTTGTGCATATATAATGACATAAAGATTCTGTTAATGCAACTGTATTGATTGTATTAAAAGATTCCCCTGCAAAAAAACATCGGTGAGTACAGCTTGATGTTGAATTATTATATCAAGAGAGGGAGAATAATTGTATTGTATGTGTGATGTCATAATCTGTACACGAATGTCAAGGAAGATTACATTGCAGTGTGAGACCACGTCGAGTGGAAACTGGAGAGGATCCTGTGCAAATTCGTCTGAACGCGCAGGGCATTTTTGTTAACTATGCATCACATGTGAAAACGTCAGATGTAAACGAAGATTTCTAATACTCCTTAAAAACTTACTTTCCGTAAGGGACTGGACGTAAATTAGCAGGGCCGGGGGGATTTCGCAAGAGAGTGGCCAAAAAATCATGACCCTCCCCCAAAATTTTGTCCAAAAATTTATGACCCTCCCCCAAAGTAAAGCTGAAAAATTTGTGACCCTCCGCCAGTTTCAAAAAAATAGAATATTACAAATTGATCGAATCTTCGACGTTCAAAAATTGAGGTGGGGATTTACAACACAGGGCAGTATAGATGGACACCAGCAAAGGATGCCTGCAATTTTTTTATTTGCTTCTGCTTGTGACAAGAACAAGTCTAGATATGGATGTCAGCCTTACCTAAGAATACTTTCAATGAATCGGCGTCAGTCACATTTGACCAGCATGGTTATTAAAAACTAATCTTGTAGACAAAAATCTGGATAATTCTATGCTACAGATTATTCAGTACTTTTAATAAAAGGGACACCCCTGATTTCTCTGCCTACACGATTATGCATTTCAATTGTTATGATAATGGTTTAATATACTGTTTAACTCTTACACTGTTTAAACTTAGTAAACCAATCACCAGATAAAAGAGTACTGGTATTCTTGTTTCCAGTGTGGTATGGGTGGATTTTTTCTGGGGAACACCTTAGGATAAACTCTATGATTAAATTAATTCATTGTTTAATTTTCTGCACAAGTTTGATGAAATGCTCCGTTTTGTCAGCACACTTGTAATTGTGGAACGAACCACAAAAACAGTTTTAAGACTTCACTGGACACAAAAAATGACACCACTGCTCAAGTATGATCAGGCTTATATGCTGACAAACTGAATCAATACTGAGCATATCATGCTAAAATACAGCAAAAAATACTGAAAAATTCTGAAAATAATATTCAGCTCCTGTCCTCTTTTACTGCAAAAAATTTGTTTAACTTCCTCGCCAGGTCTTTTGCAGTCCCTTTAACAAGCTTGTGGTACAGCGCACTTTTTTTTCCAGCAAACTCAGACAATTGCCAGGTCAGAGATTTGACAGCAAGTCTGAACACACATTTAGAATACTGTAAAGTATTGGGTCTGATATCCTTGTTCAATCATACATCTAAATTAATTTTACCATTTATAAATTTTGTATAGTAAAAATGAAACCATTTTCTCAGTAAACTTCTGAAATTTTATGAATTTATATAACTCTGACCTGCAAAGTAAACAACAACAAAACCGACAACACTTTGTCCATACACCATTGTTTCAAATTACAGTGACTGACAGGCAAAATAACAAAACAACAAACATGGAATTTAGCCATTTTCATTGGCCATTAAAGGGACAAAGTCACTCATTTTTGACAAAATTTTGGTCATTTTACTTTCTGTTGAATATATGCTTTTCTGCTGCTCACTGAAATGGGCTCAATTGCAATCTCTGGTTGTCACAGCTCAACTCATGTGCATGCATGGATATGACATGTTATCACGTAACAATTTAATTTAAGGTATGTCCAAAAAAATCGTAACATAGTAAATTTCACATGTTAATGTGTCTTATAAAAGGTGACAATTGAATTGCAATAGCAATATTTCAGTGAGACTGATCTATCAAAAGAAATTTAAATGGCAAATAATGCCAAAAATGAGCAACTTTGTCCCTTTAACTTGGTACATATCTAGTACAGATTCTTTTAATTCAAGTGTCAAGCAGCATGACCATTGCACTGTTAAAGTATTAAAATGTTGGCAATGAATATTTTTATAATTGGTGCATTGACAAGATAGTACTGTAAAATGTTGACAAAAATTGCTTTGTCCAAAGTATGATAATAATAGCCATTTCTGAACAGGATGCAAGATTACACCACCATGTGAACTCACAAAATATTTCAAATATAAAAATGCAGTCTTCTGCTGAGTGCAATTGTCTCAGATTCCGCACTTTTTATAAAAAGTATTTTAGTCAGTCTCTGTCGATAATTCTGTTCCAAGGTTTGCTTGTGAGGTATTCAGACATTTGTAGTCCGTAGATAACTATGTGATACTTTGATTTCTTCAATGTGATTTGACGGTAAATGGTATTTGAACAGATCACAAGGTCACAAGCTAAGAGGGGAAAAAATCAGGTAAACGTATAATAACATTGTTCATTCAAAGATGTTTGCATAGGAAGTTGTTTGTACCCTTGTGCTCTTTGTCTAAAAGACATGGTTTAGATAATAGCTTCTCAAATTTTGTCAAAAAAGAGCTGAATTTGTTTGTTCCCATTTTTTTATGTGAATTCCATGTTCAAATGTAAGCACACCCATGAATATCACATGGAGGTAGCGATGGTATTTCCAATGTGAATATTGTCTTTGTCAAAATACACATTTTGATGTCAATGTTGAATATGAAATATTCAGTAATACTGTTGTCACCCAGTGAGTGGAATAAAATCAACTTGTTATCCAGATTAAACAGAGTAATTATTGCAGAACTGTATGCCCAGAATGTATCATTGCACTTACACCAAGTCATTTTCATTTCAAACTATCAGTACAACTTTAGGCTGATATGCAGCGACTAGGTGGCTGATATCCAATTAGATGGCTGAATCTTGCCGTTATAAGAAAATAATACAAAAAGACTTCCTAAGTTGCTGTGAATAGTGACAATCGGCCAATCAGATGTAACCTTCCGAGCACACTGCACATCAGCAGGAACTTTATGCTACACATGCATGAAGTTTCAGCAAAGTTGAATTTCAAAATATTTGAGTGAAAGAACCATATGGTCACAGAAACGCAATGAACATGGGCAATGTGCAGCGACTCCTAAGGTTATACCTGATTGGTAGACTGTCATTATTTACATCAATGTATCTTATTCTACCACTATGGCTATTCTCCACCTAAATGGCTATTTGGAAGTAACTTTCAATAAAAAATGGGTTTCAGCCAATCATTGGCAAAAAACTTCTGAGACAGTGCACATTGGGCTAGAGGAAGTTGTTTTGCTACCGGAATTACGTGTATTTTAGCAGGTGGCCGATCAAATTGCATTCCTTTGATGACCGACCACCTTACCCCTGAACTCTGCAAGAAACTTTCGATTGGAGTGCAGCATCACTCCTGTGAAACATGATTATTTTAGTGATGATGACACATGAAGCAATGTTTTTTTACAATTGTCGCTTTTTAAGTATGATTTATACCAGTAGCTACATGTATCATGAATCATGGCATGGATAGGGTCAAAGAGTTTATGGATGACCTGCCTCGAGCTCAAGAGTGCGCCATCAACGACAGGATAAGTATTTTAAGTATTTTCATTCTTTCGAACCCGCTTGAAAACACCGTATTTCCTTTGAACCGAAGAAATTCCCTTCAATACGAATCAGTACAAATGCAAAAGTTGAGATTCTGCCTTCCTAATGACAAATCTATGAGAAATATGACAGAGAGTCGTAGCAGAGAAATCACAGGAGTTGGACTTGTCATTCAGGGCGCGACATGACTGTCCATGACTATGCAGTGAAATCTTCCAACACAACCCCTCTCGAGGTTAAGCACTCAATATCAAAGTTAAAATTTTTGTCAATCATTCACCTCTGGCAAAGATTGCAAAAATCAATGATATTTTTACTTCATCGATGGCAATCCGTATTTATTCTGTTTCCCCGACGTATGTTATCGATAAAACTTCGTCATGATTCCTAAGGGACTGGTCAGTTTCTTCGGCCCGGGGGTGGGGGGGTGGATTATTTTTTGCCGCCGTCAAAAAGTGGCTGACTCCCCCTATTCCAAATTTTGAAAACAGGGTGACCCCCCTATTCCAAATTTCGAAAACAGGGTGACCCCCCCGCACGGGACAACTGTAAAACAAAAGGTGGACATAAATTTTATATATATATATATATATATATATATATATATATATATATATATATATATATATATATATATATATATATATATATATATGTATATATAGAAATATATATATATATATATATATATATATATATATATATATTATATTTTAAATACATTTATATTTTAACAGTCATTCTGTGTTTTTTAATGGTCGCCCATAGATGCTCCTTCAGAGATAGACCAGGTTATTGAAAACAAAAGAAAACAAATAAATTGCCGTCATCTATTCTTTGTAGATTTCAAGGAGACAGGTATCAGTTTTGATCGGCTGAGCTTAGCGCGCTTAGATCCATCTCCTGATCTGCATGCCGCTTCACACAAATAAATACTATACACTAGCATTTGTTTGTGCAAATAAACTTAACATTGTTTTCATATGTATCTTGCTGAAAATAGACTTTCATGGCTGTGCATTACATTCTTTATAGTAGTAAGGTTATTTTTTATACGCTTGACAACATAAATATGATAAAAATCTGCAAAACATCATTGTGACCGTTGCTTCATTTTAGAAAACCAACCTATTTAAAGCGGAAAATCGGGATAAAACAGTGTAAAAAAGCCATAACGCGAGCAACAGAAAGATGCTTTAATTTGCACTTGCGCAGTGTTTTCACCCGTTAAACAGGTTTTTGTTGTTTTATTTTTGCACTGATCTGTCAACCCACTGCACAACATTGAAATGACACTATGAACATAATTTTGTAGCTCTTCAGTGAATACTTATTCAACAAACAAGGCACAAGTAATTATTATTAATGCATTTTTACAGCAAAAATGGAGCCCTTGGAAAGTTCCCGATAGCGCGACAGCTACAGGCTTTAATTTGTACAGGTATACTAGTAAAACTGTATGGGCCATTGGTTTCCGTCGAGTATTCTCACTCAAGGTTACTCTATTATGGCATTGACATGTTTACTTTCAAATATTCGGTCGTGTCATTCACCACCTGCTCAGAGTCATAAACTGCTCAATTTAATAATCACGCGGCGTTGATTAGCCAATACATGTGGAAAACATATGGCACAGAGTTCGTAACAGAATCAGGGACTCCAAATTCAACTGTCATGTTGCAAAAAGAAATCATAGTATTTTTCAAGAAGCCTAGATTCTTTGACCATACATCTCAGACAACTAGGGGCCCGTAGCTATGTAAGGCTACAATTCTACGAACAGGCAACTTTCACTTTACATTTCTAAATGCCAAGAGTAGAGTTTCAATGCGAACGTTTCTTTATCTCCCTCTTTCCGAAAGCTATTAAGCTTCATAATTTTATTGTTTTTAAAAAGTCAATCAGACTGATAAAATATCGCAGGATCTCCTAACAAACGAAATTCTTGCACATTGTGAGTTAAGCCCGCGGCCCGTGATATATCAAACGGCCGACTTCCCCAACACAAAAGTCAAGTTTACTCTATCCTCCAACAAATGCAGACCTCTTTGTAAAGAGCTCAGGTTGCGTGTAAAGCAGGGATGTCAAAGTTGTCATGTTCTGCAGGAATGCATTTTTCCATTTAAATATGGAAACTTATATTTCTGGTTAGCGGGGGAATTTACAATGTTGACAGCAAGCTCAAATTTGAGAAATTATTTTTATAATGGGCTTTGATTGGACCTGTTGCTCACGAAATCCGGTTGGACCGACTATATAATGCGACAGATGTCCAGTGAATCTTGGTATACCACCGACTGTTTCACCTTTGCTGTCGTCGATATCGGTTTCAAGCGTACAAGTATGGACCCAGAGAAGTCTGTCAACACGATGAGCCAAAGCTTGGATCAACTAACTAGCGTAAGTGTACATCGTAACAGTAGTCGAAAATTACTGTATTGTGAACACAGGTGTTTCATTATGGTGCCAATGTTTTCAGACATGCATTTTAGTTTACTATCAAAACAGGATAAGAATGGACACTGAAATTGATCTGAATGGTATGCTTGTGAAAAACATCGGCCCTCCCCCTGTAATTTCTGTCCAGTCCCTATTTATAACACACGTATCCTCTTCTATATTTAGGGGAAAGGAATCATCTTTGATCCCTAATATTTGTTGAATTCAAATGTCAATTTTTCGATACGACTGTGTTCAACTCTTCAAACATTAAGTTTTTCACATGAGGTTGCTAGCCGATGTCTATAGGCCCAAGGGCTGACGGTACGGACGATCATACTCCTCAGCTTTGGTAGAGAACAGAATCCCCAAAAGCGCACACGACCTTTCATTTAGGGTATACAACAACTTACGTGCGTTTTGTGGTTTCGTATATATCATATTCTCCTGATGAGAGCGAATGGTACATTTTTTTCGGTCCGTATGATAACCAAACTACAGGGTCTAAGATTTTTTGACATGGACTCTTTTGAAATTACAGATCGAACCGGGGAATGACAAAAAAGCAATCCCTCTCTTCAAGACTCGTAAGTTCAAGGTCGGTGCCATCCTGAGTTCACTGATGGTAGTTGGTTTGGTGGCTGTCGTCTGTGTTCTCTCAACTGGAGTGCTAGATAACAGCGATGGCGATGAAGATGTTGATGTCTCGCAATATAAGGTAAAGTTTATAAGCTGCGTTTTTACCTCGCGTGCGCATGCGCGCAGCGAGGTTATGTCCCAGCGATGTCTGTCTGTGTGTCTGTCTGTCTGTTGGTCCATTTTCTCAAAAACGGCTGAACGTATTTCAGTCAAATTTGGTAGACATCTTCAGAATTCAAATGGCTAGAACTGAAAAGGTTTTGGTGGGCGTGGCTTGGATATTAATGAAGTTATGAAAGTTTTAATTTTTCTGTTACGCCGCGTATGACAAGTGAAAACAATCGACTGTTTGAGGGCGCTGTGAAATGTGCTTGTCCAGGTTGGCTACAGCTGGATAGCTCTGGTTTCAACCACGGTCCCTCCGTGTTTCAACCTCGTATTGAACATTAAAAATATGATATTTTATTACTCATTCAACTCACTATTCAAGATAAAATATCGTTTTGCAAATTAGCTTCATCCTTGGTAATTGATTGTTCCCTCGCTGCTCGATCGCCAGAAATGAGTACATACGTTCTTAGCCCTGCGTACGATGCTGTGTGTTCCGCTACAGCTATTAATAGCCCCGCTCACCACAGCCCTGCAAAGACCCGTACGTAGAGTTGGTGACTTCAAATCCATTTTTGGACTTGACGTAAAAGCCAAATTACTGCCGAAATTCAGCGTTCTTGGGCCCAAGTCGTATCCCTGCCTACCGCAGCTACTCGATCGCTTCCAAAAATGCCAGTCTTTTATTCTTTTTTCGTAAATAACCGTCGATGTCGGCAACTCTCTCGCTAGCCTGCGTACGTACGCAGTGTACGCTGTGCATTCCCTGTGTGCGTTCCTAACACACAGCGTACACTGCGTACGTAATACGTTCTCTACCTAGCCTCATGGCATGGAAGTGCTGATGAATAATAACTTTGGGTCAAAGGTATTGAAGTGTCCAATCAGGTTCGTGCACAGAGTCCAAGGCCATGACCTACTTCATGTACTGCTGCACTGTTTTGATTTTGCTTCGCCAAGAAACGTATTCGTCATTGTCCATAGAAGTATGTTTGCTCTCCTTTGAGGTTGTTTGTGAAACAAATTCCGGGATAGGCCTTGGAATGCATACGATCGGCATCGCGGCAGTGCATGTAGCTAGCCGTACGAGTATGGCGAGAGTGTCCGGCTTTGGCTACGCCGCCTCCCACCTCCGGTAGGCGGCGTAGCCCCCCGGCGTAGCCAAAGCCGGACACTGTCGCCATACTCGTAGGGCTATGCATGTAGCGTACCATGCTTGTGTAACTGCCGAGCTCAACGTGCATTCACGGTTGATACTCGTGTACAATCATGATGTGTTCAATTCTGATGAAGATTCATAAGTCTTAGTTTTGCAGTCTTTTTTCCGTACGATAATCCTGACAATACGTGTTACCACAGTCCCTCTATAGGGACTGTGGTGTTACTGTTAGACGAGGTGGCCATTTTATGATAAGTTTCAATACTGCACAGCTACATAGCGTCACTATCGTGTGATCGAGGTACAGCGTTGTTGAACGGGATACAGAAACTCTGCAGAGGGAGAAACGATCGTTGACATGAACAGTCAATGTACTTCAGCACGTAGTCCGCAGATAGCGGATCGTGTTTCCGTAAATTAGGCATTGAACTTGACAATATAGGCAATAACCAGAATCATCGACCATCGCCTGACAAGTGCACCATAGTCAGCTGTACATGAGTTGCGTGGCGTGGTGAGCAGGTTCCCATGGGTATTTATTTTTTGAAACGCGTACTTCAAAGGTCACGAACTCATTTTGCTGCTACACGGCGCAGCACAGATGATTGTATCGTTTTTGGGCGCATTGAGATACTGTGAAGTAGGTCAACTCGTTCTACATGGCAATTATATGTGAAATATGCAGAATTTATACGCAAACGCGACCTCTGCCAGTTAAGAGCCTGCTCAGCCATTTGCACTTGCATCGACAGATATTGTTGGATCATAATTTTTCAAATGGTTTCTTTTCTTTTTTTTCATTGCGTAATACAGTGGGGATAATGTCAAATTTAGATAGATTGGATTAATTTCGGGAATAAAAACAATGTAATGTCATAAAAGCCAATACCCCAAGAAGTACTTTACAAAATGTGCACGCGAGGCAATTCAGTTCATATCTGGTCACCTGAAGCACTCTGACTTCATACCAGGGCATACATCTTTTGCCTTCCAGGCAACTACATCGTGAGATAGTGCGCACCAAGTTAATTACAACGAAAGCCCTGATCGAAACAGCAATGACACCGGCGACGTTAGAAATCTTTTGGTTCAGTGTGACGTAAAAACATGCATTTATCTTGGCAACACTTTGTGTGATCTTGGAGATATACATGAGAACCACAGGCGTGCTGAAGAGAACGTTGGCATAAACTACACTTATACAAAAAAAACAGTAAACAGCACGCCTGTGATGAGAACGCAGTTGACCAAGGGAAGATTTTAATGACAGAGTGGAACCCAAAACCTGAAATTTCAATCAAATAACAATAACTATTACATTAAAATTACGTTTCAATTCTACATGAATCTACAGAATAATCAATGAGGTTATAACTCTTTAGTCAATTTAATGATGCAAAAAATTGGCCAGACATAAACAATTTGACCATTTTATTGGTAGCGATACTCCATCGAAGTGAAAGGCATGGACGGCAGTTCATTTGAAGGCTCGATTGCAGTGAGTGTCGCAAACGGTGAAGAGATTTACAGGACCGGCTTCACAAACTCCAGCGGTGACGCTAAGGTCATGGTTGGGTCAAAGTCAAGCGGAGATGTGCCGGCTGGAATTCCTTACCTAGTGCGCGACGTAAATAAGGTACGGGCTTGAAGCTGTGTGGAAGGGCGAATGAAATGTGTGATTACCATGGTAGGCAAAGGGGTTACAGATACATGCATCGCGGCCATGGCGTCTGATACATGGGTCACATTGTGTGTATGGTGCTACTTGTTTGAAAAAGTACCCCTAAGTTTCTCAACTTCTCAGAGAAAGGTTTGCTTGGCTACATTCCATAGATTCCATACATGTCAGACGATCGTTTTTTACTTCAATAGAAAATCACAACTTTCAAATAAACTGTTCAAAGAAATTTGTTGTGATCTTCTTTTCATATTCAGTTTTGATAATCTTATTTGCTGTTTCAAATTTAGGCGTGGACAGTGATACATTAGAGGTGTCTGCTCTAAGCTGACTTTTTAAATGATGCCGATGTGTATTAGTCAAACTTCGTCAGAGACAAAGTAAGCCACGATTTTGTGTGGAAGTGCGCTAGCTCCGCTCAACGCGATTGGCATTACATATCCATACAAAATTCCGAATCTTTTGTATTTGAGAATTAAAGAAACCCTTCGTTTTGATTAGATACAGTAGAACGTAAAAAAACCAAACTCAATTCAATTGTTGCTGACTGCCGTCCCCCATCTCAATTCAATCGCAACAAATCAGGGTTGGTTCTTTGAGTGGGTGTGTTTTGGTGTGGGTTAAGTCATCTATACAAACCCGACGATGAATTTAGTTTGCCAAGTTAATAATCAATTTTGTGATTTCACAGAAATTAGACGCTTTAGTGGACGTTCAGAACTCTGTGTGCCTCCTTTCTACATACGACGCAAACACCGAAGTAACTCCGGGAGAACTGAACAGCTTCATGGATTCACATTCTTCGGTGAGTAGGCCATCCTCTTCTCAAAAAATATTTGGATGATCTGCGCATGCTCCCTTCATCCTCTAACTCAATACGTTCCTGACAATCGAACAAACGCGATAGTTATGTTTAAAGGGGAGGTTTTTTGTTAGCTTTATCTCTGAAACACGATTGGAACTAATTTGGGATAATTGGATAGTGAAGTAAGGTTGGTTTAATCTGCAAATGTAAGTTCATCTGTTTTTTTTTCTTGCAATACACTTGTTTCTGAGTAATTTATAACATTACAACTTTCATCTATGAGAAATGTTAACAATATAAAGATGCAATTCTCCAAAATTAATTCCAGATTGTGTTCTAAGCATGTTGACTAACCGTGCACACATTTCAAAGGAGAACAAAGGACATAATCATAACGTCAACAACCACCAATGCGGGAATCAGGGATTGAAGATTGCCCCTTTAGATTTATAGATCGCCCTCAAAAGAAAAGTGACATTTCTGATCTCTGCCTCTCTGGGTGGACTAGCTGTATCAATTTTTTGTTTGCATATGTTGGTAAAACTACACTACGTTAAGTCCATAATAGATAGTAGGAGCTTCTACTGTCTGTGAGTCTATGCAACTGTGAACTAGAAGTTTGAACTAAATGTCCCTGATTGAAGGCTGTCCAAAAGTCAAAACATCGTGTAATGTGATCAACTGTTGCTCACGAGATCCGGTTGGACACTACAAAACATGAATTATTTAGCTGAGAGTTTGAATTACTGCTTCACGAAAATATTCCTGTTAGTTGTACCGCTTTTGTATAACTAGTTTGGTCATGAGCTCATAAAGACACACATATATCATCAAATGAGGGAGGGGAGTGCAAGAATGAAATTTAAAAAGACCTCTCGTTACAATATAATGTTTTTAAATATTATGATGAGAAATAACTTTTACGACCCTACGGGGAATTATCTGAAGGTTGAAGTCTGACGAGTGATTGAACTTAAAAAAAATGAAATTCCCTTTTACATGAACGTACCTAGTTTACTTTACACATATTTCATAAGCAGGAAACTTTGTAATTAAACAGGATGAGATTCCCAATTCAGACGAAGTGATAATTGAAAAGATGGAAGTCAGCGAAGATGCAATCGACGACGTGTATGCTGAAAGTGACGTCATTGCCGCCCACTGCGCTGACAAGGACTCTTATTGGTCCGTGGCTACATCGCAGACAGTATCGTGTGCGGGATCCGCCTGCCCAGAAAGCCGCTCAGCTGTCGACCATGGTCGGCACTTTGCAGTCGCCCAGAAGAGTGGAGGTATATACGCCTATAATTAAGAACGTTATATTACGCTCTTGTGATTCATGGTACATTAAGATTGTACATAATATTGCTGCGATTCGAGATTTCTATTTATTTAAGCACTACTAATCGTGAAAATGTTGAAGCAATCGATAACATATCATAGTTCTTATAAGAAGAATTTACTTGTAATACTAATTTCGGGAAAAAAACTCGAAAAATAAAAAATACGAGAACAGACAAACACAATAAACGATTGAAATTCGTTCACGATAAAAAATATCTTTCTTGAGAAAAGGAATTCATAAAACATTTCCCGAGTTAGAAAGGACGAATAAAAATTCTATAGATAGTGAAGAGAGGGTCCCTGTAGCTGTAACGCATCGAAGTATATCGCTCACATTTTAATATTCACCGTTGCGTTGATGAGCGACAGGCCTCATATGTTTGGCATTTGGCTTTATTATACTTTTCTGTAAAGGTCGTTTTGCAATTTTAAATGAAGACGAGCTCAGAACCTTTTCGGTGAGGCAACTTAAAGCTCCATAAGCTGTATCTTTTTGCTATTTTTTCAAAACTTTTGTTTTGTGATTTCCCTACACCTTCTGCATTGAATCCCTAAACTGCCAAGTATTTAGTATATCAACAAACCTATATGAGTATAATCTACATTGTTATTGTTGAAAATTGTATTCAAGTCCGGACTAGAACTTGATTCATTTGTAAACAATAAACAATGATCACTACACACATACAAGCTGTGTTGACAAAAAGAATACTCGACATTTCAGCACGACAAACGGATTAGGGTCAGACACGGTAGTTGATATACAGAAGCAGAATACTGAAAAACTTGCCACAACATACAGCTTATATCCCTTTAAGCAAAATTTATCAGTGAGGTCAGAAATGCTGAGGGGTATCGTGTGTGGCACCTGGCCTGTAATCTAATGTACTACAATCACAATCGCGGCGGATGGAAATTATTTTGTTCAAAAAGGTGACAGGAACGAAGTGGTCTAGTGCTCAAGTAAGTAACCTCGTACGATCGTTAAAAGTCCTGTTTGTAAATAATGTGAATACAGTGCTAACGTCTATACTTTCATTGTTCCTTCATTACAGAACTTGCGGCCATCAACTGGTGGTGTAAGCTTGTCTGTGGTTTCGTGAGAAAAAGGGTTTGCAAGTTCATTCCTTGGTTGGGATGGAGATTTCTCTGCCATGTGGTACTGTGGTTTACCTGTCGGCGTGTATGCTAATTACAGCTATCTGATTCGATTCCTGGATATACAAAACAACGGATTGGATGACGTCATCGTAACAAATCGATACATTGTTCCCAATGGCCTATTTTACCCTCTTCTACCTACCCATGTTAGCAATATTTTCGAATGAGTTATTTCAATACAGGACAATATATCTGTAACGAATAGTGATATTTCATACACCTTGTTATAAAAAACAAGTCAATTTAGTCATTATCTTCCTCAAGTATGTCCAGATACAAAAATATTGGCCTTACAAACACAGTTAAAATGCCATTCTATTGTTGACAAAGGAATTCTGGTCCGGACTATAATTCACCTGTAAACAATTACATTCAATATCACACACTTACTGGCCATGTTAAGAAAGTGAACTAGCATATTGATATGATTTTTAGAGTAAAACAAGAAACTATACTGTACAAATAGAACTCACACATTGCAAAATTCATAAAAAATCATGTCGGAATCAGAAATTGTGTGACATCTACAGACTCTCAATACGATATCACAGTATTACATTTTAGAAAGAAAAAAAAAACTTGTGCATATGTAATGACATAAAGATTCTGTTAATGCAACTGTATTGATTGTATTAAAAGATTCCCCTGCAACAAAACATCGGTGTGTACAGTTTGATGTTGAATTATTATATCAAGAGAGGGAGATTTATTGTATTGTATGTGTGATGTCATAATCTGTACACCAATGTCAAAGAAGATTACGTTGCAGTGTAAGACCAAATCGAGTGGAAACTGAAGTGGATCACGTGCAAATTCGTCTGAATGCACAGGGGATGTGTGTTAACCGTGTATCACATTTGAA
This sequence comes from Ptychodera flava, assembly GCF_041260155.1. NCBI lineage: Eukaryota > Metazoa > Hemichordata > Enteropneusta > Ptychoderidae > Ptychodera > Ptychodera flava. Next base: position 22,949,412 of record NC_091933.1, on the reverse strand, counting down.
AACATCAGATGAAACGATGATTTCGAGTATTCCTTAAAAACTTACTTTCCGTAATGTGCTGAGGACAAATCGATATGGCAACACCAACAGCGCCCTCTACCAATACCTATCTGAAAAATAATCGTGATTGAACTCTAAAAAATACGCACACACACACTACTTTCACATTCACGGCTGTGGAATTGTTCTCATACCAGGAAGTGTTTTTATTTCATTTTACTGATATAGTATCAGTATAATCCAGAGAGGAACATCTGGGGTTTTTAAATGATTTTTTTTATAAAAAATGAAATCATATGGGCACTGACAATTACTTTTTGTCCATTGGAATTACTTTTGACAAGTGTTTCAGTTCTGCCAAAGGCTGAACAAAATGTTCCGGGACACAAATCCATGCTGATAGACATGGCACTGACAGACTGGAGAGCTGGCTCTCCGTGTCAGTCTTGATGCTCATGGTTTACATTCCATACCCGCTTATTGTTTGATGTCACCCTGTCCCCGGCCCTGTCCATGTCCAGCTCTCTCATCTAGTTAGAGAATAACGGACCCTACGAGACAGCATCTCCCAATTCAGTTAGAAATACTACTACGTCAAAGAAGAGGTAGAAATTCCTTCCTCTCTGTCCACATCTCTCTCTCTCTCTCTCTCTCTCTCTCTCTCTCTCTCTCTCTCTCTCTCTCTCTCTCTCTCTCTCTCTCTCTCTCTCTCTCTCTCCACGAAATGTGTAAAATGCTGTGCTAAAGGTCGATCAGTTGGTCTAATCGGTATTTGAGATGGGTATGTTTATCACTTTGAAAAAGAGGAGCGCCATATTTTGTACAGGAGGGGGCTCAGGGAAGGGTTACATTCGGAGGTGAGGAGGCGTGTCCCAAGTTCTACGCCCCCCGTAATTACATGTACTGCAGGCGAACTCACCCTCACAAAGTATACAAGAAACTGTACGGGGACGAGACAATAAACAATGACGTTGGCATGCTCTATCTTTAGAACAACTGAATAACAAAAAAATACAGTTTCAGTCATTTCCAAACATGAAAAAAAAAAAAAAAAAAAAAAAACACGAAACGTGAAAAAGTAATCTATGGAAACAGTATCTTTAGAAATTGCGTCAAAAAGGTTGAGTTTTCTCCCAAACATTGCAAATCATTCGTAAAATATATTTGCGGCCTGCTCTACATGATGAAGGTGCGATATAAAGTGAAAATATGCAATAATGAAAGAGGAACTGAAGAAAATTCCGTAAGCTGTTGAATTAATTAAACAATTTGTCGTATTTTCCATTGGCTATGTTGATCGGTTTATATGCTATCATTGGCATCCAGTCAAATCGGGTTCATCCAGGTAACGAGTAACAACAACACTTGGCAAAAATCCAAACAATATGTGTTTTTAATATGTTTTTTTTCTTTGGCAAATGTTTTGGGTGGCCTCAAAGTTCACCCTTTGAAAACAAAATGCTGAATGTCATTCTCTGCATGGAGAGACTGAGTAAATGAACTGAAACAAAAGTGCAGTAATACTGTCTGTTGAAGAGATGCAGTGTCAGCACCCAGCAGTGGCCTCGGAGTGATTTCCAACACCAGGCTAGTCTGGTTCCCTGCCCCCTTTCCTTTTCGTTAGCGCAGCGCAGCCAGCGGTAGAAAAGGGGCAGGGAACCAGACCAACACCAGGCACGGACACGTCAACGTTGTCCTAAACGTCACCGTTGCATTGTGGTACGACACGTACGACAAGCCTTCTTACGCCCCGACGCTCGTTTCTCAACTTTGCGAGCAAAGATTGACTTTTGTAAAGCGGAACAACTATGCATTCCGCTATGGTTGCGCACAGTGTTTCATATGCAGGATATACGACTTCTCGACAACATAATTAAAAATTACATAATTACATTATGAAACGATCCGGCTGATTTCGTGTAACATCACTTGTCAAGCGAAATTATATGTACTGAGCTGATACTAACTACCGTTACCTTTACCCAAATGAAAAGTACACTATTGGGAACTTGACCACTCGTTGAGAGTAAAAATAAGTAAATTAAATTTCAACTGCTTATTTTACATCAAGACTTTGTGCAGTTAACTTTTTTGGACAATTGTCACTTTTGGGCCCCTGCATGGACGGTGTGACTTGGAATTCGAAGTGATCACACCACCACGGCTCATTAAAATTGTTGCTTTCGGTTTGCTTGTTTTTTTATAGCGGTGGATTTTCATGACGTAATCCACAGACACTTGTTCCCCCACTACTGTCTATGCGTAATCACATTATTAAAATTAGCATTTACTGCAGCTTTAGCAGTAGAATCTCACCCGCGAACGACGTGTTCACCCCCGTGCTGACGACGCCCTCTACGATGCCAGAGCGACTCTTAAGGACACCGGTTTTCACCCCAATTCATCATTCTTTGTGCAGTAGCCAAGCCAGTGCAAGAGGACAAGAATGGCTGAACAAGAAGACAAGGTAAGTGTCATTTAGTAATGGTTTTATTTCGCTTGATTTGATCAAGACGATTTGACGCTGGCGAGAACATGCATAGCAACGTTACAAAACTCGTCACATTCCTTCAATAGCACGTGTTCATTCACCGAAATTATATATCATAATTATATATCATCTGCAAGAAGTGAAGGCAAAGTTTTATTCAAGTATTTTGCTTACCAACGGCTGATTAATATCAGCCAAATTTCATTTGTATGAATAACACTTTTGATGTGACAAGTAATGTTCACTTCTGAGTACAATGTTGACATAGTCCACGGTGGGACTGCGAGGTCATACCTGCCATGTCGAATTATTTCGAATAAAACGTTCGTTCAGAAAATGTAATCACTTTTTCACACTGATAATTTTGTGTGATGCTGGATAGGTCTGAGTGAATCAACGGTCGCCAATAAATATTTACAGCCTCGACACAAACAAAAACAAAAAAGAAAAGAAGAAAAAAAAACTGACAAGCGAGCGGACAAAATGATAGTTTTCAGTCGCAGTAATTTTCATTTGACGTTCAGAACACAAGTGTCTATTTCAAATATTGTGGAATCCATGACAACTTCACTGCCTATGCCACAATAAGCTGATGCAATCTCGTTTGCATTTAATACCATGCACCCACTGCGGGTACACCGGCGAACGATCAATATACAAGGAAAACATGATCACGTGACCCGGGGTCATTCATCGATGAATGATGCAATATCTGAGAGATAGCGGAACTTGTATATGTTTTCAGTTGGCCATCTCCTCGAGCAGTCACACCAACTTGGCACATAATGCACTTTATAACATACAGATACTTTGCAAAAATAATCACTGAACGAATACACAATGAATCAGACCATACCAAAAAAACGTTCAAACATACAACTCCTAACATAATTTAATAGCCAATGTATGGGGCCAGTTTCCCTTATAATGAAACTCAGGCGCGCTGATTAGGAGTACGAACTTTGCCACACAACTTGTTGTCAGCTTGAAAGTCTAGCCCAGTCTGTCTTGTGACTAAAACCCGTTGCAGTCGTGCGGACTGTCTGTGTCGTCTGGATGTTTTCTAAAGAATACCCACGCCGACATCATGTCACGTAGGCTTGACGATGGGCACAAAACGAAAGTGAAAGACTCGCAATTTCGTCTTCGCCTCGACTTATGGTCACGGGTTTTGCGCAAGCACGCACATATCAATCGATAATTACATGTAACATTCGAGCCCCATGACTGTTCAGTCGAGTCAGAATCTACTATTCCGATTTTAACAGATAATCAGCAATGCTTGATACAATGAATACCTACGAACACAGTGGAATACACTTCGAAAACGAGGAGAATAGAGATTTTTTGTACATATTTTAATTATCACATACTGAATACATAAGGGAATGACATAATTAATATTTTTTCATTTTGTTTCCCCTTAGGCCGGTGACCAACAGAAATTTGTCCTGAAATGTCCTAAGGTATGTTTTGCACGTTGAACAAATCGAAGATCTGACCAATGAGTTTTCAACTCTGTCGGGTGCAGAGGTCATCGATGGGCAGATCGAATGGGTTTAACGATCATGCGTGCATGCTCACCTGGGAACTTGGAACTTTCGATATTCAAATATCAGGGTTTTTTTCATTTTTCCACTAAAACTTTGAAAAGGTACTCTGCATCTTTCTTCCCCCTACATGCTATGATTACTACAAAACATTCTTTTCTCCGAAAGATGTAACTGGGAAGAAGCTCATTGAATAACATCTTATTAATTAAATTGGTTTCATTAAATGAAAAAATTAATTAATTAATTAAATTAATCAAATGACCCACATTTTCCTCAGCGTATCAGTTGTTTCGGACACCTTTTCCATCCTTTTCTGATCTGCAGCTTGTCTGGACGCCCATTGAGCAAATGAGGTTTTCAGCGCCTTTTTTGTGAAAAAACCCAAACTCTACTAGATTTCCCTATAGAGTTAATCACGGTTACTCTAGTCTAGTAACCGTGAGTTAACCGTGAGTTAATGTTGGGTGTGGCCGCCATTTTGGAATCCAACTGTTGGTAGTTTTAGGTAATTGACATCTCTAATCCTAAACTTTAAGGAAAAAAAGACAGTTTTAAAGTCTACTTGGGAAAAGTTTTGAAAGAAAATCAAAGTTTTCTATCTGAGAGCGCGTATGACCGTATGTTACGTCAGATGCACAGTCGCTTGTGAATCGATACACGACCGATGTGTGATATGCATTACCTACTTTTCTAATGCATACCACACAGCGGCCGTCGTGTATCGATTTACAAGCGACTGTGATCAGACATGCTGTTTTTGACCTCTATGAGTGACGGCTAAAGTTTCATTGATAAACTTTCCATTTTGTTGCAAATGTAGGGCACGAGGGATTTCGACCCTAAACAGATGGCCATCAGGGAAGGCGTTTTCAAGACAATTACTGACTGTTTTAAACGTCACGGCGCCGAGACCATTGACACACCGGTATTTGAACTGAAGGTAGGTGACCTGACCTGACTTGGTAGGGTCACATGTCATAACTGCGTGAAGGCTTGTGTTATGCATAGGTGTTAGAAAATCGTAAGGCTTAATTTTTCATCCATTCCCAAAGTCGCCAGTAATGCAAAAGCGATTAGAGTTAAAATCAAAAGCAATTTCTTGACACCAAGTATAGAAATTCATTTATCAAAATGAGGGCTGGTTTTTAAAATACGATGTATGCGAAAATTCTTGCTACAGTATGTTGCATCATATGATTTTTATCTCTTGGCAGGAAACTTTGATGGGTAAATATGGAGAGGACAGCAAGCTAATATACGACTTGGCCGACCAGGGAGGAGAACTTTTGTCGCTTCGTTATGATCTGACGGTATCCTTTTGCTTTAGTGTGTAACGCGCCTTCCCATTGGTGGCACGTACGTCAAAGCTCTGAGGCCCAACTTATTTTAATGGCGGCGAATCGTGAAACAAAAAACAAAAAAAAATCATCAAGCTTCTGTACTTCAAAAAGTACAAAAGGTTTATCCACAGACATTGATTTGCTTACATCTAAATTTCAAAGTAAAATGTACCCCACGGAATTCAAAACCCCAAGTCACGATTGTATCACTGTAGCAGCGTACTCCCTAACTGTAGCAACTATCAGGTACCGTTTGCCAGATATCTTGCAATGAAGAAGATCACCAATATCAAGAGATACCACATCGCAAAAGTCTACAGGAGAGACAACCCAGCCATGACGAAGGGGCGATACAGAGAATTCTACCAATGTGTAAGTTTTTACTCCCTCATCATGAATGTATGTATGTATGTATGTATGTATGTATGTATGTATGTATGTATGTATGTATGTATGTATGTATGTATGTATGTATGTATGTATGTATGTATGTGTGTGTGTATGTGTGTATGTGTGTGTGTGTGTGTGTGTGTGTGTGTGTGTGTGTGTGTGTGTGTGTGTGTGTGTGTGTCTGTCTGTCTGTCTGTGTCTGTATGTCGCCTGCCTGTCTGCCTGTCTGTCTGTCTGTCCTCTGACATGTACGTATATGTCACCTAAGCAAACTTAGGCGGACATTTCCTGAGACGATACTTGTACCTTTCTGTTGATTTCATTGAGGAACGCATGCTAAAATAATGCGAAGGCATAAGTAAATTTAAAGTATAATTTCTTCAAAGCAATGGACGGTTTCGATATGCATTTATTACTTGAAGTAAGTATAACAATACGGTTAAAATGGAGCTGTAAATATAAACAAGGTGTCATGGTCACTTGTTTGAATCTTCAAAAATTTTGATTGCATGTTCTCGAAACGACAGGACTTCGACACTGCAGGAGCCTATGACGTCATGATTACCGACGCCGAAGTCGTGAAGATAGTTGCAGAGATTTTGTCAGATCTTGAGTTGGGTGACTTCGTCATTAAAGTAAGTTATTGCGGTCAGTTTCTTACGTTGTATCACGGTTGGCCGCTTGGTCATGGCAATTCCGTCAAGTTCAACACCCCTAAATGGCGAGAAGAACACAATCATTCGTTATGATTCGATATGCTTGTGACAATGTCGCGGTAACATCTTAATAGATTTAGTCTGTCTGTGGTTACATGTAATTAACTTATGTGGAGACATGTGGCGTGTTAGGCCTCCGCAAACTGTAGATTGCCACGTTTGAATAAACATTTCTTCCTCTTTTTAGGTCAACCACAGAAAGTTCCTTGATGGTATGATGGCTTGCTGTGGTGTGCCAACAGAAAAGTTCAGAACAATCTGCTCTGCAATCGACAAACTGGACAAGGTATTAAAACACTGTCAGTTTCTTTTTTGCAATACCGAGACTCTTTGAGATGAGATAGTGACTATAGCGCAACTATCAATGACAGACTGTCAATGGTTTTACAGTTAGAATTTGGAAATGCTTCAATGATCGGTGAAACAAACGATCCCGGGCGACGACTGAGCACGAATACTATCATATTAACATATTATCAATATTCCCGCACACCGTTTTCATTTCAGACGCCCTGGGAGGATGTAAGAGCTGAAATGGTAGACACGAAGGGTCTTGATGGCGCCGTAGCCGACAAAATTGGCACTTTTGTCAAGCTTACAGGTGAGTAAACTATGAAATTCGAGTGTGTCAAGACTTCTCAGGTCACCGAGTGTCGAGACTACCCACGTCGCCGAGTGGCAAAGGTGATCAAGCGATGTACAGTGACCGTCGTCGCGGTATTGAAACAGATTTTTGAAAACATGACATAGCTACGTCGCATATCAGCACTTGGGTTATTTACCCTAACTCAAACGTCTCCCATTTTCTGGGGCAACCGACTAGTTTATTTCGAGAAATTATTATCGTAAGAAGTTTTACTTATTCCTCTCATCGCAAACAGATTTTTTTTTGGCTCCCTGTAATATTTCATAATTTAAAGGTAGCAATGTACTTTTCCAGGTCGTGGCGAACTGATCGACAAGCTTCTAAAGGATGACAGTATCTCGAAGAACGAAGAAGCTGTACAGGCCCTTGAAGAGATGAGAGTTTTCTTCAAGTATTGTGAAACCATGGACATCACAAACAGGGTAAAAGCTAACTTTCTATGTCCATAATAACAATTTAATCGTGTGCTGTGTCATGGCGTGTACTCCAATATGAGTGCGCCTGTGCTGGAGTGAGTGCGCGAGTGTAACTACTTTGTCTGCCATAGTGGACTGCATTTTATTTGAAATGTTTGAATTCGTCCAGTGTTCTCGCATCTTCTGTTTATGGTTTTATGTGACTCTGAACCATGTTCACTCGATGCAATATAGTTTTGCGTCTTACTGTTTCAGGTCTCATTCGATCTCAGCTTGGCCCGTGGTCTTGATTACTATACAGGGCTAATTTACGAAGGCACACTGACAGGTGAGACTTGACAGTGAACTTATGCCTGTTGCAGTCTATCGCTGGTTTTTGTAGAGTTTTGCATTGGGAGCACAACTGATATAATATGTTTTCCCAAGAGTTCCGACTAAACTCATGTAGCACTGGAAAGACTGCAACGTGGAGATAATGAGATGTGGTCACATGTTTTGTTTATTCCTAGCTCTACAAAAACTCATAGAAAAGATCTTCAGTTCAACTGTCAACATATTTTCAAAATTTATCAGTATGGGCAACAAAAAGTTCAGAGAGAGAGAGAGAGAGAGAGAGAGAGAGAGAGAGAGAGAGAGAGAGAGAGAGAGAGAGAGAGAGGAGAGAGAGAGAGAGAGAGAGAGAGAGAGAGAGAGAGAGATCTGTGGTAAAATGCATTCCAATGAATGTGCTATAGCTGTGTCATCATATTCATTTACATCGCATAAATCCCGCAGTACTTGATGGAAATTACTTTTCTCTCTCAGATACTGATGGGAAAGGTGTAGGTTCGGTGGCCGGTGGCGGTCGCTATGACGACCTGGTCGGAATGTTTGATCCCAGTGGAAAAAAGGTATGGTTGTTGGGATAGAATCACTGTACATGAATTAGAAGTAGGAGGAATGTCAAAAGTTCAGGTAGCAGAGCAGACAAAGGTACTTGAAGGCCCTTCAGATGTTTTCATGAATGGTATCATTGGTATGGAAAGAAATTCTCCTATTGGTCAAAATTTTAGTGATTTATTTAAGTAAGAATCCCTTAAAAGAGTCTTCAATCAGCGTAATATACTTTGTAAATTTGAAACAGGCTCGATTGATCATCTTTCTGCCTCCTAACTATTTGTTCCCTGGTTTATTGATGTTGTGAAGGTTCCATGTGTCGGCGTCAGCATTGGCATCGAGAGAATCTTTTCCATCATCGAAGCCAGGAAGTTCGCCTCCGAAGAGAAAATCCGTACAACAGAAACCGCCGTCTTGGTAGCTTCAGCGCAGAAGGACCTGTTGGACGAAAGAATGAGATTGTGCTCGGAATTATGGGGAGCTAAGATCAACGTAAGCAACATGTTTTCTGCTGAAATGTATACTTAGTGACATATACCATGTATCACGTGACTAAAACAAAGGGTTTTGTTTGTACTTGTTTATTTTGATTATTTGGCTGGTTGTCATGATCACAGTATTCTGCTTGTACCTCTTACAGGCTGAGATGTCCTACAAAAAAGATCCCAAGTTATTGACACAGATACAGTATGCTGAAGAGACTGGCATTCCCTGTGTGGCCATCATCGGCGAAGATGAAATGAAAAAAGGGATCATCAAGTTGAGGAATACAAAAACCAGAGATGAGGTGAGGATTTTATCCTTAATTGAGATTTTGATTTTATGGATATGCGTTTTGATCACACGAAGACGGGGAGGGGGTGTAACGAAATATGACATCGACAAAGTGAAAGTCATTCGTTTGCAGTCACCATTTCACTCCCGAAATAATTGTGTAAAGGTCCTGCAAACGTGTTGGTTGTAAGTGTAACCATTAACTGGTAAACACCACAGCAAACGCTCTATACGTCCACAGGCCAGTTTCATACTGACAATATCAAGTGGCTCGTGGACTGCAACACGAAAATGTAATTTACCCGAGAAAATTTGGATATTGCAAATACAAAAAACTTAAATTAAAACCGGGCCTGTTCTTGCTAACAGACACTACAGAATACTGCACAATTGTTAAATTTGAGGAAAATTTACATGGTCTTCTAAAAGTTGTTCACTCCCTTCCATAATAAAGGATGGCCCATCAAATATTCGGAGGGGTGGTCTAAATGAAAAAAATAAATCTATAGAGTAATAAGTGCTGAAAAATTGAAGCCATGCTGATTTTAAAATCTCAACAATATTTACGTAAAGGTCAGTCAAAAGAACACTTTGTATGCATGCTGTGCAACATCCGGAAATAACACGACTGGAACTGATTTGGGAGAATGGAATCTTCTAATTGTTCAAACTTATCAAAAGAGTTAGATGCCCTATAGCTGAAAATTGCAATATTAAAAATTACCATAAAACAAGTGAATTGCAAAAATAGAAAAGTGTAATGTGCTTAAATTTGCTGATTAAACCGACATTATCACAATATCCTTTTCTCCCAAATTAGTTCCAATCGTGTTAAATATACTTTGTCAAATTTTATGGTTCGAAAAACAAATTGTGCATCGGCATCCTGGCCACCCCTCCCAAGTTCTGATGGTTCTTCCCTTAGATGGCGATTGCAATTCACCTACTGAAGTGTCAAGCAGAAGCAATTATTTCCCAGAGGAGCCAGTTGCGATTTGATGAATAAATTATGCAAATTTCTTTGGCCGATGTCTCTGAAGCTATGAATAATGCATTGCCATTTCTTGATTCTTCATGTGTAACTCCTCTCTTATACCGAGGGAATTTCCATAAGTAATTCCTGGCGTTAATTTGATTGTCCCCTAGGTCGAAATCAAACGGACAGATTTCATCGATGAAGTAAAGAAGAGGTGTCAATCACAGGCTTAGACTGATCTTTGAAGATGTTGGACACTGAAGCTACTATTTTTGGTCCAAATAAGAGCATAGCAAGAATCTTGATATTGCATCATGTGGTAGAATTTATAGCGACTTGTGATGTTGAGGGTTATATCAGCTGAGAGTAAAATTTTAAAGGCTGATGTTCTCAAATGATATTATCTCGCTGCTGATATCAAAGGAAATCATAGTGCATGTCTATATATAAGAGTTACTGCCAAATACACGCGCAATATACAATGCATGGTGACAAGTGGCACGATTGTATTGTCTTGTAAGCAAGCGATGGTTTTTAGCCATTCATGTCTCCTGGCTGTTTGCACTGTGACGCGAACGCATTTCACTTCTAATCCCCGCAAAAACGTTGCAGAGACAAAGACGAGGAAGAAAAAGAATTTGAAATAGTCAATTTTAAGTGAATTTATATGTTGGACAGCATCAGATCAAGTAATCGGTCAATGTTCGACGTGATAGGAAATGTTCTCCACTGTCTGTTCATTCTTAAATGTACGGTGTGATAAAATTCCGCGTTCAATGTTGATGATGTGATTTAATAAGCAAGTACGGTTCTGCCTGTATTCGGCTTTGTTTATTGTGGATCTCAACAGCTACTGTAACAGTATTTAGGGTATTACCATGATGTTAAGTTCCACACATTTACAAAAAAGGCGTCTGAAAATGCAACTATCTCGCCTGTAATACTGTTGACAGCTTGTCACCGATTATTTCAAGTCTGCTGATGTCTCTGCACTTTGAAAATGAATTTGCGAAATGACATGTCGCGATCGGAAGAGAGCAAGGACACGTACTTTTCGATGAATCGGCAAACCATTCTTAATAAATCATATTGACTTTTGGCAATATTTTAATGCTACCATTGTATTGGTATTCTTATAAGTGCGAAATAATAGACGTTATTCTCTTTTGCGATCATGTTTATAGATATTTTTCTCCATAAAAATCACCTAGCGGCAAGCTCTACATGAAGGCTATAGAAACTGAAAAATTTAGCATTTGTAGTGTAATTTCCTTTATCACGTTCTTGAGTCAAGCAAAATGTCACAATAAATGCATTTAGTATTTACTTCCGTTTCCTTTCCTTTCCTTATCAGTATTTGTGTGGTATCATGTAAAACGTTTGAATATAACATGAGTATACTCGATCGTTATCATCTCGACGACAAGCTAACGAGACAAAGACTACATGTATGTTTCCGGTAACCAATTCTGAATTTCCAGTAACAAGCTCAATCTGACTTATGCTACCCATTGACTTGGAATAAAATCTCTCAGCTTCTAGAATGGTACATTTTCGCTATTCCGATAAAATGTACCTCGGAAAATATCAAATGCTAGGATTTACTATTTCTGTTTCCCAAAAGGCATGTTACCAGAAACATACATGTGTTCAAAGATTTTTGGGGAAAAAACAAATAAACAAACGACGTCGTCTGTAAAAACCGACCAGATATTTACTCGTAAACTGAACCATGCCCCCTCGTTTTTTACGCCGGCGCAAACGTTCACCCCGTGCTCAGTGGATTACATTGCTAATTAAAAATGTATGACATCAGACCTTGCAATTTCACTGAAATCGAGGTTGCACATACATTATGAACAAAATCCAGTAGCGAGTCCGATAGTATTGAATGGCGTGTAATCGGAGCCATTCTATCTTATTACAGCGTCATAATGAGTAACACGATATAACAAGATATGTATAACAAGACATATGTTGTGAGGCGATTGTATTGCGTGTGCTGTTGAAAGCCATTGCAATAATGAAAGGAAAATTGTCACAGCTTGCGTCGGATTGATTTTATATTTGACTAGGAAAACAAAATGTTTACAATAGAAGAATAAAACATCACTCGCACTTGTATGATGAAGGACCGTGATTTGTACAATTTGTTTACAATGTTTTCGGCGGTGAAACTCAGAAAAACCATTCTCAACGTACTTGTGTGATATTTGACATCCCAACCTGTATACAACAGCGTTCTATCAAAAGACAAAATAATCATTAGGCTTTTTACGTCGGTACACAACATGAGTCGAGTGAAAAATAGAGAGATAAAAATAGTAAGAAGGGATTTTACAAAAAAAAGAACAGATAAAATTTCGCAATACAATTCGCAATACAGTTTCCAACCAATCTGCATAATGAGGAAGTCATTCTTAAAATAATCGCAAGGGGTCAAGTATCATGCTAGAAACCCAAGGCATGATATGACAATAACTGTCAGGATTTACGACGTAGAATTTACGGCATGTCAGATTTTTCTTGCGCTGAGCGCATCGCACAGCAGAGAAAGAGGTCACATGGATCGTTTCTGCCAAAAAGGTTTGAGTTGGAAAGAGTAACTAAATCTGCGATTTAACAATCTTATCAAATGTTTACCCAACCAAACGTTTTAAATCAGTACTTATGGACTAGTTGACATGTTCTGATAATATATATTATAGCCCAAACAAGGGAATATGTGCCCGAGGGTAGGTGACCAGTTGCCCGACGTCAGAGATTCTCGCCGATTGCGAGAAAGCGTTATTTTTCTCGCTCCAGTCTAGGTTTATATGTCTCGGTCATTTATATCCCTAATCTATAATGAGTCACTCATTACATAATTGTCGCATTAATGCTTGTATGCTGCCTCCGTGAGCAGACATAGGCGTCTTTGAGAATACCTATGTGAGTAATGCTACCACATTTTAAGAATAGGACTACAATGTTAAGAAACTACTAACACAAGATAACAAAAAACTGGCCCACAGTATGCTCTAATCAGTTGCAGCTTGTTTCTTGTATTCGTAAGAAAAATAACGACATTTACTGTAATGAAGTGCCCTCCTTATACACAAGAAAGTTCTCGGGCAATGATAATCTATGTTTTTGTTTTATTTTTCCCTTGTTAGTCTTTGATTTTGACATATGTTTTGCTTTGCATCATGGATTTATTGAATAAAATTTGTTAAAAAATCAGTAATACAAAGTGTAATACATTTTTGTTGACTGAGGAACAAACTTCAATGTTTACGTACTAAGTTGAATGTTCAGATAAAAGACGCTACAAGCCTAACATAAAGAACAAACAAACAGAGAAAAACACGAAACAGGTGGTAACAATTAAAACGAAAGAGACAACTGAAACTGACCTCTGTAGACCACTTCCTAAAACAGTGACATACCTGCCGAACCATGACTTATTGGTTAGTCTCAGGAAGTACAACATCAATTCAAAAAATCCGTAATAGGATGATGCGTTAAAATGGGGCTTCAATGATAAGATTTTATTTGGAAATATGAAGTGTTGTATGCAACATTCTACCTGGGTGCTGCGGGCAAAATTCACAAATTTTACTGGTGTCTTAATCGCTGCTTTGATACTGTAGGGTTAAGTGTCATAACTTGCAATCCTTCAACATTGATTCACACACCTCAATGCTTGTGCTGAATATCGTGCAGTTTCCTGCTCTGTGGAACCGACAATCTATCACGGATTTCTGCTGAAATTAAACGTATTTTAAAAGATACAAAAATATTTCCGGCGCTAAAGAGAAAACATCGCCAGTGATTTATAGAACAGCCCGGCGGAAGCCTCATTTAGAAAAACGGCGCCTGTGTGTGTGACAAGCCCATGATTGGCCCCGGATAGTCTAGAACAATCACGATACGGTAAAGTTAAGACGCCCCACATTTTATATGAAACATCTGTGAACAAATTAATCTGAACAGCTGCATTTTGAATTCAAATGTAGGGTCGAGTAAACTGATAATCCGCAATTATAACACTTTTGGTATAACTCTTTAATTCCGCTGGAAGAAATCAAGCAAGAAAATAGATGTTTCTTTCCTATACTTTCATAAATGATGTAACGACTAACAAGGGTATCATCAGACATCGTATTCATTATCGCGATATTTCTCTGCCTTCACGTTGGATAGATCGATGGAGTTTCTGTCGCTCCTGATATTCATTTATTGTTCTATTACCCAGATCCTCACCATAAAGAAGATCAACAGTTCTGCTCATTATTTCCATGAAGAAGAAGAACAACAACAACAACAAAACAATGTCAAAAACGGCAGTGGCATGTGATATGAAAGGTCTCGGGGCATATGTCTAGACACATAATACCAGCGACAGTATGAATACGGGTATGGAGTCAGGTGGCACAAGGTCAGACGTAATCAGAATCCAGGAAAATGCCACTACTCTGATTGTTTACCCTCCTCGGTCTGAACTCGCAAACAACGATACACACTTGCCAGAGAATTCGGCGCCCTTAAAATAACAGGATAAAAACTGCTCTATAAACCGCGGTAGGTTGTTACGATGTGTGCACTTGAACTTGGCCCTTTCCTACGGCACGAATTAAAATCAAGGTTGCGCAAATGGGCTCGCCAAATCTGTAGACTGTACCTCGTCTATGGATTTGGGATAGCTTCCGGGACAATGTATTGCACAAGTATACCTGACAAAGAGAATACTTTGTCAAATGAACTGAATTTCCGGGTATACAGTCCTTGGCCTAGAAGGCCCACGTCGTTACGTTCAAATAGCAGTCTCCCTAATTATTTCGGATACGTAGTGTTTAGATTAATAATGGGGAAAATATATGCACTTGTGGTTGTTCACCATGCATGATTAAACAAGGGGGACCAATTGGGGCTCATTCCTTTGATAAATGTTCAAAAAAAGCCCAAGTTCAATGCAAGAATCAATAATACTTTCGTCGTAAAGCTGTTGGGAGATTTTCAGTCTGGATTTGCAGTATCTATTAGTGAAGAATTTATAACTAAAGATAATATTGATCTCGATGTTCGACCACTGGTAACGCATGGAATTTCATCACTCCCACAGTAAGCTTATTAATTTTTGTTAGCTTCAATATTCAAAATTTGTCATCAAAAAGATCCCAAGGAGACTCAAGTTTTGACGAGATTGACCAAGTACAGTGTGTTGACTTGGCTTTAGTGTCACTGTGATGTCAGCTGAAGTCCATAAAATTGATAATCAAAGGGACTGCCAAACACAATAACATGAATGAATGATTGAATGAATGAATAAATGGAATATCATGATGATTTAACAAAATGAAAGCAATGATTATTGATAGTAGACAGAGTGTTGAAACGTGATAAAAAGCAAAGCTAACGGAATTTTGAAAGCTGTATGTCAGGTTTTGGTCTTAAATATCAGACATAGTCGAATAGACTATAAGACATGCGCCATGGATGTGCAAATCTCTCTTTCGCTTTAGCACTTCACTGCGTGGCCGAGTATGTCAATATGTGCAATGGCTATATTGTTGAAATAGTTGGGGTTGGGCGATTTGGTTGTCTGAAAGACGAATGTGTTGTCTTCGCTCTTGTTGAAGGCAGTAATATAAAGTATCCTAGCTATTGAGATTAACTTTGTCGAATTCAAAAACGATGAAAATAAAGTATCGTCATATTGTCAGCATTGTGTGACTCATCAACAGTGTCTGAAGTAAAACGAAAGTTCAAAAAAATGTCAGAGAGTCGATAGTTCTGGACCCTGTGCAAGTCGGCTTGTCATGTGACTTAACTAAGTGAAGGTTCATCCCTGGATTTCATAGTAAGCCAAATCGAAAGTAAAAAAAGTACTCATGCGCACTTGCTAATTCCTCTCTGCTTAATGTTTTTGTCAGTAGACATGTCGCAAAGGCTTAAAAGGAAACGAGGGCTGATCTTTCTTTGCAGAGCAATTGTGGCGACGGATTGAAGGTTTCTTCTCACATCTCCAGCTGGACAGGTTTTGCGGTAGAATTGCAAATCTGAAAATGTGCGGAGCGTGAAGATGACATTTCAAATAGCAATGATTCCGTTTCAGCACGTCGACAGGACGGATCTACTGAAAGTTTGGCATTACATAAAAGATGCCGAAAAAAAAATTTATGTTATATCATGCTACAATGCGCCATTCTGATTGGATGCTAAAATACTGTGTTAGCAGTACTCAAACGGACCTCTGAACCAGCACATTACCTAGTTGATTCATCTGAACTGTTCAATATAAACTTAATCCGGAGGGGAAATGCGGAAACAAATATAGGGGAAGCTAGTGTTCGTTCATACACAAATAAATTGACACTCCTCAGAGTAAAGATATCATACACAAATAAGTTGGCACTTCCTCAGAGTAGAGTTATGTCTGATATTCTTTCCCAAAGTTTGGACTATAACGGACCAGGGTGTTCCAACGATGTAGACCAGGAAGTTCAAAATAACAATGTGGTGACTCCTGCGACTGCCACGAAAATTTACATCAGATGCAACGAGCAGTGTCTGAATCGGGCAACACACACTGCACAACTTCATCGCAGTTACAGTCATGCAACTTCTAGATTCAAAACTGCACGTTATCTGGTTCAGTTAACGTCCAAATTATCCATCAGAGATAGCACGCGTGACCTCCCTGTATATGTACCACTCTTGAATGTTGCGACGGTTGACGCGTACGGTACAGAGTGGGGCAAATCACATTTTAGTATGGAAGGGCTGGGAGGAGGGGGAGAAAAGCCAGGAGTAATGTTATTATGTAAATTTCTTTAAATAATTCCAGGCTCATTGACCGTCTCTCTATGAGTTATCCTCCTGCATTGGAGATTAAAGAAACCCCAGAATCGTATTCTTCGGCTTCTTATCCGGATATTTTCCTTGAATTTGATTCTAACGGCCACCTATCTACTAGGTTGTATGAAAAGAGAGAGGATTTCAACTTTATTTTAATCAATTTTCCGCTTTTTAACAGCAGCATTCCACTATCACCCTATTGTAGGGTAAACATTTTCCAGCTTATTCGTTATGCTGGGGCATGTAGTTCATATGGTGATTTTGTGGAGAGACAGAGCCATCTCCATCTCTCTTGCACACACAAGTAATGTTACTTCGGAAAAAGGCTTTTCTCTGCATTCAAACGCTTTTTTCGGCAGGTGTCACGAACTGACAGATAAGTATGATGTATATCACTTAAACGAATGATCATTGATGGCATCGGTGACATTTGTCTGTAGATTGAGACCACTTCCTATTTTGACTTACAGATTGTAGGGCATGTAGGGCAGAATTTGCTGACCCTTTTGGAAATACCTGACATTTACTTCTCAGTTGTCTTTACAGGAGGTCCATATATTTCCATCTACCAATTTGACTTTGTTGTGTGTACCGGTACTTGTTTTTTTTTGTCCATCTGCGCTGCGCTGTTTGTGTTTGTTATATCAAGTTTGTCTACTATGTACATTATGACTGTATAATGTAGATTATGGCTTGGTACTATTGTTTTAATGAAAAAAAGATTGTTCCTTTTTTAGCTTTGAAGTCTTGACCCGTTTTCTGTGTCTGCAGCAAGTCGTTTTTAACGAGTTAGTGTTCGCGTAAAATGCAGTATTAATGAAAGCAATGCGTGTGTTGTCGATAGATACTGTGTGTGTTGTCAAAGTAATCCCAACTCATAAAAATGTGCAGTCTCGGGCGCTGAAGTTCAATCTCTCAGGCGACCGTTTTCTGCATCTGGGGCTTAAAGTGACACGCAACTTGATATAATGTAATAGCAAGGTATACTTTCGAGTTTGGTTCAATTCGCGACGTATAGCACGACCCGAAAGGCGAGTGCTAAATGTCGCGAATTGTACAAAAACTTCAAATATTTCCATCAGCACATCCCATTGCCTCTTGTCTATGTTGTCGAACGAAGGCTGACTCTTATAAAAAGGATGAATATTGGAAATCGGAAGTAAAATGTTCAGAAATGAATAATGTAATGCCAATAGACATTCCTCAAAGGGCGATTCTGGAAAAAATATTTGGTAAAAATCATGCATTCTATTATGAAAAACCCATTTAGTGAATTTAACGAGTAGCGCCTGTAATTTTATTGTCGTCGCTCGAAGAATTGAGAACGTGAAGAAGAAAAGTAAATTCTGTTGGGATGATCCTGACTAGAAGACCTCACTGAAAAAGGGGTTTCTGATGAACGTCCTTTTTTTATTCCTTGCGCGCTATATAATAGTTGCGGTATTATTATGGATCTGAAGTTATTTTAAAGGCTTAAGATTAATTAAAGAGGCCGGTTTCTCGTTTTCAGTTACAGCATAAGTTCTACCATCGAGTAAAACAGCGTGAGCGTGGCAGCCATTCTGAATTTTGAAACAAGAGCACATGGCTAAAATAAAATAAAATAAAATAAAGTAAAATAAAATGTTTCTAATCCTAAAATGGATACAAAAATTATACGGTCATGCAAATTTTTTTCTTTTTTCTTTGGAAATAAAAAATGGCCAACGCCCCTTTTGGGGAAATTCAAACATGGCCGCCATAAAGTAAAATTGCTGACACTGAACAAACCTTAGGAACATTTCAGAACATTTATGGGGCATATCAACTGTTCCGTAACATGAATTCACATGTAGATGGTATGTTTCTGCTAGTTCAATTTTCACAATTCATTACATTAGTGCAGATAATATATTCATTGTGTTCATGATATTTTCTTTTTTTCAAAACTTAAAAAAAATGTTGTGACGTGCATGGTTTCATATGACGCTCGAGATAACGGGAAACAATGCACTTTTTGGCCTAACAGACACAGTGCAGCGGTAGCCATCTTGAATTTCGAGCACTGATTAAACGGAGAACGGTTGCCATTTTCATTTTCAACAAGTAGTCGACTCTGGTAGTTTTGATATCCCATCGAGAAAAATACCAGGTTTCGCTCAATTTTTCTGCAGCTTTACACATTTCTCCATCTGTTCTGTCCTGGAATTCAAACATATATTGCAATGTCCTTCACCCCCCAAAAAATCTCAAAACGAACAAACCAGTAAAAGGGGGCATGTTTTCATCTTGAAAGGATTAAACAAAGTTGTTTACAGTATGACCAACGCGGTTGGGTATATTTAAATACAGAAAACCTACACTAACCTAGGCGTATTCTTAATTGCATTATGTCCTTCACACAAATGAATAAAAATTATTGCGCCCATTATATATCCACGTCGCTATAAATTAATTCATACTCTTGAATGAACGAATGGTAATAGACGGTGTGTATGCTGAAAACAATATACTTCAATGTGTTTCCGAACACGCCAAAACTATATACATGCAATTGGACTTGTTTCAAGACACATAGTTACTCCTGATAAAAGTAATTTAATTGATTTCAATACAATAGAGAAATATGTGGCTCGAGCGTAAACTACAAAACAGTGCGGTTTCTTTTGTTCATAAAAAGGGAAGATACCTCCCCTCCCAGCAAAAATACTACCAAACTTCCGCATTTTATAGTAGAAACAGTGCAAGCCATGTATATTTTACCAGGGTACATTGAGATTGCTGATCACTCACGCGATCTTATACACACCCTGTCCATACTATCCGGCCATTTTGTCTCCACGAGGTCACTCCTTTATGGCGTGAACGTTGTTTACAACAGTAATTCAAATTATCAACGAGCCACAGAGTTTGAATCTTGTGAAGTTTCTCGCGTAGGGCCAGCAGAGATTTAGGATGTGTAAATGGGCCTGAGATGCTGTCACTCTTCTTTATAGACACCGAGTTTACTAGCTGAGTAATTGGTGTTTGAACATGCTTTGGGGAGTAGCACAATAACTTGTAAATAAGGTACAAGACAAAAATAGTATAAAACTAATCTTAAGGTACAGCTATTGGCACTTACGGTGACTGTCATTTCGAAGCTGACAAAAGTCATCACTTCCTATTCATAAAAGAAACCTTTCCTAATTTGAAAAGGTCCAACTCACGAAACATTTACCTTACCTTGGCAATAGAACACTTAACGGTTAATTTACAAATGTTCATACATTTTGTGCCGCTTAATAAGGGATTAAGGGGGACAGTTATACGGGCTCTCAATTTGTGAAATATAAATGTGGGACTCATTTTGAAGCTCTTACGATGAATAAAATGTGACCATCTAATTTTGTGAAAAGTCAATTTTTCCCATTTTGTTAACACATGGATATGGAGGCCATTTTGAATTTTAACTGTCTGTAAATATAAGGTAATTTGTTTCTCTGGCACCAAAATTTGCCTTGTTATCACTGAATTTTATTCTTGGTTTTGAAAGAGATTATTTGAAAGTTTACTTACTGAAAGTTTGTCAAGA
Organism: Ptychodera flava; assembly: GCF_041260155.1. Classification (NCBI taxonomy): domain Eukaryota; kingdom Metazoa; phylum Hemichordata; class Enteropneusta; family Ptychoderidae; genus Ptychodera; species Ptychodera flava. Next base: position 22,928,841 of record NC_091933.1, on the reverse strand, counting down.
ATTTAAGTCGCTCACTTTCAAAGCGCATACTACCTCAAATATTTTTTGCTTTCAGAATTCCATAACACGACCTGCTGTTATTAACGTTGCCTGTAAAAACTGATTTGTCCCTCTTCAGCACGTCGTAAAATAAAATTCCCGGCCATTCCTAAAATTAATACTAACGCCGTTCGCTATGATGGCTGTACACGACAAGATGGCCGACGAGCAAAACTGCCGTAAGAAAAGCAAACCTTGCAGTGTGTAGGGTAACCCACTTTTCCCGTTTGTGTTTAATGGAACTGACGAAAAGAACATTCTTCGATCTGGTAGGTGTTTTGAATATTCTCTGTACATGAATGAGAAATGCTTGAACGTAATCAGGATGTTGAATATACAGAGGAATGTGGAAAACCTCCAAGTGCTACCGAAGCGCAAAAAAAATGCCCATTGTTCTGTAAACAGCAATTAACGAATAAGCCTTGGTCCCTGTGAGCCAAAGACTATTTACAGCCAATATTTATCAAGCAAGAATATTGAGAGGGTAGGTGAAATATTAGAGGCTGTGTGGGAGATCGATCTCTTAGGCAAAGTGCCCGTAGTTTTGCTCGTACATGTTTAACGTGGGAACGTCGCCATTTTATTTTGAGCGTGAACCTGTGCTGTTTGTTGCTGAATCAGCAGAATCGAGATGCCTTGGACGCCATCGCTCTAATGTGCGATATCATTCATTCTTCAGAACTGATTGTAATACCGAAACGAATAATGAAGAGCTGTTAACTGACGTCGCTATTTTAACAAAAGAGGCGTGGTCTGTAAAACTTTGTCTTTGCAAAAAATACGACAAAAAAAACAAACAAACAAAAAACCTTTCCGGGGGTGCCGGAGTAAGCCGACTTCGATATGTATAAAAGTGTTTTTCGAAGCCGCGGAACACGGCAAATTTGGAGCGACCATACTAAGAGTTAAATCGGACAAAATTTGAGTATGTTAAATTATATATTTTCCTTTATTCTCAATCCGTCAGATTGTTGCGATTGTTTATTATGATTTGAAGTGTTTCTGAACGTTAGTACTGAACAGAATGCAATGGTAATTAACCGCGTGATCGATTGAACATTTTTGAGAAAAAAACGAAAAAAAAGTACACTAAACTAAAACACTTCTCATAAACTTGTATCTTAAGCGTTTTAGACTTTGGAGTGGAGTGAGAGCCTTTAATCAAGCATGGCAGACGAGCAGGTAAGATTTTTGAATATTAAATTTTATTTCGTGTTTAACTGTATGCTAGCGAATTTTTCGCATGATAGCAAACTCAGCTAGCTATTTGAAGAAATTGAATATTTCTTGATGTCGCCAAAAATTCGTACATAGGGCTACCGGAAGCGAAATTTTGAAATTTAAATGCCTTCCTTTTGGACTCTTCGATCAGTTAATTTTTTCACCTATTTTTAGTGTCAATTACAAAGATATGAACTGCTTTTCCCTTCATCATTGCCATAAATTAAAAGCACGGTCGAAAACAAAATAAGCTTGGTCAGCGGTGTTGCTTTCAACTCTCCGACAACCAGTAGAACATATGTACAGCATCGAAAAAACTGACTGCAAAGGGAGTCTTAAATTTAACAGTATGCGTTAAACAGATCCTATCAAGTTTTCCGACCATTTCATTAAATGAAATTCACGGCACCTTTTGTTGTCTGAATTTTAATTTGAAGAAACTTTGAATTCAAGATTTGGCGTTCGTATAAATAAGCGTATTTTTTGTGGAGGGAAAACAAGAAAGTATGTACTTGTCCTACATTACTCGCATGATAAAATATACTTTGATTCCATGAGCATGTCGAGAGATATTACAATCATGTCTCGTCTTTTCTCGCGCTTGTCTCGCCCCGGGCGCTTTCTTAGCAACTGCAAATAGAAACACTGAGTCGTATTTCAGAATCAATATGGCTGTCTCTTGTTTAAGCAAACACCCAAGCTCGTTCCGTTTCACCTACAGTGAGCTACGGCGTACGGAGTGTATTGCGATCGAGGATGCATACGACTTACCTAGTCGTGTAGAGCGACGCCATCGATCGCGCCAATCTTTTTCCAGCATCTACAATATAGTAACACGATGCTCCGAGTAACGTTCCTCTGCGCAATGAAGACATGGACGATTAAACAACCCCAGAAACATATAGTTGTGAACACAGCAAGGACAGAACATTTTGCCAAGAACCTATAAAGTTGGCGACAGATTTTCTGTTATAAAGATAAAGGCCAACGCAGCCCAACCGCGCAACAAACATGCGCACTCTGACAGAGGTCGTTCGGCTTTTAGTACTGCCCATCATTTTTATTCCGACACTTATTTGGAAACATTACAGAGAGGTATAACTTTGTCACCGAGAGCCAACATATTCTCAAAAGAAATTAGCAAAAGAAAAATATATGAATGGAGTGCCCAACAACGTATCAGAAAAAGTGACCAGTATTGCTTCATTCAGTAACGAAAGCGCGTATAAATCAGTTGTTTCATTGTGAAAAGAGATAAAACAGCAAAGAAAATGAAACGGTAGAAAGTGCTATTGTCAACTCTCTACACGATACATTCTTCATTATCTTATCTGTTTCTTCGGACAGATGGGTTCCAGAGAGATGGAATGCAGTTTGTAATTATTGCCGTAAGACTTGCTTAAAATAGAAAGTGAAAGAAGGATACAGTGATGTATTCTTTGTATTCAATACCGTCATATAAATAATAAGCTATAAGCTGGTCAATGATTGGTCGAAAGGTAATCATTAGATATTGAATCATTTATTTGTTCTCATACGTAAGGGAAGTGGAAGACAAAGTACGTAATGATAACAAGGCCTGCAGTTGGTTTCTTCTTCCATTCAGAAATATTCCTTGATGAGAAAAATATAAACAAAATCTATTCTTTTCCCAAATTGAATTTGTTAGTGTTTCATTGTAAACTTTACGACCGAGTATATTACTTGAAACTTAAAATTTGAAACTTTTAGCGGGAATAACCTTGGAAAATTCACCTTTCTCCTCTGTTTGCAAGCAGTCGTTCAAAATAATCACTGATGGAAAATCGTGAAAGCGCTGTACTAGTGTAGTGCCTAACATATCCGATTCGATCATGGCTATAAAATATTTAAAAACAAATACACCCCGAAAGAAAACAGATGCCATAATTGTGCACTGTACCCATCAGGAAGACGAAAGGACAACTTGCGATTGACAAACATATCGTACATGCAACACGAGTCACCGCCAACTCCGTTAGTGCAAATGCACTGTATGCTATCACGTACCACATATGAACTGTAGATGAACTGTACATCTTGTCGCCCTATTGCCTTCGGTTAAGATTTCAATAAACTGAAGTTTAAATGCGACTTACCGCAGTAAAAGCTGAACATCGAAGCACATTGATGTCGGTTAGCATTGAAGAAAATTTGGTTTTATCATTTTCATGAGGTCATGACGATGAATCACGTATGCGGAAAAATCGAAGTTCAGGTTCTGGCAAGAAAATTTTGACCTCTTCAGCAGCCAAACCACGAGGATCTTTTACAACTCGGAGGGAACATGGGTTGGGAATCAATCTCTCCCTCCCTTCCTTCAACATGTAGTATCGGCCATTACTGTCTATCTATCCAGCTTGCTGTCTATCATGACAGCTCGTCTGTTTTACGCACAGACAAAACGTGTTTATGGTAAATGTCTTTGTACATTTGAACTGACAAAAAAAGAAGTGAATGAATGGCATTTGCTGTAATCGCAAAGTTACGACTGATAGTCGTTCAAGCGATATGTTCTTTTGATAAATAGACACAGACAGTTTCAACAGCAACCAATTATACTCCTATCTATTTAAGAGGCGGTTAAATTGTGTCAAAGTCCGTGTAGCTTACCTAAACAGCGTGGAGATCGTATCAACACCTGTAGTAATTTATTAATAAAGGACGTTTAAGTTGAGATCAACCCACTTATTCAAGGTTTTCATTAAGTATGAGCTCACAGCTAGATTACTTGGTTATTCACCCCTGCAAACTAATAGCGAAACCTTCAACTTTTTTCGAATGGTTTGTAAAGTTTGTTATGTAAAAAGGTTACCAAAGATCAGAAGGAACTGTACAAGCTACAAGTGGTCGTTACCAACGGAATGTCACAAAGCGTTTAAAATATGTGAGATTTAGATACTTGCTATCGTTAAGTGGTGGACCTAATATTATTGGAATGACTAAGTTGGTGTCGTCGCACATTCAATCAAAATTTTGAATTTTTTTCTAAGGCCAAGCAAAAATAATTGTGCTGTTCGATAACCCGACCTATCCTATTTTTAATTCTCCGATCCTAGACTTTTTAGAGCTATGTAGACGCGGGTGTGAAAAAAAGAAAGAAAAAAACCGCAAAATCACGCAGGCGAGAAATAAAGAGAAAACCGCGTGAGAACTAGCGCGAAACCTATGACGTCATTCATCGTTGCATATACGTTACAAACAATATGGCGGCCAGCGATAAGCACAACGTGCACTGCACTACGTACGTTTGGCAAATGCGATCGCGTCAAGGTCGTCGTTGTCTGCTGTAAATCGGAAACGAACTTTCGATCAAATTCTTGAGGAAAACGACCAAGGTTTTTCTCATTGTAAAACATAGTCCACTCGAGTTCAATTTGCTTTTATTGCGGCTGGACCGTGGTTGGAAGTCCAGCAGATAAATATCCAAGTTGGCAACGCTACAATGAACTTCAAGGTGCAATACATTTACTCAGTGACCATGATTTTTATATTTATTTTGAGCGACTGCAAAAGTTGAGGAATTACGAGAGCCAAGAAAACCGTTGATGAATTTCAAGTTCTGATAGCAGCAGTTTGCACCACCGAAGACAAGCAGGTCTGAAACCGGACTGTAAAAGTTGCTGTCAAAAGAATTATGATTCAGCCAGTTCAGTTTCAAACATACACGTCAACCAGTGATCCAATCTGATGATGGAACTGTTAGCAGCTGCAGGGTTTGAACCCCTTAAAAATGCGTATTTAAAAATAGAAATATTTTGAAAAAAATCCCTACCGACCTACCTACCCTTATTTTGAAAACCATGTTATCGGACTAGCACAATTTATTTTGTTTGGCCAAAATGAGCTACTGCAATTTGTTTTAAACTTCAAATGGTTATACACGCTTTCGTTAATGACGTTAGCTCGTAAATTATAATCGATCGCACCATTTGTTGTCAAGTTATATTTCCTACAAGAGGTGGAGACCTTAATCTGGCCTTCAAATATGGATGACATGACTCTAAATTGATATTATGTACCATCTGCATCCTGTCCACATTGAACACATTATTGTTTTGGTGTATACATGATGAACTTGTGTAAGGTCTATGTCATTTCTTTCTCCCTTCAAAAATCTTTATTTCCTCTATGAAGGTAATTTTACATTTGCAGAAAATTTATTAGCATTCAGATAGACTGTGAGTTAATAATTCGTAATTGTAGTTCAAAATTGCACTAACGTTCTCAGATGGGATTTCTCTATTCCTGATATTCATGGTTCAAAGTTAAGGCGGCCTTTCTGACTCATATGCAATGTTGCTGATTGCATCTCTATTTATGTCAACTCCACACGCAACGTTTTTTCGTTTGACAATTGAATTTTTATATTGTATAAACTCATGATCAACTCTTCTATCATTTCACACACACCCTCAGCTATTAAACATTCAAAATAACGGATATTCAACGGTGCTGAATTGCGTCCTCTATATCACTGTGTAGTGCACACAAATTTGATCATTTCCTACTTCCAATAAGCTTATTACTTTATGAAACATCTTTTAATCCAAGATTTTCAAATGAAATGCATGCGCACGCAGTTTGCTTCCAATATGACATTTTGTAATTATAAGTCTACCCTTCTTCGTCAGCAGTATTTGCTGCATAGAATTATGGGCAATGCCTTACAGCGGAGCTGCTTGTAATCAATGACCACCTGTGGTGTGTTGCATATTTTAGGTCCGCTTGTATGCCTGATCTGGCTTCCTGTAACAGTTTATTTGTATAAAAAATAAGACAACAAAGTTTTTTTGTCTTTTTACAGGTCATAATCCTTGATGGCAATTCCCTGACAACTGGCGATCTGGTCAAACTTGGTTCAGGAAAGTACAAAATTAAGGTAAGAATGCGCCCCACAGTCTGAACGCTAGGGGTGCAATTTGCATATGCAAATGCCATTTCCTTTCGAACGGCACTCAGCAACTCAGTCTACACTGTGACCGTTGGCTGGCTAACACAGTTTTTCAGTCGCTCCCAAATCGTCATTTTTTCGCCGATAATTATCATTGGAGACCAACTTCATCTCTTCAATTGGATTTTCTGAGAAGGTAAGTGACTTTTCGGGGCTCTGTTTGAAAAATTAGAATGAATTTTGCGATTTCAGCGATTTTTCATAGTACGATGTTATATGTCGAGCGCGGACTTGTGTTGCTGTACCAACTACGGTAGCATGAAATTAAGGCCCAAAATCAAGCATAGTTCGTGGAATTATACTATAAATTAGCTTTTTACCGCAGAATTTTGTCTGTTCATGCCAGGAATTTGATGTTGGGCGGCAAAGTTCGCCGCTGTGTTTTGCCGCTAAAATCCAATATGGCGCCAAATCAACATTAGTGTACTGTACGTTTACACGTACACTGTGTACTCGCATACGCTCATAGTGAAATAAAGCCCCAAAATGTGCGTATTTTTAGGTCAAATGTTACTTTTTTGGTGGAAACTATCATCAAGTGACACTTTTAGGTTGTAATACGTAAAATTCGTGTCACAGTTGTTTTTAATTATTTTCCTCTTTTTTTTCAGGGTCATCACAGTCCGAGGATGGCTTCGAAGCTTCCAGCCGGGGCTTCCCATAGAAAAACTTGTGCATGTGACCTCATGGTTGTTCACTTTTAACTTTTTTGACGTAATTTCCGTGTCTGATTTGTCTCAGTTTGTTGCAGTCAAGTCTCTGAGGCTTAAGTATTGATCAAACTTCAGGTTTATTTAGAATAAAGCTGTTGTCTTTGCAGTATATTGAATTCAGAACTTATTAATTTTCTTTTAATTTAACCAACACAAAACCAACCGACACGTTCCAATATTTATTGAGAAATTCGTGTCACCCGAGCGGCACTTTCAAAGGCTTCATTAAAGGTGAACTTCTCCGATATGCTTGCACATGCAACAACGACATGGACTTCATTGAAAAGGTCAACTTTCTCACACGCAAACTTCAACAACAAGATTATAGAAAAAAAAGATATATCTCGTATAAAGAAAGATGTTTAACATCTCACCAACCATCGACGATACCTCACCGATAAAGATAAGAGGAATATGACATAAGAACAAAACTGGTTTCACAACGACCTTCAGTCCATTCATCAAACCAGGCAAATCAAACAATGTCTAACAAAAAATTGGAAAATAATAGAAGCCGATCAAACACTGGTCAAAGTTTTTCCAGAAAAACCTATCATAGCATACAAAGGAATAAAAACTTAAGAGACATCCTCATTCAGGCACAAATCAAGCACGAGGATAAAAATGAACACGAATGGTCCGACCAACAAACCACTCAAAGTTCAGACCACAACATAACCATACCATGGATGTAAAAAATAGATTTTTTACATCCATGACCATACAGCATCTCTATTTGATGAACAATCGCTACTATCAAATTAACATGTGGGATAAATAACTCCAACACATAACCGGTTCTTTCCCGGGGACCCAGATCACATGACCAGGTCAAAGCACTATCGATTCACCGGTGTCTCGCCATGTTTCTCCATATCATTAAACCACATTGATCGAATCAATATACCGCATCACTATCAAAGGTAGAAAACGATGTGTAAAGTTGCTCTCATTTTCCTATATATATAGAAACAGACTTCAAGATACATAAAACAATTTATAAATTCTAAAATTCTGAGAAAAAAATATACCAAAAGAACTGTAGTTGTAGTTAACATAAAATTATTCTCGTTTGTAGAGGCCATCTAATCTGTGGTGAATGTATAATGCCCACTGTAACAAGTACTAGAAAACGGCATTCATAGGTGAAATTTTTAGACGAAGTTTCGCCAAGGGTCTATTGAAAAGTGCACCATTTCCAGTAAAATAGCTCTGTGAACTTAAAAATTGGTATACACAATCAATTGTTACTGAAAAAGATACTGCTGAAATTTGATCGGTGTTCAAGACCCGAAAGACCATTTACTAGCCCCGTTTCTCCTTCATAGACAGACCCAAATCGTGTTATGCAACAGAAACTACTCAGTATACACATCGACAATCTTTTGAAGGTAGGTTTATTTTTACATGACAAACTGTTTATATCAGAAACAAATTCCTAAAAAACACATATTACCTATAACATTCACTCAGGTCCGCGGTATAGCGTGAATGTAGGCATGTTTACGCGACCCATGCTTGTGTGACCCCTGCGTACTACTGCGACCTTTGTTTTGAAATGAAAACGAGGCTATTTTTCTGAGGGCGCTGTTCAAATTACACCCCCAGCATTCAGACTGCCAGGTGTGCTACTATTAACTCTTAATGGATTTTCTAACCTAAATAGATGACTTTTGCTAACTTAAACCAATATACTGGTATAATCCTGTCGCAATTGAATTTTTGTACTGTCGTGCCCCATTCTAGGTCGCTGATTCATCATGGAAGAAAGTGAAAAGCGCCAGGGAACATTTGGACTCCATAATCCGTGAAGGAAAGGGTAATCTTAATTTTAAAATGATTATGCATCGCATAAATTTTGCTGATCTGGGAATTCATGAATCGACTTCTAAAATTTCAGATGCGATTTAAGGTAGACTGCGCCTGGGGGACAAATATTCAGACTCTCCAACTTTTACTAGATTCTTTTTGCCTACCACTTGTTGGGGCTCATTTTGGAGCTTATGGAGTGATCAAGTTTTCACCGGCTTTGTTTAGTGAAAATCGTGAATTTTATTTCCCCATAGAGATAATATATAGATGGCGGCAGTTTTGAAATTCAAATATCGGTAAATACTTGGCAATTTGTTTCTCTAGTACCAAAATTTGCACGGTGACCCCGATTTTTATTCTTGATTTTGAAAGATGATGGTTGAAAGTTTGCTTGAGGAAAATTTGAGCTAAGGTTTAAATCTTTCAATTTCGAGGCACGAAATACCTTAATCACATCTGTGACCTGTTGTGGTATGGCCAACAAACTCAAAACCTCACAAATTCCAGGAGTGTAAATTTGATAGCAACTCCATAGAGTATGGCAATATAATTATATCTGACCATATAGTACACTTTAATATATAACGGTGATACGGTGACGACCTTGGAGCACCACCTGGCATTATCAAAATTTCAAAACGTCCTGCGTTTTATAGAACGATTCAATATATACATGCACGATTGATGCCGAAAAAAGGCAAATTTATAGGACGTACAGTCACGGAAGCGGACGTTCTTGAAGCAAGCTTGTGTGATTTTCGAATCTCGGAAATCTGAATACTTTGCTTTTATATGATATGTAAATAAGGAGTATTGAAAAGAGAATTTCTGCACTTCCATAGATTCTATTTTGTTTCACGTGGATTTAGAGTTAGTTTAGTACCTTGCGGTGGTACATATTCAGTCTCTAAATTTTTGTGACGTCAAAACCATGGCGTGTTGCAATGGTACTATTAAACATTAATCTGGATAAAACGTCCTTACCCCGTCGGCCGTTGACTAAAAGAATATGCTGATCAAGCATGCTTTAGAGGTTATAAACGGCAAGCGAGGGTATTTCGTTGCGGATATAAGACCTCTTGGGTGAACATTAGCATATTTGGCGGGAAATAATCAACGAGCGAAGCGAGGTGATTATTTAACCCCCTTGATTTCAACCACTTGATTATTTCAACCACTTGATTTCATGATCCCCGAAACCAGTTCATGCAGTGGTTGCGTGTACCGACAGAAACGCACACAGACAAGTGGGTCAGACAGATCGCGTTAACTTTTAACCATGATTATCAGTCGGTTATCGGCAACAGCTATACGGACAAAATCTAAAAATTTTGGATGACTGAAATTTCCCACTTTTGTGACAAAAAAAAGAAAACAACGACATCAACCTTGTTCTCTGTGTTTTGTTTTGTAGTTTAGTTGTAACTGTTTCCCACTTTTGTTGACTCGATACATTAAGGTAGTTCGCGCCTCGAAAGTGAAAGACTTTTTGCTCAAACTTTCCTTAAGGAATCTTTTAGCCATTATCTTTCAAAGTCATAAATAAAAATCGGGGGTCACCGTGCAAATTTTGGTACTAGAGAAACAAATAACTCAAAATTTACCGATATTTAAAATCCAAAATGGCCTCCATTCCTGTGTTAACTCTATGGAGAAAAAAAAAATTCGAATTTCGAAAAACTAAGCCAGTAAAAGTTCTCCCCACAAGTAGTATATTATCAGAAAAGAATTGTAAAAGTTTGAGAGTCCGAATATCTGTCCCCGAGGCGCGTTCTACCTTAAATAGATTAAGTTGTTCAGGTGAGATGGGCGGTTGATAGGTATGCGACGAATGGCTTCGTTGTTTCGTTCAACAATTTGGCTCGATTCCAGCACATTATTTACTCGTCAGCATATTCTAGAAGCTAGGCAAGGTTAACGAACCCACAAGCATGTAAACTTTCCAAAGCACATGATAGGGATAAAAGTCTTTACCTCGAAGAAACAAAAGTGTGTTTAAATTCGCGTTCGTTTTGCCATTTGACTTGTTGGGCTTCTATTAAGGTAGATCACGTATTTCACAGAGAAAACCAATAGACGCGGATTAGTTGTCGTCTGGGGTGAAAAATTTCGTTTTGATTTTTACCTTTCTCTCATCGATTCGGGTGCGATGCTTACACGTTGTGTGACTGATAGCCCTTCCTTCGATTTTTCCGCCAGTTGCCTATGGGATAAATACCGGCTTCGGGAAGTTCGCCAACGTCGTTGTTAGTCCGGATAAATTAAGGTATGCCACATCCTGCAGCTTGAAGTACAGTGTTGATGAGTGCTTAAACAAAACTCTTGATGGCGCTGGAATACAATGATACTTTTATAAAGACCCGGTACCGGGTAACTTTTATGGAAATGAATGCATTGTCAGACACACTAAATATATGCACTTCCATTACTATATGTGACTTACATGTACCTGTAGTAGCATTGTTTGACCTATATTGTTTGTTTATATATATATATATATACATATATATATATATATATATATATATATATATATATATATTATATATATGTATGTCTGTTTGTCTGTATCATACATTTATATTGAACTATAATACAATAAATCGATCGTCAACTGTGTGAATATTTTTATTTTGATGCTCTTTAAGTGAACTGCAAGAAAACCTGATTCGATCACATTCTTCTGGTGTCGGGGAGCCACTGACTCCTCAGAAGACCCGGATGTTGATGGCTTTGCGCATCAATGTCCTGGCTAAAGGTCACAGTGGAATTACAGAGAAAGTGCTTCATCAATACATTGATGCGTTCAACGGTACGTATTGCCATGCGGCATTATTTTCTACGTTGATCACTTGTGGTGGTTTCAGAATGCCTGTTGACCTACTTCTGCCGTTTTCGCAGTTTTGTTGCACCTTTGATATGAGTGCAAAGAGCGAATTAGCGATTTTACATTTATCTCAAACAATATTGCCAGCGCTGGCAACAGCGAAGATATCATTTAAAATATAGCAGAAACCGTCCATGTCAATAAATAAAAAAAACACACACAAACAGTAATTATAAATTGGTATACTTTGGTAGATAGAAACATGACAGCACTGGTACTATCTTATCTTTGTAAAACCCGCTTTGCTTCACTTAATTTTGAGATTTCTTGTTACTATGTCTTTGGATCCTTCCAACAGTGTCCTGTCTACCTTACGTACCAGAGAAAGGTACCGTGGGTGCCAGCGGGGACCTGGCACCGCTTTCGCACCTGGCATTGGGTATGATGGGTGAAGGCAAAATGTGGAGCCCGAAAACCGGACTGAAAGAAGCAAAAGAGGTAGGTCGGACGCCATTGTTGTTGTACACAACAGTCAGCAGGCCAACGTAATTTGCATAAATACAGATTTAAGGAAAGATAGCTGTGCTGTATTGTGTGTTTCCCCCAGGACGAAAACAACAAATGAACGCACTGTACGCGGCAACACAGAAAAATAGATAAATGCTTATTAGGCGAGAAAAAAAAAATTATCTGTTCAACGGGCCCGACCGACCCATATTTGGACCACTCCACATTTTTCTTTTTTTTTTTCCCGAAATCTTTACGAATCTGAAGCGGAGATTTTATTCAGTGAACATCTGCCTGTAAGATGAATTACCTTCACATTTTCGATGACATTGACTTGAGTGAGATTGATACAGGCAATGATTTGAAGAGTAAAGGTGGAAGCGCATCACAAACATTTGGTCAAGGTGAAGGGCAGGGATAATACGCCATGGAAAATAAACTATTACGCCACGTGTTCCATATAGCTTAGACACTCTGCACTGTATTGTTTCACCGGCGTTTATTTCACGTCCGAGTGGTTGTACAGTCTATATTTTCTAGTGTTCCTATTTTCAGTGTTCCTTGAAAATTCTTTATTGTTCTTTGAGTCATCACTTGTTCCGATTTTCGTCATGGCTTTCTCCTATCGATTTCGCTCCCTCGCTCGACGACGTCACCCCGGACATCCCCAGGGCTGACCCGTCAGTTTCTGAGTCGCGAGTTTTGGTTTGAATGCACCGTGCTCATATGGCTGGTGGCACCAACACAGAAATTAGCTCCCTTAGATTCAGGTGCCACCAACGAAGCTGTTCGTGCAAAAAGGTGTTCATGCGAAGTTTTCAGCGGGCGGGCAGATTTCAAAACTAATCAGCGGGCGGGGAGAAAATATTGATATTTACTGTGGGCGGGGAAGAAAGAAATTTCATTACTTTCAGCGGGCGGGGAGAACATTTTTGACAGTGGGCACCGGAAAATACGTAGAGGGACGGGAAAGCGGCGTGCTTAATAGAACCTAACTTTATAGAGGGGAGCAATGTTCCAAGGTATACTGCTAACTGCTTGCATGGTTTTGTGTTGATCTGGGTTGCCTAGTGGGCATCTAGTTGGCAATGGGGGATTTCAGTAGTGGGAGAGGGCAGCGGGGAGCTTAAATTGTTGTGGGAGTGGGGAGCGGGCAGACTGTAGATACCGGAGGGCAGTGGGCATCAAAATTCAGTGGGAGGGCACATTTTCAATGTATACCAGTGGGAGGGCAGTTACGAACAGCTCTCACTTTCCCCTCCAAATTTTAGGTCAGGGTCAAAAATAAGAAAAATCGGTATATCAGCTTTTCAAAACAGGTTTTGTGATGATTTGGGGAAAATCATGAAATTTACCAGTTGGCGGAACCTGTAGATTGAACTGTAGAAGTGAAGGCAAAGAAGCTGTTGTGAGACAACCAACCCATGTCAACAAAAAATTGAAAAAATCATGAACGTACTAAACAACATATCCAGTATATGTTATGTGACTAAGAAAAAGCATGAAACACACAAAAAGTGTTTATATTATATGTTCTGTTTAAGGAAAACCAAAAAAAAAAAAAAAAAAAAAAAAAAAAAAAAAAAAAATCCGACCTACCTACCCAACTTTCAAGTCATCCCGCCCGTTGAACAGCTTTTTTTTTTTTTTTGGCCTTAAGGCCAAAAAAAAAAAAAAGCTGTTCAACGGGCGGGATGACTTGAAAGTTGGGTAGGTAGGTCGGATTTTTTTTTTTTTTTTTGATTTTTTTTTTTTTTTTTGGTTTTCCTTAAACAGAACATATAATATAAACACTTTTTGTGTGTTTCATGCTTTTTCTTAGTCACATAACATATACTGGATATGTTGTTTAGTACGTTCATGATTTTTTCAATTTTTTGTTGACATGGGTTGGTTGTCTCACAACAGCTTCTTTGCCTTCACTTCTACAGTTCAATCTACAGGTTCCGCCAACTGGTAAATTTCATGATTTTCTCAAAATCATCACAAAACCTGTTTTGAAAGCTGATATACCGAGTTTTCTTATTTTTGACCCTGACCTAAAATTTGGAGGGGAAAGTGAGAGCTGTTCGTAACTGCCCTCCCACTGGTATACATTGAAAATGTGACCTCCCACTGAATTTTGATGCCCACTGCCCTCCGGTATCTACAGTCTGCCCGCTCCCCACTCCCCACAACAATTTAAGCTCCCTGCTGCCCTCTCCCCACTACTGAAGTTCCCCATTGCCAACTAGATGCCCACAAGGCAACCCAGATCAACACAAAACCATGCAAGCAGTTAGCAGTATACCTTGGAACATTGCTCCCCTCTAAGTTAGGTTCTATTAAGCACGCCGCTTTCCCCTCCCTCTACGTATTTTCCGGTGCCCACTGTCAAAAATGTTCTCCCCGCCCGCTGAAAGTAATGAAATTTCTTTCTTCCCCGCCCACAGTAAATATCAATATTTTCTCCCCGCCCGCTGATTAGTTTTGAAATCTGCCCGCCCGCTGAAAACTTCGCATGAACACCTTTTTGCACGAACAGCTTCGTTGGTGGCACCTGAATCTAAGGGAGCTAATTTCTGTGTTGGTGCCACCAGCCATATGAGCACGGTGCATTCAAACCAAAACTCGCGACTCAGAAACTGACGGGTCAGCCCTGGGGATGTCCGGGGTGACGTCGTCGAGCGAGGGAGCGAAATCGATAGGAGAAAGCCATGACGAAAATCGGAACAAGTGATGACTCAAAGAACAATAAAGAATTTTCAAGGAACACTGAAAATAGGAACACTAGAAAATATAGACTGTACAACCACTCGGACGTGAAATAAACGCCGGTGAAACAATACAGTGCAGAGTGTCTAAGCTATATGGAACACGTGGCGTAATAGTTTATTTTCCATGGCGTATTATCCCTGCCCTTCACCTTGACCAAATGTTTGTGATGCGCTTCCACCTTTACTCTTCAAATCATTGCCTGTATCAATCTCACTCAAGTCAATGTCATCGAAAATGTGAAGGTAATTCATCTTACAGGCAGATGTTCACTGAATAAAATCTCCGCTTCAGATTCGTAAAGATTTCGGGGGAAAAAAAGAAAAATGTGGAGTGGTCCAAATATGGGTCGGTCGGGCCCGTTGAACAGATAATTTTTTTTCTCGCCTAATGTACTTTTCTCTAAGAGCCTAGAAAGTAGTAATAGTCTTATGTCAAACAATTGAGTGGCAATGTGAGTTTATACCTTGACGACTCGGAAACAACATGTACAATGTATACCAATATTTTTGAAAACGGGCTGTCTTTCTATCTGGAGGGTTCTGCAAGTATGAATACGTTACCGTTGTATTCATGCACACTGAACGGAAGAATCTGTCGCATAAAAAAACGCTTTTCAGAACAAACATTCAGCAAGAAGTTAGGACCCTCTCTGTTTTTTATTTTAATTTCCTGATTGTGCATAATCGATAACGTCTTCCGGAATACATTTCTAAATAAATAAACATGTAAATCATGATAATAATTATGACAATTCTTACGCTGATGATAAATTTACTCTCTCTCTCTCTCTCTCTCTCTCTCTCTCTCTCTCTCTCTCTCTCTCTCTCTCTCTCTCTCTCAGGTGCTAAGCCATCATGGACTTGAACCGATCACATTGGGTCCTAAAGAGGTAAGGTCATAAATTGTTAACTTTGAGAGTCCGGGAATAGAGCTCAATCTTATAACATTTTCTAACACACAACACGCAGTTAGGCATTTAGTTCTTGACTTTTCAATCTGTTGCAGGGATTAGCTCTGATAAATGGTACTCAGCTCATCACTTCCATTGGAGTTCTTGGTAAGCAAAGAATTGATCAAGTAAACCGCAAGTTCATACATACATACATACATACATACATACATACATACATACATACATACATACATACATACATACATACATACATACATACATACCGACATACATACATACATACCGACAATCACGCAAAATCATAAACGTATACGGGCATACGTGTGTATTTATAATGTCAACGAGCGTTTCAACTCCTTCAAATTATCGATTTGGTAAAATTATATTTAGCAATTTAAATTTTACTTCTAATGATCAGCGTTGGAGAAAGCTGCTGCTATCGCAAGACAGGCTGACGTCATAGCAGCCATGACCTTGGAGGTACTGGAAGGAACAAACAAAGCCTTTGACAGCGGTAAGCTACTATCACCTGATATACACAGTTATACACAGTGGACCGTGATTAGTACACTTCCTATTTTATGACCTCTCGAAACATCCTCATTCCATCCAACACGCTCAAGAGCTTTCTGAATGGCAGATGTTTCAGAAAAAAACGGAACCACTGACCAAACATTAAATACTGTTTATTTGTTGGAAGAAGCTGGCGACATCTCGAGTGACGTTTGTTTACCGGTACCGGGCAGTGCAAACAAAGCCCCCACTACGGCGCGCCAAATGTTTCAAAAATATTTATCGTCATAGAGTAAAAATAAACTGTCAAATTTTCTTTCTAAAAAAAGTCTTAAACGTGTATGAATAATAAAGAAAAAAGTTCTTTCGTCCATATCATCGCATTTTATTAATGTACCTTTTCATAAAAATAGCATTCATTTGAAAATACGTGTCATTAAATATTTGAATGTGTCTGTACAGATAAAGGTGACGTGCAACCGTCTTTCTTGATTGAAATAAAAATTCGATGGAATTACGGAAGAAAATAAACGAGAAAAGTATTATTGCAAAAAATGGCAGAATGTTATGTAATGCTTAATTGTAAAATATTCTTTAAACCGTAATGAGAAGATAAACTTTTCAAAAATTTGGAAATACCACACTCCCATACTTATTGACGTACACATACACGTGTATTTGATATAAAGGTGCAATGAATGCTGATTATAAGGGAAAAAAAGAAAAAAAAAATCAAGCACACACACACACAAAATATTGAAATGATTAAAAACAAAACCGCAAATAGTACTTGCACTACTACCAAAAAACAAAACGAACCACCATCAGGTCTGACTAAAAAAGAAAGAGAATCACAATTGAAAAGTCGACCGAGATCGCGCCGGCGTTGAGGCTGAAAGAAACCAAAACGAGGTCAGCTTGGGAAAAAAACCAAAGCGAGGTTACAAAAAAAAACGAGGTTACCAAAAAAAAAAACTCTGTAGAAAAAAAAAGAGGCCCCTTCGAGAAAAGAAAACAGAGTGGGATACCCCGCAGAAAAAGCACAACATGAAAATTGAATAATTGTTAACGTCATGATTGTTACAGTTTATTGCCAGAGGGTTATGGATCATCACACTCGGATGTTGGACAAGATATTTGGGGTATTTCAGCGATAACTCTCAGCTTCTAGTCTTCAATATCATCTCATGGACGTCCAAGTTACCGACACGTCCCATTCTATATTAAACAGTTACCAGTTTTGGTTAAAAGTGGACAAAACACCTTGGTGGTTCGTCGGCTGCCAGCGGTCCCCTCGCTCCAATGTCCACTCGAGGTGGTAAGCCAGCGGCCGGCGGTCCCGTCGCTAGTACAGTAGGCATACACGTCGGCAACCAGCGATCCCCTCGCTGTAAAGTGTAGGTAGGGCCGCCTCTCCCAAACCATAGACAGTCTGTGCCCAAACCCCAACAAAACGATGGCTTGCCGCTAGCCCACAGTTACGTGTGGTTCGATACACAGCGGCCGCCGTGTGGGTATGCATAGTAAAATTGCATACCACCATGGATGTTTTAACATCCATGATACCACGCAGCGCTCTAGTTCTGCATGGCAGGGCTGTGTGTTACCGGCGTGATACAGCCTCCCGTATAACGCCGGTAACACACAGCCCTGCCATGCAGAGCTAGCAGCGGCCGCTATGTATCGAACCACACACGTATCCCGTGGGTTTAGCCTCTGAACGGAGTGTGGCAAAGGCAAAAATACTCGGGCTGAAACACTCCGTTTTAATAAATTCGAGGCAACGTTTAGTTTTCACTAGTAGGGCCTACATGTAGAACGCGAACTCGCCCGACTTGACAAACACTGATCAAGCAGCCGCTATTTCTCTGTATACTGTAGCTCTGGGTGGCAGGGCCGGGCTGTGAGTTACCGGATACGGCCAGGCCGTATAACACCGGCGTTATACGACCAGGCCGTATAACGCCGGTAACTCACATCCCTGCCCTGTCACCCAGAGCTATGTATAGACTACTGCACAAATATCGTAGCTCCATAATATTGGACTGTGTGGATATAAAGATTTCTGCAATGGGGATCGACATGTCGTGTATGTGCCGGTCTAGCCCTGCGAGTATAGTGAGAGTGTCTGGCGTTGCGAAGGCCGGACACTCTCGCCATACTCATAGTCGTAAGGCTTTTACAGTTGCGTCGCTCGTCTTGTCGAACACGGAAAACGATGGACGTTCTCTCAACACGCGGCAGATTTCTTCAAAACTATTCATTTTATCATGATTTGGGTGATCTTTGAGGATAGACGAGGAATTGGCAAACAACGAGGTGGTTTATTATCATGGTATTTGAACCCGATGTATCGAACCACACGTATAAAACTGTGTAGAAATCATGTAGGCCAAAAGGCGATGACAGTGCGGCTCGGTGGAAGGCCTGCATTGAGCTCCCTGCCATACCGCGTTCGCAATGTTGCTATGAAGGGTCATGGGTTCGCTCGTGATCTGAACTGTGGACTGCCTGAAATTGGCTCAGTTAACTTGACTCTCTGGAACTATTCACTGTTAACTTGGACGTTCTTAAGGTGATATTGCCCACTTCATTTCATCAAGTATGGTTTCAAGTAGAGCAGGGCCCAGCCAAACAGAGCTAGGTTTCAAGATGTCACGTTATCACTGAAATGCTCAATTAATATTTCGTCAAACATTGGAGTATGTGGTGATCGGATTCCCCGCTGTTAGGGATTCAGGAAGGAAACGTGAACCATGAGTTTTTTGAATAAAATAATTTTAATTTCGGGCTTGTTGTTTTTTTTCTGTGGCGAGTGCTCGTTTTTTTTTCTTTTTTTTTTCTTTTTTTTTTTTTTGCTGTGGCGAGTCCTTTGTTTTTTTCTTTCCACAGGCTCACGCGTTTTTTTGTATCTCTGTTCATGGCATTTTTTTATTTTTTTCGTTTATTTTATTTTATTTTATTGTAGATGAGATCCACTTTTGTTTAGAGCCATCACTGCCGAATTTTTTCACCGATTTTCTCTCTTTACTGTCAAAGCGGCTGGTGATTCATATTATATTTTTGATTATCTATAATACGTTTATTATGAGACGTAGTGCTTTTTAATTTTCTTAAGTACATAAATAATTTTATGTATGCATGGCTTTTTTGTCTGATTCTTTTATAATTATTTTCTGTATGTGGTTCACGTTTTTAGTTTTTGTACTATTTTTTCCGAGTGGTAGTAGTGATTTTTAGTGATTTTCTTGTGAATTTTGTGGACATACCACTGTATAACATATTTTTCTCTTTTTTTGTAAAATCAGCACTAATTGCACATTTTACGCGAACCATTATACTTGTATGTATGTCGATAAGTATGGATGTATGACTTTTACAAATCGTTGAAAATTGTTTATTTCCTAATTACGCTTAAAAGATTTTTTCTCAAGTTAAAATGAAGTATTAAATGACATTTCTGTCTTTTGTTTTTTAATTATACTTTTCTTACTTATTTCCTTCCTAATGAGACCGAATTTTTATTTCAATTGAGAAAGACAGTTTATTTTTGCACTGAATCGATAAATATTTTTGAAACATTTGGCGCGCCGTACCCCCCCCCTCCCAAAAAAAAAAAAGAGAAGAAGATTTGAATGACTTTGCCATTCCATTTCCAATTCTCTTGAGATCCCGCAGAAGGTTGTAAAATCTTATTGTCGATTCGAGTGTGTCTAAATATAATTTTAAACAATTTTGTTTAGTATACATTGTTTCTGTCAAGTGATGTTTCCCTCACTCCACAACAGATATTCACAAACTAAGACCACACAATGGACAACAAGCCGTTGCATCCAGATTCCGTGCTTTGCTCCATTCAGAAGTTCATCCATCAGAGATTACAAAGAGCCATAAAGAGCATGTACAGGATGCCTATACACTGAGATGCTGCCCACAGGTAAACGACCATACCACCTTAAAATAGTGACAAACACTAAGGGGGTGTTAATTCATTTTACATGACCGACAAGGAACTTCTCACTTCTAGCCTTATACTTTTTCTTACAAAGTGAAACCTTACCTACGTAGGGCTGCCCTGACAACTTCACCGTCCCGCCATTAATTTGCAAAATAAATATTTACGTTTTCAGAAGTGGCAAAAATAATACTGTCATGATATCTGAAATTATAAAAAGCATACATCAAAGAAAGTGACGACAAGATTAACACATGAACTTCCATTATAAGAGGACAACATCGGCCCGACTTTCTATCAGCAATGACCGATCTATGTCGCCCGATGCAATGCAGATGACGGAAAATCGATAAACCTATATAAGGACCTCCTAATAAACTCCCTCAGAAATGAAAACAAATTAATTTTTTCAGTCTATGTTACACTTGTGTGTACTTTAACGGCTGACAGTCTTAAAAATCAAATTCCACGTTTGCTGTACGGTACGGTTGAACGTTTTACATTTATTCGCATACTATTCCTTTTGCTCATAGGTGCATGGAGTTGTGCATGACACCATCGATTTTGTCCGCGGACTTTTAACGACCGAAACGAACAGTGCTACAGACAACCCTGTATCCCTTCAGTAGTTTTCTTCACATAAACAAGTGTATGTATGTATGAATGTATGTATGTATGTATGTATGTATGTATGTATGTATGTATGTATGTATGTATGTATGTATGTATGTATGTATGTATGTATGTATGTATGTATGTATGTATGTATGTATGTATGTATGTATGTATGTATGTCTGTATGTATGTATGTATGTCTGTCTGTCTGTCTGTCTGTCTGTCTGTCTGTCTGTCTGTATGTATGTATGTATGTATGTATGTATGTATGTATGTATGTATGTATGTATGTATGTATGTATGTATGTCAAAAAAGATGTATCTTTGCATGTATTCATGCAGGCATGTAACAATAATAATTATAAAATCTGATAATCGTTTGGGTCTTTAACTATGTGTAATCAGATGATTTTCCCAGATAGGCATTTGATCTTGTCTGGTGGAAACTTCCATGGAGAGTACCCAGCTAAGGTATGTTTATGCGAAAGCTTTATAACCAATGTTAACATCGATCTTGGTAATATTGTAATACATTTTTACAGTGCAGCCTTTTTTATTATGCAATATCATCAAAATTAGGTCAGAAAGCTCTTTTGACGAAACTTTCGAAATTCAAATCGCTGGCTTTCCCCAACTTGTAGAACCTAGGAGTGCTTTGACTGGTTCAGAGTTTCTATGCAACGTAACGGCTTTGCTCTTGCCACCAATACAGGCTCTCGACTACTTAGCTATTGGTGTCCACGAACTAGCCAACATCAGTGAGAGAAGAATTGAAAGGCTTATAAATCCAGGTGTGTATGGGTGTGTTAAATGTTTCCATGCTTTTGTAGGGTGTTGACTTATATTTCAAAGAAACTCAATGGTCAAAGATACTAAAACTCATAGAAAGGTTTCCATACATATCTCAATTTGACTCATTGAGATTATTTTGCTCATGATTAACTCGGATTAACTACATTCACTGAATATGTCACAGGGTATGGTATTGTGATTCCTAAATTTAAACACTATTCTATAACAACATTGAAATGGAACCTATTTTCTTTGTTTTACACATCTTACTACAGCATACAGTGAAGGTCTGCCAGCATTTTTGGTCGCCGAGGGAGGCTTAAACTCTGGTTTTATGATTGCGCATTGCACTGCTGCAGGTCTAGGTAAGTGAACTTTTTATGACGCTTCTTTCCAGAGCGTCTTAGTTTTTCACGAGATGATTCACGGTAAAATTCCAACATTACATCGGGAAACTCATTATAAGGTAGAATGCGCCTCGGGGACAGATATAATCTGACACTCAAACTTTTATAATGCTACTTTAGTATACCACTTGTTGGGGCTCATTTTCAAGCTCATGGAGTAACTAAAGCTTTTTATTGGTCAGTTTTTGTGAAAATCGAATATTTAGTTTTTCTCCATAGAGTTGACACAGGGATGGCGGCCATTATGAAATTTAAATATCAGTAAATTTAAGGTTATTCTTGATTTTGAAAGAGATTGGTTGAAAGTTTCCCTTTGGCAAGTTTGAGCAAAAGTTAAAGACTTTCGATTTCGAGACGAATACTACCTTAATGACGATGTAGTTATGTTTTCTGTTTTACTGTGCAGGGTGCACAGTGCGATAGTTTTACGGTGCGATAGCCAACTATTTCTGCTGATGTTGCCTGAAACATCGCTGTCAATAACTGTGATTAACGACATCTGCTTCAGTTGACCCCAGGTTGACCCTGACACGCACCTTTTGTAGCCCCTTTTACTTGTGAACAACTCGTGGTATGATTTGTCCCCAGTTTCTGAGAACAAAGTCCTGACACATCCATCGTCCGTGGATTCGCTGTCGACCAGTGCTGGCACTGAAGACCACGTGTCCATGGGTGGATTTGCAGCAAGAAAGGCGTTGACAGTGGTTGAACATGTCGAACAAGGTAAGTTTGCTTCCAACTCCGACCTCCTTGGGAAGATGAAATTCCTGTGAAATATGTGGGTGACGGACAACGTTTGGTTATCTTTACTTGTGTATTACAGGATAACATAAATCTTTGTGGTGCTTTGTAATCAGTTAAAACTATGACCCCCGTACACTCTCCCCTCTGAACTCATTGTGAATGTGAATCAAACACAAACACTCCTTCCATGCACCACTTGTTACTTTTTAAAAGTTTACTTCTTGAAAGAGTATGTTTGTAAAATATACTTGCAAATTTGATTTGTTACAGTCCTGGCCATCGAACTGTTGGCAGCCTGCCAAGGGAAAGAATTTCGGAATCCACTGAAAGCCACGGAGCCGCTAGAAAAAGTGTACGAGCTGGTCCGCTCTGTAGCCAGGTAATATATGGAACTATTCTAAGCTGTCAACACTTTAGAATGTGTCGCAATACTGTTTATTGGTTCTGTTGATTATTTAATGACAGATCCGTTGTGAAATACATGTAAGCATATGTTTCTGATAGAGACTGCCATATCTGAGTCACGAATCGACTCAATGTTGCAATAATCCCGGGGAGCTGACGTTAAGAACTGTCGCAAAACTATGTTAAACCCAGAAACATGGGCAAATGCAGAGCATTGACCTTCTTAACATGACACAATGTGTCCAATATTGACTGTTGTTGTTGACAAATATATTTTAGTCCGGACAAGAATTCATCATTCAAACAACACCAGCTAATATAGCACAGATGTGACATGTACGCTTTGTTGACAAAATGAACGCCTGGCATTTTCGACAATTAGTTTTGGTTCAGAACAAGATATTTTGTTTTTATCTTTAAGTTCACCTGCAGTCCATACGCATTTAACATTTTTCAAAGCGTTTGTGACCCTCTCACTTCTGTTAGCGTGCATCACATGGTTATCCTGAAGTATTTTTTAACAGTTTACTCTTATTTTTTCTTCAGACCATGGGATAAAGATCGCTTTATGGCTCCGGATATTGAAGCAGTCACCGAACTGCTCCGCGAAGAAAAGGTAACATGGAGCATGGATTCACTTACATTTAATAGTGTTAAAACCCGAGAATGTTACGTTAGCCCTATACAATTGATCAGGGTAGTGCAATGTTCCAAGCACTAGTATGATCACCCTCCCCACAAAGCTAGTCTGATGCGAGTGGCTTGAATATAATTGGTGTAGTATTAGAAAACACAGAAAGACATTAGAATGTTGAAAGTCTTCTAAGATTTTATCAATTACATAAATCAACCTACAGAAGAAGAAAACAGACAGAAATATAATTGAACAGTTATAGTAAAAATGAAAGTGAAAGTGAGTGTTAAATCATAAGGGCAGGCCACATGGTAGAGCTTTCGATGTTTGAAAGCCGTATCAAGTTAAAGCAGCCCAACTCAAGCTATAGGGAACCCATTCATTTTAGAGCAGTCTCTGTGAGAGCTGCTTCAGTGCTGTTACGACACCACATGTAAACTCTCAAGGAAAACATTTACTCACCTATACCACCGGAATGTGAAATTAAAATACTCAATTACAAGTATTTCACGGATAGCGTTTCACACATAACATATCACATGTATAAGTTTCGCACTGAGTGTATGTAGTTGATCTTCCCCAGTCAACAGTAAGATGTCACGGTCGAAACAGCTCCGTTCGAGATCTCATTTATTGTGATTCAGTTTATAAACTGAATATATAGCAAGTATGTGAGGTTCTTAAGGGATATGGGTGAATGGATTTGCTGAACTTAAATAAATCAATAATTGACATGACATGTGTTTTCTTTCAGGTGTGGGCTGCCGTGAAGCCATTCATCGACAACTACGAGCGTCAGATGTCCTCCTAAACGCTACGCAACAAATGAGAGTCATTAGACAATCAACACTCTTGTAGTGATATATTTCTGGTTTATAGTGGTTACTATATCTTCATCCTCT
This sequence comes from Ptychodera flava, assembly GCF_041260155.1. NCBI lineage: Eukaryota > Metazoa > Hemichordata > Enteropneusta > Ptychoderidae > Ptychodera > Ptychodera flava. The sequence continues at coordinate 22,904,113 of NC_091933.1, read as the reverse complement.
TGAATTGCATTCGATAAAATTTCTAGTTCCTTCCAGAAGCATTATCTTTCAAGGAAGCTGTCAAGTTTAATGTCATGATTTAACTTCACGTTTGTCTCCTTTGCTACCTTCTGTTAAGTTCACGAACGATTTTACTCATGTCAATTGCAATCAAAATATTCTGAAATCCAACAGCATTTGAAACGCTGATGGAATGACATCATAATTACGTAATTGTTTCTTTTGCTGGTCATCCATTACCTTGATTTTGACTTCATTTAATGTTGGGGATAGCAGATATAACACAAAATAATACCGGTCCGGTTTTTGTTTGTTTGGAAGGGGTGGGTTGTAACTATACACCACACTTTCCAAAAATTCTGTTCAGATTCTATACCTATATATCAGTTTTTGAACACAATCTGTCAACATGTATGATAGTTGAAGATCTCGCTTCTACTGTCTTTGATGAAACACACGGATAGAAATCGTATACAAAAGATGCTGATCAAACGATGGTCATGTAAATTATCCGATAATGTCAGAACGTTACTTTTCACATACATGCTGATATATGAATCACAGAAAACTAGAGACTGGACATGCTTTCGTATGAATACTATCCGTTGAGCTTCAAGTACACCAGTTGACCAAATAACAGTCTTGTTATAACCAATCATAACACTGTATTTACTGAAAAGATGAAGTGACTAAATTTCCGACTATATCAAAACTCACAATCAATTGCAGAGTTTTGTAGACTGAGTAAAATACAATATATAACATGGCCAACTTTTTATATGTAAATCAGATGATATGGCTAATTGTTTCCTGAATTGACCTCACACGTTGACATGGCTCATTGCTATTGAAATACCCAATATATGGCTAAGTTTTTTACACTAAGAAAAACAGAATATATAACATGGATATAAGTTGTGTAATGTAAACAAGATAAAATGGCTATCCTGTATCTATCACATGTGCACGTTGACATGGCTGATTATTACACACAATGTTAAATAGTGTATAATGGCTAAGTTTTTTTTTCAACTCAATGTTACAGTATTACATATGATATGGCTAACGTACATGTAAGTGGTACTCACACATCAACCGCAACATAGGGGCAAAAGTATGGACTCAATAGAAAGCGATAACATCGCATAGATGAAGACTCAATTCTCCAATACCAAGTGTTTGTATTATAAAAACAATTTAAAAGCAATCACAGGTATTTTCTAGTGTCAATACAATAAAGAACACCAAATAATAAGTTTGCCGCGTATGTTTCTTTCTTTCAAGTGTCACGTTTGACAAACAGCAAACTTCCCGAGTGTGTATGTGGGTGTGCGTGTCTTTGCGTGTCTCGATTATTGAGTTGTATCATAGACCCTCAACAAACTTTTTGAAGCATATGGTTGTATCGATGAAGACCTGACAATCAACATGTCTATACATAAAAGTACTGCTAGCAGTTCACGGTTACTTATTTTAGGCATACAGTGCATGCCGTATATTATGAAATCAGGGGTTTCGATATGTCCCTTCTTGATTTTATAGATTATTTGTTTTTCTGGCCTGGTTTTTAATAACCTTTAACGATCATTGTAGTATCGCTTGGGTTCAAAGTCACGAGAATTCACCAGGCGTCCTCTATAATGGCGGTAATGACTTTTTTATATCATTAATAGATGTGTGGGAGACACAAATTTGATTTGTTTCGCATTCACAAAACAATAAGGAGGGAGTGCAGGTGATTTTGTTTTAAGACCTGTATTTTTTAAGTCCCCATCATTAGGTAAAATTTTGAAGTAGCTTCTCCGATATGGTAAAATTACAAAGTCTCTCCCCGACATCACCATTACTTCTGTGATCACTATGCTACCACGAGCACCATCCCTCTGGCACAAGCAGTAACGCAACCATTATCATCTTCATCGTCGTTGACGTCGTCGTCGTAATAACAATTACCGCCTGTTCTATCACTACCTGATGCACAGCGACATCGGGTGTTGGTTACAGCAGCAAAGGTAGCATTTTGCAATGGTTATGCTCGCCGTGGCTGCGACGGCATCGGCAGGACTCCGGGCAGCAATAACAACTGTGGCAGCAAAGAGCTGTGGTAACAAATGACAGCTAGTTCCAGCTACAGTGGCAGCGGCGGTGGCAGCATTTCAAGTTGCACGATTTGGCTGCTCAGTTCGAACTCTACTCATGCCAATATCCGACCTGCCGTTGGATACGTTTTCGGCATTTACTTTCTTTCCGTTTGCTTGTCTCTCCCTTTATCTTTCATGTAAAATTCCTGTGTTTGAAGCAAACACATACTGCATCATATGTTTTCCGTGTGACATTGGTCAAGGCTATTGTTCGCATAATGAAGTGTTTCTTTTACTCCACGAGACATTCATATTATCAGGAAAAGTGTACAAGTTTTGAGTGTTATAACACGGTCCCTCTATATAATATAGTATTTCATTCAAGTGTTGGATAGGGGTGTCACTAGTTTTCACGAAGAGCCGGAGGCAAGGGTTGACAATTTTGTGCAAGCATTGTGGTGTTCGTGAATTTTCAGACACATTTTATTAGGGGAAAATAATAACCAACCCTCTAGTATATATACAAAGCCCAAAAATGTTAGAGTTTGAGCGTACATAGTGAATATTGTATGGTGAAAATAGGTTAGGGTTTTCCCAGGTAAAAATTAACAAGCCATATTTTGACATCAGACGCTGACGTGCAGTACAGATATCATTGAAACAACAATATCAGCTCATCTGCCAAACCCTTAGCAAATGGGTATGCCAATCTCGATTTACTCGCCGATGGACGCATGATTTTATTTCGAGTATCTATCATTCCACTGCAATGACAGTTACAAAACATCGCCGTTTATGTCAGTTGCTGTTTCCTTTTTTGGCGATGTTCAGGGTTTTCCTGGGTGGAGACAGCGGGGTCCATTTTGTCAGACGGTCCGTTGTTTCCTTTTATGGCAACGTTCTGGTTATCCTGGGGTGGAGACCGCGGGGTCCTTAATCGACGATAAAATATGATAGGGAAGAGCTATGAGGTAAATTGTTTTTTGATAAGATGACTTCATCCATAGCAAATGTAACACTTCTGCACACTAGCAAATGGGCCGTCACACTAAACTCAGCACGTCAATAATGTAGCATTTTATTAGCTCACGTGTTCATATGCCGTACCGATGTCTGTCTGTGTGTATGTAAGTGTGTCTGTGTGTCTGTGTTTGTGTCTGTGTGTCTGTATGTCTGTCTGTTTAATATCTAAGTCTTTCACTTTCAAGGCGCATACTACCTTAAAGTTATCGTTTTAGATATTTTAATGTACATATTTACCCTGGAAGCAGACATGTTAGCTCTCAAATTATATTTTACCAACTGTATTAAGGTGAAGTACTACGAATTACGTCAAAATTAAGTTGTGGTGTCATTTTCTTGAAACTTTGCACAAATATCCTTGGAAGTTGTGCAAGTGCAAAAATGAAATAAAAAATGGGGGTCACCACGCTCGTTTCCATGGAAACGGACGTTAAAATGGCGTCGTTAGAAATAAATAAAAATGATATATTCACTTAAACTAAAGAAAGCAATTATAAAACGCTTAGCAAATGAGTTAATTTAATAAATACCAAGACTTAAGATCCATATCTATCGAATGTACAGTTTTCATGATGTTTGTGAAGAAATTTTAACATAAGTATCGATTACAAATGACGATATCTAAATTATATCACAACATAATTTTCGAACTCTCTTCCTGTCGCTTTGAATGGTGTCATTTTGACCAAACTTGGCGAATAAACTCCTGACATAATACCATTTAGTTTACACTTTTAATAAAAGGGTGTCACCACGCTACTTTTTACAATATCTCCAGGTGAATGGGTAATTTGCGCCATATAAATGGGAGAGAAATGTTAATTTTTCGCTCATATTGAATAAAAACCAGCTTCCTAGGGGGTCAAAATATGACAAGGTTATAGGTCACATGTATTTCTAAGACACTGGGTCAAAAAAATTAGGTAAAAGCGCAATTTCAACAATGACAGGTGATGTTAAATACATGCGCTACAAAATAACCCATTTGCGGCAGGCTGGAGTTAAACCTGCGCAGAAACGTTCTAAAGCGTGTGCGCGTCCGAATTCGTCGCCCTTTACCTTAAGTTGTTTATGAGATCTAAAACACCCTATACAATATAAGGTTATGTACATTTTTCTGTCCCAACCTATTATCTAACCTGAGACGCATTTATTGTGCAGTGATTACTTTAAATATTGGCTGCAGGTGACAAGACTGATTCTATTAAGAGAAGTGTATAAAAGTTGAAAGAATTCACAGAGTTTGAAAAAAAGGAATGCCACGTCACTATCTCAAAGACCGTTCCCCGTCATTGTATCGGATGGTCAACCCCTACAACGAAAAAAAAATGAAATTCTTCATTGCGTTCCGTTTTACAGTACAAACGGAAAAGCCGGGCTATTTTGACATGTAAGAACAACAATTTGTATGTAGCTTTTTTAATGCACACGTCTGGAAATCGCACGGAGTCGTTCCATTAATCAATTTTACATATGATGACATCTAGCATATTTTTGTTCGATAAAAAGTAGACCCTATAGAAACAGGTGATCCCTGATTTTTATTCTTGATTTGGTTAGACATTGCTTGAAAGTTTCATTGAGGAAAGTTTGAGCAAAAGTTTAACTCTCACTTTCGAGGCGCGTACTGCCTTAACGTAGGCGTGAAATAAAGGCGTCTTTATTCGTTGCTCAAGTCACCGTCCCTCCACCCACGGTGCTCAAGTATACGGTGGCAGAGCGTTTTCAATAGAAGGTCGTTTTAACATGTTTATGCATAACAGGAACGTTGCCTCACAAACAGTGCGCTTGCATACCTGTGTGAACACCCCTGGAGATTGTTTATAGAGTACAAACATTTTCACTCGAAATTACCGAGAAAAAATAGCAGTAGGTGCATATCACTATAGCGTGATCATCACAACCGGCGATATTCTGTCATCGCACGCTATTTGGACGAGATCCGTCACTGTAACAAACTGTTCTCAATGAATGCCCGTAAAATATTGACGGAAAATACTGTTGCTAGGTCTACTACCTTCGCGATGTTTAACAGCGTTTTTACATATCAGGAGGTTTATTGAGGAGATGACGTCAACTCCATAGGTTTTCACCTCAGACAAGTACATAGTAGATCATCTTAGGCTGTGTGCAGTAATACAATTTAAAACGTAAAATGTTATCAGGAATTAGACAGTCTTGGTGTTGGCAAATTAATTGAATCCATAGACCCCTGACTAGACTCTAGACTCTTTGAATGCTTGCATGAAAGGCGTTTTAGGTACCTGAGCTGGTAGAGCGTTGAATAGGTCTGAACGCTCATAACCGATAGTTCTTTCAGTCCATCATGCATCTCTTGTTCCCAATAATTAATCACGCAGGGTCGACAATAAATATGATAATTTACATAAAATTATCTGTATAAAATTTTTCGACATATGCATATGCACACGTATTTTCTGTTCGATATCGAAAGTTCAACTGAGTGTCAAACACAGTACGACGTGCGATAACCTATCTGGTTCTCATGCCCCGTGTCAATAACCGCACGACGCGTCGTTTGTATGAGCCTACTTCGAAAGGTTGAGAACAGTCGCTTCCTTTGTCTCTCTAGCGCGCTGGATAACAGTCAGAATGTCGATGTTTGACAGATGTATCCCCAGTGGCATTGTCATATTAACCGACTTCTCATGCTTTGCTCATTCCAACAAGTGGAACTAGACGTCGCGACCCCGGTGACACAAGGCAGTGCTGGTACTATAGCAACTCTCTGCGCCTGCGCAGTTCTGCTTCTCAGCGATTCACGAAGAAGTCATCGTCCAAATACTGTCTATGTAACTGCTTTCTGTTTCGCTTGCATCTTTTGAATGCCTTTGACAAAGAATGCTTCTTAGAATAAAAAGCAAAGTTACCAGAAGAGAGTTGGTTTCTAGGGTTCGGCCACGGCGTTGTTTTTGTCCAAAAGCGGTTACAGACGTGTCGAGTAGTCCGTGTCGTCTTGACATGTAACAGACAGGCATGGCAGTTATTTGGTCTTCGCACAGGATACCTTGTCGTTGGGTAAATGAATCCGTCTTATAACCTGAATTCTATTCTTTTATTTGATACACACTGAATTATATTCTTTTATTTGATACACACTGAATTCTATTCTTTTATTTGATACACACTGTCAACGGAAAATTTATGTAAAAAGTCACAAGCAAGTTACAAATATACAGATTTTACTAATAATACGTTTTACTGACCGTTTCGGCAAAAATGAAAACCAAATCAGTACGTTTACGTTTGCCAGAGACTTTTATATTTTTCACATTTAAGTTACCGCGATAAAATAAAACAGTTTGTCTTGTTCACAACAGAGAGACGTACTGGGGCAGAAAGTGACTTTCATTTGATACTACTGTCACTATTACAGTGGGGTTTTGTAAAAGCTTCTGTATATTACTGCCCTGCAAAATGCGACAGGAAAATAGAAATTGCTCAGGCTAATCATTGACGTACACCCTGTAGTAGATCCCCGTTCCTTTAATATCAGCATGGCTTAGCTTAAAGAATATGTGCTCGAATAACACGTTGTGGAAACGAAAATTCTGCAAACCCTGCGACCAGGGACGCGCAAGGAAGTAGTATTCCCTTGGCCGTCTTCCAACTTGCCCAGATGCCATACTAACGATATTTGATGCATATCAATGGTTGGAATTTACACGACGTTATCCTCATGGATGTGGCATGTCATGGATGACACGCCACTTTTGCCATATATGGGTGTATGCAAATTCGCGTGCGGTGACGACCGAATAATCTAAACGATTTCGCCTTTCTGGTAAAAGATCTTTCACTGACTTTCATGTTAGCTCATGGTATGTCTTATGTCAGAACAAACGTTACGTCCTTTTTCTTCTATGTCTGGTATTCTGGGTATACAATATCGTGTAGCGTGACACATCGAATTCCATCATCTTGCTGTGATGATTGAATAAAAGGAGAGTTACAGGGCGTGTGTAAGAGCAAGCCCCATGTTTGTGACAGGTGCGATCGCTTTGGCTGCTTCAGGAATTGGTCTTTTCGAGTACACATTGTATATCATTAGCACAGACTACGTCAACTTCCGGGTAACTGGCAAAAAAGTTGTTTTTTTTGCTTTGAAATTTGCGGCAAAGAGCACAAACATCAAAACGAAAGTGAAATTGCGTTCAGTATGGTTTTAAATATGCATGTCTATTAAAGAACATCCAATTCCTGGTTGGCTGAAACTGATCACACAAAGAACACCATTACATATAGCAGTGTGACGCGCGCATCTAGGCTGCACTGGTTAATTGGCGACGAATATGTTCAGTTGCCTAAGACCATAGATGTAAAGATTAGGATCGTATCTGTCCCGCTCAAACGTCTTCTCTTCCCACCACGTCAACGTCAAGGCAACCGACAACTCTGCATCCGGAAATATGTAAGTGTGACTCCTGAGTCGTACTGAAATCGAATATTTGTTTTTAACCTCCATGGCAACGAGTGGGTATCTGTAAGAGAACTAATCGGCAGTAGAAATTTCAATACAGCACAAGCGTTTACGCTGTGTCTTGCACTGCTTCGGTCTCGCGGCACGGGATAAAGAAAGTATTTGGGGACCGTAAAAATCACGAATATCCAACCAGCTGGTACATCGAGTGTCTCTATCTTTACTTTCGAAATCTGACAACGAAAGAAATGTTTCGTCAACTAAACTGCTACCTGCTTGGAAAGTTTCAACGCAACTTTCCGTGATCTAAAACTGATTCATTGAAAATGGTATAGCATGAACAAGTATTAACATGCATAGTTTGATTAATTTTTAACTTCTCTTTACCTGCCATTTTGTGAAAATGTAGACAAAGGTGATTTTGTGTAACTGTAGCACGTCAGCAAAGATCTGCTTTTATCAGATCGATCAGCAATTCGCAAACGCAGACATCACGTGGCTGAATTTTAAATGAACCAATCACGCACAACCTTCTGTCACACCGTGAATTAAATCGAAGGGTGAATATGATGCATAAAACGCATTACTTTACCAGCAATACTAAAAGCATCCATTCATGCATATATATCTAGCCACCAGTTATTTAATTGTACGTGAAAAAATACAAGCTTTATTAAGGTGTACACATCCTCAACAAGGATAAAGTATTTCAGCATTTCGACGAGCGATCGCAGACCAGAGGTATGCATGATTTATCATGTCTATGTGAGCGCCCTCGTAGTTCTTCCCTTGTTTGACCACAGCATATACATGTACATTCGACAGTCTATGGCCGGAACGACTTTCAGCTAACAGATTACATGGAAAGATTAATGACGTGACAATACCTGGTAAGATGTGGGCTACATTTTCAAATTTTCATCATGACAACCAGCTAATGGACTCATGAATTCTATAAAATATTCAGAATTCAGAATCAACGTGATAAATCATATCGCCCTGTTTTAATTGTTATCTGTAGGAAGTTTCCGTGTAAATTGTTGGCGCCACCAATTTGGATGATGCTCGATTTGATGGCATCGTACTGGTCACCGATAAAGTATCGAAGTTGTCGACATCACTGCAGGCTTTGAAGTCTGCTTTGGACAATCTCAAAGTGGTAAGCATCTTGGCAGGCAGATCCATCAAAGAAAGTGACTTTTGCGTTAACATACGCATGTCCATGAATAAGTCAAATGCGAATGTGAAAATGTTTTACATTCATCGGAAATTAAAAGTCCCGTTGTGAGTCGGTTTTGCTATAAAGCACCGATGATGCAATAACCGTGGCGTTAATACTTCATACAGTGTCATCTGTTCAACTTGTAAAGAGGTAGTTTTGATTGTCTGCTTTTACGACATCACAGAGGTGGGGCATTTCGAAATCATTTGACTGTTCCTTGTCTCAGCTCTTCGGAGCTGACTCTCTCTTGAATTTTGCGCCTTACCTAGAAAATCATCTATAGAATGCATTCCAACTTGTTATTAGATACCGTCATTGTTACACGTGATTATCAAAACACGTCATTATTTCGGACAAGTGTACAAATGAGCATTGCTTGCTCTTGCAAATTAACTTAAAATGAATCTTTATCATTGGAGAATATTGATTGCACCATCTGCTCGTTGCCGGTTTTCTTTCTTTCGCTGTATAACCGATAGGTAAGCGAGCTATGGCGTCTTGCCAGTGCGGGTTGTAATAATTGAATAAAGCCAAGCTGTAGATATTTAGTATCCGTTATTTTCCAGATTGATAATAGTGTGGAGAGTGAAGTGGTGGTTACCAGTGTGGCCTTGCCAGCGAAACGATTAATCTTCTCACCAACGGGACCTTTGGATCGAGACTACGACGACATCAGACGCTTTGCAGATGCAGCAGAAAAAGGCGTGAAAAGGTGTCGTATTTGATGGGACTTCAAAGCAATATTATGTTTTGAACTAACGACTGTGTGGTAGACTTTGTTTCACGATATTAAATTATATAGATGCAGGTTGTGGCGGTGGCCTGGTGGTTGGGGGTGTGTCAACATATTTGTGAAAGTTCAACTCTGAACACGCAGTGCTTGTTGCATGGTGCCAAAAGTACTCGAACTGGTGATATTTGCGTACAACAGTCAATGAATCACATTACACCTGCACTAACTTTCTAACACGGATTCTTGAGTTAGCATTTTGTCTTAATTGGATAATGGACTTCAGAAAGGGAAACAATATGTATTATTTTGAGCTGTTACAATTATGCACAAGATTTTTTGAACGATGATTGACACATTATAAAATGGTTGTTGAAGGTCTCAGTCAAATAGTCATGTAATGATTTTTTTGTCCCAGGGCTTCAAAGGCAGGATGTAAGTCACCATTACTGATCTGTCCATCCTATGATAACTACACCGAAGCGAGACTAGTGTCGGTTCTTGGCGCGTTGCACTGTTTGTATGTGGTAAGGCAGTAAACGCAAGTCTTTCATCTTCCTCCATTGCATCTTGATAACTGTTTAAACTCAATGTCTGCTTACTTAAAAAGAGTATGTATGTATGTATGTATGTATGTATGTATGTATGTATGTATGTATGTATGTATGTATGTATGTATGCATGCATGCATGCATGCATGCATGCATGCATGCATGCATGCATGCTGTCTGTCTGTCTGTCTGTCTGTCTGTCTGTCTGCCTGTCTGTCTGTCTGTCTGTCTGCCTGCCTGCCTGCCTGCCTGCCTGCCTGTCTGTCTGTCTGTCTGTCTGTCCTGTCTGTCTGTCCTGTCTGCCTGTCTGTCTGTCCTGTCTGTCTGCCCTGTCTGCCCTGTCTGTCTGTCTGTCTGTCTGTCTGTCTGTCTGTCCTCTGACATGTACGTATATGTCACCAAAGCAGGCCTAACTAGTACAATTGTTTTAAGTGTGGCCAGAAGCAGGATTCCCAAGTATTCGATTGACAGACGATAAAATTAATTGAATTGAATAGGCCAAACTGCTGACATTTATCATTATAAGCTTTTTTCTTTAATCGTTTGTGTTGCTTTGATTTTCTCATATTTCTGCATCTGCAGGCTGACATTATTTATATTTCACTACTGTTTTGATAATTACGATGTAAAGTACTGCTAATTGACCCTTTCGATTCATTGAAGCCTCTGGAAGTAAGAGAGGACATTCCATCCAAATCCAGCAAGGCAGACACCCTCGGCGTCTGGTCGGAGAGTGAGGATGATTCTGACAGGGTCATCAGACTTGCTTTCGCCTTTGAAGGTGGAAGGTATATACCAAATAATTTACAATTTATAACAGAGCGAAGCAATAGTTTACAAGGTCCCCATATTGCAAAGTCTATACAGTCGTGACTATTCAGAGATATCGCACTCTCGGATTTGTGGAATAATTCGCCAAGAAGAGTTTGCCGCTGTGTCTACAGCGACCCCTCTTCTTACAGAAGTTTAGCTAATCTTGTTGGAGAGTGATCAATTTTTAAATAGCTTCATAGCACAGTTTAAGCACCCCAATTTCTAAACAGGCAAAAACACTGCAATCTGATTGGTCGAGACATGAAAACAACCGTTGTATATTCGCGATATAGCACGGTTAGCACACGAGCGAGCTCTTGGTAAGAGCAAAATCCCTGTTGGACGTTCCATGCCAGAATTTCAAAATACTGTTATGATATATTTTATCAGTTCACTTCATATATGCAGTCGCTATCGCTCGTACATATATGTCGTGAACTGGTGAAAACCTTGAGGTATACCGTGGCTCGGTGTGCTTTATTGCTTGATTTATCATTCTTCTTCTTATTATTATTATTACATTAAATATTGAATTTAAAATTCGATCACATTAGTTCTCGTTGCATTTGGAGCCATACTTAGGTGAACAAACTGGGTGACAACATGTTTTACTGTAATCTGCCTGATTGCCTTCTTTGTTCGTCAGATCTGTGTACCGAGACATTGGCGGCTCTGATCCGGAGCGAATGGCAGCCAAGAGAGTTGAAGACTATGTCATTGACCTCTTCAAGGATTCCACAGTTAAAGTAAGTGAAAGAACGGAAATGTGTTCAATGACAAAAATGGTGGACTTATGAATAAATGGGGGAAATAAGCATAGAAGAGCTACAAAGTTATTGCAAGTGCCATTTCACCGGGGTCAAGATTGAAGCAAAGTAGCTCGGTTATTGTACATCCTTGTCGTACAATTGTAGCCAGCCTTGTTTTGGAGGCAGAACTATAAACTTGGTTTGTCTGTACATTAGGTTGCAAGTTCTAAATCCGACAGAAAATTTGCTGAGTTTGACGTGCAGTATTAACATGAATATTTCACCTTCAGATCAATGTAATTTCGGATGAGGCCGTCTTAGAGAAAGAATACCCTTTGCATGCCGCTGTCAATAGATGTGCCCGCCACATTGACCGCCACAAGGGGCGTATCATTGAATTAGAGTACGTCGGCGATGGAAAAATCGACAAAACCCTTCTTTTGGTCGGCAAGGTGAGTTTTTCAAACGCTCTCCGTCATTAGAAGACTTTCTTATCAGTGCTGTAATGCATTTTACTTATCGGAATTGTTCGTATTTCTGTTGAAATTCGTAGCATTTACAGATTTCCCATGCGTGAGTAACGGAAAACACGAAGGTATTTTGCAACAAGGTTAACAGAGACAAAGTAAGGCTTGCGCATGCGTGTTCTTCAATTGATCATCTCAACTAACTGTTTACATATTAAATTACAACACTCAGCGGTTCAATAGTAGCAATATTTTTTAACGATATTTAAATTATTTGTACCACTTAAAACATATGCGCTTTCTCATGCTCTACCCCAAAGTACAATATGCAATCAATAAGCCTTGCTAAAACATAATAAATAGGATGCAATATGATCATTGATATTTTGATTTTTTGTTCGAATTACAACCCACTTGTCAACAATACCACTTGACATTTCACGCACAAAACACATACACGCACACAGGTTGAATTGACAAGTTAGACATTATAGGCACTTCGACAAAATTTTGGGGCTGGAAAAAAAACTATTACACAAAGAGCAAATGTAATGGAAGATACGTTAAACGTGACAGCCAATGGACATTTATAATTTTAGGGCGTGACATACGACACCGGTGGGGCAGACGTTAAAGTCGGTGGCGCCATGCAAGGAATGCACAGGTGAGACTATGCCGTATGAATTTCTTCGTGGAACGACAAACCACACTGAAATAGCCAGTTTATTCACAGTACCGAATACGTTTCTCGGAATGAAAAAAATGAAGTGAACGACTCCGTCGAATTTTGTGTCAAAATGAGAAATGGGTATTACATTGTTTTCGAAGAGCTTGAATGTTTAGAAAGCATTCATTCCTATCGTCTCGATGATAAACACAGATTTCCAGTAACTATTCATTAGGGGCCAGTATCAATTTTCCGTGACGTATCACACGTTTTCCCGTGATGTAAAAACCAGGGCCTTGGGAAACTTGAACACGTCTTTGCACCCTTAGAATAATGTACCTCGGACTTTTTTCAATGCCAGTTATATATGTACTATTTATGGGAATACCCTTACTTTGAACAGTGGCCAAGACAAGTTGTAAGGGGTTTGAATTTCTGCTAGCTATCACACCAGATACTGTACTGTAACTTTTAAATTGACCGTTTACTTTAGAGACAAATGTGGTGCCGCGGGCGTGGCTGGTTTCTTCCAAATACTGTCCGTATTGAAACCCAAAAACATCAAAGTACTTGGCGTGATGACCATGGTTCGGAACAGCGTAGGTCCTGGTAAGTGTTACTGTTATAATGCAAATAGTCTATAGTTTCAGAAGAGTAAAGTTTGTTCGGTAAAGTCCCATGTAGCAAGTAAGAGGCTTTATCTCGCTGTAGAAAATCTCTCCGGCGACTTTAAGGTAGCCCTGGTGACAGGTATCAGAACTCTCAAATTTTCTTGTCTACAACCTTTGTAGGCTCATTTTGAAGCTCAGTGAGTAAATATCATCTACACCGCCTTACTTTTGTGAAAATCGAAAAGTTAATAGTTTTCCCCTGGATATAATACTGGTATGGAGGCAAATTGAATTATTAATCAAATACCGATAAATTTAAGGTAATTTTTTCTCTGGTACCAACGTTAGCGCTGTGACACTGATTTTTATTCGTGGTTTTGAAAGAGAGCTGTTGAAATTTTCCTCCGGCAAAGTTTGAGAAAAAGTTTTAGGCTTTCACTTTCGAGGAACATGTATACTACCTTAGCTTCTTGTCACTCCAACTTTATGGTTCTCACGCAGAAAAGTTATTTGTTTGAAAATTAAACGAACACTGATTTATGTGTCGATTTTTTTAGATTCTTACGTGGCTGATGAGATTATCACGTCGCGTGCTGGCGTTCGTGTCAGAATTGGCAACACCGATGCTGAGGGTCGAATGGCCATGGGTGATCCACTGTGTAAGATGAAGGTTCAGGTGAGGCAACACACCATTGTTCGGTCATCCAAATGTAGTGAGAAACTGTAGCCAGAAATGTCATGCTTTCCTGTTGAACTGGACACGGTCTCGGTGAAAATTTCTGGTGACGGGCATAATGATAAAGGTTATTGCTGGAGTTAGGCCAAATTTGTAACATTTTGAGTGTGTTGGAGGCAAATGGAAAATGGTTTCAACTTTTATCTTAAAGGCAAAAGTTAACATTTAGCCATACTGTTGCATTTTCTCGATTACCATAAATCAAACAAATTAATTAAAATCACTTTGACATAGATTTCCTTTGACGGACATACACGTTCTCTTGGAAACTTATGTTTCCATATTTTTTCAAAACTGATGTGAAAGATAAAAACCGAACGATATTTACTTGGCCTAACGAAGGTTCGTCTATACAAATTGGCTTTATTGTTACAATGGTAAAATATTTCATGTTTTTTTTTATTATTTCCAAATATCACTATCATTTCATTGTGCATATTTTTCAATTTTGCACGAGACAATTTGCTTGTATTTTTTTGTTGCAGGCACTGAAGGAAATAAATCCCCACATCTATACCATTGCCACCCTGACCGGGCATGCTATTCGTGCCATGGGACCGAGTTATTCGGTGAGTCAAACAGAGAGAAACAGAGAGAGAGAGAGAGAGAGAGAGAGAGAGAGAGAGAGAGAGAGAGAGAGAGAGAGAGAGAGAGAGAGAGAGAGAGAGAGAGAGAGAGAGAGATCTTAGTCAAGTCTGATCGCTTATCCATGTTTTACGTGTAGCTGGTCGCAATGCTACGGTAACCTTTTCACAGATTATAACCTCACAATCGAGGAAATTAAACAGTAAAACACCAGCAAACAGAGAAGTAGATTGCGGAGGCTCATAAAACATTTAAGACACATTGGTGACAAATGCTGCCACTGGTAGGCTTAGAGGAGCGAGCACAAGTTTTCCTCATTGACATTTATGAAAGTCATATAGAGAAACGGCTTTTGGGAGCACGGAGTGGTAATGTCTAAATATGAACGTAGAAGTTTCGTAGATTTAAATTTTCCAGCAAATCATATTTGGCTTATATAGTCAGTCAGATGGTGCCCCGAAATTTTGATTTCAAATAAAAATGTGATTTTATTTGCAGATTGTTTTGGATAATGGTCCTGCAAGACGTACAGATCATGCAAGACAGTTACAACAAGGTGAGTGTCGGGTGACTTTGATCCTATATTTGATCCCTTTACGAAAGTAATGACACATCAGCCTCCTTCATTTACAAACCTTTCAGTAATATTTTTAAGTTTATACATGTGCCTGTGGATAATTTTCGTGGAGGATCTACATTTAGCTTACGTTTTGGTGCTCAAAATCTGAAATAAAAAAGTTGATGCTCGGCTTTAATGAATATTCTTTCGTTTTTATGCTTCCTTGAGTAGGAGATGTAATTTTGGACTTCTTTCCACAGTTGCGATTTATAGTTTGATAGCAGTATCTTGATCATACAGCGTTGTGGATGTTACATATTATACATTTCTTCAGGAAATATTTCAAAACATTATTGAAATGTAGGTTCTGATTTTTAACAAAATGGAAAGCTGGTGACATTCACAGAGCTCGAAGGGCTGGGCAAGTTTCTTGCACATAACAAGGATCAAGGCGTAAAAAATTACACAGTGTGATGAGGTGACTTAATACTGAGTCTTTTCGTCTCAACAGCTGGAGACCTGGTCGCTGACCCCTTTGAAATTTCAACAATCAGAAGGGAGGTACGTATTGCGCGATCGTATTCACGAAATGCTACGAGACATTATTGCAACGTTTAAGGCAGTATGCGCCTCGAAACTGAACGACTCGTGAATTCGCTAAAACTTTCCTCGATAAAACTTTCAACCAAATCAAAAGTAAAAGCCACGATTCATCGTGTGCATTTTGTTACAAGAGAATCAAATCACCTAACATTTACCGAAATTTGAATCCAAAATGGCCGCCATCCCTGCGGTAACTCTGTGCGAAAAATGATTTTTTTTTATTTTCGAAAAACTAAGACTGTGAAAACATTTCTCACTCCAAGAGCTTTTAAATGAGCCGCCACAAGTGGTAGACCAGAAAAGAATTGTAACAGTCTGAGGGTCAGAATATCTGTCCCCGAGGTGCATTTGTGGTAAAAACTGCAGTGGAATATCATTATTAGACCAATGCAAACATATAGTTATGAAACTGTTAAGTGTGGTTACCTTTGAGCTGCAAGAAGCTTGAGCAATTACGAATAATGGATGACATCGACATTTTTTTTATTTCGTTTTGTTTGTGGGTCATATATTACAGTCTTGCTTTTTACAATTTGTTCGCTTATACGTTAATTCAGAACAGAATGACCTCTGATGGCATGGTGAGTCACGTGACATTGTTTGGACATGGGAATTGCAATGTGCGTAGCAAAAAATGCATTCTTTGTTTTGTCCAAGGACTACGAATTCCATGCTGGCAAATCTGAGTACGAGGATGTCATACAGGCAGGGGGAAAGCCGTCAACCATGACCGACAGAGGGCATCAGAATCCGGCAGCCTTCCTCATCAGAGTGTCCGGTCTTGACAAGGTAGGCAAAGTGATCTGATATACTATTAGTGGTATAACAAACTTTATAATTAATCGGAGGCACTGAATGGCCAAGCTCAGACTCAGAAAGTGCAACAAATTTAAAGATTACTGACTATGCTCAGTCGATCAGTAAGTCATCATCTCTCTCAGTCAGGCGATCTCTCTCTGATTGTTCATCTAATTTTGTTTCCCTTATACCGGACACATTTAGCCATATTGAAGGCCTATTACCTGGTAATAGCGCCCATCATTAACCCCGTTATCACCAGCTGCCTCACCAGAAATACATTGCTATTGCCAGAAGCCTCAGGAAACAGCGATCTCTTTCTTGTAATACACGGCCCTTTGAAGAGATATGGCCGCCTCAGAATTTCTTCCACGCAAAGTTCTTTTATTGTCCTCTGCTTTTTGAAACAAGTCGAGTAAATGAGGTCTTCATGTCTTTGTGAGAATTTAAAATTTAAAAGGGTTAACACAGGATATTGTTGCTATTGCAAATATAGGTCTTCAGGCAATCTGTTTCTGTAATCATGGACTATGCAAGGTGACTCTTAATTTATATTCTTGCTGAGGGAGACCATCGATTCAAAATTCCATGTAGGAAAGTTTGAGCAGAAGCCTAACCCACTCTAAGACCAGTATACATCCCAAAAAAGAAAGTTTCCATACTTGTGTCGTCGTCAGTTTTGACAAATTGTCAAAGTTTGAGGTTCATTGAAACCAATTTGACGACGAGTAAAACAAAATAATCAACAGTGACATAAAAAATCAAATAAGTTAATATCCGACGATATTCAGGTCTCTGTATGTGACGTCAGTCACGCGTCATGCATTAACCGCAATCACACATGTCTCCACAGTATGGTATCGATTCTGCAACACCACTGGCCTATTCTCATCTGGACATTGCTGGATCCTCTGGTCCATTTCCGGGTACTCCGACTGGCGCCCCCATCGTGGCCTTGGCTGCCTATCATCTGCTCTCCAGAATCTAAATGGGCCATGGAGGTAGCACACAAGAAGAATGAACATTTTACACCGCGTCATTGAATGTCTCAAAATAGGTTGTGCTGCGCATAAAACTGTTTCAGAGTTTGAGAAAATCACAATAATTACAGAAGCTTTCAAGTTAAAGTCCAGAAAATGCACTACTATTCGCATTTTGCAGTTTAACAGATTTAAACTTGATCTACAATTTATCTATCACTGATATTTTAAATCACGAAATACAAGATTCAGATTTTGTCTCTGATAATTTTTTATGTAATTCCTACAATAATAATCGGCCAAAAATTATGAAATTCAGTTCTAGGACAAGGTGTATTGCTATAATAGCTTGGATAGCTTTACCATCTAATATAATAATGCACTTCTATGATTCGCATTTTGCAGTTTAATAGATTTAATTGATTAATTGATCTATCTAAGCTTATCACTGATATTCAAATAGGGAAATAAAAGGTTCAAATTTTGTCTCTGGTCGTTTTTGAAGTTTTTTTACAGAAATTTCTCTAATAAGACGATGTATCAAAACTAAATGCACAGAATTCGAACAGGTACAATACTTATTAATGTTCTGTGTTTACCTCAGATATAACCATACTGCGAAACGTGTATTGTATAAACTAACACCTATGATGAAGACTAAGGTTGTGGTTACTGTTGCCAACATAGCATATTCCTGTGTCAGCTCAAGTCTAAGTTTGATGTATATGATTAAACTGGAAAGTTGTATGTTAGGTGGAAATACCCAATGTCTGTCTGTCAATTTGTCTGTCTGAGCGGGAGAATTACTCTGTGTGTGATGCCACAATCTGTATACGAATAGTTTATCTTTTTATGTCAAGGAAGATTACTCTGCAGTGTAAGACCAATGTCTAGTGGAAACAGGAGGGGATTATGTAAAAATTATTTGTCTAAATGCACCGGGGTGTTCGTTAATTATGTATCACATTTGACAATATCAGATGTAAACGATGATTTCGAGTATTCCTTAAAAACTTACTTTCCGTAATGTGCTGAGAACACTTCGATATGACAACACCAACAGCGTTCTCCACCAATACCTAACTGTAAAATATAATCGCGATAGGACTCCGGAAAATAAAAACCACGTTCACTCTACCTTCACATTCATGGTCTTAGCATTGTTCACATTACAGGAAGTATTTTTATTTCATTTCACTGATATAGCTATTAGTGTAATCCAGAGAGGAATGTCTGTTTTTTATGATTTGTAGGAAAAAAAATTTGAATTCTTGGCACTGAGGGTACAGTGATGCTGAGAACATGTGATATCATCATCAGCGCCCTCTGCCGATCCCTATCGAAAAAAGATCGTGCAAGACAACGCTTTCAAATTCACAGCCCCGGGTTCACAGCTGTAGGATTGTTCAAATGAAAGGATAGATCATCACATAATTTCACTTCATTAATGTTGCTTTTAAAATAATCCAGAGAAACATGTGAAAAATTGTGACGACCAGTATTTATTTTACGATAGACTTGCCTTTGAACGAGAGGGTTTATGGAACTTTGGCCATTACAACCTGAAACCATAAAATGCCTTGCAAGAGGCTCAGCGCATTACAAACATACACATTCCATTTAAAGTAATGGACAACATTACAACAACAAAATCACCCTATTTGTCCGTCTTCGAGAGCATGTGACAAATATTATGACAGTTGTTAAAAAAGTTATGTCAATTTTACCGAGCAAAGGCCAGCAAAAAATATGAAAAAAAATTCTCTAAAGGCTTCAATTCTGCACCGTGACGTTCCGTTATACATGCAGTTATAGGAACTCGGTCACCACAAATATACATATATATATCACAAATTTGCTTGTACCTCAATGGTAAATGAAACGTGTCAGCCGTGTTTACTTATGGAATACTACCTGTGGGACAGCTGTGGAGTTGACACGGACAGCCGATCAGCCAGTTGGCAATGTGTGTACACTGGTTGGAGAGGAGACAAGGATTTGTAGGTCAGACGATTTGGAGTCGAAATCTTTATTTGAAATATCACAGTCAAAATAAATAAAATAAGATAAACCGTTGCTCAAAGAACCCCATCCTCCCCACCCGAGGGGACTGACATCTGTCTCCTGTGCCAGCGGCTATGTTTTCGCCATCATTGTCATGCTCCGAGGTCAGGCTGTGGTACTCGACAGCAAGATTGCAGTCCTCGTATATTAAAATGTTTGCAAATTTGCAGACATTTGTCGTTCATGTTTGCTTTTCAGATTTACTTGAGTATCAACTTAGAAGCTTTCGTGGATGAGTCTGATTGAACGAGGTATGTCAACATATCTATTGGGCAGAATGGCGTCCATGCATAAAATGCACAACATTCTATCTACATATATTGGGATAGAAATACCAATTATGCGAGCCGAATTATTAATGCTGGTTTACGTTTGCAGGTCATTCGGCTTGTCACAATCATTTTACAGGGAATGGTAGCATATCTAATGGTGATATGTATAGGGTCGATGATATGCAGAGACAAACTGATTCTATGAAATCCCCCACACCCGTGACTGGTCCTGACAATTATTTTTTGTCCATTGGAATTACTTTTGACAAGGGTTTCAGTTCTGCCAAAGGCTGAACAAAATGTACCGGGACACAAATCCATGCTGATAGACATGGCACTGACAGACTGGAGAGCTGGCTCTCCGTGTCGGTCTTGATGCTCATGGTTTACACGCCATACCGGCTAATTGTTTGATGTCACCCTGTCCATGTCCAGCTCTCTCATCTAGTCAGAGAATAACGGAGGCTATAAGACGACATATCTCAATTCTTTGAGAAATACTAGTATAACGTCAAAGTAGAGGTAGAAATGCCTTTCTCCCTGTCCATCTCCCTCCCTCCTTCCCTCCCTCCCTCCCCTCCCCTCCCCTTCCCTCCTTCTCTCTCTGTGTCTGTCTCTGTCATTACATGAAATGTTTAAAATGCTGTGCTAAACGTCAATCAGTTGATCCAATCGGTATTTGAGGTGGCTATGTTTTATCATTTGTGAGTCATATTTTAGGAAGGAGGGGGTTTGGGGAGGGTTACAATCGGAGGTCAGGCGTGTCCCAGGTGCCGCGAACTGGTAAATTTCATGAATTTCACAAAATCATCACAAAACATGTTTTGAGGGCTGATTTACCGAATTTACATATTTTGACCTTGACCTAAATTTTTGAGGGAGAAAGTTGAGCTGTTAGTAACTACCCTCCTACTGGCAGATGCGGAAAATATGCCCTCCCACTGAAATTATGATGCCCACTGCCCTCCAATATCTATGGTCTGCCCGGTCCCCACTCCCCATACAAGTTCAACCTCCCCACTCCTCTCTCCCCACCACTGAAATTCCCCATTCCCCACTAGATGTACATACATGTCCACTTTAATTTACCCAATTATCGCCCACTTTGCCTTCGTTCAGTGTATTCATAGCTGTAATATACATTCGCATTCGGCCTGTAAAGCTACCGGTTCTATCAACCATATTCCCCTCCCTCTACGCATTTTCCGGTCCCCACTGCCAGAAATTTTCTCCCCACCCACTGTAAAAACTGAAATTTCTTCCCCGCCCACTGTAAATATTGACTTTTTCTCCCCACCCACTGACTAGTTTTAAAATTTGCCCACCGGCTGACAATCTGCACACGAACACCTTTATGCACGCACAGCTTCGTTGGCGGCACCTGATGTCCCAAGTTCCATTGCGCACCCCAGTGACTACATGTACTGCAGGCTCCTTACAAAGGGAAAAAGGACCATTGTGGGGACGAGACAATTAACAATGACGTAGGGTCGCTCTATCTTTAGAACCGATTAATAAAGAAGTACAGTTCAGTCATTACAAAACATGAAAAATTAGCGAAACCTGTCTAAGTAATCTATGGAACCAGTGTCTTTAGAAATTGCATTAGAAAGGTTGAGTTTACTCACAAACATTGCAAATCATTCATTAAATAAATTTCCTGCCTGCTCTACATGATGAAGGTGCGATATAAAGTGAACATATACAAAATGAAAAAGGAACTGAAGAAAATCCCTAAACTGTTGAATCAATTCTTTTCAAACAGTTTGTCGTATTTTTCCATTGGCTATACGTTGATTGGTGCATATGCTATCGTGGGCGTCCAGCCAAATCGGGTTCATCCAGGTAACGAGTAACAACAACAATTTGGCAAAAAGCCAAACAGTATGTGTTTTTAATAAAATTTAGGTTCTTTAGCAAATGTTTTGGGTGGCCTCAAAGTTCACCCTTTGAAAAAAAATGCTGAATATCACTCTCTGCATGGAGAGACTGAGTAAATGAACTGAAACGAAAGTGCACTAATACTGTCTGTTGAAGAGATGCTGTGTCAGCACTCTGCGGTGGCCTCGAAGTGATCTCCAACACTATAGGCACGGACACGTCGATGTTGTCCTAAACGTCACCGTTGCATTGTGGTACGACACGTACGACAAGCCTTCTTACACCCCGACGCTTGTTCCTCAAATTTGCTGGCAAAGATTGACTATTTTGTAAAGCGCTATGCGTTCCGCCGTGGTTGCTCACAGTGTGTCATATGCGGGGAATACTTATAGTTAAAACATGAGCTGATACTAACTACTGCTACCTTTACCCAGATGAAATGTGCACAATTGGAAACTTGACCACTCGTTGAGAGTGAAAATAAGTAAATTAAATTTCAACTACATATTTTACATCTCAGGACTTTGTGCAGTTAACTTTTTTCAAGTTGACAATTGTCACTTTTGGGCCCCTGCTTGAACGGTGCGACCTAGAATTCGAAGTGGTCACACCACCACAGCTCATTAAAATTGTCG
Source organism: Ptychodera flava (assembly GCF_041260155.1). Taxonomy (NCBI): domain Eukaryota; kingdom Metazoa; phylum Hemichordata; class Enteropneusta; family Ptychoderidae; genus Ptychodera; species Ptychodera flava. The sequence continues at coordinate 22,881,645 of NC_091933.1, read as the reverse complement.
CTTTCGATTGGGTTTTATAGCGGGGAATTTTCATGGCGTAATCACACTAAATTAGCAAGCACCGAGTAATGACAGCTTGCGCTGTCTGAAATCTCATCCTCAAACAACGACGTTGGCACCCCCGTGCTGACGACGCCCTCAACGACCTCCAAGCGACTCTTAAGGACGCCGGTTTTCACCTCAATTCCTCATTCTTTGTACAGTAGCCAAACCAGTGCAAGAGGACAAGATGGCTGAGCAAGAAGACAAGGCAAGTGTTATTTATTAATGTTTTTATTTCGCTTGATGCCATCAAAATAATTTTACGCTGCCGAGAACAGCACAGAATGTTACAAAACTCATTACACTTCGATAGCTCGTGTTCATTCACTGTTCATTCGTGGAATCATAATTATGTATTATTTGCAAGAAGTGAAGACAAAGTTTTATTTAGGCATTTTGCTTACCAACGTGTGATTAATATCAGCCAAATTCCATTTGTATGAATAGTATTTTTGACGTGACAAGTAATTTTCACTTCTGAGTACAATGTTGACATAGTCCACAGTGGGACAGCCAGGTCATACCCGCTACGTCGAATTATTTCGAGTAAAACGTTCTTCTGGTTAATGTAATTACTTTTTCACCCTGATAATTTTGTATGATGCTGGATGAGTTTGAGTGGATCAACAGTAGCGCGCCGATAAATGCTTGTTACAGCCTCGACACGAACAAGAACAAATAGAAAAGAAGAAAGAAAAAACTGACAAGCGAGCGGACAAAATGCTAGTTTTCAGTCGCAGTAATTTTCATTTGACGTTTAGTACATACCTGTCTATTTCAAATCTCGTGGAATCCATGACAACTTCACTGCCTATGCCACAATAAGCTGATGCAATCACGTTTGCATTTAATACCATGCACCCACTGCGGGTGCACCGGCGAATGATCAATATGTAAGCACGTGACCCGGGGTCATTCATCGGTGAGTGATGCAATATCTGAGAGACAGCGGAACTTGTATATGTTTTCGGTAGGTCGTCCCCTCGAGCAGTCACACCACTAACTACATAGAACGACGAGTTTTATGTCACTTAAAATATACAATAGTATTCAATTATAAGATGTTGCTATATAGAAGAAACGAATGTATTACGCGCGCACCAACAGTTAGAATTTCATTTGTACATGAGACATGCCTTTTCCCTATGCACTCGCACTCGCTGATAGAGGGCCTGCATTGTGTTGATGTGCGATTAATGAAACTCGGGCTGATTAGGAGTATGGATATTCTCCCGCAAAGCTTGTTGTCAGCAATAAAGTTTAGCTCAGACTTTGTTGTGACTCTCAGCCGTTGCAGTCGTGCTGACTGTCTGTGTCGTCTGGATATTTCTAAAGAATACCCACACCAACATGTCACGTAGTGGCTTAACGATGGGCACAAAACGAAAGTGAAAGATGCACAGCGTCGTCTCAGCATAGACTTAAGGCCACGGGTTTTGCGCAAGCACGCAAATATCAATCGATAATTAACATTCGAGCCCCATGACTGTTTAGTCGAGTCAGAATCTACTATTCCGATTTTAACAGATAATCAGCAACACTGAATACCCAAGGGCATAGTGGAATACACTCTGTAAATGCGGACTTTTGCACATCGTTTATTGTCACATACGGAACACATATGAATTATACATATTGTTTCGTTTTCTTTTCCCGTAGGCCGGTGACCAACAGAAATTTGTCCTGAAATGTCCTAAGGTATGTTTGCACGTTGAGTTGATCGAAGATCTGACCATTGAGTTTTCAACTTTGTCAGGTGCAAAGGTCACCAGCTCGGATCAAATGGGTTTAACGGTCATGTGCGCATGCTCACTGGGAGCTTGATTTTCAAAGATCAGGGTTGTCTCTCTTATGTATATCTTTCTTTCTTCGTACCTCCTATATAATTAATACAGAAGGATTTCCTAGAAAGGTGTAACTGGTAAGAAGGTCGTGGAATAACATCTTGTTCCAATAAATTAATCAAATGACCCATATATTCCTCAGCGTATTAGTTGTTTCGGACAGCTGTTTCCTTTTCAGTCCTTTTCTGATCAACAGCTTGTGTTTACGCCTGTGGAGCAAATGACGATTTCAGCGCCCTTTTTGTGAAAAACCCAAACTGTAATATTCCCCCCCCCCCCCCAAATGTGGATGGTGGCCATTTTGAAATCCAACTGTCGTAGTTTTAGGTAATTTGTTTCTCTAATTCTAAACTTTATAAGGTGATCCATGATCATAAAAAGACCGTTTTAAATTTCCCTAGGGTAAGGTTTTGGAAAAAATGAAAGATATCTGTGTCAGGGCTCGTACGTGTACCTTAGGTGACATAAGACAACAGTGAGGATGCCGCTTTTGACTGCTGAGTGACGGCGAAATTTTCATTGATAAACTTTTCATTTTATCATTGCAAATGTAGGGCACGAGGGATTTCGACCCTAAACAGATGGCCATCAGGGAAGGAGTTTTCAAGACAATTACTGACTGTTTTAAACGTCACGGCGCCGAGACCATTGACACACCGGTATTTGAACTGAAGGTAGGTGACCTGACCTGACCTCGACAGGGTCACGGGTCAAGTGATTTCATAGCTGCGTGAAGGCTGGTGCAATGCATAGGCGTTAGAAAATCGTAAGGCTTATTTTTTCATCCATTCACAAAGTCGCCAGTGATGCAAGAGCGATTAGAGTAAAAATCAAAAGTAATTTCTTGACGTCAAGCGACGAAATCAATTCATTAATTTTAGGGCTGGTTTGGAAAAGACGATGAAAGCGAAAAATTCTGGGAACAGTATATTGCATCATATGATTTTTATCTCTTTGTTCAGGAAACTTTGATGGGTAAATATGGAGAAGACAGCAAGCTAATATACGACTTGGCAGACCAGGGAGGAGAACTTTTGTCGCTTCGTTATGATCTGACGGTATCCTTTTGCTTTAGTGTGTAACGTGCCTTCTGATTGGTGGCACGTCCATGTACGTCAAAGCTCTGAGGCCCAACTTATTTTAATGGCGGCGAATCGTGAAACAACAACCAAAAAATCATCAAGCCTCTGTACTTTAAAAAGGGCAAAAGGTTTATCCACAGACATTGATTTGCTTGCATCTAAATTTCAAAGTCAGTTGTACCCCATGGAATTCAAAACCGCAAGTCACGATTTTTATCACTGTAGCAGCGTTCTCCTTAACTGTAGCAACTATCAGGTACCGTTTGCCAGATATATTGCAATGAAGAAGATCACCAATATCAAGAGATACCACATCGCAAAAGTGTACAGGAGAGACAACCCAGCCATGACGAAGGGACGATACAGAGAATTCTACCAATGTGTAAGGTTTTACTCCCTCTTCATGTGTGTATGTGTCTGTCCTGTCTCTCCCTCTGTCTCTGTGTCTCTGTCTGTCTGTCTGTCCCTTCTCTCTCTCTCTCTCTCTCTCTCTCCTCTCTCTCTCTCTCTCTCTCTCTCTCTCTCTCTCTCTCTCTCTCTCTCTCTCTCTCTCTCTCTCACTTTCTTCCCCCTTGTGTTACATGTATATATCACCAAAGCTAACTTAGGTAGACATTGTCTGAGACGACACTGTACTGTTGATAAGGCATAAAAGTATCATTTCTGCAAAGCCTCTGGTACCGCACCGTTTCTATATGCATTTATTATTTTAAGCAAGTGTAACAATACCGTGAAAGTGTAGATGTAAATATAAACAAGTTGTCATGGTCACTTGTTTGAATCTTCAAAAATTTTGATTGCATGTTCTCGAAACGACAGGACTTCGACACTGCAGGAGCCTATGACGTCATGATTACCGACGCCGAAGTCGTGAAGATAGTCGCAGAGATTTTGTCAGATCTTGAGTTGGGTGACTTCGTCATCAAAGTAAGTTCATTGCGTTAACTCTTGTCAGTTTGTTTGCAATACGGTTCATCGCATGGCGATGACTGTTCCGTCAAGTTCAACAACCCTCAATGACAAGTAGAACTCAACAACTCGTTATGACGGATATGTTTGTGATAATGTGACCGTAACATCTACATAAATTTAGTCTGTTTGTGGTTACATGTAATTAACTTATGTGGAGTCACACGGCGTTTAGGCCTCCGCAAACTGTATATTGTTGTCACGCTGAAATAAGTATCTCCTCCTCATTTTAGGTCAACCACAGAAAGTTCCTTGATGGTATGATGGCTTGCTGTGGTGTGCCAACAGAAAAGTTCAGAACAATCTGCTCTGCAATCGACAAACTGGACAAGGTATTAAAACAGTTTCTTTTTTGCAATACCGAGACTCTTTGAGATGAGATAGTGACTATAGCGCAACTATTAATGACAGACTGTCCATGGTTTTACAGTTAGAATTTGGAAATGCTTCAATGATCGGTGAAACAAACGATCCCGGGCGACGACTGAGCAGACTGAGCACGAACGCAGAGCTAGCATATTATCAATTCCCGCACACCGTTTTCATTTCAGACGCCCTGGGAGGATGTAAGAGCTGAAATGGTAGACACGAAGGGTCTTGATGGCGCCGTAGCCGATAAAATTGGCAATTTTGTTAAGCTTACAGGTGAGTGAAACTATGAAATTCGAGTGTCACGAGACTGCCCTAATCACTGAGTGGCAAAGGTGGTCAAACGATGTACAGTGACTGTCGTCACGGTATTAAAACGTGTAGAATTTGATTACATAAAGATTTTTGAAAACATGAATGGCTAAAAGATAGCAACATCGCATATTAGCACTTGGGCTATTTACCCTAACCATAGACAGTTTCTCTACTGTCTATGTCTTAACACGCACGTCTCCCATTGAGAAATTGTTATCAGAAGAAGTTTTACCTACACCTCTCATCACAAACACGTTTTTTGGCTGCCCATGATTTTTATTTTTTAAAGGTGGCAATGTACTTTTCCAGGTCGTGGCGAACTGATCGACAAGCTTCTAAAGGATGACAGTATCTCGAAGAACGAGGAAGCTGTACAGGCACTTGAAGAGATGAGGGTTTTCTTCAAGTATTGTGAACTCATGAACATCACAAACAGGGTAACCGCTAACTTTCTATGCCCATAATGACAATTTGATCGTGCGGTGTCATGGCGTGTACTCCAATATGAGTGCGCCTGTGCTGGCGTGAGTGTGCACCTACCTTCCTGCCATTGTGGTGGACTGCATTTTATTTGAAGTCTGTGAATTCATGTTGTGTTTTTTGTGACTCTGAGCCATTTTCACTCAATGTAATATAGTTTTTACATTGTACTGTTTCAGGTTTCATTTGATCTTAGCTTGGCCCGTGGTCTTGATTACTATACAGGGCTAATATACGAAGGCACACTGACAGGTGAGACTTTACTGTGAACTTTTGCCTGTTGTGGTCTGTCGCTGTTTTTGTAGAGTTTCGCATTATCTCGATTCGGAGCCCGCCTGAAATGTGTTATCCAAGGGTTCCGACTAAACTCATGTAGCACTGTAAAGACTGCATCGTGGAGATAATGAAATGTGGTCACATGTTTTGTTGATTCCTAGTAGCTCTACTGACACAAATTGAAGAGATCTTCAGTTCAGCTGTCAACATATTTTCAAAAATTTCCCAGTATGCTCAACTAAAAGTTCAGAGAGAGAGAGAGAGAGAGAGAGAGAGAGAGAGAGAGAGAGAGAGAGAGAGAGAGAGAGAGAGAGAGAGAGAGAGAGAGAGAGAGATTTGTAGTAAAATGCATTGCAATGAATGTGCTATAGCTGTGACATCATATTCATTCACATCGCATAAATCCCGCAGTACTTGATGGAAATTACTTTTCTCTCTCAGATTCTGATGGGAAAGGTGTAGGTTCGGTTGCTGGTGGCGGTCGCTATGACGACCTGGTAGGAATGTTTGATCCCAGCGGAAAAAAGGTATGTTTGTAGGGGTAGAATCACTTTACATGAGTTAGAAATAAGAGAACGACATGTCATGTTCACGTGGCAGAAACATTGTTCGTCTTATAAGTACTTGAAACCCCTTCAGATGTTTCCTAGAGGTGGTGAGGAGAGAAATTCTTCTATTGGTCAAAATATTAGCGCGAAAGACGGACGTGATTTGTTTAAGTAAGATAATGTAATCTCTCTAAAATATTTAATCAGCATGTCTAATATATAAATGTACTTTGTAAATTTGGAACAACTCAGTTTATCTTGTTTCTCCCTTCTAACGTTCTTTGCTTTATTGTTGTTGTGAAGGTTCCATGTGTCGGCGTCAGCATTGGTATTGAGAGAATCTTTTCCATCATCGAAGCCAGGAAGTTCGCCTCCGAAGAGAAAATCCGTACAACGGAAACCGCCGTCTTGGTAGCTTCAGCGCAGAAGGACCTGTTGGACGAAAGAATGAGATTGTGCTCGGAATTATGGGGCGCCAAGATCAACGTAAGCCATTTGTTTTCTACTTGGAAACAGTCAGCTGAAACGTATCATTAGCGGCACATACCGTATATCATCCAACTAAAACAAAGGATTTCGCTTGTGTCCGTTTATTTGATTATTTGGCTGGTCGTCATGATCACAGTGTTCTGCTTGTACCTCTTACAGGCTGAGATGTCCTACAAAAAAGACCCCAAGTTACTGACACAGATACAGTATGCTGAAGAGACTGGCATTCCCTGTGTGGCCATCATCGGCGAAGATGAACTGAAGAAAGGGATCATCAAGTTGAGGAATACAAAAACGAGAGAAGAGGTGAGGATTTTCTCAGTGGTTGAGATATCGATTTTATGAGTATGCGGTTTGATCACACTAAGACGGAGGGGGGGGGGTAATTTTTTCACAGAATATGGCTGCATTGACAAAGTGAGAGTCATTTGTCAGTAGTTTCTTGTTTCACTCCCGAAATAATTGTGTAAATGTCTGTAAACGTGATGGTTTTAAGTCTAACATTTACTTGTAAACGCCATAGCTACAGACCAGTTGTATACTGATAATATCAAGTGTCTCTATGGACTTGAACATGAAAATGTAATTTCACCAAGAAAAGTTTGATATTACGAATAAAAAAAAAACTTAAGTAAGACTGGTCCTCTTCTTGCTAACAGGCACAGTGCAGAATACAGCACAATCGTTAAATTTCAGTAATATTTACATTGTCTTCTGAAAACTTGTTTCTTTCCCTTCCAAAATATAGGATGGCCCATCAAATCTTCGGAGGGGTGGTCTAAATGGAAAAATAAAATCTGCAGAGCAATAATTTCGGAAAAAATTTGAAGCCATGCTGATTAATGAAAAAAAAAATATTTACATTACAGTCCGCCGGAAGAATACATTGTACATTTTGGAAAGTAGGAAATATTTGTCAAATTTCGAAATTCGAATAACACATTGCATATCAGAATCCTGGCCACCTCTCCCAAAATCTGATGGCCCTTTCCTTAGTTGACCATTGCAAGGTACTACATACTGTTCAGCGTCTAACAGAATGAATCATTTCAACGAGGAGGGAAGTCGTGACTTGATGAATAGATTATGCAAATTTTCTTTAGCCGATGTCTCTGGATCTATGAATAATGCATTGCCATGTCTTCATTCTTCATGTGTAACTCCTCTCTTATACCGAGGGAATTTCAAAAAGTAATTCCTGGCGTTAATTTGATTGTCCCCTAGGTCGAAATAAAACGGAAAGATTTCATCGACGAAGTAAAGAAGAGGTGTCAATCACAGGCTTAGACTGATCTTTTAAAGATGTAGGACACTGAAGCTACTATTTTTGGTCCAAATTAAAGCATAGCGAGAATTTTCACATTGCAATATTTACTGTAGTTTACAACGACTTTGTATACGACTTTGTGATGCTGACGGTTATATCGACTGGAAGTGAAAATTGTAAAGGCTGGTGTTTTCAAATGATAATTATCTCGCTGCTGATATCAAAGGAAATAATAGCGCATGCCTAGCCTATATACAGGAGTTAATGCCGAATACTGTTACACGAATGGAAGTACACGCGCAATATACAATGCATGGTGACAAGTGGCACAATCAACTGTCTTGTAAGCATGTGGTCGGTTTTTAGCCATCATATGTCCTGGCTGCTTGTAGCGCCAACGTAAACGAATCCATACAAGAGCGCTCAAAAGGTACAGGCGAGGAAGAAAACAACTTTAAAATTGTCTATTTCAAGTGAATGTATATGATGGAGTTCATCAGATCAAGTGATCGATCAATGTCCGACGTGATAGATTCATCCAGGAAATTTTCTCTTTCTTCTTTCACGTTATGTTTATTCTGGAATGTAGTGAGGGATAAAATTCAACGTCCAATGTTGATGCTGTGATAGGATAAAAGTACAGCTAACTGAGATAGCGCGTCTCTTTGTATTTGGCTGCCTTTATCATGGATCTGAACTATACAGCCTCTGAGTAGTAGAGGGTACCCTTGCCTCCTGATGTTAAGTCCTACAAATTTATCAAAAGGCGTCTTAAAATGCAACTGTTAAGCCTGAGACTGTTGATAGATTGTCACCGATTATTTCAAGTTCGCTGATGTCTTGGCACTTTGAACAGCAAGGACATGTCCATTTCGGGGAAACAGCCATTGTTAGTAAATCATGTAGATTTTTGGCAATATTTTAATGCTATATAGTATAGGTACTTCAATAAGTGCGAAATAATAGACGTTGTTCTCTTACATACGATCACGTCTATAAATCATTTTTCTACAAAATCGTGTAGCGGCAAGCTCTACATGAAGGCCAGAAAATGTGAAAAATTTAGCATTATTAGTGTTATATCCTTCATCACGTTCTTGTGTCTAGCAAAATATCACAATAAAATGCATTTATTATTTATGAGCGTTTCCTTTCCTTTCTTGATCAGTGTTTGTCCTTTCTTGATCAGTGTTCGTGTGGTATCAAGTAAAAAAATTGAAGAGAACATGTGTAGGCCCTATATTCAATGGTAGACGACAAGCCAACGAGACATAAAACTACATGCATATTTCCGGTAACCCGATCATCAATTTCCGGTAACCCGATCATGAATTTCCGGTAACCCGATCGATCTGACTAACGCTACTTGTGAACACTGAGTGTACATTTCTCAGTGACTGTGAATAAAATCCCCCGAGTTTCTAGAATGGTGTATTTTCGCCGCCATTCCGATACTTGTGAAACAATCAAATTATATCAAATACTAGGATTTACTGACTCTTTTTCCCAAAGACCTGTTACCAGATATATGCATGTGTTCATAGATTTTGAAAAAAAACCAAAACCAAATAAAAAAAAAACAACTGTAAAAATTGACTTCATGTTTGCTCTCTATTAACCGAGCCTTGCCCCATTGTTTACGCAAGTACAAACGTTTACCCTGTGCTCAGTGGATAAAATTGCAAGATACAAATGTATAACATCAGACTTGCTCAAATCGAAGTTGCACATGAAATTCAGTAACGAGTCCGATAGTATTGAAAAGCGTGTAGTCGGAGCCGTCCTATCGTTTTTACAGTGACAAATACATCTTGCAGCAGACTTTCCCAGGCGTACAAAAATGATTGCAGTACCTTTTATAAAGTTTGCTGACTTGAAATTATGTCAAGGATCTTCTGTGAAATCAGACTTGTCTCGAGCTCAGCCTTGCTGATTTTTATCAGTTATATTATGAAGGCGTTGAAGAAAAAGACAACAGTACATGCGCTCGATATCACAAAGATGTACTATTCTGTGTCAAGAAAAGAGCCTTTGAACTGCATATGTGGCTTTTTCGCTCCTGTCCGTCGAGGAGACATGTCAAAAACACTGTATTGTCTTGTAGGTGCTCATATAATGTTTTGCCAACGATAAACACGGAAATTGAGAACCATGATATTGTGTTAGCGTAATCAATGCTGACAAAACGTACCGAAGCCTAGTACAATGATGTGTAATGCATATCTTTGTCAAAGCTAACCGTTCGTAAAACAGGGCTGATTATTGACAAAAATATTGAGTTGCTCGGAACAGTCGAAAACTACTTGTAAATTTTGACGAATGATTCAATTATCTAGTAAATAAAGAGTTTTCACATTCGCCTCATCGATAATTGAACCTCGCGCCATCTGTTTATAGTAGTCCTGCCCATCTCATGGCTGACATGACGCCTGACCAGACATGACCTGAACTCATGTTGTGCTTCTAGGGAAAAAAGCCAAAAGTGACGCTCTGCAAGAGACTATAGAATTGCACTCGTGAAGCAGTTGTAACAATATTGCAGAGCTATATTTTCTCCTGATTACTTGTATCACACTCAGATGAAAGATTATGCCGTGGATGCGTATTGGTGCCGCTTTTGAAAAAAATCTCGTAGGCCTATTTACGCGATGCAGTAAGCGAGTCAACACACTGCTCGACGTAAAAGCACGTTATGACATACAAATTTAGATATTGTTGAAAAATACGGGGCTACCGTGCATAGTTTGGTAATGGAAAAACAAATTACCTAAAATCTACCGATATTTGACATTCAAAATGGCCGCCATCCCTGTGTTCACTCCATGGCGAGAAATGCAATTTTCAATTTTTCGAAAAAACTAAGATGGTGAAAGTTTTTCTTTTACCCCAAGCGCCCTGAAATAAGCAAACAAACTTAGTTGATTAGAAAATAATTACCAGAAAATCAGAAATAATCTCAAAGGCTTTTACATTTGTCGATAAGGGCCTGGAACTTAAAAGAGCAAAAAGAAATATAAGAAAGACAGTTGAAGAATAGATGAGAACAGTCCATAATTATAGGTTTTCTATGTAGGTCAACCGGAACTTTCCTGTCAAATCTTGTTGCTAAAGCTTTGAAGAGAAAAGTCTTTAAATAGCGATAAGGGTTTTTATCAGGTCAGAAGGACACGATGGTTAAGTCAGAGATAAAAATAACTACAGAGCCTTAATAGGTAAGGGATTGGCTGCAGCTTGGGAGTGGATTTTACAATATAAGTACGCCGGGACTTCCCTGAGTGCACCGACCTCGTCGCGCTTACGAGAGACAGGACACGTAGGTTGTCGGGCATTCAGTTCATGCAGGTGCGGTTACAGGGTGTGCAATAAATTGGTATTGTGTCCACTCAAACCATACGAATGTAACGCTTTAGCCGCCCATGCCACAACTACCGCACATAAAACACAGAATATTGGAACTGAAAGACTGATGTGTCTCAAACAATTAAATATGAAAATATTCCCGTCATCTCTCGTGCTCTGGTTAGTTCAATGTCTCCGTTGTTGTAGTCTCGCGTAATATGGTTTCACTTCTTCGTTGCAACCGAATTCCTGGAATTATGCTGTAGGACTGTTCTTTCAGAGAGCTCGCATCAGTCTACAGCCAGTCACCTCGATGTCAGTGCACTGCAGATCATGGAGTGGAAATACGAGGAAAATCATCGACCTACTATTCTTGGAATCAAGCCGTTATCTGATCCAAATCGTCGTCTAGGGCATTTGTTTGCAAGTCATAATTATGTTTGATCAAGTATTATGATACAATGTATAAGAAAGAAAAACAACGGCCATGAGAGAGAGAGAGAGAGAGAGAGAGAGAGAGAGAGAGAGAGAGAGAGAGAGAGAGAGAGAGAGAGAGAGAGAGAGAGAGAGAGAGAGGGGGGGGGGCAGGGAGGAAGCGAGGGGGGCAACAGTCATAACCACTTGGTGCGTAATTAGTTATTTTACTTAATTTCCTTGGTAAAAACCATCCAATTATCGGTGTTGAAATGCTTGCTTCCTGTCTTGTTAATGTGGTTGATGTTTCTCACTATCTTGTGCATATTCTTTGTAAGATTATATCACTAGTCAATTGGTGTCATGAAATGTACATTTAAAGAGAGTTCAAATGAAATGAAATCTGTTATTTTTTCAGAACATTCCCGAAGCGTTATAATTGTTAAAATCTTCCGAATTTATTTCTTAGCTATTCTTAAATCACATTTTGCAGGAAGTCTAGTGACTGCGCGTAGTTGCATGTCAACTCTAGGAGAGGTATTGAGGGGTCGTCTGACCACATTGCTCAAAGCTATCACACAGAATTCGAATTCACAGTTCCTCTCCGTGCATGATCAGTGACCAGAGTGTTGCCAGATCTCTCATACTGGGTGGAAAATCAACAACCGTCCCTAGCTGTCGCTGAGGGCAATTGCAAGTACTTGAAAAGAAAACGACTCATAACGTAGACAAAGAGTGACGACATTTATGGTCTGAATTTGTCTTTTTATTGCTGTTTATGCACGGCAGTCATTAACTGGACGGCGAGGACGTCGAGGACGTATTGTTAAAAGCAGGCGTTCAATACCTTTCTCAATATCAGCCGTAAATGTATAGTAGGTCTAGCGATTGATATATTATTGTATATTTTGAAAGCAGTAGACGGATTCTATGACATATAATTTAGCTCTCTTAATCAAACCAAAGTATCCTTTAGGTTGCCAGACTTTTATTTTTAGTGTCGAAGCCGTGTCTACATATTTGACTGGTCAGTTCGACTCGCAATGTTCATAAACTGTGTACAAAATACTCAGTGCATGGCTTTGAATGATGTTTGGTTTTCATTTTTTATTTAGGAAGCTCGTTAACGCGCTTTCCCTCTTATTCTTCCTATGTCTTGTTCACAGCTATTAACATTTAACTTAAATGTGTCCAAACATCCTGAATGTTCTCATTTTGTTTAGATAATTATGTCTGATTACAATAAGATTACAGTGTTTTAAGTTTGTAATAGTGTCTTGTCGTATCAACAAGAACTGAAAACTCAGGAACTGATATACAGGAACTGAGATGCTAAACCAGAACAGAGTGTGTGCAAGGAACGCAAGGAAATTAATAATTTTTGACAACAGAGAGAATTTCAATTTAAACAATAAATGAGTAAACATTGGTTAAATTGACGATGACTTTGGAATGGCTGATAAGTTTTGAACATAGAACGGTACAAGTGGTTGATTAGAATTTTGGATATGTGTTCTTTCTGTCGTCGGCAGCAGTCATTCTGTTAGATCAGGCAAGTCGGCGTTCGGAATGACATTAATGAATGCTACAAACCGTATTTGAATTCGACAAGCAAATGCGCTGTCTTATTTATTGCGCAGTACGCATGCGAATCGCCAAACTTATTTACAATACTTGTATTGTTGGGGCGAAATCATGGCGAAAAAACCAGGGGCCCCATTTAGCTGCCAACGCCTTGCAACGAATGAGTCATAAATAGTACATACACATGTCACAAAATACATGCTTGTGGACGTTCGCCAAGTGGTACTGATATAGTATCTCGGTTCTCATCGTACAAAAAGGACGCTAAGTGACCCAACACTTTTCCGCGGCAAGTGAAATCGAAAGTAAAATTGAGCGCTTATTTAATGATTATTCCGAGTACTGTGCGATGATTTGTCTCGGGAAATATTTCTAAGGCCTCATATTCATATGTAGTAAGATTTAATTTACTGTTTGGTAAAGTAATATTTCGGTAGAATTGATTATTTTAATCACAAGGTTACCAGCAACTCACGTTTTCCTTGAAAGAGGCTCTGGCTACAATGTACAAAGTTTTTTAAGGACAACGTTGAAGAACTTTTATTCTTGTAATGTAATATATATATATATATATATATATATATATATATATATATATATATATATATATATATTGCCCTCGGACACATAGTCCCTTGTTCGGGCCATAATGTTCGTTATCCTTCGCGTCGACAATATTTTGTCCCTGGCGCTGTATTTCTCCTCGACGAAGATCACTCAATAGTTGATTCTGTTTTCTCCATTTTCCGCACTAAAACTACCAAAGAAACATATTTTAAGGCCATAAACACAGGTGTTGATACAATATAACCAGCGTTGGAAACTACCGCCCGTCCTCCGTCCGAGACCGGTAACTTTTCAGTCGGACGGGAGGAAAATTGTACTTCCACGTCCGTGTGTCGGGCTCTCGATAGTAGCCCATACGGCATACCCAGTAATCTCATCGATCAGCTGCTTCTAGATGTTGTGTAAAATAAACGAAATGTAGTATACCAATACGTCCGACTTCGACGCGCTTATGCTACTGAAACTGTGCAACTGTGTGACGCCGGAACGCAATGCAAGCGAGACATGTAAACACGGGTAAACAGGAAGTCGCTCGTACTAGTAAATCTCACACTATAAAGCGAGATTTGCGCGATATCAGCCAGTGCTATAAATATAAAGATATAACGGAAAGATATAAAGATTAAAAGGATATAAAGGAAAATGAGGGCAACTCCACACATTGGCTCTACCAAGATTGTTTAGTATTACGATATGGTGAATAAAAGGATCATTGCATTTATTTTGTGTGGAATACATGGCGAGACACCGGTGAATCGATAGTGCTTTGACCCTAGTCATGTGATTTGGGTCCCCGGTAAACCGGTTTGTTGATTGAGTGATTCGTCTTAACGGTGTTTCGGAACCAAAAATGGGGTTCCTTCATCAGTCGCTCTCTTGTTTTGTATCCCATCCGCTTGGTTGTGTGATGAAGTCATCTTCGTCCTCGAGGAGGAGAAGCCAGATTCGTTATTGAGAGAGTTAGCCACTATTGACTGACTCTATAGTGAGCGATCCGGTGTGTGGTGTCATATTATAATTAACATGACCCAGCATCGACCGGAGTTTCTGGACGCTTATAAGGATTTTGTTTTAGGGCATATTTTGAGCGTTGCTAGTGCTCGTTATGTTAACAGTAATGTTGTACTAATCTGCCAACCATTAGTTTGTTTTAGGCATTTAAATCGATTATCCGAACTTTTAGTTTTGTGTCAATTTTTCGTGGACTTCGGGTCGATATTGGTGCCTGCTTTCCGGTGTTTGAAAAGCATGTTGTGAAGGGCTGCTTCGAGAAATAAATCTTGTTTCTCTGTGTTTAGCCATTCCCGGGTTTCATGGTTTCGTTAACAATATTTGCTGTAAACGGCCTTTGAAATCGGTTTGGTCTGAGGAGAGTATTGGTTTATTTAATTCATGCCGCCAACTTTGATTACTTATATGGCAGCTCTCTCTATTTTTGATTTTCTTTGCCAGATGAAATTTCTGTACTTCTCAGCAATCTTTTCAGTTTGGTTGATTGTAGTACCAATTCGATGACAGATTGCATCTTGGTTTTATACGATAAAGTGGCATAAAATGGAGACAAATTAAAAAAAAAATGTTTCCCCGTTGTTAAAACCGCTATCGTGAAACCTTTTAACTGTTTGAGCGATATGGGCAAAGTGTGTTTGAATTAACTAATTAATTAATCAGAGTGTTATCAGCATTGTTATTGTAGAAATTTTGTATTCAAGTCCGGATTAGAATTCATTTCAAACAGTGGAATTCAGAACAGTTTTTTTTAAGATCACAGTTATACTCATGTTGAAAATAAAGTTGTTTTAAGTTTTCAGTTTGAAGTACATAATGGTTTTGTGTTTTTTGAATGAATGGATTTGTCAAAAATTCAGGACAGGCAACTTTCTGGCAGGAAAGGCAAGTTTTGAAAGTTACCAGTCCTGATGTCTGGCAAATATTTGGCCAGTTTCCAACACTGATATAACGGCAATATCCCCTTTCGCAGGCGGGTGTACACTCCATTTGGGTACAATATTCGCTACACAGCACTTGTCTGGCGGCTCATGCTGTATGTCGCGCTTGTACCCATATATCATGTGTGCCAGTCTTCGGTGGGATTATTGCTTAATTTCAGCATAAAAGGTTTCGAATATTTCAATCAACACATCCCTTTGTTAGTCTTTTGTCTATGTTTTAACGTAGACTGGCCGTTGAAGCTCCAGATGAGTTATTAGCCATAGGCACCATCTGTGATAGTCCTGCCCATTTGACGATTGACGTGACATGACCTGAGGTCATGTAGCATTTGCTGAACAAAACACCGGAAGTGACGATACCGAGGAGGTAGATGCAAATACCTTCGGCAAGATCACATGACAAGACAAGACTACTTCTACAGTGAATTCGGTTAATGAGCTTGATGAGTGGAATCGAAAAGGTGTCGCTTTTAAATAGAAAATCATTCTCTCGGGTACAAGTTTAATCACGACATGTCAATTTGACTGTTCGACAATTACACTAATATACCCTAGCAATAGTATGATGTGATTGATGACGTAAATTACAATCGACGACTGGATTTACACGAGTTGATCCGTAAAATAATATTCTTTTACTTAAATATAATATTGAGAAAAGTTCGCTCTCTGAATTTGTCATTTGAAAGAATGATATACAATGATTTCGATGTAACAAAATCTTTCAGTGTTGGTGCAACTGCTTGACCAAAACTTGGTCATTTGAATATAAGTCACTGTACACCCCTGGCTTTGCGACCGATTAACTTTTTCTTTTCAAGAATAAGGGAGAAAGTAGATATCGGCACTTTTGAAGTTTTGCTTTTTCATACCTCTAAAGAAAGAAGTCTTTGTGATGTGTTTACTACATGTAAAGCGGTAAAGCGTAAAAAGAAGGTTAAGAAGGGCGACCAAAAAATGTAGCTTGGCTCACCGAATGGATCTGAAGCTTCGCGGAGTTGAGCTCACGCAGTCGAATAGTTACGGAGATCGGAGTAAAGATAGATGCGCCTTCCAAACTTTTACAATTGTTTTCTGATCTACCACTTCTGGAGGTTCATTTTGAAGCTCTTGGTGTAAAAAACTTTTCACCGTTTTTGTTTTTTGTTTTCTAAAATTGAAATAAAATTTTATTTTTCTATATAGAGTTAACACAGGGATGGCGGCCATTTTGAATTTTATACATCGGTAAATCTTAGGTAATTTGTTTCTCTGGTATACCAAAATTTGCACGGTGACCCCAGATTTTTGTCTTGATTTTGAAATAGAAAGATGGCATATTCCTTTACGGAAGTTAACGCATATCTTAACCATGCCTGTAATTAAGAATCTGAATTGGTGTGGTCGGTACAATGACTGTTTTTGTTTTACTGTACGGATTTTTTAAAGTAAAACCTCGTTAAGACAGATGTTTTAATCTCCCTGTGCTCATTTAAATTAAACCTTTGCTTCATTGTAGAGCTGCTTCCGAAAACTTGAGAGTTAGGATTGGCAAAATGTCTGTTGGGGCTTGCATTGAGAAAGTTAAATGCCTGAAACGCAGTGTTCATTAACTTAGTCTTGTTCAAAATCTTGTTCAAACTCTTGACAAAATCTGTATACACACAAACGTGTTTGCAAACATTCACTAAGTTTCAGAACTGCTGCAGTGTCATACCACGGTATACAATGACTAGGACTGGTATAATGAATAACACATGCTGGCAAGATATATGTTGTGTGGCGATTATATTGTGTGTGCTGTGAAGAGTTATTGCAATGAAAAGGATGACTGTCACAGCTTGCGTTGGGTTGATTTCATATTTCACCAGAAATAAATTGAATGTTTGCAAAAAAGGAAACATCGCTAGCACATGTATGACAAATGACCGCCATTATGCAATTTGTTCACAACTTCCTCTGAAGTGAAACTTGGACGACCATTGAACGTACTTGTTTGACATTTGACATCCCAAATTGAACCTGTATACAACAGCATTTATTCTATCAAAAGGTTAAAATAATCAAAAGGCTTTGACGTCGTTACACAACCTAAAAAACAGAAAGATAAAAATTGTAGCAAGGGATTTTACGAAATAAAGAACAGGTTAAATTTTGCAACACAACCAGGGACTTTGCTTGCTGTTACCAGTCAATCTCCATAAAGAGAAAGTCCTTAAGACGATCGCGAGGGGTTAAGTACATGCTAGAAGCCAAAAAGAACGAATGCATGAGATGAAAATTTTACGACCAAGAATTCACGGCAATTTAGATGTGGATTGTATGATAGATTCTTCTTAATTGCATTGAGCTCATCGCTAAACAGAGAAGAGGTCACTTAGGGCTTTTCTACCAAAAACAAAAATAAAAACTTGAGTTGGAAAGAATTACAAATTAACAATGCCATCATGTGCCAGCCGAACGTTTTGAATCAATATTTACGGCTAGTTGACATGTTCTGGAGGATGGCAAGCGGTTAACCGTGGACCTAGCGAACATTTCTGTTGCATAGGAGTAGTCAGTGAGAAAATGGCGGTTTAAGCGAATGAGGCGCGTCCAAAACGTCACCATTTCCGTTCCTTTCCCTGTCGTTTACATGGCTCTCGAACACGCGTCGAAATTTAATTTGAGAATAGATTTTCGGGGGAAAACGATGTGCTAGGGAACGTTCATCACACTCAATAAACGGCTTCTAAGAAAGGTAAAGTATTCATTTGGATATCTTGGAGAGATTGGCGTTCTCTTCTGTATGTGTGTATGTTAATGAATATGTGCAGATATGCTGCTCAGACTACTACAGGGAGAGTGCTGACGACAGCAGAAACCGCTTTAAAGAACTTCAGAAAGCTACCACGGTTGTCCGAGAAATAATAACGTGGTAAAATCGTAAAATCGACCTTTAACCCTCTGTGTACATGTATGTTGCTTCTATTGGCGTGGATTGCATATTAAGCCTACTTTGAGTCCCTAGTTACATCATAGCATACAGTCCTCAGTAACGACCTGCAACGTCTTAAACATCAGAGTGGTAACGACACGTACACAACAAAAATGGGTGAAAGAAAAGAGAAAGGGTCCTTTGTCTAGGCGATTTAAGGACTATCGTTCATACGAAGCGACTACTTGAAGCTGGTCATATACACCTTAGTCACACAAAAATTTAAAATTGCAAAGTTTGAGACGAATTTAACTCTATGAGAAAACTTATAGAAACCATCAGGACATCGTAAAACGACCACAATATTTTCGTCTCATTAATTTGTTCCGTTTGATCTACTCATCGTTCACATATTTAAATTTATCATAATTGTATTGTTTATAGAACGATTTTTGCAGTGTGTCACCGCTGCTGAGAAGAATTGTTCTGCCGGACTGTAGTGAGACTGCGCATCGGTCCACAGACAGTCACCTCGGCGGATAACATATAAACTCACCGGAAAACGAAAGCTGTCGCATGATCATGAGTCATCTTCTAAATATGAGTGCGTGGAAGGAGAAGCTGAAAATTTCCTGAACGCAGACCCATGCCTTCTCAATGTAAAAATGGTCTACGTTTTTTGACCTCTTCAAATAGCAGAATATATTTTTCACCGTGTATTTTATTTAACTTTTTTTATTTTCATGTGAGTAATGCGACCACACTTTATAGAATAGAAATACACCCTAAGAAATGCCACAAAAGGTAACAAAAGACTGACGTACAGTATGTGCTGGTCAGATGCAGCTTTTATTCTTAAGAAAAAGTAATGACATTTACTACAATGGAGTGCTCTACTTAGATGAATTGTAAAACGCACTGTAGACCACTCCCGAAACTATCAACATGACTGCTGAACGCTAGCCTAACAGTTTAGTCTTAGTGAGTACCACAACAATTCAAAGGCTATATGATCAAAAATTTCAATTCGGCCTATTAACGAAAATTGTTAATATGATGATATGTTTCATATAGGATTTAATTTTGAAATGTGAAGTGGTGCAATGCAACGTTCTCTAAGTAATTCGCCGGGGGTGCGGCGGGCAAAATCTACAGGAAGGGGGTATCTGAAATTTGGAGAAACTGCTAAAACTCGCTGTTTTCTTTCGCACGGAACTCTGGGTTCATGTTCCAATCAATTAAGACGGCTATAGTTTCAGCATTCAAAATATTCCGTAAAATATGGGCAATTCTCTGAATGTTTTCTTCTCTGTAGTCGTTCCATAATAACCTGCACACAACATCATCCTATTCAGTAACTTGAACTCTCTCCTCCTTATTTTTACAGGTATCTTATTCTCTCCTTTTGATACCGCGCAGTCAAGTGCCACAACTCGTTAAACTCCATACAAGCGTTAACATTGTCAAACGCCTGAATGTTTTGAGCTGAATATAGCGCCGTTTCCTGCTCTGTGGAACTCCGGAACCGGAAAGCTATCACGGATTTCTGCTGACATTAAATGTATTTTAAAAGACACAAAAATATTTCCGACGTTAAGGAGAAAATATCGCCGGTGAATTATAGTAGAACCCAGCGCAAGCCTAATTTACAAAGAGGCGGCCGTCTATGACAGACCCAGAATGGGCCCCCGGATATATAGGCTGCAACAATCACGACACTGTACAGGCAAGACGCCTCACATTTTATGCTAAACATCTGCGAACAAAAATTCACTGCAACAGTTTCAATTCAAATATAGCGCTGAGTAAAATGCTGATTGACAATCATAACACTTCAGACTGGTATCTTTTCAACTAAACTCAGTAATTTACCAATATCCGCGAGAGGAAATCGAGTTAGAAACCATATTTTGATTTCGTATACTTTAAATTTGATAAATGATGTAACGATGACATGAGTATTATCACATACGCTACTTAGCATGGTGATATCTCTTTGCCTTCACGTAGACAGATGAATGAAGTTTCTATTGCTCCTCGTCTAGTCGTCGTTTATCTAAATTCGCTAGTTTGTCAGTATTACGAAGGTTTATATTTCTTCTCATTATTTCCATCGAGAATGAAAACAAAACATGTACGTGTCGAAAAACGGCATTGGCTTATGATAACATCAGGCTTAAAAGGTCATGGAGCTGAAGTCTAGACATATCAGTGACGGTGTGCATACGGGTATTGAGCCAGGTGACGCGGGGTCAGACGTGATCAGACTCCGAATATAATGCCGCAACTGGAATTGTTTACGTCCTCGGTCGGAACTCGCAACTAACGATACACAGTACAAACTCAAAGAATTCTGCTCTATTAAAGCTGGGTAGATTGACACGATGTTTGCACTAAGTCTTGAACTTGACCCCTCCCTACGACACGAATTAAAACCCAGAACGCGCTTACCGAATCCGTTGGGTGGAACTCGTCTGTGAATTTGGGACAATACGTTGAAAAGAAATGAGAATACTTTTGTTAAATAAACAGAAATTCTGGGTATACAGTCCATAGATGGAAAACAAGTAGGGTTCATTACTTTTCTCCGTGTTCAAAAGATTCACGTTCAATGCAAGAATTAGCAAGACTTTCGTCGTTTAGCTGTTGGTAGATTTTCAGTCTAGTTTTGCAGGGCCTATTTGTGAAGGATTTGCAATTATATTCACTACTGATCTGGATGTTCAACAACTGGAAACGCATGAAATTCCATTCACTCGCACTCTAATAATTATTTTGTGGGCTTCAATATTCAAAATTTGTCATCAAAAGGATCCCAAGGAGACTCAAGTTTCGACGAGCTTTATCAAGTACAGTGTGTTGACTTTTCATTTGTGTCATCGTGGTGTCAGCTGAAGTCCATAAAATTAACGATAAGATCGACCCGCCAAACACAATAAAATGAATGAAAGATTGAATGAATGAATGAATGAATGAATGAATGAATGAATGAATGAATGAATGAATGAATGAATGAAAGATTGTGATGAAAGAATGAAATGAAACCAATAATTATTGATAGAAGAGGGAATTTTGAAACGTGATAGATAAACAAAGCTTACGGAAATTTGAAAGCTGTATGTTTGTTTTGGTCCTAAATATCATGGTCGAATAGGATATGAGACATTCGCCATGGATGTGAAAATCCCTCTTTGGCTTTTGCACTTCACCATCACGGGATCACGGGATCTGTCAATTCAACGTTATGTGACGACTTTATTGTTGAAATATTTAGGGTTAGGCGAGTCGGTTGTCTGAAAGACTGATGTCAGATTTCGGCGAAGGATTGTGTTGTCTTCGTCTTTGTTGAAGGCAACCAGTATCCTGGCTATAGAGAATCACTTTTTTTGTAGGGTGGGGACACGATGACAAGGAACATCGTCACATTGTCAGCACTGCGTGACTCATAGTCAGTGTCTATAGCGAAACGAAAGTTCACAAAAATGTCAGGGAGTCAGGCGATAGTTCTGGACACCGTCCCAGTCGGCTTGTCATGCCAGTTTATTGAGGTTCGGTTCATCACAGAATATCTTTGTAAGACAAATCGAAAGTAAAACTAGTCAGTAAACATTCTGCATACATACTTGCTAATTCCTCACCGCCTAATGTCTTTCTCGGTAGATGTGTCACAATGGCTTTAAAACAAACGAGGGTGAATCTTTGTTTGCGGAGCAATTGCAGAGACAGATTGAAGGTCTCTTCCCACACCTCGAGCTGGACATGTTTTCCAGAGAATTGCCAATCTGACGGTGTGCGGAGCGTGAAGATGATGTTTCAAATTACAATGACCCCGTTTCAACTTATCGACAGGACCAATGTACTGAAAGTTTGGAAGCACTTGAAAAATACCAAAACAAAAAGAAATTATAGCACGTAAAGTTTCCAACATCATCGGTACATCTCCTTATTGGCCTCTTGTCTATGTTTTGGAATAAAGACTGACTCTTGTAAAAGGATGAATATTGGAAAGAGAAGTCAAAATTTAAAAAATTTAAGAATGAATGATGTTACAAACATAATTCCCTCAACGGGCGATTCTTGAAGAGAATGTTTGGCCAAAATTATGCATTCTATCATGAAACCCCCTTTACTGAATTTTAACGATTAAAACGTTAGTGTCGTCGTCTCTCGCAAAAACAAGCACGGGAAGAGGGAAAATAAATTCTGTTGGCATGGTCCTGATAAGAAGACGTCATCGGCAATGTTTGTTTTGATGAAAGTCAAGTCTTAATTCTTTCCGATATCATTATTCCTGATCTGAAGTAACTTTACAGGCTTGAAATTAATTGAAGTGGCCGATTTCTCGGTTTTGTTTTTCAGCATAAGTTCTGCTATGGCGGCTATTTCGAATACAACAATAACAAACACAGTGACGTCCGGCCATTTTGAATTTTAAAACAACAGCATATTGCAGTGGCAGCCATTTTGAATTTTGAAACAACAGCAAACCGGACAGAGTGCAGTGTCAGCCATCTAGAATTTCGAGTGCTATTAAAACAGAGACCGGTTGCCGTTTAATTTGCAACAAGTAGTTGACGCTGATATTCCACCGAAAAATCCAAGGTGTCGCTCAATTTTCAGTGGCGTTACACATTTTTACACGTTCTGCCCCAGATTTCAAAAATATGTAGCAATACCCCCCAAAACAAGACAAACAAATCCAACAAACCAACAAAACAAAACGAAACGAACAAACAAATGCGAGGGCATATTTTCATGTTGAAAAGCCGAAACAAAGTTATTCACAGTGTATCTAGCCCGGTTAGACATATTGAAAAAAAAAAACTACACTAATCGCACCACACTATTTTAATCGCATCGTGTGCAAATGAGTAGAATCTCCTCCGCCCACAATATATATTTGTTCACGTCGCTATAGATCAATTCGCACTCTTGAAGGAACAAATGATCGATCGCTGAAATAATAGACACTGTGTATGTTGAAATCAATATACTCGAGATAAAAGCTACTGAATAGATTTCAACACAATGGAGAAATACTTTGCCAGAGAATCAACAACACAACTGCTGTTTCTCCTGACCATAAAAGGGAATGTTCCTTCCCCGCCAGTGAATATGCCACCAAACTTCTGAAGTCGAAAGCAAAAACAGTCCAAGCCAAGTATGTTTTCGAGAGTAAATGAAGATTGTTTGATAACTCACATGATCTTATACATACCCTGTCAATAGCACCCGACTGTTACACTACATTTTCTGTGTGTTGTTTGACTGTAAACTAAAGTTTCCTGTTCTACTCCCAATAAACAATATTCAGCTCGTCAATTCGGCATGTGCACGTGTAAATTGCATAGCTATTGTTGACAAGTAAATGAATGTCCGGACTAGAATTCAGGTGTAAGTAATAACAGTACAGTGCATTCTGCGTTGACACTATGTTGCCAAGTTGAATAGTTGGTGTTTGAACATGCTTTGGGGAGTGGTACAGTAACCTGCAATCGAGGTTCAAGCCAAAAATAGCACAGCTGTTGGCACTTCAATGTTTTTGGTTTCATCTATATGGTGACTTTCACTTTGAACCTGAGAAAAATGACCTCTCCCTCATCCAGAAAGTTATCCCTCTCTAATTTAAAAGGGCCAAACAAACGAAAAAATTACCTTCTCTTGGCAGTAGAACATTAATGGGTCAGTAAAATTTTGTTCAATCAAAGAGATTCAAAATGAACACACACACAAGTTGTAGATCAGAAACGTATTGCACAAAATTGAGAGTAATGTATGATCATTTGTCAAATGATCATACATTACTCTCAATTTTGTGCAATACTTTTCTGATCTACAACTTGTGTGTGTGTTCATTTTGAATCTCTTTGATTGAACAAAATTTTACCATCTAATTTTGTGAGAATTCAATTTTTTCCATAGAGTTTACACAGAGATGGAGCAAATTTTGAATTTCAAATATCAGTTTGCTTTTAGATCTCAATAACACGATCTATTGTTATAAAGTTTGCTTGTAAAAACTGATTTGTCCCTCTTCGGTACGTTTTCAAATTAAATTTATTTATTTCGGCTTTCCCTAAAATTACTAGTGACGCCGTGCGCTATGATGGCTGTACACGACAAGATGGCCGACGTGCAAAACTGCCGTAAGAAAATCAAACCTTGCAGTGTGTAGGGTAACCCACTTTTCCCATTTGTATTAAATGGAGCAGAGGAAAAGAACATTCTTTGATCTGGCAGGCGTCTTGAATATTCTCTGTACATGCTTGAGAAATGCTTGCACGTGATCAGCATGTTGAATATACAGAGGAATGTTCAAAATCTCCAAGTGCTATTGTAGTGCAAAAAAGCTGCAGCCTTATTGTTCTGCAAACAGTGGATTGCTGGAAGGCATTGGTCCCTGTGAACCAAAAACCCCAGCTATTTACGGCCAAAGTTTATAAAGCAAGAATTTTGAGAGGATAGGTGAAATATTAGGCTATGTTGGAGGTCGATCTCTTTGGCAAAGTGCCCGTTGTTGTGTTCCTACATGTTTAAAGCGGGAACGCCGCCATCTTATTTAGTGCGAAAATTTATGCTGTTCGTTGCTGAATCAGCAGAATCGAGGTGCCTTGGACGCCATCGCTGTATGTGCTTGTTCATTACAATTCGTTCTTCCGAACTATTGTAATATCGAAACGAATAATGAAAAGCTGTTAACTGACATCACGATAATGACAAAAAAGGCGTGGCCTTATAAAAAAACTTTGTGTCTTTTGCCAAAATTCCCTTAAGCTTTTCCCGGGGGTGCCGGAGTAAGTCGACGTCGGTGTGTATAAAATGTTTTCCGAAGTGGCGGAAAACGGCAAATTTTGAGCGACCGCACGAAGAGTTAAATCGGGCAAAAGTTGCGTATGTTGAAATATACATTTTCCTTTATTCTCAATCAGTCAGATTATTGCAATTTCTTATTTGTGATTTGAAGTGTTTTTGAACGTTCCTACTGAACAGTATGCATTTGGTAATTAACCGCGTAATCGAAAATTTTTGGGAAGAAACGAAAATGCTTTAAAAACACTTCTCATAAACTTGTATCTTACGCGTTTTAGACTCTGGGGTGAAGAAAGAGCCTTTTATCAAGCATGGCAGACAAGCAGGTAAGAGTTTTGAATGTCAAACTTTATTTCATGTGAATTGTATGCAGGGAATGTTTCGCCAGATAGCAAACTCAGCTATATGAAGAAAACGAATATTTCTTGATGTCGCTAGACATTTGTAAGCCGGAGTCCTGATATCAAACGTGTATACATATGGTTGCCGTAAACGAAATTTGAAATCAAATGCTTTCCTTTTTGATTATTCGATCGGTTAAAATTTTTTTGACCTGTTTTGTTTGTCAATTACAAAGATATGAACTGCTTTTCCATTCACCATTATCAAGTAAAAGCACCATCGACGGCTGATTCTAGTGCATGCTATACAGAAACAAATCAAAACAAAACAAAATAAAACCAAATAAGCTTGGTCAGCGGTGTTGCTTTCAACGTTCAGACTATCCGGCGAACATACAGCGTAGACAAATTTGAACGTAAAGGGCTCTTAAAATTGAACAGTATGCGTGCGTGAGACAGATCATACAAAATATCAGATATTTCGACCATTCATTAGATAAAAATTCACGGCAACTTTTGTTTATCTGTATCTCAATTTGAAGAAATTTTATGATTTGGCGTCCGTACAAATGAGCGTATGTTTTGGTGAAAAAAAAAATCAAAACAAGAAAAGAAGTATTTGTTTGACATTACTCACGCGATAAAATATACCTTTGTGATTCCATGAACTTGGCGAGAGATTCAACAATGTCTTGTCGTTACTTCGCGCTTGTCTCGCTCTAGGCGCTTTCTTAGCAACTGCAAATAGAAACACTGCGTCATATATCAGAATCAAAATGGCTTCTCTTGTAACAGTTTTGGAAAATACCCAAGCTCGTTCCGTTTACCTACAGTGAGCTACAGCGTACAGAGTATTGTGCGGCGTCGAGGATTCATATGACTTACCTATAGTCGCGCAGAGCGACCCCATCGATCGCACCAATCTGTATCCCTACATCTACGATATACAGTAACTCGTCACTCTGAGTAAAAGTCCCGCTGCCTGATGAAAGCACGGAACATTAAAAACCCCGAGTAAACATAGTTGTGAACACAGTAGGACAGGACATTTTTCCAACACCCAACAAAGTTGGCGACAGATTTTCTATTATAACGACAAAACTCCGACGCAGCTTAGCCGAGCTATAAACAAGCGCACTCTGGCAGAGGTCGTTCGCCTCTTGTCTGTATGGTCCGATTAATTGTCAGAATTTATTTTAATGTGAGCTTTAGTATTGCCAAACCCTGTTTGGAAAACATTACACAGACTTATTACTTTGCCACCGGGAGCCAGCATATTCTCAAAAGATGTTATAGCAAAAGTGGAATGTGATACGAAGAGTCAACAACGACGACATCAGAAAAAGTGACGAGTATTGCTTCGCTCGGTAACGAAAGCGCGTATGAGTCAGTTGTTTCATTGTGCAAAGAGATAAAACCGCAAAGAAAATAAAACAGTAGAAAGTGCTGTCGTCTACTCCCAACGTGATATATTCTTTATTAACTTTTAATAGAAAATAGTAATTTTATTTCAAAATGCGACGATACAGCATATGAATAGCACAAGCCGGGGAGCTTAGGTAAAACCTGAGCGAAATTTACCTATGAATTTGAACAGATGTAGTCCAGAGAGATAGGATGAATTTTCTAGCCTATAAATTGTGGCCGCAGGACAAGACTGAAAAGAAAGTGAAAGAATAGTGCCGATATCCTGTTTCTTAGAACGGCCGTCAATAGCCTTCATAAATGACGAGCTCTAAGCTGGCCAATGATTGGCCGAAAGGAAATAATTAGCTGTTGAACAATTTAATTATTCTCATACGCATTAGAAATGAAAGAGAAACTAAAAGCATTCAACGTAGTGAGAACATCGGCCTGCAGTTGGCGCTATTACAACCAAGTATGTTACCGAAAACTTCAAATTTAAAACTTCTAATAGGACAAGGCTGGCAAAATTTAGCCTTTCTCCTGTGTTTATCACCGTCGTCGAATCGCGAATATCGTGTTAAGACGTGTAGATCTCGTAATGAGGGAAACATGAGAAGCACGCAGTTACTCAAAGTAATAACCGATGGAAGATTGTAAAGGGCCTCTAGTCATACCAGTGTAGTGTCTAACACATCTGATTCGATCATACTTATAAAATATTGAAAAACAATCCACCCCTAAAAAACAAACAGCGATTACATGAGATGCCTTGGTTATGCACTGTACCCATTAAAGGACAAAAAATAACTGCAATTGACAAACAACGCCTACATGCCACGCGAGACAGAGCAACCCCCCCCTAAAATTGACAGCAGCAAAGGTATGCACGATACATATCCAGCTTTACATGTATTTAGGAAAATTGTCGGCAGTTGTTTAGCCAGTTCTCACTACACGCGACTAAAACTTGAGAACGACGAGAACATTTGTGCCAATTCAGCACGGCTTGGGATCCCAACTTTCACGACACTGACGACATTACAGCTCCTCTTGTCCACGCGCAAATTTGGCAAAATTACAATGTACTGGACCAGGTTATCGCCTTACTAGCAGTGCAAATGCATTGCATTCTAACACGTACCAGATATGAACAGGAGATGAACTGTATAGCTTGTCGCCTTATCGCCTTCAGTGAAGAGTTCAACCAACTGAATCTTAATGTCGACTGGCCGTAGTAGTAAAAGCTGAACATTAGAGCACATTGATGTCGGTTAGCATTGAAGAAAAGTAGGTTTTATCATTTTCATGAGGTCATGACGATGAATCACGTATGCGGAAAAATCGAAGTTAAGGTTCTGGCAAGAAAATTTTGACCTCTTCAGCCAAACGACGAGGACATTTTACAACTCGGAGGGAACATGGGTTGGGAACCAATCTCTCTCCTCCCTCCCTTCAACGTGTGGTATCGGCATTATAGTTTAGACATTGTATCAAAGTCCGTGTAGCGTACCTAAACAGCAAGGATATCGTACCGACACCCGAGTAATTTATTAATTAACGATATTTAAGTTCAGGACAACCCACTTATTTATGGTTTCCTTCAAATATAAACTCACAACTGGATTACTTGGTTATTCACCCTTGAAAACTAGTGGCGTAAAAAATAAACTTTTTTCCAATAAATGGTGTATAAAATCTACTATGTAAAAAGGTTACAAAAATCTGATCTGCAGAATAAACTGTAAAAACTACCAATCGTGCACAATATATGAGATTTATATACTTTCAAGTGGTGGATTTAATATTTTAAGAATAGAAAAGTTGGTGTCGTCGCATATTATGTTCCATTAAAAATTTGAATTTTCCGTTTTTTGGCTGAACGTACTACCGCAATATGTTTTTAGGCTGGAATGGTTGTAAACGCTGTCGAGTTCGTCATTAACTCATAAATTCTAATCGATCGCACCATTTATTGTCAAGTTATATTTCCTACAAGAGGTGGAGACCTTATTCTGGCCTTCAAATATGGATGACATGACTCTAAATTGAGATTATGTACCATCTGCATCCTGTCCACATTGAACACATAATCTGTATTGGTGTAAGCGAACATGTGTAAAAAGTCTGTACCCTTTCTTTCTCTCTTCAGAAAAGCTTTATTTCCTGTATGAAGGTGTTATGTTGAATGGCATCCAGATACACAAGGAGATATTATTTTGTAATTCCTGATATTTCATATCATGCTGACCAGTATGAAGCTCTCTGTACCTTGTTCAACTTACCAACTTTGGAGAAACGTCGCTGTTATCTTGATATGATGTTTTTACACAAGTGTGCAACTGGAGTTTATAATTTACCAGATGTTTTATCAAAGCTATGCTTTAATGCACCTGGCAAACTTTTGCGCACCTGTCCCACATTCAGACCACCTCGTAGCCGTATCAATGTTTTTAAATTTTCTCCTCTTAACAGATGTATGAGTAATTTTAATGAATTGTTTCGTAATAATCATAATATTGATATTTTTTATGACTCATTTAAGTCTGACATTAGACAAGTTATTTTTTAATGGCTGTTCTTGTTGAGTTGTTTGCTTTGTTTTTTGTCTGTGTGTGTGTCCTACACTTCATTTTAGTTTTGTAAATACTTTCTGTTTGGTGCTGTCTTGTTCAGTGTTTTTTAACCGTTTTCTTTTGAGCTTTTGAGGAACCTGTAAATGGGACTTGATCCCGTAGGATTTCCGAATAAATAAATAAATAAATAAATAAATAAATGTAGCTCACAATCGATTTCTCTGGTCCTGTACAGTGAAATTGGTGTATCGCCCGTGTTTGCGATGGAAATACTGACACTGATTATGTCTCTATTTATGTCAGTCCACATCAGTTTTTCCATGATAATTGAATCTGTATATTGTATGTAGTCACGGTCAATTCTTATATCATTTCCCACACACTCTCGGATATTAAACATTCAAAATAATATACATTATGAAACTTAAGTTATAATTCATAATTTTAATTGATAGGATGTAATTATAAGTCTATCGTTCTTTGTCAGCTGTATTCTCTGGATAAATTATGGGCAGTGCCTTACAGCGGAACTGCTTGTGAGAAAATGACCTCCTGTGGTGGGTTCATATTTTGGGTTTGTTTGTATGCTTGATCTGGCTTCCTGTAACAGTCTATTCGTCTAAAAAAATAAGGCAACAAAGTCTGTTGTCTCTTTCCAGGCCATAACCCTTGATGGCAATTCCCTGACAACTGGCGATTTGGTCAAACTTGGTTCAGGAAAGTACAACATAAAGGTAAGAATACACCCACAATGTGTTACTGTTATAACGCTTTAGGAATTTTATAACCGCAATAAATGACCTTCGCTAATTTAGACTAATATACCGGTTATATCATGTCGAAATTGAATTTTTGTCTTTTTGTGTCTGCCATTCCAGGTCGCTGATTCATCATGGGAGAAGGTAAAAAGCGCCAGGGGTCATTTGGACTCCATAATCCGTGAAGGAAAGGGTAATCTTAATTTTAGAATGCATCGCATATATTTTGCTGATCTTGGAATTCATGAATCGACTGCTAAATTTCTCTGATCCGATTTAACCATATTTCAGACCTTCTGTTTTATGCACAACAAACTCGCAAATTGCACGGGGTGGAAATTTGAATGCAACTTAATAGAGTATGACAACACAGCTATGTCTGACCATGTAATGCATTATGATACATAACGGGGATGGATGACCTTTGAGTACCATTTGACGGGATCGAATTTTCAAAAGGTCGTGTTTCATTAGAAGATTTAATATTCATTCCCCGCAAACGCTGTAAATGCTGGACAAGGCCCCCACATCACTGGTAGTGATGCTGTGCCCCGGCCAGCTACAACACCGGCGAAATTAAGGAATACCCAACTCATGTCTTTGTGGGTGAAATGGGCCACCAAATGGGTGACCATTCAATGAAAAACTGTATCTGTAAAATACATCGAATAGGCCACTAATTGATGACACGCAAACATAGTACAAAACGTGTGACCTTACAATAACTAACCTACTCATACGTGTGATAAAGTTGTAAAGATGAGATACATCAATTAGGCCACAAAATTGGTGACCAATAAACTGTCACAAAAACAAATTTCCTTACAATGATTAACATGCTCATAACTGTGAAATACATAAAGTGGGCCACAAAATGGGGGACCAATTTTCTTCTATATGCACGATTAATGATGTAAGAAGGTGAATTTATCGATATAGTCATGAAAGCGGACGGTCTCGGGCCAAGCTTGTGTGATTATCGAATCTCGGTTATCGGAACGCTTTACTTTTGTATACTCTGTAAATTAGTAGCTGTGAAGAGAGAATAACTTCGGCATTTCGAAAGTATCTAATTTTTTCCACGTGGATTTAGGAGTAAGTTCAGAACTCACTGCTTTGCAAAAAGTTGACTGAAACCATGTGGTGCATATTCAGTCTCTAAATGTTTTGTTACATCAACACCATGGCGTGTTTCAGTGGTAGTATTAAACATTAACCTGAACAAAACGTCCTTACACCGTCGGCCGTTGACTGAAGTCTGTAACAGAATGTGCTGACCAAGCACGTTTTTCTAATATAAAACATGACTGCCAGCAGTACTTAAGTGGGTTCAGGATACTCAAGAGGGCCCACCCGATTACCTTTTCAACATGTGCATGCCGACCGACGATGGCGAGTACCCAGGAGCCTCTTCTGGCGTGAAGAAATTTTCGCAGCTTCATTCGTATGCAGTAAAATGCAATATTTACCTGCGCGGCTGATTTCCTAAGAAGTATATAATCACCTTACGGACATAAACACTGTGGCATGTCGCAATACTTTTTTTACCGCGCCGGCCATTGATTCAACTCAAATCAACATAAGAATATGCTGCCGAAGCATGTTTCGTTACCCCCGCCCCCATAAATCCCGCGCGTGTCAACAGTTTCTAAGTGGATTCAGAATACTCAACTAGAATCAACCCGATAACTTTTTCAATTCCGAAATTGATAAGTACGAGGTCACCTGCATTTCCCACCATAGTCCGAAACATTGTCTCATTTCACGATTCAATTTATCAACAGTTGTGTTTAAAGGGCAGTGGTCGTCGCGCTGCGCGTGCGCGACTTCTTTGTTGATAAACATAATTTTTGTAAACATAAGTCTTCTCAACTTCCATCGGAGTGAGATGGAAGCGGTTCCTCAATTTGTAAAGGTCTCTGTAAGACTACAGATCATGCGACAGCAAAATATTAAGGTCGGAAACGAACTTCAGTGGTGTATGTAAGGCTTCGAACATTGAGACAATACACTATTATATCGCTGAGTATATATTACTGCATGGAGGTAGAAAGATCTTTCTTTCTACCTACATGATTACTGCACGAAGTTACGGTGAACAAATGGAGTTTGATCACGCGCGGTCACGTTGCTTGTACACAATGCTATGTAGAGTACTGCAATAAAACAGTAAAATGATCAACATTGTATATTTATTTAGGCCAGCAACAAGCAGAATGTCTCACACAAAAATTACACACAATGATCGGCAAGCAAGAGCAGGACACGGGAGATGCTGTTGCATCGATAAGGGATAACGGTCACCGCATTGACGTACACGCGGATATAAGATAATACGGCCCCACGACGTACAGTCCCCGCGACAGACTTGACTCACGACCCACTGTTGGTCACAATTGCTAACTTCTTCTAGTAATACGTGGCAAGAAATAGTCAAATAACAGGAAAGAATAGACAAAACGAGCGGATTTTCGCGGCATTTGACACGAAAATCACACGGCTACGCATAGGGACGTGTCGTGAGATCTGTGACTACAAAGGTAATGACAGTGATCGAACGGCCCAGTGTAGGCCTACCGCTGCTACGCAAACTTTACCTCCTGGTTGTTGGGCAGGTCTGAATCCTCGTTCAAGTGAGGAAACCCCACAAAAAGACCTATAAAAGTCCTTCGCTTGACTTGATACCTGTACTCGGAATCACAGGCGCTCCTTAGCTTGGTAGTCTGCTAAGTAGATCAATTTTCGGATCGATCTATTGATCCCGTAGTCGATATGCCCACCACTGCAACCTAAATACTCACAAGGTGTGCAACACAATCACTCAAAAAACACACCACCCGATTTGTCAACTGGCCGTGCGCTCGCACAAAACATTCAGAACTACACTCCCATATACCTAGTTGGATCACAAATTTAACCATCTCCTCGAAAATCACGCCGATGAACGTGTTACTCGCATTATCTTGAAGAAATCGGCCGTGTTTTGAGACCAAGCGCAGTGAAACGTGGCCTACAGAACGATTCTACCATATGACGTCATTTTTTCCACTGCTGATTGGTTCAACTATACTTAACCAGTGACGTCTTGCCATGACCTTTGTTTTGGCAGTTGATTAGCCAATCAGTAGTGGGAGTGTAGTTCTGAATGTTTTGTGCGAGTGCACGGCCGGCCAGTTGACAAATCGGGTGGTGTGTTTTTTGAGTGATTGTGTTGCACACCTTGTGAGTATTTAGGTTGCAGTGGCGGGCATATCGACTACGGGATCAATAGATCGATCCGAAAATCGATCTATTTAGCAGACTACCCAGCTAAGGAGCGCCTGTGCTCGGAATTATCAGTTGCACCACACCACGTAGGTTGGGGTGGGGGCAAACTTCGTAGTGGGGTCGGATTCTCCACAGCCGAACGGAGAGCGCCATATACCCGATTCTCTCGACACCGAAATTCACGCAGACCACGGAACAGATTCTCCTTACTCAGCTGCTGCAGCGGGCATTGCTCTGCCAGATACGTAGATTTCTGTTGCTTGCGTTATTGTCGACTGTACTCCTGTTGGGCTCTCGTCTTTGCCAGCGACGTTGTGGACTTAGAGCCCGGTCATTTGATAGTGTGTTGGCGTATTACTGTAACACGCGTACGGGTAAGTGTTCTCAAGTACGCTCGAGCGATAACAGTAGCCGAGCCCAATTCAAGAAAATCATGATCAAATGTGATCTCAATGTAGCGTGTATTCAGCAGATATTTAACTCAGATTAATTGACCTGTTATTGCGTGTTAGCTTTGGTAAGTGGGAATGCTTGGGACAGACCGTCCGCCGCTTTAACAAGTGGCAATATCGCAACCATTGGAGTAAAACCGTAACTTAGTGTGGCGGCCTTGGATATGTTTACAACAGGGGGGGGGGACCCCCTCACGAGCATGAGCAGCGCGACGACCATTGCCCTTTAAGGAGAAGCAACTCCCTTCTTTTACACAATTTTGTATGGTTTTTATAGAGTCATTAATCAGATTGAGTATTTCTTATAAATGTAAAAATGCTCACTGAATTATGTGGATGGCGAAATAGTGAACCTCGTGGTTCTATCCCAAGCTCACAAAGCTTCCCTTGGGTGGCTTTGAACCATGTCGTGCGATAGAAATTTACACCAGCTTGCGTCAGAACAACAAAAAACTTCAGTAAACATTTCAACGAAAGTTGCCTCGTTTGTTGGACCGTCATATTCACAAAACGGAATAGCCGTGTCAAGACGAGCGACGGTATGTGCTGTCAGTGGAGGTCATGACCTCATGGTACGAACTCCTCGTTAACTTCATGATTCTCCAAACCAGCTCATGCAGTGGTTGTATGGACCGACACACCTGCACACAGACAAGTAGGTCAGCAAGACCACGTTAACATTTAATCATGATTATCAGTCGGCCAGGGGCCACTGATAGAGGAATAAACCTAAAATTTGGATAACTGAAACTTCACATTTTGTGACAAAGAAAACAAAGACATCAACCTTGTTTTTGTGTGTTGTGTTTCTTACTTGTAGTCGTATGCCCCACTTTTGTTGACTCGATACATTACGATTAAGTAGATCAAGATGTTCTAGTTGTGCAGGCAGTCATCTGGAATGCAAAGAATGGCTTCCTTGTTTCGTTCACCGCTTTTAACGTTTTGGATCGTTTCCAGCGCACTGTTTACATGGCAGCTTTTTTCTAAAAACTAGGCAAGGTTAACGAACCCTCGAGCAGGTAAACTTGCCATAGTTTATGATAGGGATAAAGCGTTCTTTAGCTCGAAGCAACAAAACTGTGTTTAAATGAACCAATTTTCGCCATTTGATTTATTCGGCTTTTAAAAAGGTAGATTTCGTATTTCACAGAGAAAGCCAATATAGACGCGGATTAGATGATATCTTGGGTGAAAAATATCTTTTGATTTTTACCTTTCTCTCATCGATTCGGGTACCTTGCTTACACGTTGTGTGACCGATAGCCCTTTCCTTCGATTTTTCCACCAGTTGCCTATGGGATAAACACCGGCTTCGGGAAGTTCGCCAACGTCGTTGTTAGTCCGGATAAATTAAGGTATGCCGCGTCCTGTAGCTTGCAGTACAATCAGTGTTGATGAATGCTTAAGCAAACCTCTTGATGGCGCTGGTATAGAGACCTGATACCGGGTAAATCTCGTGGAAATGTATTATCAGAGACACTAAATATATGCACGGCCATATTACATATGATTTATTTGTAGCTGAAGTAACGTGGTTCGATCTATCTCGTTTGTTTATATTTTATATAGACTTACATTTACATAAAAATATGACCGTTGATATTACATACAACACACACACAGACACGCACACATATATTTCGTGGTCAATTATTGACAAAGCATCGAGCTACTCTAACATAAGCAAACGGTGTAATCTTTGTATATCAGAATAGCGGCACATTATCAACGCTGACAAATG
Source organism: Ptychodera flava (assembly GCF_041260155.1). Classification (NCBI taxonomy): domain Eukaryota; kingdom Metazoa; phylum Hemichordata; class Enteropneusta; family Ptychoderidae; genus Ptychodera; species Ptychodera flava. The sequence goes on along the minus strand of NC_091933.1, from coordinate 22,845,860 downwards.
TACGCTATTAAACAAACGCTCTGAGTTGGTTTCACAATGTCGCCACCGAAAGAATTATCATTTATCAAATTTTAACACCACCTACAAATAGAATGGTACGTCCCAAACACATAAATGAGAGAATCCTTTCGCTTCTGTCTGAAGATTGCAGGATGCATGAAAATTAAGTAACAGATATTATTACTTTATACTTGAAGTAATTTGTGTTATTATTTATAAAGCTCTGCTGTCGGCATCGAGCACTTTAATTTCCCACGAGGACGTCTGTTTTTATATATACATACATACATACATACATACATACATACATACATACATACATACATACATATATATATATATATATATATATATATATATATATATATATATATAATATTATACTTTTACATTAACTGTTGACAAACATGCAATCATCAATCTTGTGTATATTTTGATGCTCTTTAAGTGAACTGCAAGAAAACCTGATTCGATCACATTCTTCTGGTGTCGGGGAGCCACTGAGTCCTCAGAAGACCCGGATGTTGATGGCTTTGCGCATCAATGTCCTGGCTAAAGGTCACAGTGGAATTACAGAGAAAGTTCTAAATCAATACATTGATGCGTTCAACGGTAGGTATTTCCTCGCGGCCTTATTTTTCTGTGTCAGAATGCCTGTTGACCAACTTTCGCCTCGCAGTTTTGTTGCACATTTTATTATGAGTGCAAACGGGCGACTTGAACCGGGACTTGAACCTCAACAGTTGCGACCGCCAGCGACAGCGGATCTCATCTAAAATATAGCGAAATCCTCGCATGTCAAATAATCAGAAAACGCACAATCGATAATTACTCTTTGGTGAGGATAGAGACATGACAGTACTAATACTATCTTATTATCTTGTACAATCATGAAGACCCACTATGCATCACTTCATTTTGAGATTTCTTTTCATTTTATCTTTGGATCCTTCCAACAGTGTCCTGTCTACCTTACGTACCAGAGAAAGGCACCGTGGGTGCCAGCGGGGACCTGGCACCGCTTTCGCATTTGGCATTGGGCATGATGGGTGAAGGCAAAATGTGGAGCCCGAAAACCGGACTGAAAGAAGCAAAGGAGGTAGGTCGAACACCATTATGGTTATACAGAACAGTCAGCAGGCCAACGTAATTTGCATAAATGCTGATTGAAGGAAAGATAGCTGTGCTGCATTGTGTCTTCTTTCCAGGGAACAAAAACAACAAATGAACGCATTTCACGCGTTAGCATTAATAATGCATAAATAGATGCTTATCCATGTACTTTCATTTATAGGCCTAGAAAGTGTTTATACTCTTGTGAAAAAAAAAATGAATGGCAGTACGAGTTACAATGACGACACGGAAACAACAAGTACAATGTATGTCAATATTTTTGAAAACGGGCTGTCTGTTGTTTTAATTTCCCGCTTGTTTATAATCGGTAACGTCTTCCAGAATACATTTCTAAGCAGATAATCTTGTAAATTATGCATGTAAATAATGATGACAAATGTCAAGCTGATGATAAATTTATTCTCTCTCTCTCTCTCTCTCTCTCTCTCTCTCTCTCTCTCTCTCTCTCTCTCTCTCTCTCTCTCTCTCTCTCTCTCTCTCTCTCTCTCTCTCTCTCTCTCTCAGGTGCTAAGTCATCATGGACTTGAACCGATCACATTGGGTCCTAAAGAGGTAAGGTCATAAATTGTTAAATTTGAGATTCCGGGAATAGAGCTCAATCTTATAACATTTTCTAACACACAACACGCAGTTAGGCATTTAGTTCTTGACTTTTCAATCTGTTGCAGGGATTAGCTCTGATAAATGGTACTCAGCTCATCACTTCCATTGGAGTTCTAGGTAAGTAAAATATAATTCAGCTAAACTACAAGATAGATAGATAGATAGATAGATAGATAGATAGATAGATAGATAGATAGATAGATAGATAGATAGATAGATAGATAGATAGATAGATAGATAATGGCACACACACGTATCATGCACAATCAGAAATGTACACAACGGCGTGTGTATTTATAGTGTCATCGAGCGCTTCTACTCCTCCAAGTTATCGATTTGGTAAAATTATATTTAGTAATTCAAATTTTGCTTCTAATGATCAGCGTTGGAGAAAGCTGCTGCTATCGCAAGACAGGCTGACGTCATAGCAGCCATGACCTTGGAGGTACTGGAAGGAACAAACAAAGCCTTTGACAGCGGTAAGCTACTGCCACCATACCACCATATCACTGGTGAACACTGAATACTTATCCGATGATGGATATACACAGTTATACATCGAGCAATGAGGGTGGGCAGTGATCTGTATGCTTCCTATTTTACCTCTCGAAATGTCATTATTGAATTGAACTCACTCGCTCATGCGCAGATGTTTCAGAAGAGATAGAAATAGTTGAACAAACACAGTTTTATGAATTAGTTGGAAATAACGGACGAAATCTCGAGTGGACATCTCGAATATACCGAGATATTGGATAAATGTAGCACCGGCACTGCAAAAGAAAAAAAATCCACTTATGTGAGATAAAAGGTAACTTGGAAGACTTTCCTCATTTCATTTCTAAGTCTCGTGAGATCCCGCAGCATGTTTTAAAGAATGTTGTCGATTCGAGTGTGTCTAAATATAATTGTACATGATTTTTTGTATGTCTCGAGACAACATTATTTCTGTCAAATGATGTTTCCCTCACTTTGTAACAGATATTCACAAACTAAGACCGCACAAAGGTCAACAAGCCGTTGCATCCAGGTTCCGTGCTTTGCTCGATTCTGAAGTTCATCCATCAGAGATTACAAAGAGCCATAAAGAGCATGTACAGGATGCCTATACACTGAGATGCTGCCCACAGGTAAACAACCCTACCACCCTAAAATACAATGTACTGACAAACACTAAGAGGGTGTTAATTAATATAACAGGACGAACAAAGAACTTCTCAATTTTCGCCTTATACTTTTTCTTACTAAGTGAAAATTCACCCACACATAGGGTTGCCCTGACGACTTCTCACCGTTTCCGCCATTAACTTGTAAAAATAAATATTTATGTTTTCAGGAATGACAAAAATAATACATTGATTATGATTAAAACTATGAAAGTTACACGTCAAAGGAAGAGACGACAAGGTTAACCAACGAACTGCAATTTCAAAGGGACAACAAAAGACCGACTCTCTGACAGCAACGACCGATGCCGCTGAATGCTATGTGGATGACGGAAAATCAGTAAAACTAAGGCTCTCCTCATTAACTCCCTTCATGAATTAAAAAAATTCAATCTATGTTTCAATTATGTGTACTTGACGGCTGACAATCTAAACACCCACATTCTACGTTTGTAATATGGTTTATCTTTTTACTCTCACTGACATGTTTTTCCTTTTCTTCACAGGTACATGGAGTTGTTCATGACACCATCGATTTTGTACGTGGACTTTTAACAACCGAAATGAACAGTGCTACAGACAACCCTGTATCCCTTCAACAGTTTTCTTAACATAAACATTATGTATGTATGTATGTATGTATGTATGTATGTATGTATGTATGTATGTATGTATGTATGTATGTATGTATGTATGTATGTATGTATGTATGTATGTATGTATGTATGTATGTATGTATGTATGTATCTCAAAAAAGATGTATCTGTGCATGTATTCATGCAGGCATGTAACAATATTTATTATAAAATCTGATAATCGTTTGGGTCTTTAACTATGTGTAATCAGATGATTTTCCCAGATAGGCATTTGATCTTGTCTGGTGGTAACTTCCATGGAGAGTACCCAGCTAAGGTATGTAACATCGATATTGGTAATATTGTAATACATTTTTCACAGTGCAGCCTTTTTTATTATGCAATATCATCAAAATTAGGTCAGAAGGCTCTTTTAACGAAACTTTCGAAATTCAAATTGCTGGTTTTCCCCCAACTTGTAGAACCCAGGAGTGTTTTGACTGGTTCAGAGTTTCTATGCAACGTAACGGCTTTGTTCTTGCCACCAATACAGGCTCTCGACTACTTGGCTATTGGTGTCCACGAACTAGCCAACATCAGTGAGAGAAGAATTGAAAGGCTTATCAACCCAGGTGTGTATGGGTGTGTTAGATGTCGCCGTATTTTTGTAGGGCTGGTGACTTACACTTCCAAGAAACTCAATGGTCAAACCAAAATTCATAACAGAAAGCTTTCCATGCATATCTCAATTTGACTCATACATATTATTTTGCTCATTATTAACTCGGGTTGACTGCATTCATTGAATGTTACATGGTACAATGTGTTATGGCTCCAAAAGTTAAACACTATTTTAGAAAATACTGAAACGGAACCTATTTTGTTTATTTTACACATCTTACTATACAGCATACAGTGAGCGTCTGCCAGCATTTTTGGTCGCCGAGGGAGGCTTAAACTCTGGCTTCATGATTGCGCATTGCACTGCTGCAGGTCTAGGTAAGTGAACTTTTTGTGACGCTTCTTTTCAAGAGCATCTTGGTTTTTCACGACAAAATTAATGACAAACTAAGTACAAGTATTTCATTGGGAAACCTATGAAGGTAGAATGCGCCTTAGGGACAGATAATCTGACTCTCAAACTTTTATGCTATTTTGGTACACCGCTTATGGGGGGGGGGGGGCTTATTTTGAAACTCATGGAGGAACTAAAGCTTTTCCTAGCTTGTTTTTTATGAAAATCGAAAGTTTAATTTTTCTCCATATAATTAACACAGGGATTGCTGGCATCTTGAATTTCAAATATCGGTTTCTCTCCAAAATTTGCACGGTAACCCCCGATTTTATTCTTGCGTTTGAAAACGATTGCTTGAAAGTTCCCGTTAGGCAAGTTCGCAAAAAAAGTTTAAGTTTTCAATTTCGAGGCGCATACTACCCTAATGACGATACCTTCTGTTTTAATGTGCAGGGCATCTGTCCTGATGGTACGATATCCAACTATTTTTGCTGATGTTGCTTGAAATATCGCTATCAATAACTGTGATTTACGATATCTGGTTCAGTTTGACCCGCGTTGACCCTGACGAGAATCTTTTCTTGCCCTTTTTATTTGTGAACGAGTCGTGGTGTTATTTGCCCCGCAGTTTCAGAGAACAAAGTCCTGACGCATCCATCGTCCGTGGATTCGCTGTCGACCAGTGCTGGCACCGAAGACCACGTGTCCATGGGTGGATTTGCAGCAAGAAAGGCGTTGACAGTGGTTGAACATGTCGAACAAGGTAAGCTCGCTCCCACCTGCCCCTTTGAAGATTTATTCCTTGTGAAATATGTGGTTGTCAGACATCGTTTGGTTATCTTTACATATATGTACACAGGGCCTCCTAAATCTTTGTGGTGTCGACATAGGTCCACTTAAATTATGATCTCGTACACGCTCCCCTCAAACTAATCATGAATGCATATCAACAACAAATACCTACTCACCTCTGATGATTTAAAAAAAAAAGTTTTGCTCTTTAAAGATGGTATGTTTTTATAATTTACTGGCAATATTATCAGTCCTAAATTTGATTTGTTACAGTCCTGGCTATCGAACTGTTGGCAGCCTGCCAAGGGAAAGAATTTCGGAATCCACTGAAAGCCACGGAGCCGCTAGAAAAAGTGTACAAGCTGGTCCGCTCTGTTGCCAAGTAATATACAAAGCTATTCGATCAACTGTCAACACTTTTTAATGTGCTCGATACTGTTTATTGATTCTGTCAATTATTAAATGACAGATCGGTACTGAAATATGTATATGTTTCGACTGGAGATTGCAATATCTGAGTCACGAATTGACTCAATGTTGAAATGCTCCCAGGGAGCTGACGTTAAGAATTATTTCACACTCAGTTAAACCCAGAAACACGACCAAATGCAAAGCATTAACCTTCTTAACATGACACAATGTTTAGAATAGAAAAGCTTGTTGGCAAATGTATTTTGGTCGGGACAAGAGTTCATTACTCAACTCATGGACATCTAACACAGCAGACAAGCACATTTGGTTGACAAGATGAACGCCAGGCATTTGCAGCAAGAGTTTTGGCGTAGAACAAGAAAAATTGATTTTACCAAACAGACTCACAAATGATGGAAAGAACCTCAAATGTTACAGTTAATTGAGATCTTAGTTCACCTGCAAGCTATATGTGTTCAGCGAGAATAGTGAAGGATCTCTGACCCCTCTCTTGAAATACTTTACAATTGATGACCCATATTTTCCCGACATATTTTCTGACGTTTGACCTCCGGTTTTTTTGTTTTTCAGACCATGGGATAAAGATCGCTTCATGGCTCCGGATATTGAAGCAGTCACCGAACTGCTCCGTGAAGAAAAGGTAATGTAAAGCATGGATGCACATGTAATGAGCTGTGCAAAACTCGAGAATGTAACGTTAGTCGTAGAATTGACCAAGGCTAACGCAATGGTCGAAGCACTGGTGTGACCCCCAACACACACACAAGCTGGCCTAAAAAGACTGGCTTGAGTATAATTGGTATCACATGAGAAACAGAGAAGACACAATATTGAAAATTTTTTAACATTTTATCAATAACGTAAATCAACTTACCGAAGAGGAAAGAAAAGACAGACACATAATCGATCAGCGAAAGTGAAAGTGAAAGCGAGTGTTACATTATAATGACAGATCACATGGTAGGACTTTCGATGTTTGAAAGCTGTACCTTGTTAAGGTAGAACGCGCCTCGAGGACAGATATTCGGACTCTCAAACTTTTACAATTCTTTTCTGATCTACCACTTGTTGGGTCCATTTTAAAGCTCTTGGAGAAAGAAAAAATCTCACTGTCTTAGTTTGAAAATCGTGAATTTTATTTTTACTCCATAGAGTTAACACAGGGATGGCGGCCATTTTGAATTTCAAATATCGCAAAATGTTGAGTTATTTGTATAGTTAGTTCCAAACTTTGCACGGTTACCCCTGACTTTGATTGTTTGTTTGTTAAGAGAATGGTTGAGAGTTTCATTTAGAAAAGTTTGAGCAAAAGTTTAAGTCTTATACTTTCGAGGCGCATACTACCTTAACAAGGAACCTCATCCATTTTGGGAGTCTGAGGGAGCTGCTTAAATGCTGTTCCAAAACGGACTGTACAATCTCAGGGTAAAACACTCCAGTGGCCCATAGCATCGGAATGTTAAATTAAAATGCTCAATTACAAGTATTTCATGGATAGAGTTTCACACATACTCGAGATTCTAAGATTTTATCATTTACATAAATCAATCGACACGAGAAGAAGGAAAGGCAGAAATATATTAGAAACGATAGTGAAAGTGACAGTGAATATATATTGTAAGTTTCTCATTGTAAGTTGTTGATCTACCCTGATCGACAGTAAGATGTCATGATTTGAACATCTCCGCTCGAGATCTGATTACTGTGGTTCTTTTTTGTAAAATGACTCTATCGCAAGTATGTGAGATTCTTATACGCGTGAAAAAATTTACTGAACGTTTAACCTAAATAAATCATGTGTTTTCTTTCAGGTGTGGGCTGCCGTGAAGCCATTCATCGACAACTACGAGCGTCAGATGTCCTCCTAAACGCTACGCAACAAATGAGAGTCATCGGACAACCAACACTCTTGTAGGGATACATTTCTTGATCTGTATTGTGGTTTATTAATTGTATTTTCAATCTTTTAATCCTCTTGAACTGTACTGGATGACGTTACCTGTTCCTAACAGAAGCTTTATCGTCTGAGAGTGATGTCAACTGAAAATGGCTACCATAACAATGTCATTTAACTTCACGTTTGTCTTCCTTGTTACTTCCTGTTACGTTCTTCGAACGAATTTGCTAATGTCAACTGCAACCAAAATATTGTTGATTCCAACAGGATTTGAAACGCTGATGGAATGACAATGTTATGGACTAGTCTTTCCTTCTGATCGTCATTCATTACCTTGAATTTGACTTCATTTAATGATAGGGATAGCAAATTTAACATAAGATAATACAAGTAAGTTTCATTATTGTTTGGAAGGGTTGAGGTAAATGTCAATACATCACTTTTTCCACAAAATCTGTTGAGGCTCTATCTACATAATTATCAACTCGTGAACACAGTCTGTCAATTTATATGATAGACATCGCTTCGACTGTCTTTAATGAAACGAACGGATACGAATCGTATGCTAAAGATGCTCATCAAACGATGACAATTTATCCGATACAATATGCGAATGCCACTTTTTCAGGAAAACGCTGATAGACATCATAGGAAACTAGAGTGTGAACATGATTTCGAATGAATATTAACATCCATTGAGCTTCGTAGACCAGTTGACTAGATAACACAGGGTGAATCGGCATTACCGCTAGAGAAATGGTGATCTTCTTCACAGTATACGTTCCCTTATAAAAAGTACTTCTGTATTGCATGGAAACACATTCCCTTCACCGACTCCACGAACAACCGAGCTCCGCGAAAGAACGTTTAGAACGCTGAACTTCTTACTTTCGGCCTTGTTGTAAAATACAAGTTTCAGTGAGATTGCAATTTGAACTCTTAGTCTTAAAAAAAACCCTCGCCGTTGACAATGTTATGATTCAAAATATAACTCATAACACTGTATTACTGAAAGGATTTCCTACTATATCAAAACTCTCAATCCATTGCAAAGTTTTTATAGAATATATAAGATGGCTATCTTTTACATGTCAATCAGATGACATGGCTAACTTTTATCGTGAATGGAACTCAAATGTTGACATGGCTCATTGATATCGAAGTTCACGAATTGTGGCCAAGTTTTATAAAGTTAAACAGAATATATAACATGGTGTATGTAAACCTGATAATATGGCTACCATGTATACTGAATGTAGCTCACATATGCATGTTGACATGGCTAATTTCTATACACACTATGTAGAATAGTGTATCATGGCTAAGTTTTTTCAACTCGGTGTACTACACTTATGATATGGCTAATGTATATGTAAGTTGTAGTCATAGACTATCTGCAACACAGATTTTATGGTTAACGTATGGATCCAATAAAAACGATAACATCGCTAAGTTGTAGACTCAATTGTATGTGTGGTAATTCTCAAATACCACTATCATGTATGTCATCAACCAAAAGTGTTTATGTTATCTTATTGGCAATAGTTCAAAAGTAATCAGACGTGTTTGTATAGTGTCAATACAATTATTAATACGTTCGGTTGGTAGAGCAAGGTAACCATGGATCAATAAATATACAATTACTTATGGCTAATAAACAACACCGAGCAGTATTAAAGGTTGCCGCGTATGTTTCTTTCTTTCATGTGTCGTGTTTGATAAAGAGTAAACTTTCAGAGTGTGCATGTGAGTGTGCAAGTCTCTGCTTGTCTCGACTATTGAATTGTATCAATGAAACCCCAAAATCAACATATCTATAACTCCGACGACTGCGGCATGCTAGCAGTTCATGGTTACCCCTACAGGCACTTGGTATCGTGTATTATGACATCAGTGGTTCGAGATGGTCCTTCTTGACGTTACAAGTAATTTGTTTCTCGGGCCTGGTTGTTTATAGCCTCGCACGACCATTGCTTTATTGGCTTGGTTTTAGAGTCACGATAATTCACAAGGTGACCTCAGTGACGAGAATGACTTTCAAAATCATGAAGTAGATATGTGTAGTAGTTAGGGACCCAAGCCTATGGGCTGTGCCCTACTGTTTTTGTAGGCGATCAATATTCTTCTTCCTCTTCATGTTCTTCCCGAACTTTTTTGCTCACCTAGGATTTTTCAAAAACCTTAAAATGGCTTCTCCTGATGACCTAGGGGTCTGGTCGATTTGAAAGATGGTGTATAGCAAGCATGGCCTTAGGTCTTTGATATTTGTTAATAAAATCGCGCGGTCACGTGACCTTGGCCGCCATATTGGAATTTTGAAAAATACCCATTTAATCTTTAAAAATGTTCTTCTTCAGAACCAACACTGAAATTTTTCTCGTATCATCGTTAGTATGAGCACTTTCAAGTTTGCAAAAGGTGACGTCACGTGGTTTTGCAGCCATATTGGGTTTTGCGAATATCCCGATGTAATCTTTAAAAATCTTCTTTCCCGCAACCAACGCACCATTTACTTTGAAATTTCACTTGTGTCATCCTTAGTGTGAGTACTTTTTAGTTTGCGAAAATCATTTTTATCGGTCACATAGTTTGGCAGCCATATAGAGTTTTGCGAAAAACCTACGATTACCAGCGAATGACATTAAAAAAATCTTCTTTTCGAGAACCATCGCACCATTTGAACTGAATTCCTGCTCATATTATCATTAGTATAAGTACTTTCAAGTTTGCGAAAAGCATGTGGATCGGGCATGTGGTTTGACCGCCATATTGGATTTTCAAATAAATACCAATATTATCTTTAAAAATCTTCTTCTCCAGAGCCAATACACCGTTTGAAGTGAAATTTGACTCATATCATCCTTAGTGCGAGCATTTTGAAGTTTATTTGGGAAAAACTTTCAATCGATCACGTGGTTTGGCGGCCATATTGATTTTTGTGAAAACCTTTGAATAATATACAAAAAATCTTCTTCTTCAGAACCACCCCACCATTTAAACTGAAATTTTGTTCATATCATCCATAGTGTGAGTATAACTATCAAGTTTGCGAAAGGCATACGGACCGGTCACGTGGTTTGGCGGCCATATTGGATTTCACAAAAAGAACTATAATAACAACGAGATGATAATAAAAATTCTTCTTTACAAGGACCAAAAGACCATCCAAGCTCAAAATTTACACAATCATCAGTGCAAGTACTTTCAACCATGGCAACCGCTTGGTGTGCAGCAGGTCTTAGGTCTTTGATATTTGCAAATAAAATCACGTGCAGTCGCGTGACCTTACCCGCCATATTTGATTTTTGAGAAATAGCAATTTAATCTTTAAACATCTTCTTCTTGAGAACCAATGCACCGATTGAACTGAAATTTTACTTGTATCATTCTTGGTGTAAGCACTTTCAAGTTTGCGAAAGGCATATGGATCGCTCACATGGTTTTGACTGATATATTGGATTGTTTGAGAAATACCAATTTAATCCTTGACAATGCTTTTGTGATGGCTTTTGTACGCCAGTGAATATCGACCAGGGTCGACGCACAGCTGTCATGTCTGTGAAAGTTAAGGATCATAACTGAGGCTATTTGAAGGGCAGTTCAAAGCCCAGGTTTTTGATGCATCAATTTTTTAGGTGGGGTTTTTGAATACAGCCGTATTTTTTCTTTAGAACTGAAAAGGCGGGCAGGGAAGACTGCACTGCAGTGGCCGCTGTCAACTTGAGCAGGCAATCATGCGAACCCTAACCCCGGCCCCTTCTGTCAAAGAGAAATCGCCCTAATCTTCATACAGCTATAGCCTCTCGGGGTGGACAATGGCATATATATTATACGTTTACTAATTTGTACATCGCACCACGGGGTACAGCAGTCAGTCCACTGGGGTGGGGGAGGGGTTGGGAAGGATGTGTTTTTTGTGCAATGGTTTACTTTATTTAATTTTATTAATTTTGACTGTGATATTTCAAATAAGGATTTCAACTCCAAACCGTCTGACTGCTTTCTTTATTACCTACAAGTCCTTATCTCCTCTCCAACCTATGTACATACCACTGTATGTACCAAAATTAACGGGATCGGTAAGCCTCGCCCGTTAATTTTTGGCTTTCGTCTGGCCCTTGCCCATAAATAAACGTCAATGGTCAAGGCGTCTTCCATTTTTTCTGTGGTATTTCATAGAAGAGTGGTCAAGGGGTGTCAATAGTTTTCATGGAAAGTCACAGGCAAGGGTCGACAATTTCGTGAAAGTATCGTGGTGTTTGTAAATTTTCAGACATCCTGATATTCGGGAAATACTAACCGACCCTTCGATCTACAAAGTCCCAAAACGTTGGCTTTTTAGGGTAAATTGTGAATACTTAATGATGAAACTTGAATTGGGCTTTCCTTTATACATAGTAACATGTCAAATTTTGACATCAGCGCAGTACAAATACCACAAGATGGGCTTATCTGCCAAGCCGTAGCAGAAAGATACGCCAATCTCAAATAACTCGCTAATGGACACATTATTTCTAATATTTATCATTCCATTGCATGCAATGGCAGCCATAAAACATCACCTTTGGTGTCAGGAAGACCGTTGTTGTTTCCTTTTATGGCAATGTTTCGGTTTTCCCAGGGCGGAGACCGCGGGGGTCCTTAATCGACGATGACATATGATAGTAATGATCTGTGAGCTCTACTGTTTGTTTGATAAGATGACCTCAGTCATAGCAAAGGTAACGATTGTCTGCACCAGTGAAGGGTCCGTCAACACTCAACTCAGCACGTCAACAACGTCACATTTCACATGTTCTACAGCTTCGGTATTTCATCCCAGGTGACCTTAACGAAAACCCGTACTCTAAAATGTGCTTAGTCACAAACATATTCAAGAATCAATGTACTCGTCAAAGAGAAGCATTCATTTATAAATGTTGTACGAGAACATAGAGATCTGGTTAAAGCATACATGTTATAGGTTTACCAGTATAATTCGGACGCCTGCAAATGAGTTCTCCTCAAACATAAAGATGTTTGAGATGACAGTTTTATGATACGTTTGTGATGAGTTTAGCAGATCGCCTTTAAGTTAGAATGCGCCTTGATGGCAGATAATAAGGCTATAAATTTTTTTCAGTACTTTTCTGGTCTACCACTTGTAGGGGCTCATAGAAGAATTTTTTACCATATTAGTTTTTCGAAGAAAATTACTATATCAGTTTTTTTCAAAACTAGAAACGTTTATTTTTCCCCAGAGAGTTAACACAGAATTGGCGGTCATGCTGAACTTCAAGTATCGGTAAATGTTAGATAATTCGTTCCGAGAGTCTAAGACTTTGAAAACTACCTTAAAGTTGTCGTTCTGAGATGCAGATATATTATCTCTCAAAGTATGTAGAGCTCACATAGTTTAATAACTGTATAAATCACATAGTTTAATAACTGTATAAATTAAGTGTATTCGATGGAAAACGTTTTACATATGTATATTTTTCTGCGTCAACTTATTATTTAACTCGAGACGCATTTATTGTTCAGTGATTACTTTAAATATTGGCTACAGGTGAAACAGATTTATTCTATTGAAAGAAGTGCACAAAAGATGGTTGAATTCGAGCATGCATGATATTTGCTGGATAAAACATAGACCTTTGAAACAAATTAGGGTCTATAGATAAGGCTAGTTACATCATAGACGGTTCTCTGTCTATGGTTACAGATACTGCAAGCGTCAGGTGAAATTCGCTTCTGAGTGTCATCGACCGGGTCCAAAGTTGGACAGACTTTGGGGGTTAAGACACATTCAAACCGCAACTTGTTCGATTTTTCTGTTGGTTAGCTCGAAAGACGGAAAGAAAGAAACCTTACAACAAACACGTTTCCAAGATAAGGCCTCGAGCTTCTGATTTTAAAGCCGCACTTTTCAATCCCAGGTTCTCGCATTAGTGGAGTTCTCCTTCCAGTCAAACACATGGCCAGTATGATGTTTGATTTCTATAACATTAATTACATAAACTGATCTCAACCTTTTGTCACATTTTACTAATCCTGCAAACAGAGTTCATGCAAGCTTTTGATTGACAGTCGGTTCAAATCGCCAATGGTCATTGATTCCCCACCACAAACGCTCGAATTTTCTAAAAAAATTGTCTTCCAGTCACGTTAAACTTTGAATATAACCACAGAGTTCGATTGGCAGCAACTTCACGCTGACCGCTTGGCAGTCTGTCTGTGTTTTTGCGGCCGGGGAAAACTAAAAAGTGACATTTTCTGGAGCGTGTGCCCGCGTGTTGCCTGTTTGGTGTCCACTTACACAATGAACGCCGCCATACCTTGGCGTCCTTTTAAAGGGAGACTCCGTCTTTAAGAGCAGAATAATTTCACTGCTTAATTTTCCTATGCATAGGGACCTACGGTTCACTCCACAGTAGCTCGGTCCGTCTCTCCTAGGGACCAAGAGCCACCCGCCCCGAATCGAGTACAGGTGTACCCTGGACGGTTCAAACTACAATACTTAGAATGGGGACGAGGTCACAGTCGACATTTTTTTGGCCAAATAGTCTGCTCAAACCTACTTTTCGACAAAGTGATAGGTAAAAGTCGTCATTTTGGGGTCACGTTATATTGCAGCAAAAAAGGTGGTAAACTGTCAGCGTTTTATTGATTTTTCTTTTTGAAAAGTCTACAAGAGGGTTCCTAGCCGCTGTACTTATGTGTATGTACTATTTCTAACGCAATGTCTCACGAGGTCCGTCTTCGTCTATGACGCAGAAAACGTTGGAGCCATGGAACAAACTCGCGATCAAACACGCCCATTGCCAAGTTCCCAAAACATTTAACAGAAAATAAACGGCAAAAATGTTTTCAACAAATGTGTATCGATGGCGCATATTCCATGTCAATATATTATACCTGTTATCTTGTTCATACCAAAACCGATCTTCTCTGGGTTTTGTAGTAGCCGATTTGTTTTCAAATCACACCACACTGCCCTGCCCTGCCCTGCCCTGCCCTGCCCTGCCCTGCTCCCCTCACCTTACCACTCCACACCACACCACGCCAGGCTACACTACACTGCACTATACTACACTACACCACACCACACTACACTGCACTACACTACACTACACTACACTACACTACACTACACTACACTACACTACACTACACTACACTACACTACACTACACCACACCTCGCCAGCCCACGCCACGCCATGCCATGCCATGCCATGCCACGCCACGCCACACCACACCACACCACACCACGCCAGTCCACGCCACGCCACGCCACGCCACACCACACAACACCACACCACACCACACCACACTAAACTACACTACACTACACCACACCACACCTCACCACACCACACAACACCACACCACACAACACCACACCACGCCACGCCACGCCACGCCACGCCACGCCACACCACACCACACAACGCAACACCTCACCACATTACACTACACTACACTACACTACACTACACTACACTACACTACACTACACTACACTACACTACACTACACTACACTACACTACACTACACTACACTACACTACACTATGTCCGTTACAAAAAGCATTGATATTTTTAAGGTAGAACGCGCCTCGAATCGGGGATATGCGTGCGGACTATCAAACTTTTACAATAATAATTCTTTTCTGATATACCACTTCTGGAGGTTTATTTTAAAGCCCTTGGTGTAAGAAAACTTTTCATCGGATTAGTTTTTCGAGATTCGAAAATTTGTATCTTCTCCATAGAGTTAACACAGGGATGGCGGCCATTTTGAATTTCGAATATCGGTAAATCTTGGGTTATTTGTCTCTCTATTACCAAAATTTGCACGGTGACCCCCGAATTTTAAAATAGAATGGTTGAAAGATTCCTTTAGAAAAGTTTGAGCAAAAGTTTAACATTTTCACTTTCGAGGTGTATACTACCTTAACAATTTCCTCCGTTAGCCCAGGGAATTTTAGTCTGCCGGGTATTGGCGAACAAGAAATCTTAATGGCAAGCTACTGTTTAAAGGGGCATGTTCCTAGTCAGCTTAATCTCTGAACAAATCAATTAACTTAACTCAGTTTCAAAGGAAAAAAATGACTAAAATCACATAAACATCAATGTCTACAAGCACTAGATGTGAGAACCAGGATTGTAGGAATGCCGCTTGAACGCCCTTCCAGAACAAGTGATTACAAATGAAGTTGCATGTCCTTTACCTTGGACGGCAAACAGGATATTCGAACATGTGGGGACATTATAGCTTTAAGGTAGTATGCGCCTCGGGGACAGATATTCAGACTCTCAAATTTTTACAATTCTTTTCTGATCTAGTACTTGTTGGGACTCATTTTAGAGCTCTTGGAGTAAGAAAAAATTTACCGTCTGTACATTTTTCCATAGAGGTAACATTTGGATGGCAGCCATTTTGAATTTTGAATATCGGCAAGTGTTACGTAATTTGTTCTCCAGCGCTTAACGTTGCATGGTTATCCCTGAGTTTTGAGGTTAGAGAATGGCTGAAAGTTTTATTGAGGAAAGTTTGAGCAAAAGTTTAACTCTTTCACTTTCGAGGCGTGTACTACCTTAACGTAGGAGTGAAATAAAGGCGTCTTTATTCGTTGCTCAAGTATTCGCGCGTTCAATAGAAGTTCGTTTCATGGCCCGTTGCCCTACAGACAGTACACATGCATAGTTAAGTGAAAACCCTAGGAGATTTTTACGTCTACAAACATTATAACTCGAAATTATCAAGAAAGAAGGAATTAAGAGCACATCATTCTATGTGGTCATCATAATAGGCGATGTTCTGTCATGTCTATGTTTTGTCGAGCAAAAAACTACGCTCTTCAGAAAAGATCTTTTAACAAACTGTTCTCAATCAATGCGGGCCCGCAGTGTATTGAAGGAAAATACTTCGTCGTGTTGGTTCAACTTCCCTCTGTTGTGGCCTTGTCTCATCAAGGCTTTGACTCCGCTTGGTCAAAGAAAACATCGGCGATCAAACTGATTCGTAAGCATGCCTAACTTTTTTCAGCTCTGTGCTTGTACATGGTTTATCAGAAAGATGTTGCCTCGAGTCCAAATATGATCGCCACTAAGGCTACGTAAAAAATATATATTATGTGTGTCCGGTAATATGCCTCTGAAAATTGGGGTAGGTAGGTCGGATGAAAATCTTTATTTATTTTTCTTTTGTTACCGGAGACCCATGGAATCTCTTTAGCATTTTTCGACGTATGCATATGCACACGTATGTTATGCTCGATACCGAAAGTTCACCCTAGTGTCAAACACAGTACAGGACGTGTGATGACCTATATCTTGTTCGCAGATCCCGTGCAAATAACCGTACCGCGCGTCGTTTGTGTGAACCACGGTGTGACCGTGTGTGAACCTACTACGGACAGTGCAAACATGTGATTTGCTTGGGAACAGTCGCTTCATTTGTCTCGCTGGACAATAGTCAGAATATCGATGTTTGACAAAAGTATGTCAAGTGTCATAGACTGATCGAGTAGGCCGATTAATCTTGATAAAACGGCGGGCATGGCAGTCATTTGGTCATCTTCCAGAAAGTACATTGTCGTTTGGAAAAATACTTTGGTCGTGGATGCTCATAACCTGTTCGCTATCCTTTTTTTAATACACACGGTCAACGTGAAACTGCTGAAAAAAAGTCGTAAGCCAGTTACAAATATACAGATTTTACCACGTTTCACGGGCCGTTTCGGTAAAAAAAACCAAGAAAACTCACCCTGCCTATTGAAGTTTGCTAGGGATATTCATAAAATTTAAGTAGTCGCGATAGAACTAAGACGGTTTAAAGTGAAACATGTCCAACTTGCCTAGGAATGGCAGTTTGGAAGACGGCAAAAGTAATAAAAATACCTTATTGTACAGTACACCTTATTGTTATACTGACAATACTTGATGCATGTAAAGGCTTGGAATTTACAGGACGCCATCCTGCACTCATATTGTGACAGATGGGGTGGGGTGGGAGCGGCAGATACAACGTGTGACCGCTTTTCTGCTGATGTGCAGCATTGAATAAGCTCTTGCTCTGATTGGTCCATTGTCACGATTCACAGCGACTTAGGGAGTCTATTTCTATTGTTTTAATTATATTGGTAAGATTCAGCTACCCAATTGGGCTTTTCGCTGGGGTGGCCAAGTGAAGATCAGTGCGCCACTATATGCACTTTTCAGTCACCTCTTTTGCCATATATGGGTATATGCAAAGTCGCGCGCGGTGACCGAAGAAGACCATTTAAAGGAAATTCTTTGTTTGCCGTACCTGGATTTTTGAAAATACCAGTCAGCAAGGGGAAAGAACAAATACAAAATACACAAGTCGTAGTGTATTAACACAAGCTCATTATTTATTTGGTTTATTTTCGAAAAATAATATTTTTTCTTTGTAATAGTGTTAACATTGTGTTTGTTTCCTTAATATTTTCTCCGAAAACCTACCAGCACGCGGACGGCAAACAAAAAAATTATTTAAAGCACCTATTTAATTGATTTCGCCTTTTAGGTAAAATACTTTTTTACTCATTTTCACTTTAGCTCATGGTATGTAGACATGTCAGAACAAACGTTACGTACATCTGGTATACTGGGTTTACAATATCGTGTCACGTGACATATTGATTTCCACCATCTCACGGTGATTATTATATAAACGGACAGTTACAGGACGTGTGTAAGAGCCAGCGGCCCCCCGCCACCCTGTTTGTGACAGGGAGCTATCGCTTTGGCTGCTTCACCAATGGATTTTTTTAGTTCACATTGTGTATTATTATCACAGACTACGTCAGCTGCCAGGCACAGGCAACCGACAAAAGGGTCATTTTTGGCTTTGAAATTTGCGGCAAAGAGCACAAACATCAAAACGAAAGTGAAATTGCGTTCAGCATGGTTTTAAAATTAATATGCATGTTTATTAAAGAACATCAAATTCCTGGTTGGCTGAAACTGGTCACACAAAGGACACCATCACATATAGCAGTGTGACGCGCGCATCTAGGCTACACTGATTAATTGGCGACTGACATGTTCAGTTGCCTCAGACCATAGACTTAAAGATTACGATTGAGTCTGTCTCGCCTGAACGACTTCTGTTCCCACCACGTCAACGTCAAGGCAACCGACAACTCTGCATCCGGAAATATGTAAGTGTGACTGCCTTTCGCTATGTCTATTCTGAGTTACTGTAAGAAGCGCACTCTAGCTGAGTCGTACTGAAATCGAATATTTGTTTTTAACCTCCGTGGCAACGAGTGGGTATCTGTAAGAGAACTAGAATTTTCGGTACAGCAAGGGCGTTTTAATGGCTAGGGTCTCGCGATACGGGATAAAGAGAGTTGTTTTGAGCCGTAAAAATCATGAATATCCAACAAACTTGTACATCGAGTGTCTCTATCTTTGCTTACGAAATCTAGCACTGAGATGATATCGTTCGTCTAAAACTGATACCTGCATGGAAAGCTTCAACGCAAGGAACTAATCCGTGATATAAAACTGATTCATTGAAAATGGTATAGCATGAACTAGTATTTTACCTGCCATCTTGTGAAAATATAGACAAAGGTGATTTTTGTAACTGTAGCACGCCAGCAAAGATCTGCTTTGTCAGATCAGCGATTCGCAAACGCAGACATCACGTGGCTGAATTTTAAATGAACCAATCACGTACAGCCTTCTGTCAGACCGTGACATTAAATTCAAAGAGCGAATATGATGCACAATTCGCATTATTTTACCAGCAATACTAAAAAAATCTGTTCATGCATAAATATCTTGCTACCAGTTATTTAACTGTGTGCGAAAAAATACAAGCTTCAATAAGGTACACGTCTCTAGCGAGGATAAAGTATTTCAGCATTTAGGTGAGCGATCACAGCCCCGAGACATGCATGGTCTATCCAGCATGTCTATGCGAGCGCCCTCAGCAGCCAAGAAACGCACTTGTCGAACGAAGTCCTTCCCTAGCATAGACATTCGACAGTCTATGGCCGGAGTGACTTGCAATCAACAGATTACATGGAACTATTAATGACATGATAATAATACCTGGTAAAATATGGACTACTTTTCAAATTATCATTCAAATTTTCGACAACCAGCTCCCGACTCATGAATTCTATAAAATATTCATAATTCAGAACGAACGTGATAGATTATATAGTCCTATTTAATTGTTATCTGTAGGAAGTTTCCGTGTGACATTGTTGGCGCCACCAATTTGGATGATGCTCGATTTGATGGCATCGTACTGGTCACCGATAAAGTATCGAAGTTGTCTGCATCACTGCAGGCTTTGAAGTCTGCTTTGGACAATCTCAAAGTGGTAAGCATCTTGACTGACAGATTTTTGAAAAAAAAGAAAACAATTGTCGCGTGAACATTGGCATATCCATGAAAAAGTCAAATGCGAAAGTAAAAACGTTTTAGATTCATCTGAAATTAAAAAGCTTTGGTGAAAACACCTGAAGTGCAATAACCACGGCATTAAAACGCGAAAGTGAAAATGAAAATAAAAATAAAAATTTAGATTCATTGGAAATTAAAGTCCCATTGTCAGTCGATTTTGCTGTAAAGTACCCAAGATTCAGCAACTATGGCGTTAATACTTAATGCAATTTCATCTGTTAAATTTGTAAAATACAGTTTTGATTGTCTACATTTACGTGCAGTGCAGAAGTGGAGCTTTTGAAGTTATTTGACTGTCCCTTTTCTCAGTTCTTCAAGGCTGACCATCTCTTGAATTTTGCACTTTGATAATTATAATGCGTGATTATTTCGGGCAAAACAAACATTAACCGCCTCACACTTTCCCCTTCTTTAGACTATTCTGTCAGCCAGATGAAGCTCTCTTTCTGTATCCCCTTTGTGATTCTATTTAAATTTGACACTTTCAGTTTCTCCAAAAGTACCGTGACAGCTGTGAAGGTTGTAAGCGTAGTTTTCCCATTGGTTGGATGTCAGACCAGTTCATTTTTGTCTATTTGCTGTATTTCCTGAAGAGACGCATTCATTTTATGCAAAGTGTACGAATGAGCATTGCTTGCCCTTGCAAACGAACTTAATGAATCATTGGAGAATTGATTGCATCATCTGCTCGTTGTCGGTTTTCTTTCTTTTGCTGTATAACAGACAGATAAGCGAGTTATGGCGTCTTGCCAGTGCAGTTTGTATGTTTCTATCGGTTACAATACTTAAAAAAGGCAAGCTGTAGATATTTAGGATCCGTTATTTTCCAGATTGATGATAGTGTGGAGAATGAAGTGGTGGTTACCAGTGTGGACTTGCCAGCAAAACGGTTAATCTTCTCACCAACGGGACCTTTGGATCGAGACTATGACGACATCAGACGCTTTGCAGATGCAGCGGAAAAAGGCGTGAAAAGGTGTCGTATTTGCCGGGACTTGAAAGCAATATTGTGTTTTGTATTAACGACAGTGTGGGAGACTTTTTTCACGATAATAGATGCAGGTTGTGGTGGTTGGGAATGTAAATTGTGAAAGTTCAACTCTGAGGGCGCAGTGCTTGCTGCACGCTGCCAAAAGTACAGGAGACTTCTCGAACTACTGATATTTGTGTACACCAGTCAACAAATCACTTTCTCAAAGCGATTCTTGAGTTAGTATTTTGTCTAAGTTGGATAATGAACTTCAGGAAGGGCAACAATGTGTATTATTTGGAGCTGTTACAACTATGCACACAATTTTTTGAACTAAGATTAACATATTGTAAAATGGTTGTTGCGAGGTAAATTTATGGTTGTCGGTAATACTTGTTCAATGGAAATTTGAAGGTCTCAGTCAAATAAAGATGTATTTCTTTTTTGTCCCCAGGGCTTCAAAGGCAGGATGTAAGTCACCATTGCTGATCTGTCCATCCTATGATAACTACACCGAAGCGAGACTAGTATCGGTTCTTGGGGCGTTGCACTGTTTGTATGTGGTAAGGCAGTAAACGCAAGACTCAGTCTTTCGTCTTCCTGCATTGCATATTGATAAGTGTTTAAACTCAAAGTCTGCTCACCAAAAAGAATATGTATGGATGTATATGTGTGTGTATGTATGTATGTATGTATGTATGTATGTATGTATGTATGTATGTATGTATGTATGTATGTATGTATGTATGCAGGGTTTTACATCACTTTTTACTTTTGAGAGTCCCTGGGACTCCTGGTGTTAGAAAATGGGAGTCCTACATCAAAATATGGGGGTCCCAATTTATTTCACAAGAATATTTTATTGTTTATCCATGCCATGGTCTTCACTGTGTTCAATTAGTATTCAAACACACAGCAAATGGTTGCATATTTCTTAAAATAATTCCTACATGAAAATTCTAGTTCATACTGAGGGCGGCCCTCATTGATCAATTCAAAGAACATTATTCATGATATTATCTCATAACTTTAATGACAAGTTCACAACGTGAAATTTGAACAAATATTCAAATTTGTCAAGTTGACAAGAAGGTAAGTAATTTCATACTCTGAAATGGCATACACCTAGCGAGTCAAGTAGGTTTGAGTTCACACTGCCAGCAGCTCCTTCAGCAAATAACCTAGCAGTGTTCATGAAGTCAAAATCATCTATGATGGGGCCAACCAGTTTGATGAACATTAGTCTATTAAGCCTTTGAGGACTGAGTCTATTTCGTGCCCTCTGTTTGATGGCATTTTGTACTGAAAAGCCCCTCTCACATGGGGCAGAGGACACTGGTATGACAAGAGCAATTTTAGCAAGAATGGCAAAATCAGGATACTCCTCTGTAAAATCAGTTAGCAACAGCTTGACATACATATCAAAATTCAGTGCCTCCCTATGAGATCTTGTGAAGTGTTTGTAAAACAGAAAGTGTGCCCTAGCTCTATCAGCATCAATACCTTGTGTATTGTTATAATGATTCAACAGTTGATCAAGCTGGTTGACCCCATAGTCAGGTAGGTTGGCCACATTTTCAGGATATCTGTGTGGGTTGAGAATCACATCAAAACACTCCAGAATATTCATCTCATCATCTGGAAATCTGCTATCTAAATTCTGCAGCAGTTTGTTGATATAATTTTCTCTTGCATCACAGAACCTCTGTCTGAGTGGCTGATTGTCAGTATTTTGAATGTTTTTGTATGTGTTTTTCTGACCATTGCCAGGAACATCACCCAAATCATTAAAGACTTCTCTGACACACTGTCAGTGACAGTGTGTGAATCATTAGTCATTCTATTCAATGTGTCCCTAGTAGACAACACTTTTTTTTATATAGGAGGTTGACAGAATCTTTCTGAAATGTCAAAATTCCAATGACAGTAAGAACATCAATCAATAAGGCAGTGAATAGCAGACACAATGAATTAGAGATAAATTTCAACAGCTCATCAGCCTTTCCCCCTTTTTTGTCACTTGCAAGTGCCAAGGCAATTGGCTCAAAACTGATGAAAACCATCTTGACAGCTGATTCAACCGACAACCAGTGAACAGATGTAAGCTCAGTAATTTGTTTTGCCTTCCCATTCAACAGAGTTTGAATTTCTCTAAATTTGTCATATCTCACACTAGAGTCATTAAAGTATTTATACAATGAATGGATTATATTATGATATTCTTTGCAATATTCAATATCTCTGCCTGCTTGGGAAGCAGCAAGATTCAATCGATGTGCAACACAATGCACTTGAACATGGTTGGGATTTCTGGCTTTTAATTTTGCCCCCAACCCGTTCAACCGACGGTAGAGTTGACTTTTCAGATCCTCAGATTCAGATCCTCAGATCTCAGATTTCAGATCCTATAACTTCAGATGAAGATTCGAATTTACAAGCCTTTTACAATACCCGTATTAACAGTATGATTGCAATATTTAAAATAATAATTTGAATATGACATGTACAAGGCAGTTATGAAAACAAAAATGTCTACATAAACGTTTTCGCTCAATAAGTTTCAACGAACACTGGTCTACAATTACAGATTAGCTAACTTGCTTCTTCCGACCCCTGAATTCTGATTTAGCCCGGGGTCACTGGCCTCCAACATGGATTAGTTATATTCCCTCGCCATAAATATTACGAACGATGGTTAAATACGGACTGTCGATAGCCAGCATTTACATGATCGTCGCGGTCTTGATCGTTCGATCGCGCGCGGGTGTGTTTATCTCTATGAGGGAACGTTCACGTGATGACATAACAAGTGGAATCATTGCGCACCCTGTCTTCGACAGATGACGTTCTGATTCTGTGATCGAAGTTTTTAAGTTCAAGATTCAAGATAGAAATAAAATAATTTTTAAAGCCTTTTCAAATCTAAATTATATTTTATTTATCATTATATTACATCAAACTTTGAAAATTGTGAAATTTTAATTATGAATCTGCGTCTGAAGTTATAGGATCTGAGGTCTGAGATCTGAGGATCTGAATCTGAGGATCTGAGGATCTGAATCTGAAGATCTGAAAAGTCAACTCTACCTTCAACCGACCGGTCATTACGGCCGCCCCGTCTGTTCCTAGTCCATATATTTTGTCTACAGCTGCGTCACAGATTTCTTTCCTAGTCAAAAATTCAATCAAGGCGTTTTCGATCTCTGCAGCAGTGGCATCTGTAATTTGCTGGTTACAGAGGAAAGAGACATTCGCCTCGCCATTCTGAATATATCGAACATATATTGCAAGTTTCTTATGAATGGTAATGTCACAAGTCTCATCCAACATTATACCGATGAAGTCACTTGCATGTATGCTATCAATCAGGGACTTCTCGATCACACGTTGAATACACTCTTCAAACTCCATAACTATCTGAGGACATTTGTAATCAGCTTGAGCGGAGATACCCCTATTTGCATATTTATATTAGAATTTCGTTCAAATGGAAGTGAGGAGGGCGCTGTTCTACTTGACCGTTAGTGTGATTTTTCCCGTTTTTTGGGGGGCAATTTCAGCCCATTTTTTCCCAACAAACAATGTCAGAGACGTTTCTATGGTCATATAAAGCAGTTAAGTTTGTGCCTATGAATTTTTACCAACTTCTACGGCTTACTTTTGGTGCTATGTGTGTATTGTCGATCTATGGCTCGCTAAACATAGGCCTACTTTTGGGCTGCCGCAACTACATGCACAGCTGATTCTTGTGAATATTTTTACATAGTTAGACAGTCTAATCATTATTGAAGACCCCTAACTTAGTTTTATTCTTGTTCACGCCCTGCAAATCACTGCTTTGGCCTCGTAAAGGTCGTACACCGTCCCGCCATCAGAAGACAAGATGGCCGCTTAGAGTGAGGAACGTGTTGCACTCCGCTGACGCCTTGCTCACGTTTACAAATTGTTTAGGCCCAAAGATTGCACAATATCACATATTTTACTGTTGTCAATCCAACTTATGTTATATTTATATTTGATGCTTGGGTTACAATTTCGCGGTAGTCCTCGTAGGCATTGGCTACCAATATTCCATTGGGTAACCGGAGAAGTCGGGCATTGCGAACTCGGCCATCGCCAGCGCCGATGGTGCCGACCAACTCGGCCAGTGCAGTGGGACTCGGCCAGGAGAAGTCTGCCACTCGCAACAAAGCAATATGATTGCATACGCATTCTCTTCACAGTTGAATATGCCAAACAATTTTAACTTTTTACTACCATAGTTTTTGTTTATTTTGTCGGTTTAATACTACCGGGTACTACGAACATTCAGAAAACAACTCAAAGTCGAAGAGCTCCCACGTCCACCCTGCAAAACATGTACGGTCTGCCTCCGTGTTTCTGCAGATCGCGCGCGTACCGTATTAAAGTTCAGGCAAACATTATGCCATTTCTTCAGTAAAATTCATGGCTTGATGACTCTTAACTAAGTTGCTTCGCCATCTCCTATGACTTTTTAACGAACTTCAAGTGTAACTATGACGAAGACTGCAAAACTCGCTACCACGATCGCGATACACCGCCATCTTTAATTTTACCAATGTGTGTATATCATACGTGCGTTGAACTGTGATCTGTGAAGTTTGCAAACATTACGCTCATCTTATGAATGACATTTAGATCGCTTTCGTATATAACTTAAGTGAGACTTCAGAAAAAGAAACACTAATATGGAGCATATATTCTAATAGGGTGCATACTGTACTGGCCGACTTCTCTTGTATTCGGTCATTGTCAACTGTCAGTGTCTGTCTGTTTGGAGTCGATGCAGGATGTGGTGGTCGGACATTCCCACGCCTGATTTTACTGACCCCTCAGCCTTTCAAGATAATAATATCTTTGTAAGAGTGGATTAGAGTGACCGTGATTTGTCACATTTTCCTTTTCACTGGTAACGGGTAGTATATCACTGTTCAGTTACCATGTTTCAACTCGTCAATGTTGACTGAAGTCCGATAGCATAAAGGCGAGTTTCAGTGCCATAGCGTTGTACGCTGTACACGCGTACACTGGGCTGTACGATCGGCCTTGTAGGGTAACACTAACAGCGCATACATGGCATCATGAAATCATGCCGCAAATATAGGCGCACTGTCAGAAATTCACGAAACTTGTCACAAGCGTTGTTCAATAGCAAGTGGTTTGACACAACAAGTATTATTTTTGTTCAAGACCTGTATCAGTGTGTTTCGGGTCACAGTCTAAAAATAGCACACAGCTGAGAGGTATAAACCAGTGTTCTCCCTAGGCCCTTCAAGCATCACGTCTCCGTGACGCTTGCCTTGATCGCCGTGACGCTTGCTACAATGCCGTGACGCTTCAGATTTTTCCCGACACCCTTGATTGACAGCCCACTTGACAGCTCAGTGTATTCATTGGCATGGGACATCTGCCAAAACTAGCCTTATCAACATCGTTTTTAGTCCTGAATAGACTTTTTCATGTCGATTGACGAGTTTACATTAGTCAATTGACACGTACATAGGTGTTGAAAAAACACCGGACGAGCGGCACATCGGTGTGGCCGTGACTTTGATCATGTTGGTCGAGCGCCGTGTGAATGGCCGTTTATCAAGTTACGTGGGGGAATTACAGTGACGTCGACGCCGTGAAAATGCTGGTGGTCAAAGCTATCGGTCAAAATTGCGACCCTCAAAAAGGTTTATAAGGCGTCTATACCTGATGACGGTTAGTCTACATGAAATCTCCATGGCAGCATTGCAAATGTAAATTTGTATTTTAATTATTTTTCTGTTCTTGTTGTTGAGACAAACGGTAGAGTTCGTGGGCTGCAACGTTACGTGTACGTCATATTACGCTACGCTGACTTGACCTAGTTTCTCGATGTTGGGGTCACTGTCATTTTACAAGTTTTTTTTTTGCTAATTCCGCAATCGTTCTTTTGCATTCTTGTCATCTTTTTTTTTATTTCGCGCAAAGTTTTTAAAAACATGAGTTCGGATTAACTTTTTGGTCGCGAAATGATGTCTACAGTGCCATGTGACGTGAACAGGCCGGGCGATTTCCAAGATGGCGGTCGATGTGTGGGCTTTGAGCGTTTCGCGCTGTTTTCAAGTTCAGGTCTCGTTTCAGGTTCGCTAAGGAGGCAAGTTACTAAAACGACAGGTGTTTCATAATTTTGGTGACGATCATCCGTGTAAATATGTCTGAATTTTCTGTTCTGGTAAACCGTAACAGTTCCTCTATTCATTGGGACCGTGACTGTAATTCCGCGTAACGTGTTTATGTGCTAAAAAACTCGCTGGGGTACACAGCCCTGATTGTGTGGCTTTGTTGCTCTGTATAATTTCGTAAACAAGTGACGCAATGTTTCATCGCAAATGTTTCTCCATGCAATGAGAGTATGAGTTGAATTTTTACAACTGAAGTTGGACTGCTGTATGAATTTATTGCAGTTCATGGTGCCCCTGATATGTATGTTCATGCAGCAGTGTGTAAGTAAATAAAAGGCATATTAAATGACTACAATTTGCAGTGACTGTTTTTATGTTTGTTTGTATGTATGTATGTATTTAAATATATGTTAATGTATGCAAATTATTATGTAAATTTTATGCAAATTTCCGACATGCTTGCCCTTGATCCTAGGGAGAACACTGATAAACCATCATTGCAACGTACGAATTCAGTTGTCAATTATCATTAGTATTTATTTCTATCATGCATAGATACGATGAAATTACTCTCAAAAGTGTACATTACCTCATAGCATGTTCAATTTCGCATTAAATAATCATATTTGTGAGCTTTCGAGCCCATTTTCACGACCAAGTCGCTCGAACGACGTGTATTCCGACATATTGCTTGTTTACATTCAGAACGAGGCTCTGCAGCCTATTGAATTATGCAAATTTCTATACGTCCGCTCAAGCTGTAATATTCAATGTCTAAGCCGTTCAGATTCTGCAGATGAATGATGTACATCGCATGGAAGGTCACGTTTAGCGATCAGGTAAACAGTACGTAATTGTGCAGCGTACGCCTAGAGTTCGTTACTCTTACCGCTACGTATCACTCCACTCGTAACTGTGCTCTTACCCTGCAACTGCCGGTCCTCATGCTTAGGATTTTAACGCTTGTGAGACGACTTTTCGAGTCCTGATGACGAGTGAGAGTTGAATGTTGAAAATTACAAAAACCTTCCATGAACGGGCATGTAACATTCGCTTTCAAACATACACTGCATTCCATGAGCATGACGTTTCGCTCTTCAGAATATCGAAGCCATTTAAATCTATTGAGTCAACTTCTGTTGAATGTTCGTAATTTTGCTGACTTGGTCGGGGGACCTGATGTATCAGTATCGCATGGCGTAGCTGCCGTTTCGGCCTCGACCAAACCTGCATGATGCTGGTTGCTGCGGCCGCCGAAAAATTTTCGCAGATCGGCCTGTTTGACACGACCCGCCATGATGCATAAACATGTGTTAATCGACTCAAACAAGAAATCGACCAATTAAGAATCAGTTTACATAGTCACTTTTTACAGCAATAGAATTTGTTTCCGCGGTTACCATTGGTTATGAAACAGTGGAGGACAATGCACTATGGAGCATTCCATTAAAGTATGGGGTCGGTAAGGTTTACTGGGATGTGTTTTACGTGTTCAGCAGCTTCGTGAGGTGTACACCAGCAACAGATATTTCTGCGTCCCAAGGGACGCGTGGTTTAGTTTTTGAGGGGTCCTTCGTCCGGTTTTATGCGTAAAGGACGCAGAAATGCGCGTCATGTAAAACCCTGTGTATGTATGTATGTATGTATGTATGTATGTATGTATGTATGTATGTATGTGTTTGTTTGTCTGTCTGTCTGTGTGTCTGTCTGTGTGTCTGTCTGTCTGTGTGTCTGTCTGTCTGTCTGTCTGTCTGTCTGTCTGTCTGTATGCATGCTTGCATCTCTGTTGCATGTATCATGTATGCGTATGTGTTCTATAAACATCTAAGTATATTTTCTGTGTTTTAGATTTGACAGGCCCTCTCACATTTGTATGGAAAAGGGACTAACCGCTTTCCTACTATAAGTAGTACAATTGTTTTCACCTGAGTGTCACTAGAAGAAAGTTTTCCATTCTTTGAATATTTGATTGACGGACAATAAAATTAATTGAACTGAATAGGCCCAAATGCTGACGTTTATGTTGCTTTGGTTTTCTCGTATTTGTCCATCGGTGTAATTTATTGTCAGGCTGACATTATTTATATTTCACTACTGTTTTGAAAATCACGATGTAAAGTACTGCTAATTGACCCTTTCGATTAATTGAAGCCTCTGGAAGTAAGAGAGGACATTCCTGCCAAATCCAGCAAGGCAGACACCCTCGGAGTCTGGTCGGAGAGTAAGGATGATTCTGACAGGGTCATCAGACTCGCTTTCGCCTTTGAAGGTGGAAGGTATATGTCAAATAATTCACAATTTATAATTCACATTATATTACCATGCACTGTCTGTCGCATTTTCATTGGTCGAGCTGAACCACGTGACTGACCACAAATACACAGTAATGGTCTGTTTATATGCCCGTGAATATGAATAATAAGATTAACAACTCAAAGTATCGTAACTTTACAGCTCAAACGTAAATCATAATCAATCACAAAATAAAATGGAGCACTTGTAGGTCAAGTGGAGATACTTTTTTTTCTGAAAACATCTCCGGATTTGCCAATATTTTACAGTGCGCGTGACAGTGCATCGCGTAATGCTCAGTTTCTGGGGCCCAGTTGTCGTTCGCTCCTGAAATTTTCGGATATTTTGACGGTTTTCTTGGGTTCGCTGATAATATAATGGAAATAACAGACTCCGCGCTGACCATTAACGTTTATTTGTGGGCGCGGGCTCGAGGAAAGCCAAATTAACGGGCTCGGCAAGCCTCGCCCGTTAATTTTTGGCTTTCCTCTCGCCCTTGCCCACAAATAAACGTTAATGGTCAGCGCGTCGTCCGTTATTTCTATAATATCTAGCAGAACGACGCAATGGTTTACGAGATCACAATGCTGAAAATCTTATGCAGTCGTGACTTTTCAATGGTATCGCACTCTCGGATCGATGGACTTTGAATACGCCAAGAAAAGTCTGCCGCTGTGTCCACAGCGTCCTCTCTTGTTCGATTCGGGGAAAAACATACAAGTCATTTGGAGTTCAGCAAATCTTATTGGAGAAAAATGAAAGTTTCAAAAGCTTCATATCACAGTATAAGCACCCTAATTTCTAAAATGGTTAACCTGAACGTACGTTTTCTTAATACGTATTGCCAAGCAGCCTATGTAGTTTCATTTCGATGATAATGATGATTATTACTATCTAACAAACGGTTGTTCGAGCACATGAGTTTTCGTTTTCATTTAGAGCTGTACTCAGGCTTGCTAGGTCAACAAATTATACTGAGTGACATCACGTTTTACTGTAATCTGTCTCGTTGCCTTGTTTATCTGTTAGATCTGTGTACCGAGACATTGGCGGCTCTGATCCGGAGCGAATGGCAGCCAAGAGAGTTGAAGACTATGTCATTGACCTCTTCAAGGATTCTTCGGTTAAAGTAAGTGAAAGACAGGAAATGTGTTCAAGATTCGTGGACTTATGAGTAAATTGGGGTAATAAGAGAACAGACGAGGTACAAAGTTACTGCAGATGGCAAGGTAGCTCGCTTATTGTACATCCTTTTTGTATAGGAATGTAGCTACCGTGTTGTTTTGGACGCAGAACTATATGCTTGGTTAGTGGGTACAGGAGGTCGCAAGTTCGAAATAGGACAGAAAATTTGCTGAATTTGACATACAGTATTAACATGAATATTTCACCTTCAGATCAATGTAATTTCGGATGAGGCCGTCTTAGAGGAAGAATATCCTTTGCATGCCGCTGTCAACAGATGTGCCCGCCACATTGACCGCCACAAGGGACGTATCATTGAACTAGAGTACATTGGTGAGGGAGAAATCGACAAAACCCTTCTTTTGGTCGGCAAGGTGAGTCTTTCAGACGCTCTCCGTCATGAGCTGGTCATCTGTAGTGCTGTAAACAAATGTACTTTACATGAAGTGATCTGAATTTTTACGAATTTTTGTAGCAATTTATAACAATTGTTGCTCATTTAATACAGTTTCTATAATTTCATAAACGTTAGTAATGGAACACAAGGATATTTTGCAACAAAGAAAACAAAGCTAGCGCATGCATGTACCTCAAATCATAATTGTTTACAAATAAAATGATAACATTTAGAGACTCAATAACTGTAACTTTTCATTGTGATATATTTTATTTTATTTTTACTTCTCAAAACATATACGCTTTCTTGTTTTGCACCCTAAAGTATGAGGACATCGATAAGCCTTGCCAGCTTAATAACTTGGGTGCAATATGATCATTGATAATTTGAATTTTTGTTCGGATTACGATCCACTTGTCAACAATACCACTTAACATTTCAAGCACACACACATACACACAAACAGACAATAGACACACAGATTGGATTGTTAGGTCAGACATTGGGCACTTCGACATAATTTTTGACTTAACCAAAAAAAAAAACAAAAACAAAAAAACCCTAACTAATACAGAAAGAACAAATATCGAGGATACATAAAATGTGACAGCTACTGGATGTTTATAATTTTAGGGCGTGACATATGACACCGGTGGAGCAGATGTTAAAATCGGTGGCAGCATGCAAGGAATGCACAGGTGAGACGATATCTTTAAAATTTCTCCGTTGAACGATCATTCATACTGAAATAGCAAGTTTATTCACAGTACAGAATAAGTTTCTCTGGATACACTCATATAATAACAAAAATGATGTGAACGACTCCGTCGAACACAAAATTCCATGCCGAACTGAGAAATTAGTATTATATTGGTTTCTTAAAGGCTTGCATGTTCAGAAATCATCCATGCCTATCGTTTCTTGGATAAACTGACACGGTTGTCCAGTCAGAATTAAATACGGGCGAGAATCAATTTTCTATGATGTATCACATGATTTCGAGCAAATTAAACATCAGGGCCTTGAGAAAATTGCACACGTCTTTGCAGTCCTAGTGCAATATACCACTGGCTTTGTTCAATGCAGGTTACAAATGTACTATTCATCGGAATCGCCCTCCTCTAACAAGTGGCAAAGACCTGATAAGTTGTAAGGGATTTTAATGTCTGCTATCCATACGCCGAATGCTTACGGACATTTTATAACCTTTGCATTCAATTTGACCGTTTACTCTAGAGACAAATGTGGTGCCGCGGCCGTGGCTGGTTTCTTCCAAATACTGTCCGTATTGAAACCCAAAAACATCAAAGTACTTGGCGTGATGACCATGGTTCGGAACAGCGTAGGTCCTGGTAAGTGTTACTGTTATAATGCAAATTAGGCTGTACTTTCAAAAGAGTAAAGTTTGTTCGGTAAAGTCGCATGCAGCAGGTAAGAGGCTTTATAGACTATTATCCCACTGTTGATAATTTCAACGGCGACTTTAAGATAGAATCCGCTTTGGCGACAGATATCAGAACTCTCAAATTTTCTTGTCCACAGCCTTTGTGGACTCATTTTGAAGCTGAAGGAGTAAATATTATTTTCACCGTCCTATTTTTTGTAAAAAAATCTATGTTCCCCTAAAGATAATACCGTGATGGAGGCAAGTTGAATTTGTAATCAAATACCGGTAAATTTAAGGTCATTTTATTCCTCTGGTAACAACGTTTGCAGTGTGACCCCTAATTTCTATTCGTTATTTTGAAAAGAGAATTGTTGACATTTTCCTCTGGCAAAATTTGAGCAAAAGCTTTCAATTTTCACTTGCGAGGAACATGCTACCTTAACTTCTCGTACATTCTCAGAAACTTCACGGTTCTCACGCAGAAAAGTTATTCGTTTGAAAATTAAACGAACACTGATTTAAATGTCGACTTTTTCAGATTCTTACGTGGCTGATGAGATTATCACTTCGCGTGCTGGCATTCGTGTCAGAATTGGTAACACCGATGCTGAGGGTCGAATGGCCATGGGTGATCCACTGTGTAAGATGAAGGTTCAGGTGCGGCAACACTCCATTGTTCAATAACTCGTCATCCAATTCATCTCGAGTGTAGCGAGAAATGCCGTGCTTTTGTCTTGATTGCACTCCGTCTCGGTGAAAAAAATCTGGTGACGGGCATTCTGATAAAGGTCATTGGTAGAGTTAGACCCATATTTGTAAAAAAAATGAGTGATTTGGCGGCAAAGGGAAAATGGTTTGAACTTTAATCTTCAAATTTTGAGGAAGTTACCAGCTTTACCCGTACTGTTGAATTTTCTCAATTACTAATTCCCACCATAAATCAAACAAAATGGTAATTACTTACATAGAGTTCCTTTAATATATACATGTACTCTTGAAAACTTATGCTTCCACCTTTTTTTCTAAACTAACGTTAACATGACCGAACAACTTTTAAATTTGCCCGACGTTTTATTGTTTCAACGTTAGGGTTTCAAAAGTTTTTTATTGTTTCAGAATGTCATTTTCTTATTTATATTTTTCAATCTTTAACGAGACAATGTGCTTGATTTTTTTTATTAGGCTCTGAAAGAGATAAATCCCCACATCTATACCATCGCCACCCTGACCGGCCATGCTATTCGTGCCATGGGACCGAGTTATTCGGTGAGTCAAACAAACAGAGAAGGACTTTGTCACAGTAGAGACTGCATGTCTGCCAGTTTAAATTCGAGCAGCTTTGTCTGTCTTGTCAGATTTTGTCAAATTTGTTTAGTAACATTCTTATGGCTGTGAAATTAAATATTCAACATTTAATAGCCAAAGCTAACGTTGTTTTGAAATATGCCGTTACGTTATCGAAACGATCAGGACCTGTAACAAACCTTGCAATTTATGCACCACACCAAATGCAATGCGAGAATAAGGAACTGCACATTTTCTTGCACTTGTCAGTATGTTCGATTGCTGGTATTATTTATTTACAACACTGGAGCTAAATAGTAGTCTTAGTCGATCCTGATCACTTATCCATGTCTTACATTTTTCCAGTAGCGTTTTCAATTACAGCTTCAGATTTGAAGAAATTAAGCAATGGGGCACCTAACAAACACAGAAATAGTTACTGGAGACCCATAATAACATGAAAAGCGTACGAGTGGCAAAATGCTACCACTGACAAGCTTAGAGGAGCGAGCACAACTTTTACTGCATTCATGCATACATTACACACTGATATTTATGAACGTCATCGTAAAGAAACGGTTTTTGATGGCACAATTATGAACATAGCAGTTTCGTGGATTTCAATTTTCCAGCAAATCAGATTTGGCTTATATAGTCCGTCAGATGGTGCACCCGAAATTTTGATTTCTAATAAAAATGTGATTTTATTTGCAGATTGTTTTGGATAATGGTCCTGCAAGACGTACAGATCATGCAAGACAGTTACAACAAGGTGAGTGTCTGGTGACTTGGATCATATTTGATCCCTTTACGAAAATGACAGATCAGCCTCCTTCATTTACAAACCTTTCACTAATATTTTCAAGCGTATACATGTGCCTGTGGATAATTTTCTTGTAGGATCTACATGTAGCTTACGTCTTAATGTTCAGAATCTAAAAGAAAGTTGAAACGAAACATATCTTTAATGAATATTCTTACCTTCCATGATGGTACCTTGAGTAGGAGCCGTAATTTTGAACTTGTTTTCCACAATTGTGATTTATGACTTGATAGCAGTATCGTGATCGTACAGCGTTTTGGAAATAATATATTATACAGTTCTTCAGGAAATACTTCATAACGTTATTGGAATGTGGGTTCTGATTTTTAACAAAATGGCACCTGGTAAAACACGCACAGTGCCAGAAGGGTTGAACAAGTTTCTTGCACAGAACAAGTATCAAGGCGAAATAATTACACAGTGTGATGAAGTGACTAATTAAATATTGATTCTTTTCGCATAAACAGCTGGACACCTGGTTGCTGACCCCTTTGAAATCTCAACAATCAGAAGAGAGGTATGTATTGCGCAATCGTATTCACGAAATGCTGACTCCTACGAAAATGTAAAATGTATTGCAACCTTATGGTAGTACAATGTATGTGCCTCGAAAGTGAAATACAAACAAGGAGTCATCGTGTAATTTGGTACTAGAGAAACAAATAACATGATAGTTACCGATATTTGAAATTCAAAATGAACGTCATCCCTGTGTTAACTTTATAGGAAAATAACATTTTCGATCTTTGAAAAATAAAATTGTGAATAAGCCCCCAAGAGCGGTAAACCAGAAAAAAACTGTATACAATTTAGAGTTAGAATATCTGTCCCAAAGGCGCATACTTCCTGCAGTGCAATATCCGCAACGGACCATTGCAAACATATAGTTTTGAAACTGTCCAGATTGAGCCAAGAATGATTACCAAGAATGATTGATATTTTTGTTATTTTTGTTATTATTTATTTTTGTGCAGGTCATATTAAAGTCTTTGAAAATGCTTTTTCAATTTGTTAATTTATATATTAGTTCAGAACAGAATGACTTCTGATGGGTAAGCTTATGGTGAGTCACGTGACATAGATAGGACATGAGAATCGAAATGTGCGTAGCAAAAATTCATTCTTTGTTTTGTCCAAGGACTACGAATTCCATGCTGGCAAGTCCGAGTACGAGGATGTCATACAGGCAGGGGGAAAGCCGTCAACCATGACCGACAGAGGGCACCAGGCTCCGGCAGCCTTCCTCATCAGAGTGTCCGGTCTCGACAAGGTAGGCAAAGTGATCTCATACTTAGTCTTATAACAAAATTTACAATTAATCCGATCCTCTGTATGGCCATGATCAGACTCAGAAAGTCCAACAGACTTACAAACTGACTATACTCAGTCGATCATCGTCATCTCTCTCAGTCAGACGATCTGTCTGATCGTTCATCTAATTTTGCTGCTCTTTACCTGACGCATTTAACCATATTGAAGGCCTATTAGGCTGCGTTCACAAAAAACGGTGGCGGGGCTTATGTGGAGGAATTCAGGGGGAATCGAAAATTTTGGGAGTAGTGGAGGGGAACTTGAAAGTTTTGCACTGCTTATAGGAGGGGCTAGGGACCTGAAAAATTTTTGGTTCCCCTTTACCTTTACATTTTCCAATTAAAATGTTTGTCAGTAATTCAATGAAAAATGAATAACATTTCAATGTCATCCAATCGTTCTAATGTTAGTAATAATTAAACAAAATCTGGAACCATTTTGTCACATTTTATAACTTTTCTGTCGAAAAAATCTAAAAATTTATGATTTTTCGTAAAAAACTCAAACAAGAGGGTCTAGTTACGGGGCAGAAGCTGCAACTATTGAAAATTTTTAAATATTTGTATGAATATATCAAATACAGATTCTGGCTATCTCCCTACAGTATGCTGAAATACACAATATTCAATTTGTCGACAAAGCCTGTATATATAAATATGTATTGGACGACAGACTGAAAGTCATTTGTCAGTGATACAAATGCACAGTACACATACACAGGTTGTGTTGGCAAGCTGAATACAGGACAGTTCAACATGTTCTGGGGAGTAGAACAAGAACACAGTTGTATAAACTGAACAAAAATATTGTCAAAATAATCAAAGTTTATACAGCTTTTGCCTTGCTACTGCACTGTCACTGCATACTGGCAGTGACAGAGATAGCTCTGACTCTGATGTAGTTGAAGAAAAGTTTGGGTCAAATGACGCTCATGACAGTGAAATATACCTGTACATAAGATCAGACCAGAGAGCAACACATGATACGGATAACCAGGAAACTTGAAAGTTATCAGGGATTTTTGAATTCTGGCATAATAATAATCAAACATTAAAGAAAAAAGATGGGGTCAACATGCTTGATTTTCTAAATTTTCACATTCTAAAATATTACAAGAGTAAAACTTTGAACGGTAAAGACTCTAATTTAAACGAAAAAAATGTGTGACTGATGGAATAATTTATTTTCTACCAAATTTGCCATTATTACATCCAAAATTTTGGAGATTAAAATATTTATTTTATGGAATATTTTAACCTTCCAGAATTGTCCATTTTAAGCAGCATCTAAATCATATATGTCTCGTACTTTTGAAAAAAAAATTGGTAGGTCACTGTGCTAAGTTTTTCACAATTTGGAAAAATGTAGCCAGGAATTCACAATTTACATACTCTCTCGTGATCTTCAATTTGTGTGCTCTTCAGCAGGTGCCATTGACCTGGCCAGAGGTTGGATTAACACAAGTCTGCTTAAACTGATAAATCCAAAAATTCCACTGATGCGTTTAAAAATGAATCAATTTAGGGACTTGCCTTAAAGGAAAATGGCTCTACAACCTGCTAATAACAGGTAGTGTCAAACACTTGCGAGTAGAATTGCCCAATACATGTTCATTTTTCTTTGTGTGCATCCCTAATGAGTATGCGGTTATATGATAATTTTTTGGGGGACTTGAAAAATGTTTGATCATATAGACTGGGGAACCTGAAAATTTTTTAGGATGCTGAGGGGGAAATCTGAAAAAAAATTAGATTTCAATCGCGATTTCTGCAGCCCCCCCCCCCATAGTTATTTGTGAATGCAGCCTTACCTGATAGCGCCCATCATTACCTTCGTTATTACCAGCTTACTTACCAAAAATACATTGCTATTTCCAGAAGCCTCGGGCAACAGCAATCTTTATCTTGTGTGATACATGAGCTAAAGGATGTTCATTATTTTCTCGTCACGTGACATATTCCCTCGAATTGCGACACAGAATCAGCATGTGGCGTGACGTGTTACAAAAACGGTCCAGTCCACCATAGGGACAGGTTTTTCTCCACTGAAATTCTAAGGTGTTATTATTGTTTTCTGCTTTTTGTAATTTACTGGTAATAACGCCCAATTCCAGTAAATGAAGTTTTCATGTTTTTGTGAAATTTGAAATTTAATAGGGTTAAGACAGGATATTGTTGCTATTGCAAATATAGATCTTCAGGCAATCTGTTTCTGTAATCATGGACTATGCATGTTGACTCTTGATTTTCATTCTTGCTAAGGGAGACTATCGATTCAAAATTCCATTTTGGAATCAAAGTTTGAGCAGAAGCTTAACCCACTGTAAGACCAGTATACATCCCAAAAAGAAAGTTTCCTCACTTGTGTCGTCATCAGTTTTGACAAAACATTAAAGTTTGTGGGTTTCTTAGAGACCAATTTGACGACGGGTAAAACAAAATAATCAACAGTGACATAAGAAATCAAATCAATTCATACCCGACGATATTCAGGTCTGAGTATGTGACGTCAGTCACGCGTCATACATTGAAAGCAGTCACACATGTTTTTCATGTCTCCACAGTATGGGATCGATTCTGCAACACCCCTGGCGTACTCTCATCTGGACATTGCTGGATCCTCTGGTCCATTTCCGGGTACTCCGACTGGTGCCCCCATCGTTGCCTTGGCTGCCTATCATCTGCTCTCAAGAATCTAAATGGGCCATGGAGGTAGCACACAAGAAGGACGAACATGTTACACCGCGTCATTGAACGTCCTACCGTGTTCTGAAATTGGTTGACGTGCTGCGCTTAGAACTGTTTCAGAGTTTGAGAAAATCATCATACTAATCACGAAAGTTTTCAAATTTAAGTCCAAAACTTATGAAATTCGGTTCCAGGATCATGTGTATTGCTGTTATAGCCAAGAATACTTCACCATCTAATATAGAGAATGCACTTCTATGATTCGCATTTTGTAGTTTAATAGATTTAAACTCGATCTAATTATCACTGGCATTCAAATCAGAAAACACAACGTTTAGTTTTTGTCTCTGATCCTTTTTGATGTAATTCTTACAGTAGTAATCGGCAATACGGTCACGACAAGAGTTGTCAAGAAGAAGAGGTCTAAAAAGATGACCGAATAATTTCAATAATTATATCATTTTACTGATAATATCCTCTGTTTCCTATGTCAGCTAGGGCTCGAATAAATTTCCCAAAGTTAGAGATACATACACATTGATGCGTCTCACTTTCATATAATGGCTCCTACCGAGAGGGAAGAATGTCCACGTGATACGTGCTGTACGGATGTTATCGACCCGGATAGCTGACAAGAATAGTTCTTATCGTGACCAGTACCGTGGTGAATGTAATTCACTCAAGATCACAAGTCTGTTATAGGCCTATTTGTATGTCTGTCACAGAGTACACTTGTACATCTTCTGAAAACTACATAGTATTTTTGAACGATTTCAGTATACTGTGTCAACCTTCAGACTAAAGCATTGTGTAAAGCAAGTAGGTATATGATGGCTTGTAAAAGATAGTTTGATATGGGTAGGTTATGCACACATGAATGTACACATGCTAATTGCTCACAAATAAAATATGTTGCCGAAATATGGTTTTGACTGGTTTTTCCTCAAATACTGCAATTCTAGAAGTGATGTGTCAAAATCCATCACTTATGTAATGTGGAAATGACTTTGTCAATTAATCACTGACTATTTAACTTTAGGCTTAGCATGCATGCAAGCATGCATGCATGCATGCATGCATGCATGTATGTATGTATGTATGTATGTATGTATGTATGTATGTATGTATGTATGTATGTATGTATGTATGTATGTATGTATGTATGTATGTATGTATGTATGTATGTATGCATGCATGCTTGCATGCAGGCAGGCAGGCAGGCAGGCAGGCAGGCAGGCAGGCAGGCAGGCAGGCAGGTAGGTAGGTAGGTAGGGAGGTAGGTAGGTAGGTAGATGGGTAGGTGGGTAGGTGGATAGGTAGGCACTTACGTTTGTACATACGTATGTACGTACGTACGGGTGAATTTATGGGGAAGGTCAAGAGAGAGTCTCATCTCCTGATATACAAACCCCTGAAACTTTCATTTTAAAACAATATCTTCAACAGTTTTTGTCAAATATAATCAAAACTTACCCCTCACCCCAAAATTTAACATTACAAATTACAGAAAATCTCAAATTCTACCAATTCTTTAGCTAGGCATAATAAAAATGCAATGCTTTGTCTGAAATCTGTTTTATTTCATACAAGGACATGTCAGAAATATGAAATAGACTTTTAACAGAAAAAATATTTGGAATCTACAGCTGTAACAGTCATATTTTGAAGGGTACCGCAAAATCACAGTGTTGCAGATTTGCATGCATTTTTGTTAAAATTGTCTTCCTATAAGTTATCTGCTGAGCTTGTTTTTGAATATAACCTAGCTTGTTAGGTATCATTAGGAAGATAATCTACTAATCTTCAGAATGACATATTGTAACATGCAATATCTTCCTTAGTTTTCATGATATATAACCAAAACTTACCCCATACCCCAAAGTTTACATTGAAAATTGCAGTCAGAGATAAAACCAAATTCTACCAATTTTTAGCTAGAAAGAACAAATCTGGTCGTTTTTGCTATTAAATCTGTTTTTTTTTTGGTACAGGGACATGTCAGAAATATCAAATAGACTTTTAACAGAAAAAATATTAGGACTCTATAGCTGTAGCGGTCATATTTTGAAGGGTACTGCAAAATATCAGTGTTGCAGATTTGCATGCATTTTTGTTAAATCTGTCTTTTTATAAGTCATCTATTGAGTCTGTTTTTGAATATAACCTGGCTTTTTAGGTATCATTAAAAATATAATTTACTAATCTTTAGAATGACATATTGTAACATGCAATATCTTCTATAGTTTTCATGAAATATGACCAAAACTTACCCCATACCCCAAAATTTACATCAAAAACTACTGTCATAGCTAATGTCAAATTCAAGCAATTTTTTTTACGCAGACATAAAAAATTAGGCAATTTTTTGTATGACATCTGTTTTATTTTGTACTTGGCCATATCAGAAATATGAAATGAACTTTTAAAAGAAAAAATATTGGGATTCTATAGCTGTAACAGCTGTATTTTGAAGGGTACAGCAAAATCTCAGTATTCCTAATTCGCATGCGTTTTTGTTAAATCTGTCATCTCATAAGTCGTGTACTGAGCTTGTTATTGATTATAACCGGGTTTGTTTAGTATCATTGAAAAGTTGATTAAATAGTCTTTACAATGACATATTGTAACAGGCAATATCTTGTATAGTTTTCATGGAATATGAACAAAACGTACCCTATACCCCAAGGTTTATATTGAAAGTACTGTCATAGATAACGTGATCAAATTCCTTGAATTTTTAGCTAGACAAGATAAAAATAGCCCTGTTTCGGTATTAAATATGTTGTATATTGTACTGGGTCATGTCAGCAAGGTGAAATAGACTTTTAACAGAACAAATATTTGGACTGTATAGTTGTAACAGCCATATTTTGAAGGGAATGCAAAATCGCAGTACCGCAAACTGGCACCTTTTTTGTTAAATTCTTCTTCTTGTAAGTCATCTGCTGAACTTATTTTGTGACACATCCTGGCTTGTGAGGTATCATTAGTAGGGCAATTTATTCTTCTTTAAGACGACATATTGTAATATACAATGTCATTCATAGTTTTCCTTGAATATGGTCAAACTTTACCCCATACCCAAGAAGTTCAAATCGCAAATTACGGATTATCTTAAATTCTACCATTTTTGCTGCACATAATACAAAAGGCAATTCTTGTTTAAAATCTGATTTATTTGTTACAAAAGTATGTCACAAGCATAAAATTAACTTTTAACGGGAAGATAATACAATTTAGTAGCCATTTGGATCATTTTTGGAGGGGGAACCCATATATTGCAAATGTATGTGTTTCGGCAAATTTGCCCTGATACCTGGGTACCCTTCCAAATATGATGCAAAGGGCTACAAAATCATGTTATGTTCCTGTTAAAAGTTAATTTTCATATTTGTAACATACTTTTTTTTAACAAAAACACAGATTTCATAGATTGCATACAAGCATTGCCTTTGGTATATAAAGTTGATAAATTGTAAAAAATGGTAATTTGCAGTACCCTTCAAAATATGACTGTTACAGCTGTAGATTCCCAATATTTTTTTCTGTTAAAAGT
Source organism: Ptychodera flava (assembly GCF_041260155.1). Classification (NCBI taxonomy): domain Eukaryota; kingdom Metazoa; phylum Hemichordata; class Enteropneusta; family Ptychoderidae; genus Ptychodera; species Ptychodera flava. The sequence goes on along the minus strand of NC_091933.1, from coordinate 22,803,746 downwards.
CTATTTCATAATTCTCACATGTCCCTGTACCAAATAAAACAGATTTAATAGCAAAAACGGCCAGATTTTTTGTTTCAAGCTATAAAAAATGTAGACTTTGGTTTTAGCTATGACTGAAATTTTCAATGTAAACTTTGGGGTATGGGGTAAGTTTTGGTTATATATCATGAAAACTAAGGAAGATATTGCATGTTACAATATGTCATTCTGAAGATTAGTAGATTATCTTCCTAATGATACCTAACAAGCTAGGTTATATTCAAATATAAGCTCAGCAGATAACTTATAGGAAGACAATTTTAACAAAAATGCATGCAAATCTGCAACACTGTCATTTTGCGGTACCCTTCAAAATATGACTGTTACAGCTGTAGATTCCAAATATTTTTTCTGTTAAAAGTCTATTTCATATTTCTGACATGTCCTTGTATGAAATAAAACAGATTTCTGACAAAGCATTGCATTTTTTATCATGCCTAGCTAAAGAATTGGTAGAATTTGAGATTTTCTGTAATTTGTAATGTTAAATTTTGGGGTAAGGGGTAAGTTTTGATTATATTTGACAAAAAATGTAGAAGTTATTGAATAGTGCAATATGTCAACTTAAAGAAGAATAAATTCCCTTTCTAATGATACCAAACAAGAGAGGTTATGTTAAAAAAATGAGCTCAGCACATGACTTACAAGAAGACAAATTTGACGAAAATGCATTTGGCTTGGAAAAAACGTGATTTTGCGGTACCCTTCAAAACATGACCATAACAGCCATTGCGTCCTTATATTTTTTTCTTTTAAAATTCCATTTCGTATTCTAGGGATCCCAAGGGTTCTGAAAAATACAGGTTTGTTATCCTGTGGAGGGGGTGCACGTAGACCCCCTCTAGCCCACGGACTATGACGATATGCTGCCCTTCTCCATGTCTGGGCATGAAGTTGATATTAAACGGTACCCAGGGCAAATTCTAGCCGATTGTTTGTTAAATATGCCCAGGGTTAACTGCGACAGAGGTAATTTCTCCACCAAAGTTTGACCTTGTCCTCCTCATCAGTGTGTGACAAATATTTGCATCGCCCAAAACCCATTCTAAGATTTTTGAGTGACCCAGTTATAGCTTTTGATTTTTGGAGTGACCAACTTTCAATTCCTCCGACCCCTGCAGTGAATAATCACACTCTCCTTTATTCTATCGCTATATATCGCTCTTAGGAAATCTGTACCTGATTCAGGTGTGACAAGTGACGTGTATACACTAAGATTAATGTACACGATCCTGTCGGCTTCGACATATAGATATTTGCTTATCAAACTCAAAGCAAGGACGCGATAACTTAAAGATTGGCTGTTCAAGGACCCAAGAAATGGTCATATATACATGCCCCCTGCAGGCCTCCGGGTGTGATCATTCCATTCCAGGGACATTTTATTGCGCGCATTTGCTGGATAGTAGCAAAAAGTTTGGCCGGTCGAATCTTTGCGCCTTTCCGAAGATTGCCCCTTCGTGCAGTATGCAATTCAATAGATACAGTATTTCACGGCTCCTTTGACAGTGACAATTATACAGGGCCTTCGTTTGTACATGGGCGTGGTTTGTACAACATGGTGAGCTTGTTTTGATGAGGGTCATTTCAGTTTTGTTTATGGCCAGCTCTTCGTTGTTTGATTATGTAGTCCCCTGTCCTCTACCGCAATCAATGTCATACCTTGTGCGCATGTGCTGGCTCTGGTTGCAAAAGTGTACGGTCGGAAATGCCATCCATAAATCGCAAGTTTTTTTCCCCACCGCGTGAACTTTTTGGTTAAAATACCATCCTCACTACCTCCCGTAAAGTTTTCCCGACTTAACGGGATGAAAGGAATTTTCAATGGCACTTGAATAACCGGCATTTAGTATTGGAATCGATGGGTATTTTCCCAGACCAGTAATTTTTACATGTACGGCTGAGATGGGGAGCTTTTCCTGTGGCAGAGGAACGAAGATCAAATAAGTTCATAATATGCCCTTGAAGGCGCGTGTGAGAGCTGATTTTCATCGGGCCTCAAATGCACCTTAACTACAGAGGAAACTACACTGCATATTGAAAGAAAAGGGGAGAAATTAGGAAACCATTTGAAAGCTTAGGAACTTTTTATTTATAGATAGTTTCACTTTTACCTTAAAATTAGTCACATAGGAAGCATACCTTGTGTCACACTTCAATTTTGTATTTTGTACCTTTAAATCTTCACATATAGATTCTCTTCACAATCTATCATGTAACGCGCGCTCGTATCAATTTTAACTGAAACACACACAACAATCCAAGTTCATAACAGATTAATGGACTATATGAAAGATATATGTGAACATACCATAGATGTTTTATTAACTTGGTTGCACAAATAACATTTCGTTGGCATATTCAAACAAATAGTGATAAATAACCTTACGGGATTTTTTTTCACAAAATTGGCACTTTGGTCTCAGCGAGACCATAACGTTGTGCCTTAAGTCACACTGCAAGATTAAACGTTTATATCTCGGTATACTATTGAAACTCTTATTAAACAGTTAAATTTATTCAATTATGAATATCATTTTTCATACTTTATTTATTATAGATACAGATATGACTGAAATTCGTTAACCCAAATAATTATTACATTAGTTTTCGATGGAGAACAGCAGCAGTGCTTTTTGTTGGTCACGATGTCAGCTTTTCTCAGGCAGGCATGAAGGAGACACGGACCACTACTGGTGATTTCCTCGTGATCTGTTTCAGGACTAAGGTGTACGTTGAGGGCGGCATCCCGGTAACCTTTGCAAGGCTTTCTCGGCACTTTGTTTTATCTGGGTTCTCCAAAATATATCAAATGATGCAGTTTTATTTAAAGGGCAACGGACGTTCAATAGTTGAGAAGTTGCAAAACCATTCTTCCCTCCTTTTGCAAGAAACGTTCACTTGCAATCAAATCAATGATCGAGTAATGGCTATTTGATCGCATTTCTGTGGGCCCGACACTCAGAGTCTGCGATCTACTCGACATGTTGAAAATTCACGTGTTGGCGCTTCTATATGCTTAGTATCTGAACCATGTAAGTCTATAATCAACAAAGTGAGCACAACACAATTTTGTCGAAATGAATTTAGCTTAAACGACGTAACGTTCATCAAAGGGTGATATAATTGTACAAAATCACAGGATATACTAACATCTAGGCTTTCAGAAAGTACCAGTGTAATCGGGCTACGGTTTCATTGCTTGCAGAAAATTCATCGTCTGGATCGGCCCAATACACGACCTGAAACATCAAACACAACTGTTTCCCTCGCTTGAATTACAACGTTGTAACAGTCTCCGCGATATCAGTTTCATCCGTAGAATCAACTGGCTTCCATCTTTTCTTGAGTCTCCTGTCAATCACATAGCCAATAAGAAAGAACACTCCACCGCCGATCGTTATCAAACTCGCCAAGTAAAACGAATAGTTGTATGCACCAGTGTAGTCACGCAAATACCCTAGGAAAACAGAAAACAAAACACAAAATTAAATATTTTACACGAAATCTATATAGCATGTCTTTACTTTGGAAAAGTATCGTTAAATGTTTTATTTTACACATGGAAATAAACATAGTAACACAGCTTTTATAAAATGCGACTATTTACCTGACATCAATGGACCTATGAGTTGTCCGGCTCCAGAAACCGTTAGCGACCATCCATAACCGGTAACGAACAAAGAATCGCCCACCATTCTACGTATGCACACCGAATGCTGGGCTGAAAATGCTCCTCTCACAAAACCAAGGGAAACTACAAATACTGCAGCTGACGCAAAAGAGTTCAGGAACGGTGTGAAAAGCACGACTAACCCGTAACAAATGTGAGCACAACCAATGAAAATATTGATATCCACCTTACAGAAAGATGCAACAACTCCCCAAAATGGTCCGCTCACCACATTTCCGATGCCATAGATGGACATTAGGACAGCGGTGTTTGTTTTTGATATGCCGGCCTCGTTTATCAGAGGTGCTAAATGTGCAGCAGAGATGGTAAGTCCTGTGGTAATTGTTAAGACCGATACAAGGTAAATGTCGTATAGGCGTATTGAAATAAGCCGGTAACAGTCGAAGAATTCATTCAAAGCTATGAAAAGGTCACCAGTCCTCTTTCTAAACCCTTGGTTTGTTTCGCTACCATGGCTTGAAGCGGTCCTAGTTACAACGTTCGGTTCGCACAGCTCTTCATCCAGGTGACTGCTGTTCCCCCAACTGCCAGATTTTGTAGACAAAGGTGTAGTGGACGATTCGGGGGCTTGAGAAGGTGTAGCCTTGCCGCTCATTATCACCGGTCGTAGAATGGCGGCACTAATGCATAGGTGGGCTGACATAGCAGCGTAAATCCAAAGCGTTCCTTGCAAACCATACTTATCAAGACACGACTGGAATATCAGCGGGAGAACCATGGATCCCACTCCGATGCCCGTGTATCCAATACCAGTTGGCGATGGAGTGTCGTTTATTGAAGTAATATGCCATGTATGATGTTGTTGGCGAAAACGACAGACCAGCCGCCAAACCTTCACATATAAGAAATGTATGGTAGCAGTGAGAACGAGAGATTAAACTGAATGAGAAATATGAATCCAGACGAATAAATGACTGGTGATATATTTGGAAACTGCGACATACAAGAATTGATCGAACACAGATGAAATGTCCATTGGAAACTCTATCGACTTGGTCAAAACCCTTGAACTTTTTTGCGACACTTTGATTCTGTGCAGTTAAAATGTGATTTTTATATGAATCTAACTCAAGTGATAATACACTGAAAGTCTTGTTCTCCTGCTCAAAATGACTCGATGAAGACGCTTCAGTATACTCGACGAAGTTGAGTATGCTGAAGCCTCTTCATCGAGCATTTTGAGCGGGAGAACAAGATCCAGTATACTCGACGATGCCGTCGATTAAAAACTCTCTTCACTCACCATGAAGAGTCCCAACAGTAAGGGCTAGTTGCCAAATATTGGACGCAAACGAACCAAGCATCAACGATGTGAATGCCAATATTCCACCAGTCATTACCACTCTTCGATGACCAAATCGTTTTGCCAACGCAGCTGCCACTGGTCCTGGGATATCAGGAAGAATACATTATATGTCATACACTTAGAGTAACCTGAAAATTATGATCATGTCGACAGGTGTTTTTCTGACTCGACAGTTCAGAAACATATGGACAATATGGCCGCTAGTGAGTTACAGACTTTTGAGTTGTCAGTGTATAGGAGCGAGTATATACCTTTCCTTATTTTCTGATGTCTATGAATGCTTGAAGATCGAACGAGATAGTATTGACATTGCACCCTAAATGACAAGTTCTGATATTTTAACAGGTAAAATTCGTTTTTTCAAAGAAAAAGATTATTAGAATGTCGTAATTTAGGCCAACCAATGTCAGCAACTTAATAGTGTGAGAATTCGTTTACAAAAAGTCAGACAAGTACGTGGTTTACATTCACTCAGGTACACTATAGTCTGCTAATCCTAATTTTCTTTGAAAATTTGGAACAGAATAGCCCTTGTGTCGGTATCATGTGACGGGGATTGTAGCTCTCACAAAGCGACCGCCGAGACGACATCTTCTGGGGAAAACATTTTCATTGGGTCCTGCTCTAATAATCCAATGCAGGTGCGTGCGCACTCGGAGCGTTACACGGTGTCATGTTTCGTTAATTTTCATGTTGGATGGTTTCCAGAAGACAATAACATGACACTTTCGACACTCTGAATGCCGTAACTTTGCTCTTTCACATTGGCACTGCGCTGAAACTCCTAAAAATCATCTACAAAGTGTTTACTTGGAAAACACCTTCCCGGGTATGCAAGGACCTGTGGAAGACCTGTACAAAATTGTCAGAGATTTCTGACCACCTGTATGCCATGTACTATCTGAAGTGGCACACTTGAACGGTGTTGTTCTCGTTCGCTACTAGCCTTAAAGGTACATAAATGACCGTTGCCTAGCACTGCCCATCACTCAATCACGAAACGGTCATCAGATAAAATCGCGGAGGATGACAGTGCGCAATTTAGTTTGAAAAATCTAATTCAATGTTCGAGTTAAAACCGATTTTTCACCACACATAAACACACACATTCACACGCCCCGGCAGAGTAAGCACATGGATAGCCACTATTGTGAATTTACATTATGTTCTTCTGGTACTTAATTTTTCACAGTGAGATCCGATTTTTTATTGATTTTGAAAGAAAATAGTTTTAAGTTCGTTGAAGATAGTTTGAGAAAAATCACTCTCCTTGATGCAGATGGACAGTATGTAAATTTGAAACCTGTCCACCAATCATTTTCGTATAGCAATAGTTGAAATAGTTGAGTTCAGTCGACAGAATAGGCAAACAAACGACATCACACTCACCGAGCGCCAATCCCAACGAACCGTACATTGACTGAACCCAAGACGTCGCTCCAGATCCTTTACCATAATGCTCCACAAATGCAATGAAGAGCACTCCAAGAGAAGAAACTGTTCCTCTCATGAAAAAGGTGGCGATGAAGCAACCGACCACTGTCAACCAACCATAGCCACCTTCTGGATATGTCTTTTCATCTTTTTCGTTCTTCATCGCGGTATTTGACATTTTGGGACTTTGTTGTGTCCTCATCAAAGCATGTCGATTTCAGTCTACAGAAGATTTTGAAAAATAAGAGAAAAAAAAGTAGCATCGTATCGTGTAGTGCAGAACGTAAAGATGCGGTAAAATGTTGGCATAGGTATCCCATATTCACAGCGATGGTTGCTGGAGCCTTATCAAATAGTGACACATATACTGGTATCATCGCGGCATTCTACTGTGGACCAACATGATAAGGCCGTATTAGCAAATTCGAAGATTTTGGCAACCTTTACAAAAAAAAAGTACAACCCTACATCAAACAACGCAATGTTAAGACAGGGGCAAATGTTGATAAACGTGCCGGAGGTCTGCCGTACGCTTGCTATTCACTGTAACAACTGCTGGAGATTTGTGCTAAAATGCGTAATAGAAGGGAACTTCTAAAGAATAACGCCCCGGCTAATAAAGCTTAACTTGCTTTCAAAAACAACTTGCAAACCGACCTTTCATAAGTAAACTGCATCGTTATTCACAACTTCAAATTGTCCAAGCATATACATCAGAAAAAACTGTTTTGCATATAACGTCCACAGGTCAAGTGATGAGTGATGAATGATGTTTCGTTTGCTTTTCATTGTTATCTATTACACGGAATGGCGAGTACAACTTGACTGTTCATTTGATGACGCCATAGATGCTGATACGAATCCAGAACTATCTCCTTTCATATAATTACCTTAACTGATGACAAGATAACCGTTTTTACCTTTCAGAGTTGAAATTTCAGCCCCTTGCTTTGATCACTCGACCCAACCGTACTGTTGAAGAAGTGTTAACACTCTGATCTCAGCACCACCTAATCAGGGGTTTTAACTGGTCCTTGTGCATTCTACGATAGAGACATGATACTGGTACTGCAGGCCTGAGGCTAATCGTCTATATTTCGTCAGCACTTTACTTGTTCCAAAAGAATGACATTTTTGCCTGTAGGAACTTTCAAAGCAAAACTAAAGGTAATCTGGTTTTTCGGTTACTGAGAAGTTTTGACGTGACCTAAGATCGATTAAAATAGAAAAACGTCAGACATCGCAAAAACAAACTAAACACCTCCCTCAAAAAAGAACTCATGATTTACAACACATCATCCTACCAAACATACATGTCAAATATAACTGATTGGCAACAAGTTGGTTTAGAGTCACAGTTTTTGGTTTTTGACCATTTTCACATTTTAAGGTAACTCCAGTGGATGTGCTTGATCATTATCATGTGAACCAAACCCAATTAAAATCTCAGAATGTATCTTCGTACAAGATACCACGGTTATAAATGTGGCGATTCCCTTAGCGTTTTGCTGCAGTAGTAAGACAAAAAAAAACTGGCATGATTTGTCAAACTACAGGTACACCGGATTCATCCAAATGACATTGCAAATAGGAAACCTATACACTCTCTGACAATAATTAACTGGCTGACCCCGTTTATAGCATTTCGAAAACACCGTGTCACCTCCCACAGATCCATCAACATGCCAAGGTCAGAGACACTGACCATTCCCTACCAGTTTCATAGTAAAGAATACCTCCCACTCCAACCAACCAACCAACTGCACGGTGACTGCTGGATACTCTGATATTTCAACGTTGCGTCAGAAACCAGAGAAATTAACCTTAGACCTCGTCGATTGAATTCGTGCTCGGAGAGCTGCGACCTATGGAACATACGAATTTACATTCACAACGATACAGTAGGATATGATATGATACGGACGAAAGGTCAAGACTTACCTGAGCATATCAAGCACATGTCCGTGAGACTAATGAAGCGAAGACGTGATTTTCGCTATAAGTTGTGGATGCGAGATCAACGCACAGTTCTGAACGTGTTGGCAAAACTAGTTAAAGGAGAGAAATATTGATCACAGGGTTGATATAGGGGCAAAGCTGAATGTTTTTTAACGTACTTTGGACTCATAATTTCCAACAAGAGCTTCTTGTGCAGAGGGAGGAAGGGCTGCTGCAACTGTTCGCGTTTCAGCCAATGCGCCTCAAGTTGATCTTTATAGAAATTCCACACACGGACACACCACCCAAGGGTAGTCGCTTTCAACTATGAACTCCGACCGTCTATGGTTGAGCGTCGAATGAGGCGACGATCATTGAGTTAAGCTACTTGCATTCGAATTCGATGTGCTGCATTTATCCTCTGTCACATTCCAGTCATATGATCAGCGTATGAAAGTCGTACAAACAGTAGAGCATGCGCTAACTAAAAGTGTGGCGGCGCTGTGTTCAGTATAATTATGACGTATGATGATGACGTTGTTGTCATAAAATTAATACAGACACGTACGATGATAAAATGATACTGAAACATGAAGAACAATGCAAAATAAATTCCCTCTGATATTGGTATATGCTTTGCCTTGGTTGACATGAAGTTTTTCACCACTTTGGTTTGCACTTGTAAAAACGTATTTCCGTTTAGTTCTATATTTACGGCCCGTTTACATGTGCATTGCGCAGTGAAGCAAAGCGAAGTTGGCAGGTATATCCGATAAAACTTGATCATCCGAAGTCATCCCCGTTCATATGAAGGAAAAGAATCCTGTGTTTCTGATCACCTGTACATGAGAACTAATTTCCCCAAGTATTATTCTCTTAATTCGCCAATTTACTGATCGTTAGGAGCGATGTGTATTTGATGACCGAGCCTTTCGTGTATGGTTGTGGGCTACAACGTTAGTCGGCGACTTCTATGTCCTGCACAGGGGCAGTGTTCCATTTTGTATATCATCGTGAGTGCAGAATAGAAACAGGAATCGAAGCGGAACACTTCTTTTTTGGTTATTTCAAGGCGGATTCATGTTGATCTACGACGACTTTATCAGAATTGGATGGAATTCCCTCCTGTAATTACAAATAGAGTTTGTGCAGCTGCAATTATATCAAAGTCAGACCGCCAGCACTTGTATGGCGATGACAAGGAATAGGTTTACGTAGTTTCAGAAGGATCCTCATCACCACCCTTTGGTACGACAAGCATTGGAAGCACTTACACGACGATACATCATATGAAGTTCAAATCCAGTGAAGAGAATAATGACATTTGACGTGGAGATTTGTGGGTCCAACACACCTTAGGTCAAATACACACAATTTTCGTCGTCACAGATACTTAGACATGACTGAGACACGAACTACTGGTCTGACAATTAATGATGTGCTTATGGCCAATTCAAGGGTCTCATAGATTATACTTGTTTGTGTTATGGGGGTGGCCCTAAAACGAAGGGGGAAGGGGGAAGGGGGAAGGGGGCTACGAAGGGCTTATGACCCTAAAACGAAGGGGGAAGGGGGATTACGATGGGACATGATATTCACATTCTAAGTTGATAAAACTTGGGTAAAACTATGCAAAAATAAAATATTGTCCTGACTGTGATAAATATTAAAATAAAGAAATATTATACATAATATAGAGCCACCACCACCACATACTAAAGACGGGGCCTATAACTTTAACTAATGCAAGGAAGGGGGACATAATATTCTTAGTAGAGAACACTTTGATAATAATATACAAAAAAGAAATATTGTCCTCAGGCTTAAGGGACAGATGTTATAAGACGAAGGGGGAGGGCTCTGTGTACAATGTATAATATACAAGCACCTCCACCATACTGAAGACATGGCTTATAACTTTAACTGATGCCACAAAGGGACATGATATTCTCAGACTCAGTAGAGAACACTTTGATAAAATGATGCAAAAAAAGAAATATTGTACTCAGGCTTAAGGGTCTGATGTTATAGGGCGAAGGGGGAGGGCTTTGTGTATAATGTATAATATACAGGCACCACCACCATACTACAAATTGGGCTTACAACTTTCACTGATGCCACAAAGGGGGATATGATATTCTCAGAGTCAGTAGAGAACACTTTGATAAAAAGATGCAAAAAAGAAATATTGTAGTCAGGCTTAAGGGAATGATCTTATAGGGCGAAGGAGAGGGCTTTGTGTATAATGTATAATATACAGGCACCACCATCATACTGAAGACATGGCTTATAACTTTAACTGATGCCAAGAAGGGGACATGATATTCTCTGTGTCAGTAGGGAACACTTTGATAAAAATGTGCAAAAAAGAAATATTGTAGTCAGCCTTAAGGGACTTATGTTATAGGGCGAAGGGGGAGGGCTTTGTGTATAATGTATAATGTACAGGCACCACCACCATACTACAAATTGGGCTTACAACTTTCACTGATGCCACAAATTGGGACATGATATTCTCATTGTCAGTAGAGAATACTTTGATAATAATATACAAAAAAGAAATATTGTCCTCAGGCTTAAGGGAATGATGTTATAAGACGAAGGGGAGGGGGCTCTGTATACAATGTATAATATACAGGCACCTCCACCATACTGAAGACATGGCTTATAACTTTAACTGATGCCAAGAAGGGGACATGATATTCTCAGTGTCAGCAGAGAACACTCTGATAAAAAGATGCAAAAAAAATATTGTAGTCAGGTTTAAGGGACTGATGTTGTAGGGCGAAGGGGGAGGGCTTTGTGTATAATGTATAATATACAGGCACCACCACCATACTACAAATTGGGCTTACAACTTTCACTGATGCCACAAATTGGGACATGATATTCTCATTGTCAGTAGAGAACACTTTGATAATAATATGGAAAAAAGAAATATTGTCCTGAGGCAGAAGGGAATGATGTTATAAGACGAGGGGGGCTCTGTGCACAATGTATATAATACTTAAAATACAGACACCTCCACCATACTAAAGACAGGGCTTATAACTTTAACAGATGGCATGTAGGGGACGTGATATACTCAGGGTAAGTAGACAACACTTTGATAATTATATGCATATTGTACTCAGGCTTAAGGCACTGATGTCATAGGTAGTAGGGGAGGGCTTTGTGTAAAATGCATAATATACAGGCAAGAATACAATACTAAAATGTGGCCTATAACTTTAACTGATGCCACGAAGCGGACATGATATTCTCAGTGTCAGTAGAGAACACTTTGATAAAAAGATGCAAAAAAGAAATATTGTAGTCAGCCTTAAGGGACTGATGTTATAGGGCGAAGGGGGAGGGCTTTGTGTATAATGTATAATATACAGGCACCACCACCATACTTAAAATTGGGCTGACAACTTTCACTGATGCCACAAAGGGGGACATGATATTCTCAGTGTTAGTAGAGAATACTTTGATAATAATATGTAAAAAATAAATTATTGTCGTCAGGGTTAAGGGAGTTATGTTATAGCACGAAGGGGGGGGGGCTGTGTGTCTAATGTATTATATACTGGAAAATGGTTATGATTGTCAAATATACACCATTTTGAATGCATGTAGTGTCATCACAGGAAGACTGTATGACATTATTGACAGTATTACAGTTAGAAGATGGGTGTTGACGCTAGTAATACGTCAATATGATCATATTTTTAAGTCCCTTAATCTATATCCAAAGAGCCATACCATAACCAATAAATTATGCGATATGTACACGATACTGACGGAGCTATTTCGTGTAGGAGAAGAGCCTAGAATTATAAATAGGCCCTTAAGGAAATAATTCACCTGTTGTAAAGAAGACTTTATGCTGAATAGAAATTTTTCTGTTTTACATGCAACAATATTTCCAGGGAAGTTATCATATGCGGAGGAGATTATATGTTGTTCATGCAAAGAAGCTAAGATGTCATATTAGTTGTGTTTCGCTGAATCTCAACAATTCACCAGTGTATTACAAATGTATGTAATGTACTTGTAAATATTTTTGATGTAGCAAATGTAAATATCCCAAGGTATGAAGCCGCAAAGTATTGCTTTTTGGGGGGGGGGGCAATAGCATACAGAGCAGCGTAATCAATTTTATTACATTAGTTAGAGTACTGTAGCCAGTCTCCATGTGAGAGCATGAAAACATACATTAAACTGATGTCCGTATAAAGTAATGCATAACTGTGCATTACATGTATGCACTATGGGTACATCTGTATTTTTCATAAAACGAGAGACCACAACATTGTGAACAATGTTGTGACTGTTATTTATATTAAGTACAAATAATGTAAATCTTTGTATGCGCATACATAAAATTTATAAGTCCCTTCATTTAGGTCACTTTACACGATCCTATGCACGAACACATAGAGAAGGTGACAACCTTTTGCCAAGAATATATATCCCAGAATCGTAAAAACCATACTTCGGCATTCCGTAATTTGCACATATTGATCTCTAATACCACTGTATATACCATCTTATCCGTCAGATTATAACTGCAAGTCATGTGCCACGTACAGTCTTGCTTGTATATGGTGCATTGTGCACAAAGCCCTCGCCATGTGTTTAATGAAATAAATATATGAAGTGTGAGCACAATATTTCATTCCTGCCTATTGTTATCAACACGATCTCTAACATAACTTTGAATATCATGTTCTTCAGGGTATAGATAGAAAGTAATTGCTCTCTTTAGTCTGGAGATTGTATATCATGCATTGTCCCTCACATCAGGGGAGGACAAAATTTCGTTTCGAATCTTGTTATTAAAGTGTTCTACTCTACTTAAACATTAAAGATCATTTCCCCTTCATCGCATCAATGATTGTTATAGGCCCCACGATCTGTATGGCTAGAACTTTTACATATTGCATTGTATGTAGCCCCACCTCTTTCCTCCTACACCATAAGTCCATTAAGCATGAGGACAAAATTTTTCTTTTGCAAGTTGGAATCAACATTTTCTTTACTGACTATGTCAATATCATGTCCCCTTCGTGGCATAATTTATAGTTTATGGGCCCGCAATTAGCATGGTGGTGGTGCCTAAATATTAGACATTATACACGAAGACCACCCCTTTGTCCCATAGGATAAGTCCCTTAAGTCTGATGACAATAATTAAACTTTGCATATTTCTATCAAACAGTTCCCTATTGAAACTGTGAATATCAGGTCGCCCTTTGTGGCATAAATGAAAGTTATAGGTCCCATCTTTAGCATTGTGGTGGTGCCTGTATATAATACATTATGCACTAAGCCCTCCCCTTTCGCCTGACAACATAAGTGCATTAAGCCTGAAGACAGAAAATAACTTAACTTTGATATTTCTATCAAACAGTTCCCTACTGACACTGATAATTCATGTCTCCCTTCGTGGTATAATTAAAAATTATAGGTCCTGTCTTCAGCATTGCAGTGGAGCCGGTGTATTACACATTATGCACTTAGCCCTTCCCCTTCGTCACATAAGATAAGTCCCTTAAGCGAGAGCACAATGTTTCATTTTTGAAACTTTTTATCAATATGTTCTCTACTGAGACTCAGAATATCATGTCCCCCTTTGTGGCATCAGTGAAAATACGGCTAGTTTTCAATCGGGTTCGAAAGTTATACGCGCTGTCTTGAGCATTCTGATGGTGCCTGTATATTGTACATTATATGCAAAGCCCTCCCCCTTCGCCCTATAACATAAGTCCCTTAAGGCTGACTAGAATATTTCTTTTTTGCATCTTTATATCAAAGTGTTCTCTACCGACACTGAGAATATCATGTCCCCTTCGTGGCATCAGTTAAAGTTATAAGCCATGTCTTCAGTATGGTGGAGGTGCCTGTACATTTTACATTGTGCACAGAGCCCTCCTCGTCTTATAACACCAGTCCCTTCAGCCTGAGGACAAGATTTCATTTTTGTATATTATTATCAAAATGTTCTCTACTGACACTTAGAATATAATGTCCCCTTCGTGGCACAAGATATATAGTCTTCTGCTCTGTCAGTATGGTTGCTGCCTCTATATATGCTGCTATATTATACAATATACAATAAGCCCTCCCCCTTCGTCCTATAAGATAAGTCCCTTAAGCGTGAGCACAATATTTCATTTGTGAATCTTGTTATCAATATGTTCTCTTCTGACACTGAGAATATCTTGTCCCCCTTCGTGGCATGGGTGAAAGTAATAGGTCTTGCCTTCAGTATGGGTGTGCTGCCTCTATATTACACATTACACACAAAGCCCTCCCCCTTCGTCCTATGAGATAAGTCCCTTAAGCGTGAGCAGAATATTTCAATTTTGAATCTTGTTATCAATATGTTTTCTTCAGGCACTGAGAATATCATGTCCCCCTTCGTGGTCTTAGTGAAAGTTATAGGTCCTGCTGTCAGTATGGATGTGCTGCAATAATAATAATAATAATAATAACAAGGCAGTATTGCTGAAGGCAATGAGTACTTGGGCCGTGATAGAGTAATTTTGAGGACAATATATACTACTATTCAAATATGGTCTTGAATTTCCTCCTGTCAATGAGGCATTTGATTAACTGGTTATTAAACGAAGCAATGGCATGACAACGGCAAAATATGTCTAGCAACTTTTGTGGAGTTTGAGGCAAGGGTTCTTTATTTATAGCGGGAATTGCTTAAACTCCTTAAATATTCAAATTACAGCAAATTTCTTTTGTTCTCGATGGTAGATGTCTAATATTTAGATGGGCATATTTAGATTTCTACCCTATAGTTATCCCTATATACCAAAAATCGGACATCCAGCTCTATTGGCTTGCTCAGAATTAGATATGCACATAATTAATGAGGTACAATATGTGGTGTCATAAGGTGTCTTATCATGCCAAATATGAAGGATGTAGCACTTGTGGTTACTGAGTTGTGGACAAATATATATATTTGAGGTCAAAGGTCATTGAGGTCACGTCACATTTTGTCATAATAATTGTATTGCTAAGTTATTCCTATATACCAAAAATCAGACCTCTAGCTCTATTGGCTCGCTCAAAATAAGATATGTACATAATTAATGAGGTACAATATGTGGCATCATAAGGTGTCCCATCATACCAAATATGAAAGGCTTAGCACTTGTGGTTACTGAGTCATGGACAATAATGTATATTTGAGGTCAAAGGTCACCAAGGTCACATGATATTTTGTCAAAATGTCTGAGATATCTGCGTGAACCGATGGACTCACTGATGGACTCACGGACGGATATGAGCCAATCTATAAGCCCCCTGGACTTTATCCGTGGGGACAAAAAAACTGTGTCACTGCATCTAGGCAATATGAATACGATGAGAAACTAAATTTTTATTTTTCTTGGCATCATACATGCGAGTCTATGGAGAACTGCCTTATACATGGGAGTCTATGGAGGTGTAAACTAAAAAGTCCTCTAACACGGCCAAATTTGATAGCATTGTGAAACAAATCGACGTGCATCTGTATGGGGTTGGGTACTGTAGGCGTGAACGGACGGACGGACGCACGGACATGACCAAACCTATAAGTCCCCTCGGACTTCGTCCGTGGTGATTAAAAACAACGCAACAGTTATTACAGCTACACCGGCGGTAGGTTCATATCCAGAGCCCCGTACGGTCTGCCGCCGTCGCTTGAAAACAATCTCATGCACCCGGCCATATGGGCAGCTGGCCGGATGCATGACTCCCGGGAAGGCGAGCTGTCACGTTCAAGCTCAGGATTATTTGTCGATCAAATTTCAGTAAATTTACCTTACCTAGATGAAATTTTGTCTATAGGCTGAAATTTCGCCGAAGTTTGACAAAATTACATCGATTTTCAGGTTCATATGCGACATTTTTGAGTTTTGAGTGCAGACAGTTTTTGAGTTTTGAGTGCAGACAGAATAAGTTTGAGGCAACATGGCTGCGACCCCATGTTGACCCCTACCCTGCGTACGATGCTATGTGCTACAGCTAACACACAGCATCGTACGCAGGGCCAGCGAGAGAGTTGCCGACATCGACGGTTATTTACGAGAAGTGAATAAAAGACTGTCATTTTTGGAAGCGATCGAGTAGCTGAGGTAGGCTGGGATACGACTTGGGCCCAAGAACGCTGAATTTCGGCAGTAATTTGGCTTTTTTACGTCAAGTCCCAAAATGATTTGAAGTCACCGACCCAACGTACGGGTCTTTGCAGGGCTGTGGTGAGCGGGGCGGTTAGCTGTAGCGGAACACACAGCATCGTACGCAGGGCTAGTTGACCCCCAAGTGAAAATGTGTTCGCGATCAAATCTTCCTATATTTTTTTCAGAATTTTCAACAAAATCATTGCTTCTTACATCTTTTGTAAAATATAAAATACTAAAATAAAACTGCGATGTGCCATGTCTCCAGATTTCTAAAATATCGTTCGTTGACCGTTCGACGCAAACTTGTGACGCAGTTGAAATTCAATACTGACCGCCAAATAATCTTAATGAGACGAGATCAGTCTAGACATCCTCCAAATTATCCAACCATTCGCATTGGAGTTCAGCTCGCTTAGAGTATTATCATAACATTTTTCGGCCTTTTAGATCGACCCTAATATCTCCCATTTAGGACATAAATACACAAGCTACCTCGACAAAACTTCGTGCACCATCCAAGACCAAACGCACTACAAATCTGTCTTGACGTCATCATCTCCTTACATGGTAATCGGCATACCGTATTTTTTAGCAAAGGGGACACAGAATACGTCGGAGTATTCAGTTTCAAAACGTATTACATTGTGTGATGTTGTCAAAAAAAAGTCATGTTACTGCAGTGGTATAAATTACAAAACACAAAAGTTCAAATCAGTTTATTTTGGACTGGCTTTACCCAACATTTCATATTGTTTCTTATGCCAGATTTGACCACGTGCTTACTGGCGACCCCTTTCATGCAAATTTTGTGTCAAATGATGTGTTCCCCTGGAAAAACAAACGTACGATTTCTAAATGAAGGAGGCGAAATTTGCCCTCAAGACTCGAAACCACCCCTTTATGGGTGTACCTAGCTATTTTTAACGAGCTTCTCGAATCTGCAGCTCTATTTCGAAATGATGGTCTGGTTTTCTCAGCTCAAGGATAAGTGTTCTCCATCGCTGTGGGCATTACTATTCTCAACCGGGGGTACAGTTTCCAGTCGTAATGTTTTTCATTGTGTCCGGGATATAAAACCTTCCTTTTCAAACTTTCTCTTTGATTAACACTAATCCACATCTTGTCAGTGATTAAACATGTTTCAAGTTTAAATCTTAAATTCTCGTCTCGAGCCCTCCTGTTCGACCTAACCGAAATTACCCCTCCCACTTTGGCTCGTCCAGTGGGTGTAGCAAGGGTCGTGCCATCGCCTAGTAAACGGAGGGTGCATTAATTGTTGCATTTCGATGCACATTTTGATTATATTCAGAAGATTTTGTGGCAAAAACTCAGATAGAGAAGCATTTATATTCACATCTCACTTATTCAAGACTGGCTGAGAGCAGCACTTCCATTCAGTTAACATCATTGCGCCATTTATTGTGCCAAGAAAGATGAAGCCAATACATTTTGCCCTCCCTGGTCTCAGCCAGAAATGGTTATACCTTACAGTTTTTTCCCACGGAATGAAAACAAATGTACTTGGGCTGAGGCCCAAGTACAATAATAAAGTACATTTGTAGTGCGCCTAATCTCTGAACAGAGCTCTAGGCGCAATAGTGACAATACAACATAATAGAGGAAATGTTGAACCACCGGGACTGGAGACTACGTAAACGAAAAAGGTTAAACTACTGTTTAAAGAGAAAAGTCTTGAGGGAACGGCGGAAGGAAAGGGTAGAGTTGGAGTGGCGAAGGTCAGAAGGAAGTTTGTTCCATAATGCAGGGCCAATGTAAGAGAAAGATCTCTCGCCAAAAGTCTTTGTGGAAACTCTTGGAATACTGAGAAGTCGAGAATCTGAGGAAGAGCGGAGTTGTCTTTTTGGAGTGTATTGATGTAGAAGTTCAGAGAGATATTGCGGTCCTGTGCCCGCAAGTGAATTGAAGCAAGTAGATACAACTTTGTAATGAATACGAGAACTAATAGGCAGCCTATTATATATTATACATTATATTGTATATTATACATTATACACAAAGCCCTCCCCCTTCGACCTATAAGATAAGTCCCTTAAGCGTGAGCACAGTATTTCTGTATTGAGACTTGTTATCAAATTGTTCTCTTCTGACACTGAGTATCAGTGAAAGTTATAGGCGCTGTCTTGAGCATTCTCGTGGTGCCTGTACATTGTACATTATACACAAAGGCCTCCCCCTTCGCCCTATAACATCAGTCCCTTAAGGCTGAGTACAATATTTCTTTTTTACATCTTTTTATCAAAGTGTTCTCTACTGACACTGAGAATATCACGTCCCCCTTTGTGGCATCAGTTAAAGTTATAAGCCATGTCTTCAGTGTGGTGTAGGTGCCTGTATATTATACATTATACACAGAGCTCCCTCTTCGTCTTATAAAACCAGTCCCTTAAGCCTGATGACAAGATTTCTTTTTTGTATATTATTATCAAAGTGTTCTCTACTGACACAAAGAATATAATGTCCCCCTTCGTGGCAAAATTGAAAGTTATAGGTTCTGCTCAATATTATACATTATACACAAAGCCCTCCCCCTTCGTCCTATAAG